>NW_027640805.1:697539-1395078 GCF_949752795.1 Hyperoodon ampullatus | reverse complement strand
CCCTTTCATCCTCTCCCAAATTGGCAACCTGTGCGAACCAGGAGGTTAAAGGGGCTGTCTCTCCAAGTTGGGAGGTGGATAGTAAAGAAGATGGAAATTCAAACCGGAGAACCAGGAGAGGGACTATTCGTTGAGTTTTAGAAACCTTTCGTATGCACAGTGTGTCCGTTCTCTAGGTTTCCCGCACATGTTATAGCTGTAGTAATATTCCCTTCAACCTGGAGAGTTGGGACCCATGGAATGGGTGCCAGGCATTTGTGCTTTAATGGGACTGCATTTGCTCACCCAATCTCACCAATCGTCTCAGTCCCAAGTGTCCCTCCTTATGCCACATCCAACTGTCATTGTAGATAGGGTCATTCCAGGTTTCATGAGAGACCCTGAAGTAATTGTAAAGAATTTCCCAGTTTTTTTGTTTTGTTTTTGAAATTCCTTTTTATAGTGGGTTTGAGCTGATTCTCACTGCCATGTTTATGCCAGTCTAGACACACTTGATTCCCTTACGGAGACATATCAATACATAGGTTTTAAGATACTTACTAGTCAGATATATTCCTCTGCGGGAAATATGGGGTTTTGAGTCCCTTTCACTGAGGAAGGTGTAGGTCTTGTCTATTCCATAGTTGGTTTTTGGAACGGTACCTGTGCTTATATCAAACTCTGGTTTTATGCATCACCCCACCTCTCCTTCCCCCTTAAGCAGGCATAAGAGTGTTTTCTAAATGTGAGACACTGTTCTCTTTCCTAACTAAGTTCAATTGTAGCCATGTTTACAGGATCTTCATAAGTGATATCTTATGATAAGTTTCTTTTTCTGTGTGACTTATTTCACTTAGAATTATCATACCTGAATCCACCAATTTTGCTGCTACTGGTCCTATGACATTGATTTCATGGCTGAGGGATATTCCATCGTACGTAAGTACCACAATTTTTTGAACCATTTTTATATTTCCTGGGATTTTTAAGGTGTACCCAAGTTGAGGTCCTTGTAAGCTGTGCAGCCCTCAATTTTGGGGTGGCTCTGTCTTATTGATTTTCAGTTTTCCCAAGGTATATTCCCTAGACTGGAAGTGCCCTTCGCTCTGTAACTCTGTTCTTTACTTGTTTTAGGGAACACAATGTACTCCTCCAGAGAGGCAGTTGGCAATTTACATCCCGCCCATCAGCATAACAAGGCTCCCTGTTCTCCAGGGCCTGTCTTGCCTTTCTGGTTTTTACATATTTTGTGGATATCCCTTTTGCCCGGTGGAAAGTGATACTTCTTTGTAGTGCAGATTTGCATTGCCCGCTTGCTTGCTTGGCCAAAAAGGGCGTATGCGTTTTCTCCTGAATATATTCAGGAGAAAACGCATACGCCCTTTTTGGCCGAGTGCATCATTGTCGAAGTTGTGCCCCTCTTCCTGTGCTTTAAAGGCGATTCCTACGTACCTCTTGAAATCTGTTTCGTGCTATTCTGCCTCGCTTTCAAGTCCGCCTCATTGCCTTCCCTCAACAGATTTTTGGACGATAGTTGTCCTGTATTACTCGGCCAGTTTGTGAATTGCTGTGCCCCTGAGCTCCATTTTTCAACTCGTTTTTGGTGAGCTGACCACAAGTCAACATTTTGGTTCAAGACCTATGCTGGTTCCCGGTGGGTGGCTGAGACTTTGGTTAATTCTTCTTCCTGCCGGGAAGTTAGAGTGATATGTGCCCGTCCAAATGCCTAACAGCTACTCACTCATTGGATCTGCCTCTTCCCTTTCATCCTCTCCCAAATTGGCAACCTGTGCGAACCAGGAGGTTAAAGGGGCTGTCTCTCCAAGTTGGGAGGTGGATAGTAAAGAAGATGGAAAGTCAAACCGGAGAACCAGGAGAGGGACAATTCGTTGAGTTTTAGCAACCTTTCGTATTCACAGTGTGTCCGTTCTCTAGGTTTCCCGTACATGTTATAGCTGTAGTAATATTCCCTTCAACCTGGAGAGTTGGGACCCATGGAATGGGTGCCAGGCATTTGTGCTTTAATGGGACTGCATTTGCTCACCCAATCTCACCAATCGTCTCAGTCCCAAGTGTCCCTCCTTATGCCACATCCAACTGTCATTGTAGATAGGGTCATTCCAGGTTTCATGAGAGACCCTGAAGGAAATGTAAAGAATTTCCCAGTTTTTTTGTTTTGTTTTTGAAATTCCTTTTTATAGTCGGTTTGAGCTGATTCTCACTGCCATGTTTATGCCAGTCTAGACACACTTGATTCCCTTACGGAGACATATCAATACATAGGCTTTAAGATTCTTACTAGTCAGATATATTCCTCTGCGGGAAATATGGTGTTTTGAGTCCCTTTCACTGAGGAAGGTGTAGGTCTTGTCTATTCCATAGTTGGTTTTTGGAACGGTACCTGTGCTTATATCAAACTCTGGTTTTATGCATCACCCCACCTCTCCTTCCCCCTTAAGCAGGCATAAGAGTGTTTTCTAAATGTGAGACACTGTTCTCTTTCCTAACTCAGTTCAATTGTAGCCATGTTTACAGGATCTTCATAAGTGATATCTTATGATAAGTTTCTGTTTCTGTGTGACTTATTTCACTTAGAATTATCGTACCTGAATCCACCAATTTTGCTGCTGCTGGTCTTATGGCATTGATTTCATGGCTGAGGGATATTCCATCGTACGTAAGTACCACAATTTTTTGAACCATTTTTATATTTCCTGGGATATTTAAGGTGTACCCAAGTTGAGGTCCTTGTAAGCAGTGCAGCCCTAAATTTTGGGGTGGCTCTGTCTTATTGATTTTCAGTTTTCCCAAGGTATATTCCCTAGACTGGAAGAGCCCTTGGCTCTATAGCTCTGTTGTTTACTTCATTTACGGAACACAATGCACTCCTCCAGAGAGGCAGTTGGCAATTTACATCCCGCCCATCTGCATAACAAGGCTCCCTGTTCTCCAGGGCCTGTCTTGCCTTTCTGGTTTTTACACATTTTGTGGATGTTCCTTTTGACCGGTGAGAAGTGATACTTCTTTGTAGTGCAGATTTGCATTGCCCGCCCTTTTGGCCAAGTGCATCATTGTCGAAGTTGTGCCCCTCTTCCTGTGCTTTAAAGGCGATTCCAACGTACCTCTTGAAATCTTTTTACTGCTATTCTGCCTCGCTTTCAAGTCCGCCTCGTTGCCTTCCCTCAACACATTTTTGGACGATAGTTGTCCTTTATTACTTGGCCAGTTTGTGAATTGCTGTGCGCCTGAGCTCCATTTTTCAACTCGTTTTTGGTGAGCTGACCGCAAGTCTAAAATTTTGGTTCAGGACCTATGCTGGTTCCCGGTGGGTGGCTGAGACTTTGGTTAATTCTTCTTCCTGCCGGGAAGTTAGAGTGATATGTGCCCGTCCAAATGCCTAACAGCTACTCTCTCATTGGTTCTCACTCTTTCCTTTCATCCTCTGCCAAATTGGAAACCTTTGCGAACCTGGAGGTTAAAGGGGCTGTCTCTCCAAGTTGGGAGATTGATAGTAAACCAGATGGAAAGTCAAACCGGAGCACCAGGTTAGGGACTATTCGTTGAGTTTTAGAAACCTTTCGTATTCACAGTGTGTCCGTTCTCTAAGTTTCCCGTACATATTATAGCTGTAGTAATATTCCCTTCAACCTGGAGAGTTGGGACCCATGGAATGGGTGCCAGGCATTTGTGCTTTAAAGGGTCTGCATTTGCTCACCCAATCTCACCAATCGTCTCAGTCCCAAGTGTCCCTCCTTATGCCACATCCAGGTGTCATTGTTGATAGGGTCATTCCAGGTTTCATCAGAGACCCTGAAGGAATTGTAAAGAATTTCCCAGTTTTTTTGTTTTGTTTTTGAAATTCCTTTTTATAGTGGGTTTGAGCTGATTCTCACTGCCATGTTTATGCCAGTCTAGACACACTTGATTCCCTTACGGAGACATATCAATACATAGGTTTTAAGATTCTTACTGGTCAGATATATTCCTCTGCGGGAAATATGGTGTTTTGAGTCCCTTTCACTGAGGAAGGTGTAGGTCTTGTCTATTCCATAGTTGGTTTTTGGAACGGTACCTGTGCTTATATCAAACTCTGGTTTTATGCATCACCCCACCTCTCCTTCCCCCTTAAGCAGGCATAAGAGTGTTTTCTAAATGTGAGACACTGTTCTCTTTCCTAACTCAGTTCAATTGTAGCCATGTTTACAGGATATTCATAAGTGATATCTTATGATAAGTTTCTTTTTTGTGTGACTTATTTCACTTAGAATCATCGTACCTGAATCCACCCATTTTGCTGCTACTGGTCTTATGACATTGATTTCATGGCTGAGGGATATTTCATCGTATGTAAGTACCACAATTTTTTGAACCATTTTTATATTTCCTGGGATATTTAAGGTGTACCCAAGTTGAGGTCCTTGTAAGCTGTGCAGCCCTAAATTTTGGGGTGGATCTGTCTTATTGATTTTCAGTTTTCCCAAGGTATATTCCCTAGACTGGAAGTGCCCTTGGCTCTGTAGCTCTGTTCTTTACTTGTTTTAGGGAACACAATGTACTCCTCCAGAGAGGCAGTTGGCAATTTACATCCCGCCCATCAGCATAACAAGGCTCCCTGTTCTCCAGGGCCTGTCTTGCCTTTCTGGTTTTTACACATTTTGTGGATGTCCCTTTTGACCTGTGGGAAGTGATACTTCTTTGTAGTGCAGATTTGCATTGCCCGCTTGCTTGCTTGGCCAAAAAGGGCGCATGCATTTTCTCCTGAATATATTCAGGAGAAAACGCATATGCCCTTTTTGGCCAAGTGCATCATTGTCCATGTTGTGACCCTCTTCCTGTGCTTTAAAGGCGATTCCAACGTACCTCTTGAAATCTGTTTCCTGCTATTCTGCCTCACTTTCACGTCCGCCTCGTTGCCTTCCCTTAACAGATTTTTGGACGATAGTTGTCCTTTATTACTCAGCAAGATTGTGAATTGCTGTGCCCTTGAGCTCCATTTTTCAACTCATTTTTGGTGAGCTGACCACAAGTCCAACATTTTGGTTCAGGACCTATGCTGGTTCCCGGTGGGTGGCTGAGACTTTGGTTAATTCTTCTTCCTGCCGGGAAGTTAGAGTGATATGTGCCCGTCCAAATGCCTAACAGCTACTCACTCATTGGATCTGCCTCTTCCCTTTCATCCTCTCCCAAATTGGCAACCTGTGCGAACCAGGAGGTTAAAGGGGCTGTCTCTCCAAGTTGGGAGGTGGATAGTAAAGAAGATGGAAAGTCAAACCGGAGAACCAGGAGAGGGACAATTCGTTGAGTTTTAGCAACCTTTCGTATTCACAGTGTGTCCGTTCTCTAGGTTTCCCGTACATGTTATAGCTGTAGTAATATTCCCTTCAACCTGGAGAGTTGGGACCCATGGAATGGGTGCCAGGCATTTGTGCTTTAATGGGACTGCATTTGCTCACCCAATCTCACCAATCGTCTCAGTCCCAAGTGTCCCTCCTTATGCCACATCCAACTGTCATTGTAGATAGGGTCATTCCAGGTTTCATGAGAGACCCTGAAGGAAATGTAAAGAATTTCCCAGTTTTTTTGTTTTGTTTTTGAAATTCCTTTTTATAGTCGGTTTGAGCTGATTCTCACTGCCATGTTTATGCCAGTCTAGACACACTTGATTCCCTTACGGAGACATATCAATACATAGGTTTTAAGATTCTTACTAGTCAGATATATTCCTCTGCGGGAAATATGGTGTTTTGAGTCCCTTTCACTGAGGAAGGTGTAGGTCTTGTCTATTCCATAGTTGGTTTTTGGAACGGTACCTGTGCTTATATCAAACTCTGGTTTTATGCATCACCCCACCTCTCCTTCCCCCTTAAGCAGGCATAAGAGTGTTTTCTAAATGTGAGACACTGTTCTCTTTCCTAACTCAGTTCAATTGTAGCCATGTTTACAGGATCTTCATAAGTGATATCTTATGATAAGTTTCTGTTTCTGTGTGACTTATTTCACTTAGAATTATCGTACCTGAATCCACCAATTTTGCTGCTACTGGTCTTATGACATTGATTTCATGGCTGAGGGATATTCCATCGTACGTAAGTACCATAATTTTTTGAACGATTTTTATATTTCCTGGGATATTTAAGGTGTACCCAAGTTGAGGTCCTTGTAAGCAGTGCAGCCCTAAATTTTGGGGTGGCTCTGTCTTATTGATTTTCAGTTTTCCCAAGGTATATTCCCTAGACTGGAAGAGCCCTTGGCTCTATAGCTCTGTTGTTTACTTCATTTACGGAACACAATGCACTCCTCCAGAGAGGCAGTTGGCAATTTACATCCCGCCCATCTGCATAACAAGGCTCCCTGTTCTCCAGGGCCTGTCTTGCCTTTCTGGTTTTTACACATTTTGTGGATGTCCCTTTTGACCGGTGAGAAGTGATACTTCTTTGTAGTGCAGATTTGCATTGCCCGCTTGTTTGCTTGGCCAAAAGGGCGTATGCGTTTTCTCCTGAATATATTCAGGAGAAAACGCATACGCCCTTTTGGCCAAGTGCATCATTGTCGCAGTTGTGCCCCTCTTCCTGTGCTTTAAAGGCGATTCCAACGTACCTCTTGAAATCTGTTTACTGCTATTCTGCCTCGCTTTCAAGTCCGCCTCGTTGCCTTCCCTCAACACATTTTTGGACGATAGTTGTCCTTTATTACTTGGCCAGTTTGTGAATTGCTGTGCGCCTGAGCTCCATTTTTCAACTCGTTTTTGGTGAGCTGACCGCAAGTCTAAAATTTTGGTTCAGGACCTATGCTGGTTCCCGGTGGGTGGCTGAGACTTTGGTTAATTCTTCTTCCTGCCGGGAAGTTAGAGTGATATGTGCCCGTCCAAATGCCTAACAGCTACTCTCTCATTGGTTCTCACTCTTTCCTTTCATCCTCTGCCAAATTGGAAACCTTTGCGAACCTGGAGGTTAAAGGGGCTGTCTCTCCAAGTTGGGAGATTGATAGTAAACCAGATGGAAAGTCAAACCGGAGCACCAGGTTAGGGACTATTCGTTGAGTTTTAGAAACCTTTCGTATTCACAGTGTGTCCGTTCTCTAAGTTTCCCGTACATATTATAGCTGTAGTAATATTCCCTTCAACCTGGAGAGTTGGGACCCATGGAATGGGTGCCAGGCATTTGTGCTTTAAAGGGTCTGCATTTGCTCACCCAATCTCACCAATCGTCTCAGTCCCAAGTGTCCCTCCTTATGCCACATCCAGGTGTCATTGTTGATAGGGTCATTCCAGGTTTCATCAGAGACCCTGAAGGAATTGTAAAGAATTTCCCAGCTTTTTTGTTTTGTTTTTGAAATTCCTTTTTATAGTGGGTTTGAGCTGATTCTCACTGCCATGTTTATGCCACTCTAGACACACTTGATTCCCTTACGGAGACATATCAATACATAGGTTTTAAGATTCTTACTGGTCAGATATATTCCTCTGCGGGAAATATGGTGTTTTGAGTCCCTTTCACTGAGGAAGGTGTAGGTCTTGTCTATTCCATAGTTGGTTTTTGGAACGGTACCTGTGCTTATATCAAACTCTGGTTTTATGCATCACCCCACCTCTCCTTCCCCCTTAAGCAGGCATAAGAGTGTTTTCTAAATGTGAGACACTGTTCTCTTTCCTAACTCAGTTCAATTGTAGCCATGTTTACAGGATATTCATAAGTGATATCTTATGATAAGTTTCTTTTTTGTGTGACTTATTTCACTTAGAATCATCGTACCTGAATCCACCCATTTTGCTGCTACTGGTCTTATGACATTGATTTCATGGCTGAGGGATATTTCATCGTATGTAAGTACCACAATTTTTTGAACCATTTTTATATTTCCTGGGATATTTAAGGTGTACCCAAGTTGAGGTCCTTGTAAGCTGTGCAGCCCTAAATTTTGGGGTGGATCTGTCTTATTGATTTTCAGTTTTCCCAAGGTATATTCCCTAGACTGGAAGTGCCCTTGGCTCTGTAGCTCTGTTCTTTACTTGTTTTAGGGAACACAATGTACTCCTCCAGAGAGGCAGTTGGCAATTTACATCCCGCCCATCAGCATAACAAGGCTCCCTGTTCTCCAGGGCCTGTCTTGCCTTTCTGGTTTTTACACATTTTGTGGATGTCCCTTTTGACCTGTGGGAAGTGATACTTCTTTGTAGTGCAGATTTGCATTGCCCGCTTGCTTGCTTGGCCAAAAAGGGCGCATGCATTTTCTCCTGAATATATTCAGGAGAAAACGCATATGCCCTTTTTGGCCAAGTGCATCATTGTCCATGTTGTGACCCTCTTCCTGTGCTTTAAAGGCGATTCCAACGTACCTCTTGAAATCTGTTTCCTGCTATTCTGCCTCACTTTCACGTCCGCCTCGTTGCCTTCCCTTAACAGATTTTTGGACGATAGTTGTCCTTTATTACTCAGCAAGATTGTGAATTGCTGTGCCCTTGAGCTCCATTTTTCAACTCATTTTTGGTGAGCTGACCACAAGTCCAACATTTTGGTTCAGGACCTATGCTGGTTCCCGGTGGGTGGCTGAGACTTTGGTTAATTCTTCTTCCTGCCGGGAAGTTAGAGTGATATGTGCCCGTCCAAATGCCTA
This sequence comes from Hyperoodon ampullatus, assembly GCF_949752795.1. Lineage (NCBI taxonomy): Eukaryota > Metazoa > Chordata > Mammalia > Artiodactyla > Ziphiidae > Hyperoodon > Hyperoodon ampullatus. Next base: position 1,386,486 of record NW_027640805.1, on the reverse strand, counting down.
ACAGCTACTCACTCATTGGATCTGCCTCTTCCCTTTCATCCTCTCCCAAATTGGCAACCTGTGCGAACCAGGAGGTTAAAGGGGCTGTCTCTCCAAGTTGGGAGGTGGATAGTAAAGAAGATGGAAATTCAAACCGGAGAACCAGGAGAGGGACTATTCGTTGAGTTTTAGAAACCTTTCGTATGCACAGTGTGTCCGTTCTCTAGGTTTCCCGCACATGTTATAGCTGTAGTAATATTCCCTTCAACCTGGAGAGTTGGGACCCATGGAATGGGTGCCAGGCATTTGTGCTTTAATGGGACTGCATTTGCTCACCCAATCTCACCAATCGTCTCAGTCCCAAGTGTCCCTCCTTATGCCACATCCAACTGTCATTGTAGATAGGGTCATTCCAGGTTTCATGAGAGACCCTGAAGTAATTGTAAAGAATTTCCCAGTTTTTTTGTTTTGTTTTTGAAATTCCTTTTTATAGTGGGTTTGAGCTGATTCTCACTGCCATGTTTATGCCAGTCTAGACACACTTGATTCCCTTACGGAGACATATCAATACATAGGTTTTAAGATACTTACTAGTCAGATATATTCCTCTGCGGGAAATATGGGGTTTTGAGTCCCTTTCACTGAGGAAGGTGTAGGTCTTGTCTATTCCATAGTTGGTTTTTGGAACGGTACCTGTGCTTATATCAAACTCTGGTTTTATGCATCACCCCACCTCTCCTTCCCCCTTAAGCAGGCATAAGAGTGTTTTCTAAATGTGAGACACTGTTCTCTTTCCTAACTAAGTTCAATTGTAGCCATGTTTACAGGATCTTCATAAGTGATATCTTATGATAAGTTTCTTTTTCTGTGTGACTTATTTCACTTAGAATTATCATACCTGAATCCACCAATTTTGCTGCTACTGGTCCTATGACATTGATTTCATGGCTGAGGGATATTCCATCGTACGTAAGTACCACAATTTTTTGAACCATTTTTATATTTCCTGGGATTTTTAAGGTGTACCCAAGTTGAGGTCCTTGTAAGCTGTGCAGCCCTCAATTTTGGGGTGGCTCTGTCTTATTGATTTTCAGTTTTCCCAAGGTATATTCCCTAGACTGGAAGTGCCCTTCGCTCTGTAACTCTGTTCTTTACTTGTTTTAGGGAACACAATGTACTCCTCCAGAGAGGCAGTTGGCAATTTACATCCCGCCCATCAGCATAACAAGGCTCCCTGTTCTCCAGGGCCTGTCTTGCCTTTCTGGTTTTTACATATTTTGTGGATATCCCTTTTGCCCGGTGGAAAGTGATACTTCTTTGTAGTGCAGATTTGCATTGCCCGCTTGCTTGCTTGGCCAAAAAGGGCGTATGCGTTTTCTCCTGAATATATTCAGGAGAAAACGCATACGCCCTTTTTGGCCGAGTGCATCATTGTCGAAGTTGTGCCCCTCTTCCTGTGCTTTAAAGGCGATTCCTACGTACCTCTTGAAATCTGTTTCGTGCTATTCTGCCTCGCTTTCAAGTCCGCCTCATTGCCTTCCCTCAACAGATTTTTGGACGATAGTTGTCCTGTATTACTCGGCCAGTTTGTGAATTGCTGTGCCCCTGAGCTCCATTTTTCAACTCGTTTTTGGTGAGCTGACCACAAGTCAACATTTTGGTTCAAGACCTATGCTGGTTCCCGGTGGGTGGCTGAGACTTTGGTTAATTCTTCTTCCTGCCGGGAAGTTAGAGTGATATGTGCCCGTCCAAATGCCTAACAGCTACTCACTCATTGGATCTGCCTCTTCCCTTTCATCCTCTCCCAAATTGGCAACCTGTGCGAACCAGGAGGTTAAAGGGGCTGTCTCTCCAAGTTGGGAGGTGGATAGTAAAGAAGATGGAAAGTCAAACCGGAGAACCAGGAGAGGGACAATTCGTTGAGTTTTAGCAACCTTTCGTATTCACAGTGTGTCCGTTCTCTAGGTTTCCCGTACATGTTATAGCTGTAGTAATATTCCCTTCAACCTGGAGAGTTGGGACCCATGGAATGGGTGCCAGGCATTTGTGCTTTAATGGGACTGCATTTGCTCACCCAATCTCACCAATCGTCTCAGTCCCAAGTGTCCCTCCTTATGCCACATCCAACTGTCATTGTAGATAGGGTCATTCCAGGTTTCATGAGAGACCCTGAAGGAAATGTAAAGAATTTCCCAGTTTTTTTGTTTTGTTTTTGAAATTCCTTTTTATAGTCGGTTTGAGCTGATTCTCACTGCCATGTTTATGCCAGTCTAGACACACTTGATTCCCTTACGGAGACATATCAATACATAGGCTTTAAGATTCTTACTAGTCAGATATATTCCTCTGCGGGAAATATGGTGTTTTGAGTCCCTTTCACTGAGGAAGGTGTAGGTCTTGTCTATTCCATAGTTGGTTTTTGGAACGGTACCTGTGCTTATATCAAACTCTGGTTTTATGCATCACCCCACCTCTCCTTCCCCCTTAAGCAGGCATAAGAGTGTTTTCTAAATGTGAGACACTGTTCTCTTTCCTAACTCAGTTCAATTGTAGCCATGTTTACAGGATCTTCATAAGTGATATCTTATGATAAGTTTCTGTTTCTGTGTGACTTATTTCACTTAGAATTATCGTACCTGAATCCACCAATTTTGCTGCTGCTGGTCTTATGGCATTGATTTCATGGCTGAGGGATATTCCATCGTACGTAAGTACCACAATTTTTTGAACCATTTTTATATTTCCTGGGATATTTAAGGTGTACCCAAGTTGAGGTCCTTGTAAGCAGTGCAGCCCTAAATTTTGGGGTGGCTCTGTCTTATTGATTTTCAGTTTTCCCAAGGTATATTCCCTAGACTGGAAGAGCCCTTGGCTCTATAGCTCTGTTGTTTACTTCATTTACGGAACACAATGCACTCCTCCAGAGAGGCAGTTGGCAATTTACATCCCGCCCATCTGCATAACAAGGCTCCCTGTTCTCCAGGGCCTGTCTTGCCTTTCTGGTTTTTACACATTTTGTGGATGTTCCTTTTGACCGGTGAGAAGTGATACTTCTTTGTAGTGCAGATTTGCATTGCCCGCCCTTTTGGCCAAGTGCATCATTGTCGAAGTTGTGCCCCTCTTCCTGTGCTTTAAAGGCGATTCCAACGTACCTCTTGAAATCTTTTTACTGCTATTCTGCCTCGCTTTCAAGTCCGCCTCGTTGCCTTCCCTCAACACATTTTTGGACGATAGTTGTCCTTTATTACTTGGCCAGTTTGTGAATTGCTGTGCGCCTGAGCTCCATTTTTCAACTCGTTTTTGGTGAGCTGACCGCAAGTCTAAAATTTTGGTTCAGGACCTATGCTGGTTCCCGGTGGGTGGCTGAGACTTTGGTTAATTCTTCTTCCTGCCGGGAAGTTAGAGTGATATGTGCCCGTCCAAATGCCTAACAGCTACTCTCTCATTGGTTCTCACTCTTTCCTTTCATCCTCTGCCAAATTGGAAACCTTTGCGAACCTGGAGGTTAAAGGGGCTGTCTCTCCAAGTTGGGAGATTGATAGTAAACCAGATGGAAAGTCAAACCGGAGCACCAGGTTAGGGACTATTCGTTGAGTTTTAGAAACCTTTCGTATTCACAGTGTGTCCGTTCTCTAAGTTTCCCGTACATATTATAGCTGTAGTAATATTCCCTTCAACCTGGAGAGTTGGGACCCATGGAATGGGTGCCAGGCATTTGTGCTTTAAAGGGTCTGCATTTGCTCACCCAATCTCACCAATCGTCTCAGTCCCAAGTGTCCCTCCTTATGCCACATCCAGGTGTCATTGTTGATAGGGTCATTCCAGGTTTCATCAGAGACCCTGAAGGAATTGTAAAGAATTTCCCAGTTTTTTTGTTTTGTTTTTGAAATTCCTTTTTATAGTGGGTTTGAGCTGATTCTCACTGCCATGTTTATGCCAGTCTAGACACACTTGATTCCCTTACGGAGACATATCAATACATAGGTTTTAAGATTCTTACTGGTCAGATATATTCCTCTGCGGGAAATATGGTGTTTTGAGTCCCTTTCACTGAGGAAGGTGTAGGTCTTGTCTATTCCATAGTTGGTTTTTGGAACGGTACCTGTGCTTATATCAAACTCTGGTTTTATGCATCACCCCACCTCTCCTTCCCCCTTAAGCAGGCATAAGAGTGTTTTCTAAATGTGAGACACTGTTCTCTTTCCTAACTCAGTTCAATTGTAGCCATGTTTACAGGATATTCATAAGTGATATCTTATGATAAGTTTCTTTTTTGTGTGACTTATTTCACTTAGAATCATCGTACCTGAATCCACCCATTTTGCTGCTACTGGTCTTATGACATTGATTTCATGGCTGAGGGATATTTCATCGTATGTAAGTACCACAATTTTTTGAACCATTTTTATATTTCCTGGGATATTTAAGGTGTACCCAAGTTGAGGTCCTTGTAAGCTGTGCAGCCCTAAATTTTGGGGTGGATCTGTCTTATTGATTTTCAGTTTTCCCAAGGTATATTCCCTAGACTGGAAGTGCCCTTGGCTCTGTAGCTCTGTTCTTTACTTGTTTTAGGGAACACAATGTACTCCTCCAGAGAGGCAGTTGGCAATTTACATCCCGCCCATCAGCATAACAAGGCTCCCTGTTCTCCAGGGCCTGTCTTGCCTTTCTGGTTTTTACACATTTTGTGGATGTCCCTTTTGACCTGTGGGAAGTGATACTTCTTTGTAGTGCAGATTTGCATTGCCCGCTTGCTTGCTTGGCCAAAAAGGGCGCATGCATTTTCTCCTGAATATATTCAGGAGAAAACGCATATGCCCTTTTTGGCCAAGTGCATCATTGTCCATGTTGTGACCCTCTTCCTGTGCTTTAAAGGCGATTCCAACGTACCTCTTGAAATCTGTTTCCTGCTATTCTGCCTCACTTTCACGTCCGCCTCGTTGCCTTCCCTTAACAGATTTTTGGACGATAGTTGTCCTTTATTACTCAGCAAGATTGTGAATTGCTGTGCCCTTGAGCTCCATTTTTCAACTCATTTTTGGTGAGCTGACCACAAGTCCAACATTTTGGTTCAGGACCTATGCTGGTTCCCGGTGGGTGGCTGAGACTTTGGTTAATTCTTCTTCCTGCCGGGAAGTTAGAGTGATATGTGCCCGTCCAAATGCCTAACAGCTACTCACTCATTGGATCTGCCTCTTCCCTTTCATCCTCTCCCAAATTGGCAACCTGTGCGAACCAGGAGGTTAAAGGGGCTGTCTCTCCAAGTTGGGAGGTGGATAGTAAAGAAGATGGAAAGTCAAACCGGAGAACCAGGAGAGGGACAATTCGTTGAGTTTTAGCAACCTTTCGTATTCACAGTGTGTCCGTTCTCTAGGTTTCCCGTACATGTTATAGCTGTAGTAATATTCCCTTCAACCTGGAGAGTTGGGACCCATGGAATGGGTGCCAGGCATTTGTGCTTTAATGGGACTGCATTTGCTCACCCAATCTCACCAATCGTCTCAGTCCCAAGTGTCCCTCCTTATGCCACATCCAACTGTCATTGTAGATAGGGTCATTCCAGGTTTCATGAGAGACCCTGAAGGAAATGTAAAGAATTTCCCAGTTTTTTTGTTTTGTTTTTGAAATTCCTTTTTATAGTCGGTTTGAGCTGATTCTCACTGCCATGTTTATGCCAGTCTAGACACACTTGATTCCCTTACGGAGACATATCAATACATAGGTTTTAAGATTCTTACTAGTCAGATATATTCCTCTGCGGGAAATATGGTGTTTTGAGTCCCTTTCACTGAGGAAGGTGTAGGTCATGTCTATTCCATAGTTGGTTTTTGGAACGGTACCTGTGCTTATATCAAACTCTGGTTTTATGCATCACCCCACCTCTCCTTCCCCCTTAAGCAGGCATAAGAGTGTTTTCTAAATGTGAGACACTGTTCTCTTTCCTAACTCAGTTCAATTGTAGCCATGTTTACAGGATCTTCATAAGTGATATCTTATGATAAGTTTCTGTTTCTGTGTGACTTATTTCACTTAGAATTATCGTACCTGAATCCACCAATTTTGCTGCTACTGGTCTTATGACATTGATTTCATGGCTGAGGGATATTCCATCGTACGTAAGTACCATAATTTTTTGAACGATTTTTATATTTCCTGGGATATTTAAGGTGTACCCAAGTTGAGGTCCTTGTAAGCAGTGCAGCCCTAAATTTTGGGGTGGCTCTGTCTTATTGATTTTCAGTTTTCCCAAGGTATATTCCCTAGACTGGAAGAGCCCTTGGCTCTATAGCTCTGTTGTTTACTTCATTTACGGAACACAATGCACTCCTCCAGAGAGGCAGTTGGCAATTTACATCCCGCCCATCTGCATAACAAGGCTCCCTGTTCTCCAGGGCCTGTCTTGCCTTTCTGGTTTTTACACATTTTGTGGATGTCCCTTTTGACCGGTGAGAAGTGATACTTCTTTGTAGTGCAGATTTGCATTGCCCGCTTGTTTGCTTGGCCAAAAGGGCGTATGCGTTTTCTCCTGAATATATTCAGGAGAAAACGCATACGCCCTTTTGGCCAAGTGCATCATTGTCGCAGTTGTGCCCCTCTTCCTGTGCTTTAAAGGCGATTCCAACGTACCTCTTGAAATCTGTTTACTGCTATTCTGCCTCGCTTTCAAGTCCGCCTCGTTGCCTTCCCTCAACACATTTTTGGACGATAGTTGTCCTTTATTACTTGGCCAGTTTGTGAATTGCTGTGCGCCTGAGCTCCATTTTTCAACTCGTTTTTGGTGAGCTGACCGCAAGTCTAAAATTTTGGTTCAGGACCTATGCTGGTTCCCGGTGGGTGGCTGAGACTTTGGTTAATTCTTCTTCCTGCCGGGAAGTTAGAGTGATATGTGCCCGTCCAAATGCCTAACAGCTACTCTCTCATTGGTTCTCACTCTTTCCTTTCATCCTCTGCCAAATTGGAAACCTTTGCGAACCTGGAGGTTAAAGGGGCTGTCTCTCCAAGTTGGGAGATTGATAGTAAACCAGATGGAAAGTCAAACCGGAGCACCAGGTTAGGGACTATTCGTTGAGTTTTAGAAACCTTTCGTATTCACAGTGTGTCCGTTCTCTAAGTTTCCCGTACATATTATAGCTGTAGTAATATTCCCTTCAACCTGGAGAGTTGGGACCCATGGAATGGGTGCCAGGCATTTGTGCTTTAAAGGGTCTGCATTTGCTCACCCAATCTCACCAATCGTCTCAGTCCCAAGTGTCCCTCCTTATGCCACATCCAGGTGTCATTGTTGATAGGGTCATTCCAGGTTTCATCAGAGACCCTGAAGGAATTGTAAAGAATTTCCCAGCTTTTTTGTTTTGTTTTTGAAATTCCTTTTTATAGTGGGTTTGAGCTGATTCTCACTGCCATGTTTATGCCACTCTAGACACACTTGATTCCCTTACGGAGACATATCAATACATAGGTTTTAAGATTCTTACTGGTCAGATATATTCCTCTGCGGGAAATATGGTGTTTTGAGTCCCTTTCACTGAGGAAGGTGTAGGTCTTGTCTATTCCATAGTTGGTTTTTGGAACGGTACCTGTGCTTATATCAAACTCTGGTTTTATGCATCACCCCACCTCTCCTTCCCCCTTAAGCAGGCATAAGAGTGTTTTCTAAATGTGAGACACTGTTCTCTTTCCTAACTCAGTTCAATTGTAGCCATGTTTACAGGATATTCATAAGTGATATCTTATGATAAGTTTCTTTTTTGTGTGACTTATTTCACTTAGAATCATCGTACCTGAATCCACCCATTTTGCTGCTACTGGTCTTATGACATTGATTTCATGGCTGAGGGATATTTCATCGTATGTAAGTACCACAATTTTTTGAACCATTTTTATATTTCCTGGGATATTTAAGGTGTACCCAAGTTGAGGTCCTTGTAAGCTGTGCAGCCCTAAATTTTGGGGTGGATCTGTCTTATTGATTTTCAGTTTTCCCAAGGTATATTCCCTAGACTGGAAGTGCCCTTGGCTCTGTAGCTCTGTTCTTTACTTGTTTTAGGGAACACAATGTACTCCTCCAGAGAGGCAGTTGGCAATTTACATCCCGCCCATCAGCATAACAAGGCTCCCTGTTCTCCAGGGCCTGTCTTGCCTTTCTGGTTTTTACACATTTTGTGGATGTCCCTTTTGACCTGTGGGAAGTGATACTTCTTTGTAGTGCAGATTTGCATTGCCCGCTTGCTTGCTTGGCCAAAAAGGGCGCATGCGTTTTCTCCTGAATATATTCAGGAGAAAACGCATATGCCCTTTTTGGCCAAGTGCATCATTGTCCATGTTGTGACCCTCTTCCTGTGCTTTAAAGGCGATTCCAACGTACCTCTTGAAATCTGTTTCCTGCTATTCTGCCTCACTTTCACGTCCGCCTCGTTGCCTTCCCTTAACAGATTTTTGGACGATAGTTGTCCTTTATTACTCGGCAAGATTGTGAATTGCTGTGCCCTTGAGCTCCATTTTTCAACTCATTTTTGGTGAGCTGACCACAAGTCCAACATTTTGGTTCAGGACCTATGCTGGTTCCCGGTGGGTGGCTGAGACTTTGGTTAATTCTTCTTCCTGCCGGGAAGTTAGAGTGATATGTGCCCGTTCAAATGCCTAACAGCTACTCACTCATTGGATCTGCCTCTTCCCTTTCATCCTCTCCCAAATTGGCAACCTGTGCGAACCAGGAGGTTAAAGGGGCTGTCTCTCCAAGTGGGGAGCTGGATAGTAAAGCAGATGGAAAGTCAAACCGGAGAACCAGGAGAGGGACTATTCGTTGAGTTTTAGAAACCTTTCGTATTCACAGTGTGTCCGTTCTCTAGGTTTCCCGTACATGTTATAGCTGTAGTAATATTCCCTTCAACCTGGAGAGTTGGGACCCATGGAATGGGTGCCAGGCATTTGTGCTTTAATGGGACTGCATTTGCGCACCCAATCTCACCAATCCTCTCAGTCCCAAGTGTCCCTCCTTATTCCACATCCAGCTGTCATTGTACATAGGGTCATTCCAGGTTTCATCAGAGACCCTGAAGGAATTGTAAAGAATTTCCCAGTTTTTTTGTTTTGTTTTTGAAATTCCTTTTTATAGTCGGTTTGAGCTGATTCTCGCTGCCATGTTTATGCCAGTCTAGACACACTTGTTTCACTTACGGAGACATATCAATACATAGGTTTTAAGATTCTTACTAGTCAGATATATTCCTCTGAGGGAAATATGGGGTTTTGAGTCCCTTTCACTGAGGAAGGTGTAGGTCTTGTCTATTCCATAGTTGGTTTTTGGAACGGTACCTGTGCTTATATCAAACTCTGGTTTTATGCATCACCCCACCTCTCCTTCCCCCTTAAGCAGGCAAAAGAGTGTTTTCTAAATGTGAGACACTGTTCTCTTTCCTAACTCAGTTCAAGTGTAGCCATGTTTACAGGATCTTCATAAGTTATATCCTATGATAAGTTTCTTTTTCTGTGTGACTTATTACACTAAGAATCATCGTACCTGAATCCACCCATTTTGCTGCTACTGGTCTTATGACATTGATTTCATGGCTGAGGGATATTCCATCGTACGTAAGTACCACAATTTTTTGAACCATTTTTATATTTCCTGGGATATTTAAGGTGTACCCAAGTTGAGGTCCTTGTAAGCCTTGCAGCCCTAAATTTTGGGGTGGCTCTGTCTTATTGATTTTCAGTTTTCCCAAGGTATATTCCCTACACTGGAAGTGCCCTTGGCTCAGTAGCTCTGTTCTTTACTTGTTTTAGGGAACACAATGCACTCCTCCAGAGAGGCAGTTGGCAATTTACATCCCAACCAACAGCATAATAAGGCTCCATGTTCTCCAGGGCCTGTCTTGCCTTTCTGGTTTTTACACATTTTGTGGATGTCCCTTTTGACTGGTGGGAAGTGATACTTCTTTGTATTGCAGATTTGCATTGCCCGCTTGCTTGCTTGGCCAAAAAGGGCGTATGCGTTTTCTCCTGAATATATTCAGGAGAAAACGCACACGCCCTTTTTGGCCAAGTGCATCATTGTCGAATTTGTGCCCCTCTTCCTGTGCTTTAAAGGCGATTCCAACGTACCTCTTGAAATCTGTTTCCTGCTATTCTGCCTGCCTTTCAAGTCTGCCTCGTTGCCATCCCTCAACAGATTTTTGGACGATAGTTGTCCTTTAATACTCTGCCAGTTTTTGAATTGCTGTGCCCCAGAGTTCCATTTTTCAACTCGTTTTTGGTGAGCTGACCGCAAGTCCGACATTTCGGTTCAGGACCTATGCTGGTTCCCTGTGGGGGGCTTAGACTTTGGTTAATTCTTCTTGCTTTTGGGAAATTACAGTGATATGTGCCCATCCAAATGCCTAACAGCTACTCTCACATTCGTTCTCCCTCTTCCCTTTCATCCTCTGCCAAATTGGCAACCTGTGCGAACCAGGAGGTTAAAGGGGCTGTCTCTCCAAGTTGGGAGGTTGATAGTAAAGCAGATGGAAAGTCAAACTGGAGCACCAGGAGAGGGACTATTCGTTGAGTTTTAGAAACCTTTGTAATTCACAGTGTGTCCGTTCTCTAGGTTTCCCGTACATGTTATAACTGTAGTAATATTCCCTTCAACCTGGAGAGTTGGGACCCATGGAATGGGTGGCAGGCATTTGTGCTTTAAAGGGTCTGCATTTGCTCACCCAATCTCACCAATCTTCTCAGTCCCAAGTGTCCCTCCTTATGCCACATCCAGCTGTCATTGTAGATAGGGTCATTCCAGGTTTCATCAGAGACCCTGAAGGAATTGTAAAGAATTTCCCAGTTTTTTTGTTTTGTTTTTGAAATTCCTTTTTATAGTGGGTTTGAGCTGATTCTCGCTGCCATGTTTATGCCAGTCTAGACACACTTGATTCCCTTATGGAGACATATCAATACATAAGTTTTAAGACTCTTACTGGTCAGATATATTCCTCTGCGGGAAATATGGGGTTTTGAGTCCCTTTCACTGAGGAAGGTGTAGGTCTTGTCTATTCCATAGTTGGTTTTTGGAACGGTACCTGTGCTTATATCAAACTCTGGTTTTATGCATCACCCCACCTCTCCTTCCCCCTTAAGCAGGCATAAGAGTGTTTTCTAAATGTGAGACACTGTTCTCTTTCCTAACTAAGTTCAATTGTAGCCATGTTTACAGGATCTTCATAAGTGATATCTTATGATAAGTTTCTTTTTCTGTGTGACTTATTTCACTTAGAATCATCGTACCTGAATCCACCCATTTTGCTGCTACTGGTCTTATGACATTGATTTCATGGCTGAGGGATATTCCATCGTACATAAGTACCACAATTTTTTGAACCATTTTTATATTTCCTGGGATATTTAAGGTGTACCCAAGTTGAGGTCCTTGTAAGCTGTGCAGCCCTAAATTTTGGGGTGGCTCTGTCTTATTGATTTTCAGTTTTCCCAAGGTATATTCCCTAGACTGGAAGTGCCCTTGGCTCTGTAGCTCTGTTCTTTACTTGTTTTAGGGAACACAATGTACTCCTCCAGAGGGGCAGTTGGCAATTTACATCCCGCCCATCAGCATAACAAGGTTCCCTGTTCTCCAGGGCCTGTCTTGCCTTTCTGGTTTTTACACATTTTGTGGATGTCCCTTTTGACCGGTGGGAAGTGATACTTCTTTGTAGTGCAGATTTGCATTGCCCGCTTGCTTGCTTGGCCAAAAAGGGCGTATGCGTTTTCTCCTGAATATATTCAGGAGAAAACGCATACGCCCTTTTTGGCCAAGTGCATCATTGTCGAAGTTGTGCCCCTCTTCCTGTGCTTTAAAGGCGATTCCAACGTACCTCTTGAAATCTGTTTCGTGCTATTCTGCCTCGCTTTCAAGTCCGCCTCATTGCCTTCCCTCAACAGATTTTTGTACGATAGTTGTCCTTTATTACTCGGCCAGTTTGTGAATTGCTGTGCCCCTGAGCTCCATTTTTCAACTCGTTTTTGGTGAGCTGACCACAAGTCAACATTTTGGTTCAGGACCTATGCTGGTTCCCGGTGGGTGGCTGAGACTTTGGTTAATTCTTCTTCCTGCCGGGAAGTTAGAGTGATATGTGCCCGTCCAAATGCCTAACAGCTACTCACTCATTGGATCTGCCTCTTCCCTTTCATCCTCTCCCAAATTGGCAACCTGTGCGAACCAGGAGGTTAAAGGGGCTGTCTCTCCAAGTTGGGAGGTGGATAGTAAAGAAGATGGAAAGTCAAACCGGAGAACCAGGAGAGGGACAATTCGTTGAGTTTTAGCAACCTTTCGTATTCACAGTGTGTCCATTCTCTAGGTTTCCCGTACATGTTATAGCTGTAGTAATATTCCCTTCAACCTGGAGAGTTGGGACCCATGGAATGGGTGCCAGGCATTTGTGCTTTAATGGGACTGCATTTGCTCACCCAACCTCACCAATCGTCTCAGTCCCAAGTGTCCCTCCTTATGCCACATCCAACTGTCATTGTAGATAGGGTCATTCCAGGTTTCATGAGAGACCCTGAAGGAAATGTAAAGAATTTCCCAGTTTTTTTGTTTTGTTTTTGAAATTCCTTTTTATAGTCGGTTTGAGCTGATTCTCACTGCCATGTTTATGCCAGTCTAGACACACTTGATTCCCTTACGGAGACATATCAATACATAGGTTTTAAGATTCTTACTAGTCAGATATATTCCTCTGCGGGAAATATGGTGTTTTGAGTCCCTTTCACTGAGGAAGGTGTAGGTCTTGTCTATTCCATAGTTGGTTTTTGGAACGGTACCTGTGCTTATATCAAACTCTGGTTTTATGCATCACCCCACCTCTCCTTCCCCCTTAAGCAGGCATAAGAGTGTTTTCTAAATGTGAGACACTGTTCTCTTTCCTAACTCAGTTCAATTGTAGCCATGTTTACAGGATCTTCATAAGTGATATCTTATGATAAGTTTCTGTTTCTGTGTGACTTATTTCACTTAGAATTATCGTACCTGAATCCACCAATTTTGCTGCTACTGGTCTTATGACATTGATTTCATGGCTGAGGGATATTCCATCGTACGTAAGTACCATAATTTTTTGAACGATTTTTATATTTCCTGGGATATTTAAGGTGTACCCAAGTTGAGGTCCTTGTAAGCAGTGCAGCCCTAAATTTTGGGGTGGCTCTGTCTTATTGATTTTCAGTTTTCCCAAGGTATATTCCCTAGACTGGAAGAGCCCTTGGCTCTATAGCTCTGTTGTTTACTTCATTTACGGAACACAATGCACTCCTCCAGAGAGGCAGTTGGCAATTTACATCCCGCCCATCTGCATAACAAGGCTCCCTGTTCTCCAGGGCCTGTCTTGCCTTTCTGGTTTTTACACATTTTGTGGATGTCCCTTTTGACCGGTGAGAAGTGATACTTCTTTGTAGTGCAGATTTGCATTGCCCGCTTGTTTGCTTGGCCAAAAGGGCGTATGCGTTTTCTCCTGAATATATTCAGGAGAAAACGCATACGCCCTTTTGGCCAAGTGCATCATTGTCGAAGTTGTGCCCCTCTTCCTGTGCTTTAAAGGCGATTCCAACGTACCTCTTGAAATCTGTTTACTGCTATTCTGCCTCGCTTTCAAGTCCGCCTCGTTGCCTTCCCTCAACACATTTTTGGACGATAGTTGTCCTTTATTACTTGGCCAGTTTGTGAATTGCTGTGCCCCTGAGCTCCATTTTTCAACTCGTTTTTGGTGAGCTGACCGCAAGTCTAAAATTTTGGTTCAGGACCTATGCTGGTTCCCGGTGGGTGGCTGAGACTTTGGTTAATTCTTCTTCCTGCCTGGAAGTTAGAGTGATATGTGCCCGTCCAAATGCCTAACAGCTACTCTCTCATTGGTTCTCACTCTTTCCTTTCATCCTCTGCCAAATTGGAAACCTTTGCGAACCTGGAGGTTAAAGGGGCTGTCTCTCCAAGTTGGGAGATTGATAGTAAACCAGATGGAAAGTCAAACCGGAGCACCAGGATAGGGACTATTCGTTGAGTTTTAGAAACCTTTCGTATTCACAGTGTGTCCGTTCTCTAAGTTTCCCGTACATATTATAGCTGTAGTAATATTCCCTTCAACCTGGAGAGTTGGGACCCATGGAATGGGTGCCAGGCATTTGTGCTTTAAAGGGTCTGCATTTGCTCACCCAATCTCACCAATCGTCTCAGTCCCAAGTGTCCCTCCTTATGCCACATCCAGGTGTCATTGTTGATAGGGTCATTCCAGGTTTCATCAGAGACCCTGAAGGAATTGTAAAGAATTTCCCAGCTTTTTTGTTTTGTTTTTGAAATTCCTTTTTATAGTGGGTTTGAGCTGATTCTCACTGCCATGTTTATGCCACTCTAGACACACTTGATTCCCTTACGGAGACATATCAATACATAGGTTTTAAGATTCTTACTGGTCAGATATATTCCTCTGCGGGAAATATGGTGTTTTGAGTCCCTTTCACTGTGGAAGGTGTAGGTCTTGTCTATTCCATAGTTGGTTTTTGGAACGGTACCTGTGCTTATATCAAACTCTGGTTTTATGCATCACCCCACCTCTCCTTCCCCCTTAAGCAGGCATAAGAGTGTTTTCTAAATGTGAGACACTGTTCTCTTTCCTAACTCAGTTCAATTGTAGCCATGTTTACAGGATATTCATAAGTGATATCTTATGATAAGTTTCTTTTTTGTGTGACTTATTTCACTTAGAATCATCGTACCTGAATCCACCCATTTTGCTGCTACTGGTCTTATGACATTGATTTCATGGCTGAGGGATATTTCATCGTATGTAAGTACCACAATTTTTTGAACCATTTTTATATTTCCTGGGATATTTAAGGTGTACCCAAGTTGAGGTCCTTGTAAGCTGTGCAGCCCTAAATTTTGGGGTGGATCTGTCTTATTGATTTTCAGTTTTCCCAAGGTATATTCCCTAGACTGGAAGTGCCGTTGGCTCTGTAGCTCTGTTCTTTACTTGTTTTAGGGAACACAATGTACTCCTCCAGAGAGGCAGTTGGCAATTTACATCCCGCCCATCAGCATAACAAGGCTCCCTGTTCTCCAGGGCCTGTCTTGCCTTTCTGGTTTTTACACATTTTGTGGATGTCCCTTTTGACCTGTGGGAAGTGATACTTCTTTGTAGTGCAGATTTGCATTGCCCACTTTCTTGCTTGGCCAAAAAGGGCGCATGCGTTTTCTCCTGAATATATTCAGGAGAAAACGCATATGCCCTTTTTGGCCAAGTGCATCATTGTCCATGTTGTGACCCTCTTCCTGTGCTTTAAAGGCGATTCCAACGTACCTCTTGAAATCTGTTTCCTGCTATTCTGCCTCACTTTCACGTCCGCCTCGTTGCCTTCCCTTAACAGATTTTTGGACGATAGTTGTCCTTTATTACTCGGCAAGATTGTGAATTGCTGTGCCCTTGAGCTCCATTTTTCAACTCATTTTTGGTGAGCTGACCACAAGTCCAACATTTTGGTTCAGGACCTATGCTGGTTCCCGGTGGGTGGCTGAGACTTTGGTTAATTCTTCTTCCTGCCGGGAAGTTAGAGTGATATGTGCCCGTTCAAATGCCTAACAGCTACTCACTCATTGGATCTGCCTCTTCCCTTTCATCCTCTCCCAAATTGGCAACCTGTGCGAACCAGGAGGTTAAAGGGGCTGTCTCTCCAAGTGGGGAGCTGGATAGTAAAGCAGATGGAAAGTCAAACCGGAGCACCAGGAGAGGGACTATTCGTTGAGTTTTAGAAACCTTTCGTATTCACAGTGTGTCCGTTCTCTAGGTTTCCCGTACATGTTATAGCTGTAGTAATATTCCCTTCAACCTGGAGAGTTGGGACCCATGGAATGGGTGCCAGGCATTTGTGCTTTAATGGGACTGCATTTGCGCACCCAATCTCACCAATCCTCTCAGTCCCAAGTGTCCCTCCTTATTCCACATCCAGCTGTCATTGTACATAGGGTCATTCCAGGTTTCATCAGAGACCCTGAAGGAATTGTAAAGAATTTCCCAGTTTTTTTGTTTTGTTTTTGAAATTCCTTTTTATAGTCGGTTTGAGCTGATTCTCGCTGCCATGTTTATGCCAGTCTAGACACACTTGTTTCACTTACGGAGACATATCAATACATAGGTTTTAAGATTCTTACTAGTCAGATATATTCCTCTGAGGGAAATATGGGGTTTTGAGTCCCTTTCACTGAGGAAGGTGTAGGTCTTGTCTATTCCATAGTTGGTTTTTGGAACGGTACCTGTGCTTATATCAAACTCTGGTTTTATGCATCACCCCACCTCTCCTTCCCCCTTAAGCAGGCATAAGAGTGTTTTCTAAATGTGAGACACTGTTCTCTTTCCTAACTCAGTTCAAGTGTAGCCATGTTTACAGGATCTTCATAAGTTATATCCCATGATAAGTTTCTTTTTCTGTGTGACTTATTACACTAAGAATCATCGTACCTGAATCCACCCATTTTGCTGCTACTGGTCTTATGACATTGATTTCATGGCTGAGGGATATTCCATCGTACGTAAGTACCACAATTTTTTGAACCATTTTTATATTTCCTGGGATATTTAAGGTGTACCCAAGTTGAGGTCCTTGTAAGCCTTGCAGCCCAAAATTTTGGGGTGGCTCTGTCTTATTGATTTTCAGTTTTCCCAAGGTATATTCCCTACACTGGAAGTGCCCTTGGCTCAGTAGCTCTGTTCTTTACTTGTTTTAGGGAACACAATGCACTCCTCCAGAGAGGCAGTTGGCAATTTACATCCCAACCAACAGCATAATAAGGCTCCATGTTCTCCAGGGCCTGTCTTGCCTTTCTGGTTTTTACACATTTTGTGGATGTCCCTTTTGACTGGTGGGAAGTGATACTTCTTTGTATTGCAGATTTGCATTGCCCGCTTGCTTGCTTGGCCAAAAAGGGTGTATGCGTTTTCTCCTGAATATATTCAGGAGAAAACGCACACGCCCTTTTTGGCCAAGTGCATCATTGTCGAATTTGTGCCCCTCTTCCTGTGCTTTAAAGGCGATTCCAACGTACCTCTTGAAATCTGTTTCCTGCTATTCTGCCTGCCTTTCAAGTCTGCCTCGTTGCCATCCCTCAACAGATTTTTGGACGATAGTTGTCCTTTAATACTCTGCCAGTTTTTGAATTGCTGTGCCCCAGAGTTCCATTTTTCAACTCGTTTTTGGTGAGCTGACCGCAAGTCCGACATTTCGGTTCAGGACCTATGCTGGTTCCCTGTGGGGGGCTTAGACTTTGGTTAATTCTTCTTGCTTTTGGGAAATTACAGTGATATGTGCCCATCCAAATGCCTAACAGCTACTCTCACATTCGTTCTCCCTCTTCCCTTTCATCCTCTGCCAAATTGGCAACCTGTGCGAACCAGGAGGTTAAAGGGGCTGTCTCTCCAAGTTGGGAGGTTGATAGTAAAGCAGATGGAAAGTCAAACTGGAGCACCAGGAGAGGGACTATTCGTTGAGTTTTAGAAACCTTTGTAATTCACAGTGTGTCCGTTCTCTAGGTTTCCCGTACATGTTATAACTGTAGTAATATTCCCTTCAACCTGGAGAGTTGGGACCCATGGAATGGGTGGCAGGCATTTGTGCTTTAAAGGGTCTGCATTTGCTCACCCAATCTCACCAATCTTCTCAGTCCCAAGTGTCCCTCCTTATGCCACATCCAGCTGTCATTGTAGATAGGGTCATTCCAGGTTTCATCAGAGACCCTGAAGGAATTGTAAAGAATTTCCCAGTTTTTTTGTTTTGTTTTTGAAATTCCTTTTTATAGTGGGTTTGAGCTGATTCTCGCTGCCATGTTTATGCCAGTCTAGACACACTTGATTCCCTTACGGAGACATATCAATACATAAGTTTTAAGACTCTTACTGGTCAGATATATTCCTCTGCGGGAAATATGGGGTTTTGAGTCCCTTTCACTGAGGAAGGTGTAGGTCTTGTCTATTCCATAGTTGGTTTTTGGAACGGTACCTGTGCTTATATCAAACTCTGGTTTTATGCATCACCCCACCTCTCCTTCCCCCTTAAGCAGGCATAAGAGTGTTTTCTAAATGTGAGACACTGTTCTCTTTCCTAACTAAGTTCAATTGTAGCCATGTTTACAGGATCTTCATAAGTGATATCTTATGATAAGTTTCTTTTTCTGTGTGACTTATTTCACTTAGAATCATCGTACCTGAATCCACCCATTTTGCTGCTACTGGTCTTATGACATTGATTTCATGGCTGAGGGATATTCCATCGTACATAAGTACCACAATTTTTTGAACCATTTTTATATTTCCTGGGATATTTAAGGTGTACCCAAGTTGAGGTCCTTGTAAGCTGTGCAGCCCTAAATTTTGGGGTGGCTCTGTCTTATTGATTTTCAGTTTTCCCAAGGTATATTCCCTAGACTGGAAGTGCCCTTGGCTCTGTAGCTCTGTTCTTTACTTGTTTTAGGGAACACAATGTACTCCTCCAGAGGGGCAGTTGGCAATTTACATCCCGCCCATCAGCATAACAAGGTTCCCTGTTCTCCAGGGCCTGTCTTGCCTTTCTGGTTTTTACACATTTTGTGGATGTCCCTTTTGACCGGTGGGAAGTGATACTTCTTTGTAGTGCAGAATTGCATTGCCCGCTTGCTTGCTTGGCCAAAAAGGGCGTATGCGTTTTCTCCTGAATATATTCAGGAGAAAACGCATACGCCCTTTTTGGCCAAGTGCATCATTGTCGAAGTTGTGCCCCTCTTCCTGTGCTTTAAAGGCGATTCCAACGTACCTCTTGAAATCTGTTTCGTGCTATTCTGCCTCGCTTTCAAGTCCGCCTCATTGCCTTCCCTCAACAGATTTTTGTACGATAGTTGTCCTTTATTACTCGGCCAGTTTGTGAATTGCTGTGCCCCTGAGCTCCATTTTTCAACTCGTTTTTGGTGAGCTGACCACAAGTCAACATTTTGGTTCAGGACCTATGCTGGTTCCCGGTGGGTGGCTGAGACTTTGGTTAATTCTTCTTCCTGCCGGGAAGTTAGAGTGATATGTGCCCGTCCAAATGCCTAACAGCTACTCACTCATTGGATCTGCCTCTTCCCTTTCATCCTCTCCCAAATTGGCAACCTGTGCGAACCAGGAGGTTAAAGGGGCTGTCTCTCCAAGTTGGGAGGTGGATAGTAAAGAAGATGGAAAGTCAAACCGGAGAACCAGGAGAGGGACAATTCGTTGAGTTTTAGCAACCTTTCGTATTCACAGTGTGTCCATTCTCTAGGTTTCCCGTACATGTTATAGCTGTAGTAATATTCCCTTCAACCTGGAGAGTTGGGACCCATGGAATGGGTGCCAGGCATTTGTGCTTTAATGGGACTGCATTTGCTCACCCAACCTCACCAATCGTCTCAGTCCCAAGTGTCCCTCCTTATGCCATATCCAACTGTCATTGTAGATAGGGTCATTCCAGGTTTCATGAGAGACCCTGAAGGAAATGTAAAGAATTTCCCAGTTTTTTTGTTTTGTTTTTGAAATTCCTTTTTATAGTCGGTTTGAGCTGATTCTCACTGCCATGTTTATGCCAGTCTAGACACACTTGATTCCCTTACGGAGACATATCAATACATAGGTTTTAAGATTCTTACTAGTCAGATATATTCCTCTGCGGGAAATATGGTGTTTTGAGTCCCTTTCACTGAGGAAGGTGTAGGTCTTGTCTATTCCATAGTTGGTTTTTGGAACGGTACCTGTGCTTATATCAAACTCTGGTTTTATGCATCACCCCACCTCTCCTTCCCCCTTAAGCAGGCATAAGAGTGTTTTCTAAATGTGAGACACTGTTCTCTTTCCTAACTCAGTTCAATTGTAGCCATGTTTACAGGATCTTCATAAGTGATATCTTATGATAAGTTTCTGTTTCTGTGTGACTTATTTCACTTAGAATTATCGTACCTGAATCCACCAATTTTGCTGCTACTGGTCTTATGACATTGATTTCATGGCTGAGGGATATTCCATCGTACGTAAGTACCATAATTTTTTGAACGATTTTTATATTTCCTGGGATATTTAAGGTGTACCCAAGTTGAGGTCCTTGTAAGCAGTGCAGCCCTAAATTTTGGGGTGGCTCTGTCTTATTGATTTTCAGTTTTCCCAAGGTATATTCCCTAGACTGGAAGAGCCCTTGGCTCTATAGCTCTGTTGTTTACTTCATTTACGGAACACAATGCACTCCTCCAGAGAGGCAGTTGGCAATTTACATCCCGCCCATCTGCATAACAAGGCTCCCTGTTCTCCAGGGCCTGTCTTGCCTTTCTGGTTTTTACACATTTTGTGGATGTCCCTTTTGACCGGTGAGAAGTGATACTTCTTTGTAGTGCAGATTTGCATTGCCCGCTTGTTTGCTTGGCCAAAAGGGCGTATGCGTTTTCTCCTGAATATATTCAGGAGAAAACGCATACGCCCTTTTGGCCAAGTGCATCATTGTCGAAGTTGTGCCCCTCTTCCTGTGCTTTAAAGGCGATTCCAACGTACCTATTGAAATCTGTTTACTGCTATTCTGCCTCGCTTTCAAGTCCGCCTCGTTGCCTTCCCTCAACACATTTTTGGACGATAGTTGTCCTTTATTACTTGGCCAGTTTGTGAATTGCTGTGCCCCTGAGCTCCATTTTTCAACTCGTTTTTGGTGAGCTGACCGCAAGTCTAAAATTTTGGTTCAGGACCTATGCTGGTTCCCGGTGGGTGGCTGAGACTTTGGTTAATTCTTCTTCCTGCCTGGAAATTAGAGTGATATGTGCCCGTCCAAATGCCTAACAGCTACTCTCTCATTGGTTCTCACTCTTTCCTTTCATCCTCTGCCAAATTGGAAACCTTTGCGAACCTGGAGGTTAAAGGGGCTGTCTCTCCAAGTTGGGAGATTGATAGTAAACCAGATGGAAAGTCAAACCGGAGCACCAGGATAGGGACTATTCGTTGAGTTTTAGAAACCTTTCGTATTCACAGTGTGTCCGTTCTCTAAGTTTCCCGTACATATTATAGCTGTAGTAATATTCCCTTCAACCTGGAGAGTTGGGACCCATGGAATGGGTGCCAGGCATTTGTGCTTTAAAGGGTCTGCATTTGCTCACAGAAACTCACCAATCGTCTCAGTCCCAAGTGTCCCTCCTTATGCCACATCCAGGAGTCATTGTTGATAGGGTCATTCCAGGTTTCATCAGAGACCCTGAAGGAATTGTAAAGAATTTCCCAGTTTTTTTGTTTTGTTTTTGAAATTCCTTTTTATAGTGGGTTTGAGCTGATTCTCACTGCCATGTTTATGCCAGTCTAGACACACTTGATTCCCTTACGGAGACATATCAATACATAGGTTTTAAGATTCTTACTGGTCAGATATATTCCTCTGCGGGAAATATGGTGTTTTGAGTCCCTTTCACTGAGGAAGGTGTAGGTCTTGTCTATTCCATAGTTGGTTTTTGGAACGGTACCTGTGCTTATATCAAACTCTGGTTTTATGCATCACCCCACCTCTCCTTCCCCCTTAAGCAGGCATAAGAGTGTTTTCTAAATGTGAGACACTGTTCTCTTTCCTAACTCAGTTCAATTGTAGCCATGTTTACAGGATATTCATAAGTGATATCTTATGATAAGTTTCTTTTTTGTGTGACTTATTTCACTTAGAATCATCGTACCTGAATCCACCCATTTTGCTGCTACTGGTCTTATGACATTGATTTCATGGCTGAGGGATATTTCATCGTATGTAAGTACCACAATTTTTTGAACCATTTTTATATTTCCTGGGATATTTAAGGTGTACCCAAGTTGAGGTCCTTGTAAGCTGTGCAGCCCTAAATTTTGGGGTGGATCTGTCTTATTGATTTTCAGTTTTCCCAAGGTATATTCCCTAGACTGGAAGTGCCCTTGGCTCTGTAGCTCTGTTCTTTACTTGTTTTAGGGAACACAATGTACTCCTCCAGAGAGGAAGTTGGCAATTTACATCCCGCCCATCAGCATAACAAGGCTCCCTGTTCTCCATGGCCTGTCTTGCCTTTCTGGTTTTTACACATTTTGTGGATGTCCCTTTTGACCTGTGGGAAGTGATACTTCTTTGTAGTGCAGATTTGCATTGCCCGCTTGCTTGCTTGGCCAAAAAGGGCGCATGCGTTTTCTCCTGAATATATTCAGGAGAAAACGCATATGCCCTTTTTGGCCAAGTGCATCATTGTCCATGTTGTGACCCTCTTCCTGTGCTTTAAAGGTGATTCCAACGTACCTCCTGAAATCTGTTTCCTGCTATTCTGCCTCACTTTCACGTCCGCCTCGTTGACTTCCCTTAACAGATTTTTGGACGATAGTTGTCCTTTATTACTCGGCAAGATTGTGAATTGCTGTGCCCTTGAGCTCCATTTTTCAACTCATTTTTGGTGAGCTGACCACAAGTCCAACATTTTGGTTCAGGACCTATGCTGGTTCCCGGTGGGTGGCTGAGACTTTGGTTAATTCTTCTTCCTGCCGGGAAGTTAGAGTGATATGTGCCCGTTCAAATGCCTAACAGCTACTCACTCATTGGATCTGCCTCTTCCCTTTCATCCTCTCCCAAATTGGCAACCTGTGCGAACCAGGAGGTTAAAGGGGCTGTCTCTCCAAGTGGGGAGCTGGATAATAAAGCAGATGCAAAGTCAAACCGGAGCACCAGGAGAGGGACTATTCGTTGAGTTTTAGAAACCTTTCGTATTCACAGTGTGTCCGTTCTCTAGGTTTCCCGTACATGTTATAGCTGTAGTAATATTCCCTTCAACCTGGAGAGTTGGGACCCATGGAATGGGTGCCAGGCATTTGTGCTTTAATGGGACTGCATTTGCGCACCCAATCTCACCAATCCTCTCAGTCCCAAGTGTCCCTCCTTATTCCACATCCAGCTGTCATTGTACATAGGGTCATTCCAGGTTTCATCAGAGACCCTGAAGGAATTGTAAAGAATTTCCCAGTTTTTTTGTTTTGTTTTTGAAATTCCTTTTTATAGTCGGTTTGAGCTGATTCTCGCTGCCATGTTTATGCCAGTCTAGACACACTTGTTTCACTTACGGAGACATATCAATACATAGGTTTTAAGATTCTTACTAGTCAGATATATTCCTCTCTGGGAAATATGGGGTTTTGAGTCCCTTTCACTGAGGAAGGTGTAGGTCTTGTCTATTCCATAGTTGGTTTTTGGAACGGTACCTGTGCTTATATCAAACTCTGGTTTTATGCATCACCCCACCTCTCCTTCCCCCTTAAGCAGGCATAAGAGTGTTTTCTAAATGTGAGACACTGTTCTCTTTCCTAACTCAGTTCAAGTGTAGCCATATTTACAGGATCTTCATAAGTTATATCCTATGATAAGTTTCTTTTTCTGTGTGACTTATTACACTAAGAATCATCGTACCAGAATCCACCCATTTTGCTGCTACTGGTCTTATGACATTGATTTCATGGCTGAGGGATATTCCATCGTACGTAAGTACCACAATTTTTTGAACCATTTTTATATTTCCTGGGATATTTAAGGTGTACCCAAGTTGAGGTCCTTGTAAGCCTTGCAGCCCTAAATTTTGGGGTGGCTCTGTCTTATTGATTTTCAGTTTTCCCAAGGTATATTCCCTAGACTGGAAGTGCCCTTGGCTCAGTAGCTCTGTTCTTTACTTGTTTTAGGGAACACAATGCACTCCTCCAGAGAGGCAGTTGGCAATTTACATCCCACCCAACAGCATAATAAGGCTCCCTGTTCTCCAGGGCCTGTCTTGCCTTTCTGCTTTTTACACATTTTGTGGATGTCCCTTTTGACTGGTGGGAAGTGATACTTCTTTGTAGTGCAGATTTGCATTGCCCGCTTGCTTGCTTGGCCAAAAAGGGCGTATGCGTTTTCTCCTGAATATATTCAGGAGAAAACGCACACGCCCTTTTTGGCCAAGTGCATCATTGTCGAATTTGTGCCCCTCTTCCTGTGCTTTAATGGCGATTCCAACGTACCTCTTGAAATCTGTTTCCTGCTATTCTGCCTGCCTTTCAAGTCTGCCTCGTTGCCATCCCTCAACAGATTTTTGGACGATAGTTGTCCTTTAATACTCTGCCAGTTTTTGAATTGCTGTGCCCCAGAGTTCCATTTTTCAACTCGTTTTTGGTGAGCTGACCGCAAGTCCGACATTTCGGTTCAGGACCTATGCTGGTTCCCTGTGGGGGGCTTAGACTTTGGTTAATTCTTCTTGCTTTCGGGAAATTACAGTGATATGTGCCCATCCAAATGCCTAACAGCTACTCTCACATTCGTTCTCCCTCTTCCCTTTCATCCTCTGCCAAATTGGCAACCTGTGCGAACCAGGAGGTTAAAGGGGCTGTCTCTCCAAGTTGGGAGGTTGATAGTAAAGCAGATGGAAATTCAAACTGGAGCACCAGGAGAGGGACTATTCGTTGAGTTTTAGAAACCTTTGTAATTCACAGTGTGTCCGTTCTCTAGGTTTCCCGTACATGTTATAACTGTAGTAATATTCCCTTCAACCTGGAGAGCTGGGTCCCATGGAATGGGTGCCATGCATTTGTGGATTAAAGGGTCTTCATTTGCTCACCCGATCTCACCAGTCGTCTCAGTCCCAAGTGTCTCTCCTTATGCCACATCCAACTGTCATTGTAGATAGGGTCATTCCAGGTTTCATCAGAGACCCTAAAGGAATTGTAAAGAATTTCCCAGTTTTTTTTGTTTTCTTTTTGAAATTCCTTTTTATAGTGTGTTTGAGCTGATTCTCGCTGCCATGTTTATGCCAGTCTAGACACACTTGATTCCCTTACGGAGACATATCAATACATAGGTTTTAAGATTCTTACTGGTCAGATATATTCCTCTGTGGGAAATATGGGGTTTTGAGTCCCTTTCACTGAGGAAGGTGTAGGTCTTGTCTATTCCATATTTATTTTTTGGTACGGTACCTGTGCTTATATCAATCTCTGGTTTTATGCATCACCCCACCTCTCCTTCCCCCTTAAGCAGGCATAAGAGTGTTTTCTAAATGTGAGACACTGTTCTCTTTCCTAACTCAGTTCAAGTGTAGCCATGTTTACAGGATCTTCATAAGTGATATCTTATGATAAGTTTCTTTTTCTGTGTGACTTATTTCACTTTGAATCATCATACCTGGATCCACCTATTTTGCTGCTACTGGTCTTATGACATTGATTTCATGGCTGAGGGATATTCCATCGTACGTAAGTACCACAATTTTTTGAACCATTTTTATATTTCCTGGGATATTTAAGCTGTACCCAAGTTGAGGTCCTTGTAAACAGTGCAGCCCTAAATTTTGGAGTGGCTCTGTCTTATTGATTTTCAGTTTTCCCAAGGTATATTCCCTAGACAGGAAGTGCCCTTGGTTCTGTAGCTCTGTTGTTTACTTGTTTTAGGGAACACAGTGCACTCCTCCAGAGGGGCAGGTGGCAATTTACATCCCGACCATCAGCATAACAAGACTCCCTGATCTCCAGGGCCTGTCTTGCCTTTTTGGTTTTTACACATTTTGTGGATGTCCCTTTTGACCGGTGGGAAGTGATACTTCTTTGTAGTGCAGATTTGCATTGCCCGCTTGGTTGCTTGGCCAAAAAGGGCGTATGCGTTTTCTCCTGAATATATTCAGGAGAAAACGCATACGCCCTTTTTGGCCAAGTGCATCATTGTCGAAGTTGTGCCCCTCTTCCTGTGCTTTAAAGGCGATTCCAACGTACCTCTTGAAATCTGTTTCCTGCTATTCTGCCTCACTTTCAAGTGCGCCTCGTTGCCTTTCCTCAACAGATTTTTGGATGATAGTTGTCCTTTATTACTCGGCCAGTTTGTGAATTGCTGTGCCCCTGAGCTCCATTTTTCAACTCTTTTTTGGTGAGCTGCCCGCAAGTCCAAAATTTTGGTTCAGGATCTTTGCTGGTTCCCGGTCTGGGGCTGAGACATTGGTTAATTCTTCTTCCTGCCGGGAAATTACAGTGATATGTGCCCATCCAAATGCCTAACAGCTACTCTCACATTGGTTCTCCCTCTTCCCTTTCATCCTCTGCCAAATTGGAAACCTGTGTGAACCAGGAGGTTAAAGGGGCTGTCTCTCCAAATTGGGAGGTTGATAGTAAAGCAGATGGAAAGTCAAACCAGAGCACCAGGAGAGGGACTATTCGTTGAGTTTTAGAAACCTTTCGTATTCACAGTGTGTCCGTTCTCTAGGTTTCCCGTACATGTTATAGCTGTAGTTATATTCCCTTCAACCTGGAGAGTTAGGACCCATGGAATGGGTGCCAGGCATTTGTGCTTTAAAGGGTCTGCATTTGCTCACCCAATCTCACCAATAGTCTCAGTCCCAAGTGTCCCTCCTTATGCCACATCCAGCTGTCATTGTAGATAGGGTCATTCCAGGTTTCATCAGAGACCCTGAAGGAATTGTAAAGAATTTCCCAGTTTTTTTGTTTTGTTTTTGAAATTCCTTTTTATAGTGGGTTTGAGCTGATTCTCGCTGCCATGTTTATGCCAGTCTAGACACACTTGATTCCCTTACGGAGACATATCAATACATAGGTTTTAAGATTCTTACTAGTCAGATATATTCCTCTGCGGGAAATATGGGGTTTTGAGTCCCTTTCACTGAGGAAGGTGTAGGTCTTGTCTATTCCATAGTTGGTTTTTGGAACGGTACCTGTGCTTATATCAAACTCTGGTTTTCTGCATCACACCACCTCTCCTTCCCCCTTAAGCAGGCATAAGAGTGTTTTCTAAATGTGAGACACTGTTCTCTTTCCTAACTCAGTTCAAGTGTAGCCATGTTTACAGGATCTTCATAAGTGATATCTTATGATAAGTTTCTTTTTCTGTGTGACTTATTTCACTTAGAATCATCGTACCTGAATCCACCCATTTTGCTGCTACTGGTCTTATGACATTGATTTCATGGCTGAGGGATATTCCATCATACGTAAGTACCACAATTTTTTGAACCATTTTTATATTTCCTGGGATATTTAAGGTGTACTCAAGTTGAGGTCCTTGTAAGCAGTGCAGCCCTAAATTTTGGGGTGGCTCTGTCTTATTGATTTTCAGTTTTCCCAAGGTATATTCCCTAGACTGGAAGTGCCCTTGGCTCTGTATCTCTGTTGTTTATTTGTTTTAGGGAACACAATGCACTCCTCCAGAGAGGCAGTTGGCAATTTACATCCCGCCCATCAGCATAACAAGGCTCCCTGTTCTCCAGGGACTGTCTTGCCTTTCTGGTTTTTACACATTTTGTGGATGTCCCTTTTGACTGGTGGGAAGTGCTACTTCTTTTTAGTGCAGATTTGCATTGCCCGCTTGCTTGCTTGGCCAAAAAGGGCGTATGCGTTTTCTCCTGAATATATTCAGGAGAAAACGCACACGCCCTTTTTGGCCAAGTGCATCATTGTCGAAGTTGTGCCCCTCTTCCTGTGCTTTAAAGGCGATTCCAACGTACCTCTTGAAATCTGTTTCCTGCTATTCTGCCTGCCTTTCAAGTCCGCCTCGTTGCCATCACTCAACAGATTTTTGGACGATAGTTGTCCTTTATTACTCGTCCAGTTTGTGAATTGCTGTGCCCCTGAGCTCCATTTTTCAACTCGTTTTTGGTGAGCTGACCGCAAGTCCAAAATTTTGGTTCAGGACCTTTGCTGGTTACCGGTCTGGGGCTGAGACTTTGGTTAATTCTTCTTCCTGCCGGGAAATTACAGTGATATGTCCCCGTCCAAATGCCTAACAGCTACTCTCTCATTGGTTCTCCCTCTTCCCTTTCATCCTCTGCCAAACTGGAAACCTGTGCGAACCAGGAGGTTAAAGGGGCTGTCTCTCCAAGTTGGGAGGTTGATAGTAAAGCAGATGGAAAGTCAAACCGGAGCACCAGGAGAGGGACTATTCGTTGAGTTTTAGAAAACTTTCGTATTCACAGTGTGTCCGTTCTCTAGGTTTCCGGTACATGTTATAGCTGTAGTAATAGTTCCTTCAACCCGGAGAGTTGGGACCCATGGAATGGGTGCCACATATTATTGTTTTAAAGTGTCTGCATTTGCTCACCCAATCTCACCAATCCTCTCAGTCCCAAGTGTCCAGCCTTATGCCACATCCAGCTGTCATTGTTGATAGCGTCATTCCAGGTTTCCTCAGAGACCGTGAAGGAATTGTAAAGAATTTCCCAGTTTTTTTGTTTTGTTTTTGAAATTCCTTTTTATAGTCGGTTTGAGCTGATTCTCGCTGCCATGTTTATGCCAGTCTAGACACACTTGATTCCCTTACGGAGACATATCAATACATAGGTTTTAAGATTCTTACTAGTAAGATATATTCCTCTGCGGGAAATATGGGATTTTGAGTCCCGTTCACAGAGGAAGTAGTAGGTCTTGTCTATTCTGTATTTCGATTATGGAACCGTACCTGTGCTAATATCAAACTCTGGTTTTATTCATCACCCCACCTCTGATTTCCCCTTAAGCATGCATAAGTGTGTTTTCTAAATATGAGACTCTGTTCCCTTTCCTAATTCCTTCCATGTGTAGCCATGTTTATATACCCTTCATAAGTGATATCTTATGATAAGTTTATTTTTCTGTGTGATTTTTTCAGTTAGAATCATCGTACATGAATCCCTTCATTATGCTGCTACTGGCCTTATGACATTGACTTCATGGCTGAGGGATATTCCATCATACGTATGTACCACAATTTCTTTACCATTTTTGTCTTTCCTGATATTTATAAGGTGTCCCGAAGTCGAGGTTCTTGTAAAGAGTGCTGCCATAAATTTTGGGGTGGCTGTGTCTTATTGATTTTCAATTTTCCCAAGGTATATTCCCGTGACTGGAAGTGCCTTAGGTTGTGAAGCACTGTTGTTTACTTCTTTTTGGGAACGCAATGCACTCCTCCAGAGTGGCTGTTGGCAATTTACATCCCACCAATCTGCATAACAAGGCTCCCTGTTCTCCAGATCCTGTCTTGCCTTTCTTGTTTTTACACATTTTATGGATGTCCCTTTTGACCGGTTGGAAGTGATACTTCTTTGTAGTGCAGATTTGCATTGTGCGGTTGCTTGGTTGGCCAAAATGTGTGTATGCGTTTTCTCCTGAATATATTCAGGAGAAAACGCATGCGCCCTTTATGGACAATTCCATAATTGTCGAAGTTGTGATGCTTTTCCCGTGTTTAAAGGCGATTCCAATGTACTTCTGGAAATCTGTTTCGTGCACTTCTGCCTCATTTTCAAGTCCGCCTCATGGCTTTCTCTCAACAGATTTTTGGAAGAGAGTAGTCCTTTATAACTCTGCAAGTTAGTGAATTGCTGTGCCCCTGAGCTCCATTTTTCAACTCGCGTTTTTGTGGGCTGACTGCCAATCCACAATTTTGCTTCAGGACCTATACTGGTTCCATTGGGGAGGCTGGCTCAGAGTTTGTTAATTCTTCTTCGTGACGGGAATTTAGAGTGACATGTGGCCAATCAAATGCCTACAGCTACTCTCTAATTGTTTCTCCCTCTTCCCTTATATCCTCTACACAACGTGCCAACTGTGCAAACCAGGAGTTTATAGGTGCTGACTCTCCAATTTGGGAGATTGATACTAAAGCAGTTGGAATGTCAAACTGGTGCACAAGGAGAGAAAAAAATTAGTAGAGTTTTAGAAACCTTTCACCATCAGATGGTGTCCATTCTCTAGGTTTCCCATACATGTTATAACTGTAGTGATATTCCCTTCTACCTGGAAAGTTGGGACCCATGGAATGGGTGCCAGGTATTATTGCTTTAAACGGTCTGCATTTTCTCACCCAATCTCACCAATCCTCTCAGTCCCAAGTGACCAGCCTTATGCCACATCCAGCTGTCGTTGTAGATAGGGTCATTCTAAGTTTCATCAGAACCCCTGAAGGTATTGTGTAAGAATTTCACTGTTTATTTGTTTTGTTTTGAAATTCATTTTTATAGTGGGTTTGAGCTGATTCTCTCTGCCGTGTTTATGTCATTCTAGACACACTTGGTTACCTTATGGAGACATATCAATACATAGGTTTTAAGATTCTTACTAGTCAGATATACTACTCTGCGGGGAATAGGGGTGTTGAGACCCGTTCAGTGAGGAAAGAGTAGGTCTTGTCTATTTTGTATTTGGATTATGCAACCGTACCTGTGCTAATATCAAACTCTGGTTTTATGCATCACCCCACCTCTCCTTTCCTCTTGAGCAAGCATAAGAGTGTTTTCTAAATGTGATACTCTTCTCTTTCCTAATTCAGTTCATGTGTAGCCATGTTTACAAGACCTTCATAAGTGATATCTTATGATAAGTTTCTTTTTCTGTGTGACTTATTTCAGTTAGAATCAGCGTACATGAATCCACTCATTATGCTTCTACTGGCCTTATGACATTGATTTCATGGCTGCGGGATATTCCATCATACGTATGTACCGCAATTTCTTTACTATTTTTTTTCTTTACTGGGATATTTAAGGTGTCCCGAAGTCGAGGTTCTTGTAAGCAGTGCTGCCCTATATTTTGGGTTGGCTGTGTCTTATTGATTTTCAATTTCCCCAAGGTATATTCCCATGACTGGAAGTGCCTTAGGTTGTGAAGCTCTGTTGTTTAATTCTTTTAGGGAACACAATGCATTCCTCCAGAGTGGCTGTTGGCAATCTGCATCCCACCCATCAGCATAACAAGGCTCCCTGTTCTCTAGAGCCCCTCTTGCCTTTCTGGTTTTTACACATTTTACGGATATCCCTTTTGACTGGTGGGAAGTGATACTTCTTTGTAGTGCAGGTTTGCATTGTGCGGTTGCTTGGTTGGCTAAAATGGGTGTATGCGTTTTCTCCTGAATATATTCAGGAGAAAACGCATGTGCCCTTTATGTATAATTCCATAATTGTCGAAGTTGTGATGCTTTTCCTGTGTTTAAAGGCGATTCCAATGTACTTCTGGAAATCTCTTTCGTGCAAATCTCCCTCATTTTCAAGTCCGCCTCATGGCTTTTTCTCAACAGATTTTTGGAAGAGAGTAGTCCTGTATAACTCTGCAAGTTAGTGAATTGCTGTGCCCCTGAGCTCCATTTTTCAACTTGTGTTTTTGTGAGCTGACCTTAAACCCACAATTTTGCTTCAGGACCTATACTAGTTATGGGGGTGGGGCAGGCTGAGAGTTTGGTTAATTCTTCTTCGTAATGGGAAATTAGAGTGACATGTGGCCTTCCAAATGCCTATAGCTACTCTCTCATTGGTTCTCCCTCTTCCCTTATATCCTCTGCACAATGTGCCAACTGTGCGAACCAGGAGGTTATAGGGTTGACTCTCCAAGTTGGGAGATTGATATTAAAGCATTTGGAATGTCAAGCTGCAGCACATGGAGAGAAAAAAATTAGTAGAGTTTTAGAAACCTTTCACCATCAGAGGGTGTCCATTCTCTAGGTTTCCCATACATGTTATAACCTTAGTGATATTCCCTTCTACCTAGAGAGTTGGGAACCATGGAATCAGTGGCAGGCATTATTGCTTTAAAGCGTCTGCATTTTCTCACCCAATCTCACCAATCCTCTCAGTCCCAGGTGAACAGCCTTATGCCACATCCAGCTGTTGTTGTAGATAAGGTCATTCCAAGTTTCATCAGAACCCCTGAAGGTGTTGTGTAAGAATTTCTCTGTTTCTTTGTTTTGTTTTGAAATTCCTTTTTATAGTGGGTTTGAGCTGATTCTCACTGCCGTGTTTATGTCATTCTAGACACACTTGGTTCCCTTATGGAGACATATCAATACATAGGTTTTAAGATCCTTACTAGTCAGATATATTTCTCTGTGTGGAATAGGGGTGTTGAGTCCCATTCACTGTGGAAGGAGTCGGGCTTGTCTCTTCTGTATTTGGATTATGGAACGGTACCTGTGTTAATATCAAACTCTGGTTTTGTGTGTCTCCCCACCTCTCCTTCCCCCTTAAGCAAGCATAAGTGTGTTTTCTAAATCTGAGACTCTGTTCTCTTTCCTAATTCAGTTCATATGTAGCCAGGTTTACATTCCCTTCATAAGTGATATCTTATATCAGAATGCACCATGGCCCTTGTCATAATAATGCTCCATGACCCCTGTCATCACAATGCTCCATTCCCTGGTTATCACAATGCTCCATGTCCCTTGTCATAACAATTCTCCACGTACTTGTCATCACAATGCTACATGACACTACTCATCACAAAGTTACATGCTTGTTTCATCACAATTCTCCATGCACTTGTCATTGCAATGTTCCATGACCCCTGTCATAGCAAGCTCCAAGTGTTTGTCATCACAATGCTTCACGACTTTATCATCAAAATTCTCAATGGCACTTTTCATCACAATGTTCCGTACCCTTGTCATCACAATGCTCCATGCCCTTGTCATCACAATGCTCCATGACCCCTGTCATCACAATGCTCCCTGACACCTGTCATCACAATGCTTCATGCCCCTTGTCATTACAGTGCTCCATGATGCTCGTCATCACAATTACCCATGGTCTTCTCATCACAATGCTCCACGGTTTTGCCATCACAATGCTCCATGCCCTGGTCATCTCAAAGCTCAATGTCCCTTGTCCTCACAATTCTCCACGTCCTTGTCATCACAGTGCTCCATGGCACTTCTCATCACAATGTTATATGCTCTTGTCATAACAATACTCCATGCACTTGTCATCGCAATGCTCCATGACCCCTGTCATAGGAAGCTCCATGTGCTTGTCATCACAATGTTTCACGACATGGACATTAAAATTATCAATGGCCCTTGTCATCTCAATGCTCCATGCGCTTATCATCAAAATGCTCTTTTACCTTTGTCACAACAATCCTCCATGACACTTGGCATCACAATGCTCCGTGCTATTGTCATCACAATGGAACATGACATATGTCATCACAATGCTCCCTGACACCTGTCTTCACAATACTCCATGACCTTGTCATCACAATGCTCCATGCCCTTTTCATCACAATGTGCCATGCCCACTGTCATCAAAATAATCCATGAAACTTGTCAGACCAAAGCTCCATGCCACCTTTCATCACAATGCTCCATGAACCCTGTCATCACAATGCACCATGCCCATCATCATAATGCTTCAGGCTATTGTCATCACAATGAAATCAAAATGCTCTATGACCTCTGTCATCACAATGCTCCAAACCCTTGTGATCACAATGTTCCATAACACATGTCATCACAATACCACATGACGTTCGTCATCACAATTATCCATGGACTTCTCATCACAATGCCCCATGGCATTTGTCATCACAATGCGCAATACACATGTCATCACAATGCTCCCTGACTCTTGCCATCAGTATGCTCCCTGAACCCTTTCATGACAAGGCTCCATGCCTTTTTCATCACAATGATCCATGCCATTTTCATCACAATGCTCCAAGACCCCTGTAATCACAATGCTCCATGCCCTTGTCATCACAAAGATCCATGATGCATGTCATCAGAATGCTCAATGGCCTTCTCATCACAATGCTCCATGCCCTTGTCATCACAATGCTCCAAGACCCCTGTAATCACAATGGTCCATGCCCCTTTTCATCAGAATGCTCCATGAGACTTGTCATCACAAGGCTCCATGGTCTTCTCATCACAATGCTCCAGGACATTGTCATCAAAATGCTCCATTCCCTTATCATCACAATGCTCCATGACCCCTGTCATCACAATACTCCATGAACATTTTCAGCCCAATGCTCTATGACCTTCTCATCACAATGCTCCATGACCAATATCATCACAATGCTCCATGACCACAGTCATCACAACGCTCAATATCACCTGACAACACAATGATCCGGGACTCTTGTCATCACAATGCTCCATTCCCTAGTCATCACAATGCTCCATGACCCCTGTCATCACAATACTCCATGAACATTTTCAGCCCAATGCTCCATGACACTTGTCATCACAATGATGCATGCCCTTGTCATCCCAATGCTCCATGACCCCTTTAATCACAATGCTCCGTGACGCTTGTAATCACAGTGCTCCATGACACCTGTCATCACAATGCTCCATGCCTTTGTCAGCAAAATGCTACATGACCTTGTCATTACAATGTTCTATGCACTTGTCATCACAATACTCCATTACCATTGCCATCACAATCCTCCATGAACCTTGAGATCACATTGCTCCATGCCCTTGTCATCACAATGCTCCATGCTCCTTGAAATCAAAATGATCCATGACCTCTGTCATCACAATGCTCCAAACCCTTGTGATCACAATGTTCCATAACACTTGTCATCACAATGCTCCATGATGCCTGTCATCACAATACTCCATGCCCTTTTCATCACAATGCTCCATGACCTTTGTCATCACAATTCTCGATACACTTGTCATCACAATGCTCCCTGACACTTGTCATCAGAATGCTCCTTGAACCCTGTCACAAAAAGGCTCCATGCCTTTTTCATCTAAATGCACCATGCCGTATTCATCCCAATGCTCCATCCCATTGTCATCAAAATACTCCACAAGCTTGTCATCAGAATGCTCCATGTCCCTTGTCATCACAATTTTCCATGCACTTGTCAGCACAATGCTCCCTGACCCTTGTCATCACAATGCTCCAAGCCATTGTCATCTCAATGCTCCATTACCTTTGTCATCAGAATCCTCCATGACACTTGGCATCACAATGCTCCATGGCATTGTCATCACAATGGGCCATTACATATGTCATCACAATGCTCCCTGACACCTGTCTTCACAATAATGAATGACCTGGTCATCACAATGCTCCATGCCCTTGTCATCACAATGCGCCATTCCAATTGTCATCGCAATAAGCCATGAAACTTATTAGACCAATGCTCCATGCCCTTGTCATCACAATGCCCCATGCCCTTGTTATCACAATGCTCCATGACCCCTGTCATCACAATGCTCCGTGACTCCAGTCATCACAAGGCTTCATGACCTTTGTCATCACAATGGTCCATGCCCTTGTCATCAACAGTCTCTGTGACCTTTTTAACCACAATGCTTCATGAACTTTTCATCACAATGCTCTTTGACCCTTGTCATCACAATGCTCTATGCCTTTCTCAGCACAATGCTCCATGACCCTTGTCATCACAATGCTCCATGCGCTTGTCAGCACAATGCTCCATGACCCATGTCATCACAATGCACCATGCGCTTGTCGTCACAGTGCTCCACAATCTTGTCATCACAATGCTCCATAAACCTTGTCATCACAAGGCTCCATGCACTTCAAATCAAAATGCTCTCTCACCACTGATATCACAATGTTACATCACTATTCATCACAATACTCCCTCAACCCTGTCATCACAATGTTCCATTACTCCTGTCATCACAATGCTACATGCACTTATCATCACAATATTCGATGATCCCTGACATCACAATGTTCCATAACCCCTGTCATCAAAATGCTCCATGACCCATTTCATCAAAATGCTCCATGACCCCTGACATCACAATGTTACATAACGCCTCTCATCAAAATGTTCCATGACCCTTTTCATCAAATTGGTCCATGACAATGTCATCACAATGCTCCCTGCCCTTCTCATCACAATGCACCATGCCCTTGTCATCAAAATGCTCCATGACCTTTGTCATCACAAAGCTCCATGACCCTTGGCATCACAATGCTCCATGCCATTGTCATCACAATACTCCATGAAACCTCTCATCACATTGTTCCATGCAATTGTCATCAAAAAGCTCCATGGTGCTTGTCATCACACTGCTCGATGCCCTTCTCATCACAATGCTCCATGCCCTTGTCATTACAATCCTCCATGACCCATGTATCACTGTGTTCCGTTCCCTTGTCATCACAATGCTCCATGCCCACTCTCATCACAATAATCCATGAAACATTTCAGACAAATGTTCTATGCCCTTGTCATCACAATGCTCCATTACCCCTGTCATAACAATGCTCCATGACCCCTGCCATCACAACGTTCCACGGCCTTGTCATCACAAGGCTCCATGACCCTTGTCATCACAGTGCTCCAAGACCCCTGTAATCACAGTGCTACATGCCCTTGTCATCACAAAGCTCCATGATGCATGTCATCAGAATGCTCCATGCCCTTGCCATCACAATGCTCCATTAACCCTGTGATAACAATGCTCCATGACCCCTGCCATCACGATGTTCCATGGCCTTGTCATCACAAGGCTCCATGACCCTTCTCATCACAAAGCTCAAAGACCCCTGTAATCACAATGCTCCATGTCCCTTTTTATCTCAATGATCCATGAACCCTGTCATCACAATGCACCATGCCCATCATCATAATGCTTCAGGCTATTGTCATCACAATGAAATCAAAATTCTCCATGACCTCTGTCATAACACTGCTCCAAACCCTTGTGATCACAATATTCCATAACACTTGTCATCACAATGCGCCATGATGCTCGTCATCACAATTATCTATGGTCTTCTCATCACAATGCTCCATGACCTTTGTCATCACAATGCTCAATACACTTGTCATCAAAATGCTCCCAGACACTTGTTCTCTGTATGCTCCTTGAACCCTGTCATGACAAGGCTCCATGCCTTTTTCATCACAATGATCCATGCCTTTTTCATCACAATGCTCCAAGACACCTGTAATTACAATGCTCCATGCCCTTGTCATCACAAAGCTCAATGACGCATGTCATCAGACTGCTCCTTGGCCTTCTCATCACAATGCTCCATGCCCTTGTCATCACAATTTTCCAAGACACTCTAATCACAATGCTCCATGCCCCTTTTCATCAGTATGCTCCATGAGACTTGTCTCACAAGGCTCCATGGTTTTCTCATCACAATGCTCCAGCACCTTGTCATCACAATGCTTCACGACCTTGTCATGAAAATTTTCAATGGCCCTTGTCATCATAATGCTCCAAGCCCTAGTCATCACAATGCTCCATTATATTTGTCATCACAATCCTCCATTACATTTGGCATCACAATGCTCCATGCCATTGTCATCGCAATGGACCATGACATATGTCACCACAATGCTCCCTGACACCTGTCTTCACAATACTCCATGACCTTCTCATCACAATGCCCCATGCCCTTGTCATCACAATGCCCCATGCCCACTGTCATCACAATAATCTATTAAACTTGTCAGACCAATGCTCCATGCCCCTGTCATCACAATGCTCCATGCCCTTGTCATCACAATGCTCCATGACCCCTGTCATCACAATGCTCTGTGACTCCAGTCATCACAATGCTTCATAACATTTGTCATCACAGTGGTCCATGCCCACATCATCACAAGGCTCTGTGACCTTTGTAACCACAATACTCCATGAACTTTTCGTCACAATGCTCCGTGACCCTTGTCATCACAATGCTCCATGCCTTTGTCAGAACAATGCTCCATGACCCTTGTCATCACAATGTGCCACGTGATTTTCATCACAACGGTCCACAACCTTGTCATCGTAATGCTCCATAAACCTTGTAATCACAATGCTCCATGCACTTCTCATCAAAATGCTCTCTCAACAGAGATATCACAATGTTCCATCACTAGTCATCACAATACTCCCTCACCCCTGTAATCACAATGTTCCATGACCCCTGTCATCACAATGCTATATCCCCTTATCATCACAATGTTCCATGACCCCTGACATCACAATGTTCCATAACCCCTGTCATCAAAATGCTCCATGACCCTTTTCATCCCAAAGCTCCATGACCCCTGACATCACAATGTTCTATAACCCCTGTCATCAAAATGTTCCATTACACTTTTCATCAAATTGCTGCATGACCCTGTCATCAAAATGCTCCCTGCCCTTCTCATCACAATGCACCACGCCCTTGACATCAAAATGCTCCATGACTTTTGTCATCACAAAGCTCCATAACCCTTGGAATCACAATGTTCCATGAACCCTCTCATCACATTGTTCCATGCCCTTGTCATCACAAAGCTCCATGACGCTTGTCAAAACAATGTTCGATGCCCTTCTCATCACAATGCTCCATGCCCTTGTCATTACAATCCTCCATGACCCATGGATCACAGTGTTCCGTGACCTTGTCATCACAATGCTCCATGCCCACTCTCATCACAATAATCCATGAAACTTTTCAGACCAATGCTCCATGCCCTTCTCATCACAATGCTCCATTACCCCTGTCATAACAATGCTCCATGACCCCTGCCATCACAATGTTCCACACCATTGTCATCACAAGGCTCCATGACCCTTGTCATCACAATGCTCCAAGACCCCTGTAATAACAATGCTCCATGCCCTTGTCATCACAAAGCTCAATGACGCATGTCATCAGAATGATCCATGGCCTTCTCATCACAATGCTCCTTGCCCTTGTCATCACAATGCTCCAAGACCCCTGTAATCACAATGCTCCATGCCCCTTTTCATCTCAATGCTCCATGAACGCTGTCATCACAATGCACCATGCCCATCACCATAATGCTTCAGGCTATTGTCATCACAATGAAATCAAAATGCTCCATGACCTCTGTCATCACAATGCTCCAAACCCTTGTGATCACAATGTTCCATAAAACTTATCATCACAACACCCCATGACGCTCATCATCACAATTATCCATGGTCTTCTCATCACAATGCTCCATGAACTTTGTCATCACAATGCTCAATACACTTGTCATCACAATGCTCCGTGACACTTGTCGTCAGTATGCTCCTTGAACCCTGTCATGACAAGGCTCCATGCCTTTTTCATAACAAAGATCCATTCCATTTTCATCACAATGCTCCATGCCCTTGTCAGCACAAAGCTCCATGACGCATGTCATCAGAATGCTCCATGGC
Source organism: Hyperoodon ampullatus (assembly GCF_949752795.1). Classification (NCBI taxonomy): domain Eukaryota; kingdom Metazoa; phylum Chordata; class Mammalia; order Artiodactyla; family Ziphiidae; genus Hyperoodon; species Hyperoodon ampullatus. The sequence goes on along the minus strand of NW_027640805.1, from coordinate 1,347,621 downwards.
CTTCTCATCACAATGCTCCATGCCCTTGTCATCACAATGCTCCAAGACCCCTGTAATCACAATGCTCCATGCCCCTTTTCATCAGAATGTTCCATGAGAATTGTCATCACAAGGCTCCATGGAGTTCCCATCACAATGCTCCAGGACCTTGTCATCACAGTCCTCAATTCCCTTCTCATTACAATGCTCCATGACCCCTGTCATCACAATACTCCATGAACATTTTCAGCCCAATGCTTCATGACCTTTTCATCACAATGCTCCATGACCCATATCATCACAGTCCTCCATGACCACTGTCATCACAACACTCCATGACCCCTGACAACACAATGATCCGGGACTCTTGTCATCAAAATGTTCCATTCCCTTGTCATCACAATGCTCCATTCCCTTGTCATCACAATGCTCCATGAACATTTTCAGCCCAATGCTCCATGACACTTGTCATCACAATGATCCATGCCCTTGTCATCCCAATGCTCCATGACCCCTGTAATCACAATGCTCCGTGACGCTTATCATCACAGTGCTCCATGACCCTTATCATCACAATTCTCCATGCCTGTGTCATCAAAATCCTACATGACCTTGTCATCACAATGCTCCATGAGCTTGTCATCACAATACTCCATTACCATTTTCATCACAATCCTCCATGAACCTTGGGATCACATTTCTCCATGCCCTTGTCATCACAATGCTCCATGCTCCTTGAAATCAAAATGGTCCATGACCTCTGTCATCACAATGCTCCAACCCCTTGTGATCACAATGTTCCATAACACTTGTCATCACAACACTCCATGATGACTGTCATGACAATACTCCATGCACTTGTCGTCACAATGCTCCATGACCTTTGTCATCACAATTCTCAATACACTTGTCATCATAATGCTCCCTGACACTTGTCAACAGTATGCTCATTGAACCCTGTCATGACAAGTCTCCATGCCTTTTTCATCACAATGATCCATGCCCTTTTCATCACAATGCTTCATGCCATTGTCATCACAATACTCCACAAGCTTGTCATCAGAATGCTCCGTGACCCTTGTCATCTCAATGATCCATGACCCCTGTCATCACAATGCTCCATGACACCTGTCATCACAATGCTCGATGCCCCTTGTCATTACAGTGCTCCATGATGTTCGTCATCACAATTATCCATGGTCTTCTCATCACAGTGCTCCACGGTCTTGCCATCACAATGCTCCATGCCCTGGTCATCACAATGCTCCATGTCCCCAGTCATCACAATGCTCCATGACCCCTGTCATCACAATGCTCCATACTGCTTGTCATTACAGTGCTCCATGACACTCGTAATCACAATTGTCCATGGTCTTCTCATCACAATGCTCCACGCCCTTGTCATCAAAATGCTCCATGACCCTTGTCATCACAATGCTCCATGACCACTGTCATAACAATGCTCCATGACCCCTGTCATCACAAGGCTCCATACCACTTGTCATTACAGTGTTCCATGATGCTCCTCATCACAATTATCCATGGTCTTCTCATCACAATGCTCCACGGTCTTGCCATTACAGTGCTCCATGCCTTGGGCATCACAATGCTCCATGTCCCCGGTCATCACAATGCTCCATGACCACTGTCATCACAATGTTCTATACCCCTTGTCATTACAGTGCTCCATGACCCTCGTCATCACAATTATCCATGGTCTTCTCATCACAATGCTCCACGATCTTGCCATCGCAATGCTCCATGCCCTGGTCATCACAATGCTCCATGTCCCCTGTCATCACAATTGTCCACGATCTTGGCATCACTATGCTCCATGACACTTCTCATCACAGTGTTACATGCTTTGTCATCACAATTCTCTATGCACTTGTCATCGCAATGCTCCATGACCCCGTCATAGCAAGCTCCATGTGCTTGTCATCACAGTACTCCATGCCCTTGTCGTCACAATTCTCCATGACCTTTGTCATCACAATGCTCCCTGACACTTGTCGTCAGAATGCTCCCTGAAAACTGTCTTGAAAAGGCTACATGTCTTTTTCATCACAATGCCCCATGCCATTTTCATCAAAATGCTCCATGTCATTGTCATCAAAATACTCCACAAGCTTGTCATCAGAATGCTCCATGAAACTTGTCATCACAATGCTCCATGACCCCTGTTATCACAATGCTCCATACCCCTTGTCATTACAGTGCTCCATGACGCTCATCATCACAATTATCCATGGTCTTCTCATCACAATGCTCCACGGTCTTGCCATCACAGTACTCCATGCCCTGGTCATTACAATGTTCCATGTCCCCTGTCATCACAATTCTCCACGTTCTTGGCATCACTGTGCTCCATGATGCTTTTCATCACAGTGTTACATGCTTTGTCATCAAAATTCTCTATGCACTTGTCATCGCAATGCTCCATGATCCCTGTCACAGCAAGCTCCATGTGATTGTCATCACAATGCTTCATGAACATGTCATCAAAATTCTCAATGGCCCTTGTTATCACAATGCTCCATGACCCTTGTCATCACAATGCTCCAAGCGCTTGTCATCAAAATGCTCCATTACCTTTGTCATCACGATCCTCCATGACACTTGGCATCACAATGCTCCATTCCATTGTCATCACAATGGACCATGACATATGTCATCACAATGCTCCATGACACCTGTCATCACAATGCTCGATGCCCCTTGTCATTACAGTGCTCCATGATGTTCGTCATCACAATTATCCATGGTCTTCTCATCACAGTGCTCCATGGTCTTGCCATCACAATGCTCCATGCCCTGGTCATCACAATGCTCCATGTCCCCAGTCATCACAATGCTCCATGACCCCTGTCATCACAATGCTCCATACTGCTTGTCATTACAGTGCTCCATGACACTCGTAATCACAATTGTCCATGGTCTTCTCATCACAATGCTCCACGCCCTTGTCATCAAAATGCTCCATGACCCTTGTCATCACAATGCTCCATGACCACTGTCATAACAATGCTCCATGACCCCTGTCATCACAAGGCTCCATACCACTTGTCATTACAGTGTTCCATGATGCTCCTCATCACAATTATCCATGGTCCTCTCATCACAATGCTCCACGGTCTTGCCATCACAGTGCTCCATGCCTTGGGCATCACAATGCTCCATGTCCCAGGTCATCACAATGCTCCATGACCACTGTCATCACAGTGCTCTAAACCCCTTGTCATTACAGTGCTCCATGACGCTCATCATCACAATTATCCATGGTCTTCTCATCACAATGCTCCACGGTCTTGCCATCACAGTACTCCATGCCCTGGTCATTACAATGTTCCATGTCCCCTGTCATCACAATTCTCCACGTTCTTGGCATCACTGTGCTCCATGATGCTTTTCATCACAGTGTTACATGCTTTGTCATCAAAATTCTCTATGAACTTGTCATCGCAATGCTCCATGATCCCTGTCACAGCAAGCTCCATGTGATTGTCATCACAATGCTTCATGACCTTTGTCATCACAATGGTTCATGCCCTCATCATCACAAGGCTCTGTGACCTTTGTCACCACAGCGCTCCATGATCATTTCATCACAATGCTCGGTGACCCTTGTCATCCCAATGCTCAATGCCTTTGTTAGCACAATACTCCCTGACCCATGGCATCACAATGTGCCATGCGCTTGTCATCACAATGCTCCACATCTTTGTCATCACAATGCTCCATAAACCTTGTCATCACACTGCTCCATGCACTTCTCATCAAAATGCTCTCTCACCACTGATATCACAATGTTCCATCACTAGTCAACACAGTACTCCCTCACCCCTGTCATCACAATATTCCATGACCCTTGTCACAACAATGCTACATGCCTTTATCATCACAATGCTCCATTCCCCTGACATCACAATGTTCCATAACCCCTGTCATCACAATGCTCCCTGCCCTTCACAACAGAATGCACCACACCCTTGTCATCAAAATGCTCCATGACCTTTGTCATCACAAAGCTCAATGACCCTTGTCATCACAATGCTGCATGCCATTGTCATCACAATGCTCCATGAACCCTCTCATCACATTGTTCCATGCCCTTGTCATCACAGGCTCCATGATGCTTTTCATCACAATGCTCGATGCCATTCTTATCACAATGCTCCATGCGCTTGTCATTACAATCCTCCATGACCCATGTATCACAGTGTTCCATGCCCTTGTCATCACAATGCTCCTTGCCCCCTCTCATCACAATAATCCATGAAACTTTTCAGACCAATGCTCCATGCCCTTGTCATCACAATGCTCCATTACCCCTGTCATAACAATGCTCCATGACCCCTGCCATCACAATGTTCCACAGCCTTGTCATCACAAGGCTCCATGACCCTTGTCATCACAATGCTCCAAGACCCCTGTAATCACAATGCTCCATGCCCTTGTCATCACAAAGCTCCATGACGCATGTCAACAGAATGCTCCATGGCCTTCTCATTCACGATGTTCCATGCCTTTGTCATCACAATGCTCCAAGACTCCTGTAATCGCAATGCTCCATGCCCCTTTTCATCTCAATGCCCCATGAAACCTGTCATCACAATGCACCATGCCCATCATCATAATGCTTCAGGCTATTGTCATCACAATGAAACCAAAATGCTCCATGACCTCTCTCATCACAATGCTCCAAACCCTTGTGATCACAATGTTCCATAACACTTGTCATCACAACGCCCCATGACGCTGGTCATCACAATTATCCATGGACTTCTCATCACAATGCTCCATCACCTTTGTCATCACAATTCTCAATACACTTGTCATCACAATGCTCCCTGACACTTGTCATCAGTATGCTCATTGAACCCTGTCATGACAAGTCTCCATGCCTTTTTCATCACAATGATCCATGCCCTTTTCATCACAATGCTTCATGCCATTGTCATCACAATACTCCACAAGCTTGTCATCAGAATGCTCCGTGACCCTTGTCATCTCAATGATCCATGACCCCTGTCATCACAATGCTCCATGACACCTGTCATCACAATGCTCCATGCCCCTTGTCATTACAGTGCTCCATGATGTTCGTCATCACAATTATCCATGGTCTTCTCATCACAGTGCTCCACGGTCTTGCCATCACAATGCTCCATGCCCTGGTCATCACAATGCTCCATGTCCCCAGTCATCACAATGCTCCATGACCCCTGTCATCACAATGCTCCATACTGCTTGTCATTACAGTGCTCCATGACACTCGTAATCACAATTGTCCATGGTCTTCTCATCACAATGCTCCACGCCCTTGTCATCAAAATGCTCCATGACCCTTGTCATAACAATGCTCCATGACCACTGTCATAACAATGCTCCATGACCCCTGTCATCACAAGGCTCCATACCACTTGTCATTACAGTGTTCCATGATGCTCCTCATCACAATTATCCATGGTCTTCTCATCACAATGCTCCACGGTCTTGCCATCACAGTGCTCCATGCCTTGGGCATCACAATGCTCCATGTCCCCGGTCATCACAATGCTCCATGACCACTGTCATCACAGTGCTCTATACCCCTTGTCATTACAGTGCTCCATGACCCTCGTCATCACAATTATCCATGGTCTTCTCATCACAATGCTCCACGATCTTGCCATCGCAATGCTCCATGCCCTGGTCATCACAATGCTCCATGTCCCCTGTCATCACAATTGTCCACGATCTTGGCATCACTATGCTCCATGACACTTCTCATCACAGTGTTACATGCTTTGTCATCACAATTCTCTATGCACTTGTCATCGCAATGCTCCATGACCCCGTCATAGCAAGCTCCATGTGCTTTTCATCACAATACTCCATGCCCTGTCATCACAATTCTCCATGACCTTTGTCATCACAATGCTCCCTGACACTTGTCGTCAGAATGCTCCCTGAAAACTGTCTTGAAAAGGCTCCATGTCTGTTTCATCACAATGCCCCATGCCATTTTCATCAAAATGCTCCATGTCATTGTCATCAAAATACTCCACAAGCTTGTCATCAGAATGCTCCATGAAACTTGTCATCACAATGCTCCATGACCCCTGTTATCACAATGCTCCATACCCCTTGTCATTACAGTGCTCCATGACGCTCATCATCACAATTATCCATGGTCTTCTCATCACAATGCTCCACGGTCTTGCCATCACAGTACTCCATGCCCTGGTCATTACAATGCTCCATGTCCCCTGTCATCACAATTCTCCACGTTCTTGGCATCACTGTGCTCCATGATGCTTTTCATCACAGTGTTACATGCTTTGTCATCAAAATTCTCTATGCACTTGTCATCGCAATGCTCCATGATCCTTGTCACAGCAAGCTCCATGTGATTGTCATCACAATGCTTCATGAACATGTCATCAAAATTCTCTATGGCCCTTGTTATCACAATGCTCCATGACCCTTGTCATCACAATGCTCCAAGCGCTTGTCATCAAAATGCTCCATTACCTTTGTCATCACAATCCTCCATGACACTTGGCATCACAATGCTCCATGCCCTTGTCATCACAATGCGCCATGCCCACTGTCATCACAATAATCCCTGAAACTTGTCAAACCAATGCAACATGCCCCTGTCATCACAATGCTCCATGCCCTTTCATCACAATGCTCTATGACCCCTGTCATCACAATGCTCCGTGACTCCAGTCATCACAATGCTTCATGACCTTTGTCATCACAATGGTTCATGCCCTCATCATCACAAGGCTCTGTGACCTTTGTCACCACAGCGCTCCATGAACATTTCATCACAATGCTCGGTGACCCTTGTCATCCCAATGCTCAATGCCTTTGTTAGCACAATACTCCATGACCCATGGCATCACAATGTGCCATGCGCTTGTCATCACAATGCTCCACATCTTTGTCATCACAATGCTCCATAAACCTTGTCATCACACTGCTCCATGCACTTCTCATCAAAATGCTCTCTCACCACTGATATCACAATGTTCCATCACTAGTCAACACAGTACTCCCTCACCCCTGTCATCACAATATTCCATGACCCTTGTCACAACAATGCTACATGCCTTTATCATCACAATGCTCCATTCCCCTGACATCACAATGTTCCATAACCCCTGTCATCACAATGCTCCCTGCCCTTCACAACAGAATGCACCACACCCTTGTCATCAAAATGCTCCATGACCTTTGTCATCACAAAGCTCAATGACCCTTGTCATCACAATGCTGCATGCCATTGTCATCACAATGCTCCATGAACCCTCTCATCACATTGTTCCATGCCCTTGTCATCACAGGCTCCATGATGCTTTTCATCACAATGCTCGATGCCATTCTTATCACAATGCTCCATGCGCTTGTCATTACAATCCTCCATGACCCATGTATCACAGTGTTCCATGCCCTTGTCATCACAATGCTCCTTGCCCCCTCTCATCACAATAATCCATGAAACTTTTCAGACCAATGCTCCATGCCCTTGTCATCACAATGCTCCATTACCCCTGTCATAACAATGCTCCATGACCCCTGCCATCACAATGTTCCACAGCCTTGTCATCACAAGGCTCCATGACCCTTGTCATCACAATGCTCCAAGACCCCTGTAATCACAATGCTCCATGCCCTTGTCATCACAAAGCTCCATGACGCATGTCAACAGAATGCTCCATGGCCTTCTCATTCACGATGTTCCATGCCTTTGTCATCACAATGCTCCAAGACTCCTGTAATCGCAATGCTCCATGCCCCTTTTCATCTCAATGCCCCATGAAACCTGTCATCACAATGCACCATGCCCATCATCATAATGCTTCAGGCTATTGTCATCACAATGAAACCAAAATGCTCCATGACCTCTGTCATCACAATGCTCCAAATCCTTGAGATCAATATGTTCCATAACACTTATCATCACAATGCCCCATGACGCTCGTCATCACAATTATCCATGGTCTTCTCATCACAATGCTCCATGACCTTTGTCATCACAATACTCAATACCCTTGTCATCACAATGCTCCCTGACACTTGTTGTCAGTTTTCTCCTTGAACCCTGTCATGACAAGGCTCCATGTCTTTTTCATCACAATGATCCATGCCCTTTTCATCACAGTGCTCCAAGACCGCTGTAATCACAATGCTCCATGCCCTTGTCATCACAAAGTTCCATGATGCATGTCATCAGAACGCTCCATGGCCTTCTCATCCCAATGCTCCATGCCCTTGTCATCACAATGCTCCAAGACCCCTGTAATCACAATGCTCCATGGCACTTTTCATCAGAATGCTCCATGAGACTTGTCATCACAAGGCTCCATGGTCTTCTCATCACAGTGCTCCAGTACCTTGTCATCACAATGCACCATGACCCCTGTCATCACAATGCTCCATGACCACTGTCATCACAACGCTCCATGAACCCTGACAACACAATGATCCGGGACTCTTGTCATTAAAATGCTCCATGACCATTGTCATCACAATGATCCATGCGATTGTCATCCCAATGCTCCATGACCCCTGTAATCACAATGCTCCGTGATGCTTCTCATCACAGTGCTCCATGAACCTTGTCATCATAATGCTCCTTGCCTTTGTCAACAAAATGGTACATAATCTTGTCATCACAGTTCTCCATGCGCTTGTCATCACAATCCTCCATGACCATTGGGATCACATTGCTTCATGCCCTTGCCATCTCTCTCTTGCCTTTCTGGTTTTTACAGATATTGGGATGTCCCTTTTGACCAGTGGTAAGTGACAATTCTTTGTAGTGTGGATTTGTATTGCGCGCTTGCTTGATTGGCCTAAAAGGGCGTATGCGTTTTCTTCTGAATATATTCAGGAGAAAAGGCATACGCCTTTTTTGGCCAAGTGCATCTCTGTCCAAGTTGGGATGCTTTTCCTGTGCTTTAAAGGCGATTCCAATTTACCTCTTGAAATATGTTTTGTGCAATTCTGCCTCATTTTCAAGTCCTCTTCATTGCCTTCCCTCAACAGATTTTTGGAAGAGAGTAGTCCTTTATAAGTCTGCAGGTTTGTGAATTGCTGTGCCCCTGAGCTCCAATTTTCAAATCCCATCTTTGTGAGCTGGCCGCAAATCCACAATTTTGCTTCAGGACCTATACTGGTTCCAGGGGTCGCTATATTGGTTCCCTGTGGGTGGTTGAGGCTTTGGTTAATTCTTCTTCCTGCCGGGAACTTAGAGTGACATGTGCCCATCCAAATGCCTACATCTACTCTCTGATTGGTTCTCCCTCTTCCCTTTCATCCTCTGCACAATTAGCAAACTGTGCGAACCAGGAGGTTATAGGGGCTGACTCTCCTAAGTTGGGAGATTGATAGTAAAGCAGTTGGAATGCCAAAGTGGAGCACAAGGAGAGGAAAAATTAGGAGAGTTTTAGAAACCTTTCGCCATCACAGGGTGTCCATTTTCTAGGTTTCCCATACATGTTATAATTGTAGTGACATACCCTTCTACCTGGAGATTTGGGACACATGGAATGGTGGCATGCATTACTACTTTAAAAGGTCTGCATTTTCTCTCCCAATCTCACCAGTCCTCTCAGTCCCAAGGGTCCAGCCTTATGTCTCATCCAGCTGTCTTTGCAGATAGGGTCATTCCAGGTTTCATCAGAAACCCTGAAGGAATTGTGTAAGAATTTCGCTGTTTTTTGGGGTTTTTTTGAAATTCATTTTTATAATGGGGTTGAGCTGATTTTCACTGACGTGTTTATGCCAGTCTAGACACAATTGATTCCCTTACGGAGACATATCAATACATAGGTTTTAAGATTCTTAGTAGTCAGATATATTCCTCTGTGGGGCATAGGGGTGTTGAGTCCCGTTCACTGAGGAAGGTGTAGGTCTTGTCTATTCTGTATTTGGTTTATGGAATGGTACCTGTGCTAATATCAAACTCTGGTTTTATGCATCACCCCACCTCTCCTTTCCCCTGAAGCAGGCATAAGAGATTTTTGCTAAATGTGAGACTCTGTTCTCTTTCCTAATTCAGTTCATGTGTTGTGATATTGACATTCCCTGTATAAGTCATATCTTATGATAAGATTCTTTTTCTGTGTGACTAATTTCCCTTAAAATCATCATACCTAAATCCACTCTTTATGCTGCTACTGGCCTTATATACATTGATTTCACGTCTGAGTGATATTCCGATGTACAAAATTACCACAAGTTCTTTATGCATTTCTCTTTTTCCTGGGATATTTTAGGTGTACCAAAGTTGAGGTTCTTGTATGCAGAGCAGCCCTAAACTTTGGGGTGCCTGTGTCTTATTGACATTTAGTCTTCCCAAGTTATATGTCCATGAGTTGAAGTCCCCTTGCTCCGGGGCTTTGTATTTTAGATGTTTTAAAAACAGCATACACTTCTTCAGAGTGGCTCTTGGATATTTATACCCCACCCATCAGCGTGACTAGGCTCCCTGTTTTCCATGGCCTCTCCTGCATTTCTGGTTTGTACACATTTTTTGGATGGCCTTTCTGAGCAGTGGAAATTGAGACTTCTTTGTTGTGCGGATTTGCATTTCCCTCTTGCTTGGTTGGCCAAAAACTCTGCATGTGTTTTTTTTCCTGAAGATATTCACGAAAAAAACGCATACACCCTTTTGCCCAACCGCATCATTTTAGAAATTCTGCTGCTTTTCATATGCTTTAAATGTGAGTACAATCTACCTTTTGAAATCTGTTTCCTGCAATTCTGCCTCTCATTCAGATCCTCTTCGTTACCTTACCTGAATATATTTTTGGACGTTGGTTATCATTTATATCTTTGCAGGTCTTTGAATTGTCTGCTCCTGAGCTCCATTTTGCAACTCGCTTTTTTTGTGAGCTGGCCGCCAAACCATTGGATTACTTCTGGCCCTATTCTGGTTCTGGGGAGGCAGGCTGAGCCTTTGGTTAATTCTTCTTCCTAATGGGAAATTAGAGTGACATGTGCCTGTCAAAAGTCCTACAGCTAATCTCTCATTGGTTCCCCCTCTTCCCATTTATCCTCTGCACAAATTGCAAACTGTGTGAAACAGGAGGTTAAAGGTGCTGATTCTCCAAGTGGGGAGATTGTTAGTAATGTGGCTGGAATAGCGAACCCCAGCACCAGGAGATCAAAAATGAGGTGCATTTTAGACACCTTTCCTGAGCACACGGTGTACATTCATCTCGGTTTCCCAGGCATGTTTTCGCTGTCAGAAGATTCCCTTGAACCTGCAGATTTGGGACCCATGGAATGGGTACCAGGCAGTATTACTTTAAAAGGTCTGCATTTCCTCACCCAGCCTCTCTAACATCTCTTAGCGTGCATAGCTTCCAGCCTTATATAATCATCCTGCTGTGGGTCTACATGTGTTCAATCCATGTTACATCGTAGCCCTTCAACAAAAGTTGTAAGAATTTTTGTCTGTCTCACTGTTTTTATAAATCGTTTTAAATTTATTTTTATATTGGTTACAGCTGATTTTCAAAGCTCTGTTTTTTGCTGCTGTACATCCACTTGATTCATGTACTGTGAGACAACAATAACTTCTTTTTCAGATGCTTACCAGTCATATGTATTATTTTCCAGTGACTTGAGTGGGCTGAGTGCAGTTCTTTGAGGTACCGTGTAGGCCTTGTCAGTTATTCAATTTGGTACTTGGAATGGTATCTTTGCTAATTTCAACCTCCTGGATAATACTTCACCATTCCCCACCTTTCCCATTTAGCAGCCTTATGTCTATTTTCTACATATTTGACTATGTTTCTGTTTTGTAATTTATTTCATGTGTAGCCATTTTTGATTCCACCTTTAAGTGACATCTTATGATATGTGTCTTTTTCTTTCTGACATATGTCACTTAGAATGATCGTATGTAACTCCTCCAGAGTTGTTACAACTGGCCTTATTTCATTGATTTCTGGATGAGTAATATTCCACTCTACATAAGTACCCCATCTCTTTTATCCATTTTATCCTTCCAGGGACATTTAGGTTATATCCAAGTTGAGGCCCTTTTTAACAGAGAGGTGGTAAACATTCGGGTGCCTGTTTTCTGTCGATTTTTGTTTTTCCCAAGGTACACGCCCATGAATGCAAGTGCCCTATGCTCTGTAGCTCATTTTTTAGATGTTTTAGCAAACACAATACACTTCTCCAGAGTGGCCGTTGGCAAATTACATTTCCACTATCAGCCTCACATGGCTCCCTTTTCTCCTCGCCCTGTCCTGCATTTCTGGTGTTTACACTTTATGTGGATGGCCCTTCTGACTGATGTGAAGTGATACATTTTGTGATATTGATTTCCAGTGCCCACCTGTTTGGTTGGATAAAAAGTGTGTATGGCCTTTACTTGAATATATTCAGAAAAAATGCATACACCCTTTTTGGCCAACTGCATCATTGGCGATGTTCAGCCCCTTTTCTTGTGCTTTAATGGGGAGTCCTTTCTACCTCTTCAAATCTGTTTCCTGCCACTCTCCCTTTCTTACAAGTCCTTTTCTGTGACTTACCTCAAGACATTTTTCGACGATAGATATTTTCAACTCTGCAGTTTCATGAATTTTAGGGCCCCTGACTTCCATTTTTCAACTTGTGTTTTTGGAAACTGGACACAAAACAGCGGGATTTCCTCTAGCCCTATTCTGTTTCCGTGGGCAATTCTAGCCTTTGATGAATTTGTCTTCTGGATTGGAAATTAGAGTGGCATGTGCCTGTCCGAACACCTAAGACTTGTCTCTAAATTTTTCTCATCCTTCCGCTTCATCCTCTGGACAAATTCCAAACTGTGTGCAACAGGATGTTGACGGTGCTGATATCCCCAGGTGAGGAGATTGTTAGAAAAGATGCTGGAGGGTTGAACCCGAGCACCAGGCAATGAGGAGATGAGGTGCCTTTTCCAAACTCTTTCCGATCAAACGGTGTACCATCCTCTAGGTGTGACAGGCATGTTTTAGCTGTAGGAAGGGTTCCGTGCATGTAAGGAGAACACCAGGGATTTTTTCCAAATCACTGCCTCCCCGAAGCCCAAACTGGGGAATTTTTAAGCTACGGCTACACGTATGTCCTTTAAGGGCCTTGGGAAATAGGCAGAGCCCAAACTTTAGATGACTGAAATCATCAGTGTCAGAAGCGCTCTCCATCGGCCTTGCTTAGGTTACATTTTATCTGTCATTGATAGATGATGTCAATAAAAATATCTATTCTTTTTCAGATTATTTCCCCTTATAGGTTATTGCAAAATATTCAGTGTAGTTCCCTGTGCTATACAGTAGTTCCTTGTTGATTATCTATTTTATACATAGCAGTGTGTATGTGTTAATCCCAAACTGTTAATTTATCCCTTCTCCTACCTTTCCCCTTTGGTAATAATAAATTATAAGATTTTATACTTCTCAGAAATGGGGGAGCTGAAAGAGAGGTATCATTTTCAATGGAAAAGCATTCAAAACAAGATTGAAGCTTCAGCCAAGAGTATTCGATGCACATCAATGGAAATAAATCACTTCATTTCTCTAATGTTGACCTGACAGATAAGACAGACGTCTTCACTGAACTTGCTTATAGGAAAGTGATGGAAATATCAAATGTAAGTCTTAGAAACATCTTATTTTACCCGAGCATTATACACTGCTCTATGTTAACTACAGTTTGGCTCACACATCTGTTCATTGAAGTTACAATGTTCTCAATTTCTGTTACTGATCCACCAGAGTGGACCCCAACAGGAGTCCCCGTGCCCAGTGTCATTGGAGCCAACAGATCAAGACTGAGTTTGGTTCAGAAGCAAAGGAAACATTATTTTGAAAACAGAATGGAGAGGTGAGAGCGTGCACTCCCCCATGGGCTGTGGGCTGTGCTGCTGTGTAGGGTCCCCGGCAGCGTCAGTGGGAGGGAGGGGATGGAGCTCTCGAGGGCTGCATTGGCTGCAGCTCAGGCTCTATGCCGCGGAGTCTGCATGGGACCCCGCTAGCTGAGGTGTCGACCCAGCCATTCTGCACTAGGAAATCGGGTCTGAAGTGCCGGGTGTGGGACCTCTGCATGCGGAACCCTAGGAGCACGTGAAATTAGACAAAGCACAAAGGAAAAACAGGTTAGACTTTATTTAATTGCCCAGATTCTCTTTTTATCTCCCAGGAATTTTTAATGAACATTGCCGGAGACGAACACCTCCTCTGCTTTTTGTTCCATTCCTTATTCTTGGGGTATGAGGGTGCAGACCCCTCTTTTGTAACTGCTTCATGCTGTGGTGGGAGCCCTGATACATGGGGGGAGGGGCAAAACGTCTCCCCACCAGCCTCCTGGTGAGGTTGATTGTCCCAAGACCTCCTGCCTCACTTCTCGTCCGCCTGAGCACCAGCATTGGAAGTGTTACAGATTCTAATGACCTTTAAGGGTCCAGGAAAGAGAGGCGCAGAGATGCTGCGGTGGCAGGTTTCACCCCACCCCACATATGTTCGGCGACCTTAGGCTGACAGTTTTTGCCAGACTAGATGCTCTGACCTGTAGTCTGTGCTTTCTTTAATTAGGTCCCTGAATTAATGTACAAACAGCACCATGTGTCAGAGCCCTGCCCGCGCAACTCCCAGACAGTCCAGGGTCAGTGGTGATCCAGGACCATGACGTCCACTGAGTCAACGGCCTTTAGAAGTAGCCAGCAGTCCAGCCGGTCATATTGGCCACCATCACCGCGGTGTCTGTAGGGTTTTCTATGGTGAAAGCGTGATATACGTTTCCCCCGCCAAGCTTATTAGCTCCCCTCTGGGTGCAGTAAGTCCTGCAAGCAGTAGTCTGCTCTTTCGGGGCACAGTCTTGTCGTTTTCTGAGAGAAACTCCAGGTCAAGTGATGGTCACACGAGACATCTTGGGGGCCCGTTGCCCCCGTTTATCTCTCTGGAGGTTGGAGTTGGAGGGCCTCCTCACTCGAGGTCAGTGTGTCCACAGAGCGACCCCTGCAACTTCAGGGCATGATGGGTGGTTAGGATCACCACGTGGGGTCCTTTTCCCTTAGGAGGGAGCTGGCCTTGCGGGCTGCTGATTTCCAGCTTTTTAGATACCCCAGTATCCTGGCCTGATGAGTCGGTGGGCAAAGCCCTTGGTGACCATAGTTTATCATACCTGAAGGGCATTCTTGTGTTGCTCCATTTCAAGTGGTCCCAGTTTTTGCACTAAGGCTCCAAGGGCGATTAACCTTTGACCGGGTATGTAAAGGTCAAAGGGTTTAGCTAAATTAGTTAGTTCCTGGGCAAGGGTCTGTAGTGACTGCTCTTTCCATTCTTGAAAGGCTGCTTCTGGATTCTATTCAAAAGGATCATCATCTTTTCGTGTCAGTGTTTCATGTAGAGGCCCAGCTATTACACTGTAGTTAGGGATCCAGATGCAGAAAACCTTGGCCTCCCCAGGAACCCCGAAGCTGTCTTCTAGTTTTAGAAGAGGTAAGGCTGCAAATGGCTTCTTGCCTATCCTGGGATGCATTTCTCCGAATATCTGTGAGAATGAAGCCCAGGCATGTCACCTTAGCCTGGGATATTTGAGCGTTTTTCTTGGACACCTTCTATCCTTTCTTGGCTAGGTAGTTCAGAGGCGTCTTTAGTAGGCCTGGCGATCAGAATGTCATCTGCATATTGAAGGAGGGTTCCCTTTTACAGAGGTTGAACTTTTAGGTCTTTAGAGGACATTTCCCCAATGATGGTGTGGGGATTTTTGAACCATTGGGGCAGGACGGCCCAGCATTATTGCTTTTGTTGCATGTTGTGTCCTGCCACTCACAAGCCAAAAATTCTTGTGACTCTGAGATGAATGGAATACAGAAGAAGGCATCATTGAAGTCTAATACAGAATGCCATGGCCTGGTGGAAGGTAGAATGACCAGCAGGGAGTAGGAAATAGGAGCTACTGGATGTATATCCTCGGTGGCTTCACTGACTGTCCTGATATCCTCTACCAGGTCCCCAGCAACCCATGGGGCTCTCGTGGTCAGGCCAATCCCAGGATATGGAGCTCACCTGGGCTGCACCCCTACCCCACAGCCCACGGGGCTCTCGTGGTAAAGTCCCTCCCAGGGTATGGAGCTCACCTCTGCAGCTACCCAGCAGCCCATGGGGCTCTCCTACTCAGGCCCTTCCCAGGATACGGAGCTCCCCTGGGCAGGTACCCCAGCAGGGCTGGACACACAGGAACTGTGCACATAGCCCACCTTGCAGAGAACCCCCAGCTCACCTGTCGCTCACAGCTGACACAGAATACCTCAGAGCAGGACTTGAACTAACAAACAGCATCTCTGACAGGTCTGTGACCATGGCTATCACTCTCTGCAGGCTCTTTCTGCCTGGTCTTCCAGACACTTCCACTGCAGCCAGGGCACCAGGCCTCTGTCTACACCCACCATCACTCCTCTCCCTGACTCCTGGGTTCCTCTCATTAGGATAGTGTCTTCTTGAAGTTGTTTTCCAATCATGGACCAGATAAAATGATAAGAAAACAAGCCGCAGCTGCAGCCCCTTGTCTATCCTGACTCTCAAGAGCCCACACCTGTTCCTAGGGCCTGGCCCGTTTAGCAAGTTTCATTTTCTGCAACTGTGAGCCCCTGAGGGGTGAGGATTGGCTGATTTTGGTAGCCTGAAACTGCCTGCCAGCCCTCCACAGGTGTGCCTGGGTTGAGAGAAATATAAACAGATCTCCAGTGAGCGACAGCCCTTGTAGCTGTGACTGACGCCATATTCTCTGCCCCGTAGGCAGTGCCGGGGCTGTGCTGGTGGGAGGGAGTGAGGGTCCGTGGCTTTGTGGGTGGCCCAGTGTGAGTGGGGCTCTGCTGGACTTTCTGCAGGAGTTGCCAGGCTGCCACCTGCTAAAGAAGAGGATGTGTCACAGATACCTGCCGCTAGAATTTCTCCCCAGGCAGAGGTGAGGAAGTAAAAAAGCAGTGGGGGCCGTGGCAGGAGGGGTATCTCAGGCAGGGCAATGGAAAGCTTCCAGAAGAGCGCCCAGGGCCAGGACCATCCTGGCTGGCCTGCAGGCTCCAAGTTGGCCTGCGTGCTGTCGCTGTTGTGGCTCCACGGCCCTTCCTCTAGGATTTCAAGACCTTGTACATATTCAGGGGTTTTACCTGGGAAGGGTGGGAAAAGTTCAACAGCAGCTGGCCTGGGGCTCAGCTCACCGTTACTCACAGATGCCTCGGCATGGCCCCCAGCTTTGAAATGTGGACGCTCCTTGCGTAGGAGTGGGCTGCTGTCTCTATGGGAGATGATTCCCCACCTCTGACCAGTTTCAGAATTGTTTACTGCTGGAGCAAGTGCCCTGATAGGGTTTTCCTCTGTCTAACTCGTGGGTTCAGGTTATTTTTTTCTTTTTTGGTTCAAGTTAGATTTTATTCCTCTTTTATGTATTTATAGATATAAGCATGGAAATAATTCATTCATATAAATACATCTGTGTGAAGGGAAGAACTTTTTTCTGTTTTATTTTTAAATTTTATTTTTAAAAAGTTTGAAATTTAATTTTATTTATTTTTTTATACAGCAGGTTATTATTAGTTATGTATTTTATGCATATACATGTATACAGGGCAATCCCAGTCTCCCAACTCATCCCAACACCACCTACCCATGGCTTCCCACACTTGGTGTCCATACGTGTGTTCTCTACCTCTGTGTCTCTATTTCTTCCCTGCAATGCAGTTCATCTGTACCATTTTTCTAGGTTCCACATATATGCATTAATATACAATATTTGTTTTTCTCTTTCTGACTTACTTCATTCTGTATAACAGTCTCTAGATCCATCGACGTCTCTACAAATGACCCAGTTTCATTCCTTCTTATGGCTGAGTAATATTCCATTTTATATATGTACCACGTCTTTATCCATTCGTCTGTCTGTGGGTATTTAGGTTGCTTCCATTACCTGGCTATCGTAAATAGTGCTGAAATGAGCATTGTGGTGAATGTGCCTTTTTGATTTACGGTTTTCTCTGGGTATATGCCCAGAAGTGGGATTGCTGGATCATATGGTAATTCTATTTCTAGTTTTTTTAAGGAAACTCCATACTGTTCTCCATCGTGACTGTATCAATTTACATTTCCACCACTAGTGGAAGAGGGATCCTTTTGTCCACACCCTCCCCAGAATTCGTTGTTTGTAGATTTTCTGATGATGCCGATTCTAACAGGTGTGAGGTGATACCTCATTGTAGTTTTGATTTGCATTTCTCTAATAATTAGTGATGTTGAGCAGCTTTTCATGTTTGTCTTGGCCATCTCTGTGTCTTCTTTGAAGAAGCGTCTCTTTAGATCTTCTGCCCATTTTTGTATTGGGTTGTTTGTTGTTTTAATATTAAGCTGCATGAGCTCTTTATATATATTGGAGATTAAACCTTTGTCCATTGATTCGTTTGAAAATATTTTCGCCCATTCTGAGGGATGCTTTTTGCCATTCCCGTTTTTTTTAACAAAACAAGAAAGAAAGAAAAAGAAGCAGAACACTAATGTGTGTAAAATATGCCTTTTGAAACTGTCGTTTTGAAATATGGACGTCCTTTGAATTTTTTGGTCGCTATATGAACCCAGGATTTGTTTTCAGGGCAGGTGTCATTTACAGGCCTGCAATGATTTTGAATATCAACTGACCTTTAGCGCTGGGATTAAAGCTGCTGTTGTGTGAAACGGCCACAAGGTGGCAGCAGTTCTCCCTTACCAAATCTGGTTACTGGGGCAACAGAGCCTCAATGGAAGTCGTGTTCTAGATTGGAATTTAGAATGGAATGTGCCAGGAGAAAGCCCCTCAAGTTTGTCTCACTACTTCTTCTTCGTGTTTTTAATTTAATTATTTATTTTTTATTACAGCAAATTTGATTACAATGTTTGGCTTTTTGTAGGTGTTTAAGATGTGGTTCTTTTACACATATACATATGTCTGTTCTTCCTGGGATCCTTTTCCCATGTACCTTATGACAGAATGTTGAGTAGTCTTCTCTTGGTATTCTGTAGGTCTTTGGTGATTATATATGTCACCTGTGTTTGTATATGTCTGTTAACCCCAATATCATAATGAAACCAATCCTCACACCTTTCCATTGGTGAACCATAAGTTTGTTGAATGAATCTGTGATTGCCCTTCTCCCTGGAAATATCTGCCCTGGTATCCATTTTTCGGTCACACCTATAAGAGATATGATATGATATGTGTCTTTCACTTTCTGACTTACTACAAGTCACGTGATTACCTCTAGACACACATACGGTGCTGCAAATGGCATTGTGTCCTTTTATTCCTTGGCTTCTATTCTGCGTTAGCGAGGTCCATTTTCAACAATGTGATTCCCTGAGGGCTGAAGATTAGCTGACCTGGGTAGCCTGACCCTGTTGGCCGACCCTTCCCTGGTGTGCCTGGGTTGAGGTCAATATAAACAGCACTGCAGGCAGCAATAGCCCCTGAAGCTGTGCCTGACTCCATATGCTCTGCCCCGTCAGCAGTCTCGGGGCTGTGCTGGTGGGAGGGAGTGATTGGCCACGGCTTTGTGGGTGGCCCGGTGTGAGTGGGTCTCTGCTGGACTTTCTGCAGTAGTTGCCACGCTTCCACCTGTAAAGAAGAGGATGTGGCACCCATACCTTCCGCTGGAATTTCTCTCCGGAGAGAGGTGAGGAAGGAAAAAATTAGTGGGTGCCGGGACAGGAGGGGTATCTCAGGCAGGGCAATGGAAAGCTTCCAGAAGAGCGCCCAGGGCCAGGACAATCCTGGCTGGCCTGCAGGCACCAAGTTGGCCTGCGTGCTGTCGCTGGTGTGGATCCACGCCCCTTCCTCTAGGCTTTCAAGGCCTTGTACATATTCAGGTGTTTTACCTGGGAAGGGTGGGAAAAGTTCAACAGCAGCTGGCCTGGGGCTCAGCTCACGGTTACTCACAGATGCCTCGGCATGGCCCCCCGCTTTGCAATGAGGACGCTCCTTGCATAGGAGTGGGTTGCTTGCTCTATCGGTGATGATTCCCCACCTCTGACCAATTTCAGAATTCTTTACCGCTGGAGCAAGTGCCCTGATAGGGTTTTCCTCTGTCTAACTCGTGGGTTCAGGTTTTTTTTTTTCTTTTTTGGTTCAAGTTAGATTTTATTCCTCTTTTATGTATTTATAGATATAAGCATGGAAATAATTCATTCATATAAATACATCTGTGTGAAGGGAAGAACTTTTTTCTGTTTTATTTTTAAATTTCATTTTTTTAAATTTTGAAATTTAATTTTATTTATTTTTTTATACAGCAGGTTATTATTAGTTATGTATTTTATCAATATATATATATACAGGTCAATCCCAATCTCCCAACTCATCCCAACACCACCTCCCCATGGCTTCCCACACTTGGTGTCCATACGTGTGTTCTCTACCTCTGTGTCTCTATTTCTTCCCTGAAAACCAGTTCATCTGTTCCATTTTTCTAGGTTCCACGTATATGCATTAATATACAATATTTGTTTGTCTCTTTCTGACTTACTTCATTCTATATGACAGTCTCTAGATCCATCGACGTCTCTACAAATGACCCAGTTTCATGCTTTCTTATGGCTGAGTAATATTCCATTTTATATATGTACCACATCTTTATCCATTCGTCTGTCTGTGGGTATTTAGGTTGCTTCCATTACCTGGCTATCGTAAATAGTGCTGAAATGAGCATTGTGGTGAATGTGCCTTTTTGATTTATGGTTTTATCTGGGTATATGCCCAGAAGTGGGATTGCTGGATCATATGGTAATTCTATTTCTATTTTTTTAAGGAAACTCCATACTGTTCTCCATCTTGACTGTATCAATTTACATTTCCGCCACTAGTGGAAGAGGGATCCTTTTGTCCACACCCTCCCCAGAATTCGTTGTTTGTAGATTTTCTGATGATGCCGATTCTAACAGGCGTGAAGTGATACCTCATTGTAGTTTTGATTTGCATTTCTCTAATAATTAGTGATGTTGAGCAGCTTTTCATGTGCGTCTTGTCCATCTCTGTGTCTTCTTTGAAGAAACGTCTCTTTAGATCTTCTGCCCATTTTTGTATTGGGTTGTTTGTTGTTTTAATATTAAGCTGCATGATCTCTTTATATATATTGGAGATTAAATCTTTGTCCATTGATTCGTTTGCAAATATTTTCGCCCATTCTGAGGGATGCTTTTTGCCATTCCCGTTTTTTTAACAAAAAAAGAAAGAAAGAAAAAGAAGCAGAACACTAATGTGTGTAAAATATGCCTTTTGAAACTGTCGTTTTGAAATATGGACGTCCTTTGAATTTTTTGGTCGCTATATGAACCCAGGATTTGTTTTCAGGGCAGGTGTCATTTACAGGCCTGCAATGATTTTGAATATCAACTGACCATTAGCGCTGGGATTAAAGCTGCTGTTGTGTGAAACGGCCACAAGGTGGCAGCAGGTCTCCCTTACCAAATCTGGTTACTCGGGCAACAGAGCCTCAATGGAAGTCGTGTTCTAGATTGGAATTTAGAATGGAATGTGCCAGGAGAAAGCCCCTCAAGTTTGTCTCACTACTTCTTGTTCGTGTTTTTAATTTAATTATTTATTTTTTATTACAGCAAATTTGATTACAATGTTTGGCTTGTTGTAGGTATGGAAGATGTGGTTCTTTTACACATATACATATGTCAGTTCTTCCTGGCATCCTTTTCCCATGTACCTTATGACAGAATGTTGAGTATTCTTCTCTTGGTATTCTGTAGGTCTTCGGTGATTATATATGTCACCTGTGTTTGTATATGTCTGTTAACCCCAATATCATAATGAAACCAATCCTCACACCTTTCCTTTGGTGAACCATAAGTTTGTTTAATGAATCTGTGATTGCCCTTCTCCGTGGAAATATCTGCCCTGGTATCCATATTTCGGTCACACCTATAAGAGATATGATATGATATGTGTCTTTCACTTTCTGACTTACTGCAATTCACGTGATTACCTCTAGACACACATACGGTGCTGCAAATGGCATTGTGTCCTTTTATTCCTTGGCTTCTATTCTCCCTTAGCGAGGTCCATTTTCAACAATGTGATTCCCTGAGGGCTGAGGATTAGCTGACCTGGGTAGCCTGACACTGCCGGCCGGCCCTCCCAAGGTGTGCCTGGGTTGAGGTCAATATAAACAGCATTGCAGGCAGCAATAGCCCCTGAAGCTCTGCCTGATGCCATATTCTCTGTCCAGTCAGCAGTCTCGGGGCTGTGCTGGTGGGAGGGAGTGAGGTGTCACGGCTTTGTAGGTGGCCCGTTGTGAGTGGGTCTCTGTTGGACTTTCTGCAGGAGTTGCCAGGCTTCCACCTGTAAAGAAGAGGATGTGTCACCCAAACCTTCCGCTGGAAATTCTCTCTGGACAGAGGTGAGGAAGGAAAAAAGCAGTGGGGGCCGGGACAGGAGGGGTATCTCAGGCAGGGCAATGGAAAGCTTTCAGAAGAGCGCCCAGGGCCAGGACCAACCTCGCTGGCCTGCAGGCACCAAGTTGGCCTGCGTGCTGTCGCTGGTGTGGCTCCACGGCCCTTCCTCTAGGCTTTCAAGGCCTTGTACATATTCAGGTGTTTTACCTGGGAAGGGTGGGAAAAGTTCAACAGCAGCTGGCCTGGGGCTCAGTTCACGGTTACTCACAGATGCCTCGGCATGGCCCCCCGCTTTGCTATGAGGACGCTCCTTCCGTAGGAGTGGGCTGCTGGCTGTATGGGAGATGATTCCCCACCTCTGACCAATTTCAGAATTGTTTACTGCTGGAACAAGTGCCCTGATAGGGTTTTCCTCTGTCTAACTCGTGGGTTCAGGTTTTTTTTTCTTTTTTGGTTCAAGTTAGATTTTATTCCTCTTTTATGTATTTATAGATATAAGCATGGAAATAATTCATTCATATAAATACATCTGTGTGAAGGGAAGGACTTTTTTCTGTTTTATTTTTAAATTTTATTTTTAAAAATTTTGAAATTTAATTTTATTTATTTTTTATACAGCAGGTTATTATTAGTTATGTATTTTATCCATATACATGTATACAGGACAATCCCAGTCTCCCAACTCATCCCAACACCACCTCCCCATGGCTTCCCACACTTGGTGTCCATACGTGTGTTCTCTACCTCTGTGTCTCTATTTCTTCCCTGCAAACCAGTTCATCTGTACCATTTTTCTAGGTTCCACATATATGCATTAATATACAATATTTGTTTGTCTCTTTCTGACTTACTTCATTCTGTATGACAGTCTCTAGATCCATCGACGTCTCTACAAATGACCCAGTTTCATTCCTTCTTATGGCTGAGTAATATTCCATTTTATATATGTACCACATCTTTATCCATTCGTCTGTCTGTGGGTATTTAGGTTGCTTCCATTACCTGGCTATCGTAAATAGTGCTGAAATGAGCATTGTGGTGAATGTGCCTTTTTGATTTATGGTTTTATCTGGGTATATGCCCAGAAGTGGGATTGCTGGATCATATGGTAATTCTATTTCTAGTTTTTTTAAGGAAACTCCATACTGTTCTCCATCTTGACTGTATCAATTTACATTTCCACCACTAGTGGAAGAGGGATCCTTTTGTCCACACCCTCCCCAATATTCGTTGTTTGTAGATTTTCTGATGATGCCAATTGTAACAGGTGTGATTTGATACCTCATTGTAGTTTTGATTTGCATTTCTCTAATAATTAGTGATGTTGAGCAGCTTTTCATGTGCGTCTTGGCCATCTCTGTGTCTTCTTTGAAGAAACGTCTCTTTAGATCTTCTGCCCATTTTTGTATTGGGCTGTTTGTTTTTTTAATATTAAGCTGCATGAGCTCTTTATATATATTGGAGATTAAACCTTTGTCCATTGATTCGTTTGCAAATATTTTCGCCCATTCTGAGGGATGCTTTTTGCCATTCCCGTTTTTTTAACAAAAAAAGAAAGAAAGAAAAAGAAGCAGAACACTAATGTGTGTAAAATATGCCTTTTGAAACTGTCGTTTAGAAATATGGACGTCCTTTGAATTTTTTGGTCGATATATGAACCAAGGATTTGTTTTCAGGGCAGGTGTCATTTACAGGCCTGCAATGATTTTGAATATCAACTGACCATTAGCCCTGGGATTAAAGCTGCTGTTGTGTGAAACGGCCACAAGGTGGCAGCAGGTCTCCCTTTCCAAATCTGGTTACTGGGGCAACAGAGCCTCAATGGAAGTCGTGTTCTAGATTGGAATTTAGAATGGAATGTGCCAGGAGAAAGACCCTCAAGTTTGTCTCACTACTTCTTGTTCGTGTTTTTAATTTAATTTTTTATTTTTTATTACAGCAAATTTGATTACAATGTTTGGCTTGTTGTAGGTGTGGAAGATGTGGTTCTTTTACACATACGCATATGTCTGTTCTTCCTGGGATCCTTTTCCCATGTACCTTATGACAGAATGTTGAGTAGTCTTCTCTTGGTATTCTGTAGGTCTTTGGTGATTATATATGTCACCTGTGTTTGTATATGTCTGTTAACCCCAATATCATAATGAAACCAATCCTCACACCTTTCCATTGGTGAACCATAAGTTTGTTGAATGAATCTGTGATTGCCCTTCTCCCTGGAAATATCTGCCCTGGTATCCATTTTTCGGTCACACCTATAAGAGATATGATATGATATGTGTCTTTCACTTTCTGACTTACAACAACTCACGTGATTACCTCTAGACACACCTACCGTGCTACAAATGGCATTGTGTCCTTTTATTCCTTGGTTTCTATTCTGCCTTAGCGAGGCCCATTTTCAACAATGTGATTCCCTGAGGGCTGAGGATTAGCTGACCTGGGTAGCCTGACCCTGCCGGCCGGCCCTCCCAAGGTGTGCCTGGGTTGAGGTCAATATAAACAGCGCTGGAGGAAGCAGTAGCCCTTGAAGCTGTGCCTGACTCCATATTCTCTGCCCCGTCAGCAGTGTCGGGGCTGTGCTGGTGGGAGGGAGTGAGGGGCCACGGCTTTGTGGGTGGCCCGGTGTGAGTGGGTCTCTGCTGGACTTTCTGCAGGAGTTGCCAGGCTGCCACCAGTAAACAGGAAGATGTGTCACCCATACCTTCCGCTGGAATATCTCTCTGGACAAGGGTGAGGAAGGAAAAAAGCAGTGGGGGCCGGGACAGGAGGGGTATCTCAGGCAGGGCAATGGAAAGCTTTCAGAAGAGCGCCCAAGGCCAGGACCATCATGGCTGGCCTGCAGGAACCAAGTTGGCCTGCGTGCTGTCGCTGGTGTGGCTCCACAGCCCTTCCTCTAGGCTTTCAAAGCCTTGTACATATTCAGGTGTTTTACCTGGGAAGGGTGGGAAAAGTTCAACAGCAGCTGGCCTGGGGCTCAGCTCACGGTTACTCACAGATGCCTCGGCATGGCCCGCAGCTTTGCAATGAGAACGCTCCTTGCGTAGGAGTGGGCTGCTGTCTCTATGGGAGATGATTCCCCACCTCTGACCAATTTCAGAATTGTTTACCGCTGGAGCAAGTGCCCTGATAGTGTTTTCCTGTGTATAACTGGTGGGTTCAGGTTTTTTTTTTCTTTTTTGGTTCAAGTTAGATTTTATTCCTCTTTTATGTATTTAGAGATATAAGCATGGAAATAATTCATTCATATAAATACATCTGTGTGAAGGGAAGAACTTTTTTCTGTTTTATTTTTAAATTTTATTTTTTAAAATTTTGAAATTTTATTTTATTTATATTTTTATACAGCAGGTTATTATTAGTTATGTATTTTATGCATATACATGTATACAGGTCAATCCCAATCTCCCAACTCATCCCACCACCACCACCCCATTGTTTCCCACACTTGGTGTCCATACGTGTGTTCTCTACCTCTGTGTCTCTATTTCTTCCCTGCAAACCAGTTCATCTGTACCATTGTTCTAGGTTCCACATATATGCATTAATATAAAATATTTGTTTTTCTCTTTCTGACTTACTTCATTCTGTATGACAGTCTCTAGATCCATCGACGTCTCTACAAATGACCCAGTTTCATTCCTTCTTATGGCTGAGTAATATTCCATTTTATATATGTACCACGTCTTTATCCATTCGTCTGTCTGTGGGTATTTAGGTTGCTTCCATTACCTGGCTATTGTAAATAGTGCTGAAATGAGCATTGTGGTGAATGTGCCTTTTTGATTTATGGTTTTCTCTGGGTATATGCCCAGAAGTGGGATTGCTGGATCATATGGTAATTCTATTTCTAGTTTTTTTAAGGAAACTCCATACTGTTCTCCATCGTGACTGTATCAATTTACATTTCCACCACTAGTGGAAGAGGGATCCTTTTTTCCACACCCTCCCCAGAATTTGTTGTTTGTAAATCTTCTGATGATGCTGATTCTAACAGGTGTGAGGGGATACCTCATTGTAGTTTTGATTTGCATTTCTCTAATAATTAGTGATGTTGAGCAGCTTTTCATGTGAGTCTTGGCCATCTCTGTGTCTTCTTTGAAGAAACGTCTCTTTAGATCTTCTGCCCATTTTTGTATTGGGTTGTTTGTTTTTTTAATATTAAGCTGCATGAGCTCTTTGTATATATTGGAGATTAAACCTTTGTCCATTGATTCGTTTGCAAATATTTTCGCCCATTCTGAGGGATGCTTTTTGCCATTCCCGTTTTTTTTAACAAAATAAGAAAGAAAGAAAAAGAAGTAGAACACTAATGTGTGTAAAATATGCCTTTTGAAACTGTCGTTTTGAAATATGGACGTCCTTTGAAATTTTTGGTCGATATATGAATCCAGGATTTGTTTTCAGGGCAGGTGTCATTTACAGGCCTGCAATGATTTTGAATATCAACTGACCATTAGCGCTGGGATTAAAGCTGCTGTTGTGTGAAACGGCCACAAGGTGGCAGCAGTTCTCCCTTACCAAATCTGGTTCCTGGGGCAACAGAGCCTCAATGGAAGTCGTGTTCTAGATTGGAATTTAGAATGGAATGTGCCAGGAGAAAGCCCCTCAAGTTTGTCTCACTACTTCTTGTTCGTGATTTTAATTTAATTTTTTATTTTTTATTACAGCAAATTTGATTACAATGTTTGGCTTGTTGTAGGTGTGGAAGATGTGGTTCTTTTACACATATACATATGGCTGTTCTTCCTGGGATCCTTTTCCCATGTACCTTATGACAGAATGTTGAGTAGTCTTCTCTTGGTATTCTGTAGGTCTTTGGTGATTATATATGTCACCAGTGTTTGTATATGTCTGTTAACCCCAATATCATAATGAAACAAATCCTCACACCTTTCCTTTGGTGAACCATAAGTTTGTTTAATGAATCTGTGATTGCCCTTCTCCGTGGAAATATCTGCCCTGGTATCCATTTTTTGGTCACACCTATAAGAGATATGATATGATATGTGTCTTTCATTTTCTGACTTACTACAAGTCACGTGATTACCTCTAGACACACCTACGGTGCTGCAAATGGCATTGTGTCCTTTTATTCCTTGGCTTCTATTCTGCCTTAGCGAGTTCCATTTTCAACAATGTGATTCCCTGAGGACTGAGGATTAGCTGACCTGGGTAGCCTGACCCTGCCGGCCGGCCCTCCCCAGGTGTGCCTGGGTTGAGGTCAATATAAACAGCACTGCAGGCAGCAATAGCCCCTGAAGCTGTGCCTGACTCCATGTTCTCTGCCCCGTCAGCAGTCTCGGGGCTGTGCTGGTGGGAGGGAGTGTGGGGCCACGGCTTTGTGGGTGGCCCGGTGTGAGTGGGTCTCTGCTGGACTTTCTGCAGGAGTTGCCAGGATGCCACGTGTAAACAAGAGGATGTATCACCCGCACCTTCCATTGGAATTTCTCTCCGGACAGATGTGAGGAAGGAAAAAAGCAGTGGGGGCAGGGACAGGAGGGGTATCTCAGGCAGGGCAATGGAAAGCTTCCAGAAGAGCGCCCAGGGACAGGACCATCCTGGCTGGCCTGCAGGCACCAAGTTGGCCTGCGTGCTGTCGCTGTTGTGGCTCCAAGGCCCTTCCTCTAGTCTTTCAAGCCCTTGTACATATTCAGGTGTTTTACCTGGGAAGGGTGGGAAATGTTCAGCAGCAGCTGGCCTGGGGCTCAGCTCACGGTTACTCACAGATGCCTCAAGTCCCTTTCACTGAGGAAGGTGTAGGTCTTGTCTATTCCATAGTTTGTTTTTGGAACGGTACCTGTGCTTATATCAAACTCTGGTTTTATGCATCACCCCACCTCTCATTCCCCCTTAAGCAGGCATAATAGTGTTTTCCAAAGGTGAGACTCTGTTCTCTTTCCTAACTGAGTTCAAGTGTAGCCATGTTTACAGGATCATCATAAGTGATATCTTATGATAAGTTTCATTTTCTGTGTGACATTTTTCACTTAGAAGCATCATACCTCAATCCACTCATTTTGCTGCTACTGGTCTTATGCCATTGATTGCATGGCTGAGGGATATTCCATCGTACGGAAGTACCACAATTTTTTGAACCATTTTTATATTTCCTGGGATATTTAAGGTGTACCCAAGTTGAGGTTTTTGTAAGCAGTGCAGCCCTAAATTTTGGGGTGGTTCTGTCTTATTGATTTTCAGGTTTCCCAAGGTATATTCCCTAGACTGGAAGTGCCCTTGGCTCTGTAGCTCTGTTGTTTACTTGTTTTAGGGAACACAATGCACTCCTCCAGAGAGGCAGGTGGCAATTTACATCCCGCCCATCAGCATAACAAGACTCCCTCTTCTCCAGGGCCTGTTTTGCCTTTCTGGTTTTTACACATTTTGTGGATGTCCCTTTTAGACGTCTGGAAAGTGATACTTCTTTGTAGTGCAGATTTTCATTGCCGCCTGCTTGCTTGGCCAAAAAGGGCGTATGCGTTTTCTCCTGAATATATTCATGAGAAAACACATACGCTCTATTTGGCCAAGTGCATCATTTTTGAAATTTTGCCCCTCTTTCTGTGCTTCAAACGCGATTCCAACGTACCTCTTGAAATCTGTTTCCTGCTATTCTGCCTCGCTTTCATGTCCGCCTCGTTGCCTTCCCTCACCAGATTTTTGGACGATAGTTGTCCTTTATTACCCTGCCAGTTTGTGAATTGCTGTGCCCCTGAGCTCCATTATTCTACTCTTTTTTTGTGAGCTGACCGCAAGTCCAAAATTTTGGTTCAGGACCTATACTGGTTTCTTATTGGGCGCTGAGACTTTGGTTAATTCTTCTTCCTGCTGGGAAATTAGATTGACATTTGCCCGTCCAAATGCCTAACAGCTACTCTCTCATTGGTTCTCCCTCTTCACTTTCATACTCAGCCAAACTGGCATCCTGTGCGAACCAGTAGGTTAAAGGGGCTGTCTCTCCAAGTTGGGAGATTGATAGTAAAGCAGTTGGAAAGTCAAACGGGAGCACCAGGAGAGGGACTATTCGTTGAGTTTTAGAAACATTTCGTATTCACAGTGTGTCCATGCTCTAGGTTTCCCGTACATGTTATAGCTGTAGTAATATTCCCTTCAACCTGGAGAACTTGGACGCATGGAATGGGTGCCACGCATTATTGCTTTAAAGGGTCTGCATTTACTCACCCAATCTCACCAATCCTCTCAGTCCCAAGTGTCCAGACTTATGACACATCCAGCTGTCATTGTAGATAGGGTAATTCCAGGTTTCATCAGAGACCATGAAGGAATTGTGAAGAATATCCATTTTAGTTTTGTTTAGTTTTGTTAATTCCTTTTTATAGTGGGTTTGAGCTGATTACGCTGCCATGTATATGCCAGTCTAGACACACTTGATTCCCTTACGGAGAGATATCAGTAAATAGGTTTTAAGATTCTTACTAGTCAGATATGTTCCTCTGCGGGAAATATGGGGTTTTGAGTCCCTTTCACTGAGGAAGGTGTAGGTCTTTTATATTCCATAGTTGGTTTTTGGAACGGTACCTGTGCTTATATCAAACTCTGGTTTTACGCATCACCCCACCTCTCCTTCCCCCTTAAGCAGGCATAAGAGTGTTTTCTAAATGTGAGACACTGTTCTCTTTCCTAACTCATTTCAAGTGTAGCCATGTTTACAGGATCTTCATAAGTGATATCTTATGATAAGTTTCTTTTTCTGTGTGACTTATTTCACTTAGAATCATCGTACCTGAATCCACCCATTTTGCTGCTACTGGTCTTATGACATTGATTTCATGGCTGAGGGATATTCCATCGTACGTAAGTACCACAATTTTTTGAACCATTTTTATATTTCCTGGGATATTTAAGGTGTACCGAAGTTGAGGTCCTTGTAAGCAGTGCAGCCCTAAATTTTGGGGTGGCTCTGTCTTATCGATTTTCAGTTTTCCCAAGGTATATTCCCTAGACTGGAAGTGTCCTTGGCTCTGTAGCTCTGTTGTTTATTTGTTATAGGGAACAAAATGCACTCCTCCAGAGAGGCAGTTGGCATTTTACATACCGCCCATCAGCATAACAAGGCTCCATGTTCAACAGGGCCTGTCTTGCCTTTCTGGATTTTACACATTTTGTGGATGTCCCTTTTGACCGGTGGGAAGTGATACTTCTTTGTAGTGCAGATTTGCATTGCCCACTTGCTTGCTTGGCCAAAAAGGGCGTATGCGTTTTCTCCTGAATATATTCAGGAGAAAACGCATACGCCGTTTTTGGCCAAGTGCATCATTGTCGAAATTGTGCCCCTCTTCCTGTGCTTTAAAGGCGATTCCAACGTACCTCTTGAAATCTGTTTCCTGCTATTCTGCCTCGCTTTCAAATCCGCCTCGATGCCTTCCCTCAACAGATTTTTGGATGATATTTGTCCTTTATTACCCGGCCAGTTTGTGAATTGCTGTGCCCCTGAGCTCCATTTTTCAACTCATGTTTTGTGAGCTGACCGCATTCCAAACTTTTGGTTCAGGAGCTATACTGGTTCCCGGTGGGTGGCTGAGACTTTGGTTAATTCTTCTTCCTGCCGGGAATTTACAGTGATATGTGCCAGTCCAAATGTGTAACAGCTACTCTCTCATTGGTTCTCCCTCTTCCCTTTCATCCTCTGCCAAATTGGCAACCTGTGCGAACCATGAGGTTAAAGGGGCTGTCTCTCCAAGTTGGTAGGTTGATAGTAAAGCAGATGGAAAGTCAAACCCGAGCACCAGGAGAGGGACAATTCGTTGAGTTTTAGAAACCTTTCGTATTCACAGTGTGTCCGTTCTCTAGGTTTCCCGTACATGTTATAGCTGTAGTAATATTCCCTTTAAGATGGAGAGTTGGCACCCATGGAATGGGTGCCAGGCATTTGTGCTTTAAAGGGTCTGCATTTGCTCACAGAAACTCACCAATCCTCTAAGTCCCAAGTGTCCAGGCTTATGCCACATCCAGCTGTCATTGTACATAGGGTCATTCCAGGTTTCATCAGAGACCCTGAAGGAATTGTAAAGAATTTCCCAGGTTTTTGTTTTGTTTTTGAAATTCCTTTTTATAGTGGGTTTGAGCTGATTCTCGCTGCCATGTTTATGCCAGTCTAGACACACTTGATTCCCTTACGGAGACATATCAATACATAGGTTTTAAGATTCTTACTAGTCAGATATATTCCTCTGCGGGAAATATGGGGTTTTGAGTCCCTTTCACTGAGGAAGGTGTAGGTCTTGTCTATTCCATAGTTGGTTTTTGGAACGGTACCTGTGCTTATATCAAACTCTGGTTTTATGCATCACCCCACCTCTCCTTCCCCCTTAAGCAGGCATAAGAGTGTTTTCTAAATGTGAGACTCTGTTCTCTTTCCTAACTCAGTTCAAGTGTAGCCATGTTTACAGGATCTTCATAAGTGATATCTTATGATAAGTTTCTTTTTCTGTGTGACTTATTTCACTTAGAATCATCGTACCTGAATCCACCCATTTTGCTGCTACTGGTCTTATGACATTGATTTCATGGCTGAGGGATATTCCATCATATGTAAGTACCACAATTTTTTGAACCATTTTTATATTTCCTGGGATATTTAAGGTGTACCCAAGTTGAGGTCCTTGTAAGCAGTTCAGCCTTAAATTTTGGGGTGGCTCAGCCTTATCGATTTTCAGTTTTCCCAAGGTATATTCCCTAGACTGGAAGTGCCCTTGGCTCTGTAGCTCTGTTGTTTATTTGTTTTAGGGAACACAATGCACTCCTCCAGAGAGGCAGTTGGCTTGTTACATCCCGCCCATCAGCATAAAAAGGCTCCGTGTTCTCCAGGGCCTGTCTTGCCTTTCTGGTTTTTACACATTTTGTGGATGTCCCTTTTGACCGGTGGGAAGTGATACTTCTTTGTAGTGCAGATTTGCATTGCCCGCTTGCTTGCTTGGCCAAAAAGGGCGTATGCGTTTTCTCCTGGATATATTCAGGAGAAAAAGCATACGCCCATTCTGGCCAAGTGCATCATTGTCGAAGTTGTGCCCCTCTTCCTGTGCTTTAAAGGCGATTCCAACGTACCTCTTGAAATCTGTTTCCTGCTATTCTGCCTCGCTTTCAAGTCCGCCTCGTTGCCTTCCCTCAACAGATTTTTGGATGATAGTTGTCCTTTATTAGTCGGCCAGTTTGTGAATTGCTGTGCCCCTGAGCTCCATTTTTCAACTCGTTTTTGGTGAGCTGACCGCAAGTCCAAAATTTTGGTTCAGGACCTATACTGGTTCCCAGTGGGTGGCTGAGACTTTGGTTAATCTTCTTCCTGCCGGGAAATTAGAGTGATATGTGCCCGTCCAAATGCCTAACAGCTACTCTCTCATTAGTTCTCCCTATTCCCTTTCATCCTCTGCCAAATTGGCAACCTGTGCGAACCAGGAGGTTAAAGGGGCTGTCTCTCCAATTTGGGAGGTTGATAGTAAAGCAGATGGAAAGTCAAACTGGAGCACCAGGAGAGGGACTATTCGTTGAGTTTTAGAAAACTTTCGTATTCACAGTGTGTCCGTTCTCTAGGTTTCCTGTACATGTTATAGGTGTAGTAATATTCCCTTCAACCTGGAGAGTTGGGACCCATGGAATGGGTGCCAGGCATTTGTGCTTTAAAGGGTCTGCATTTGCTCACCCAATCTCACCAATCCTCTCAGTTCCAAGTGTCCATCCTAATGCCACAGCCAGCTGTCGTTGTAGATAGGGTCATACCAGGTTTCATCAGAGACCCTGAAGGAATTGTAAAGAATTTCCAGTTTTTTTGTTTTGTTTTTGAAATTCCTTTTTATAGTGAGTTTGAGCTGATTCTCGCTGCCATGTTTATGCCAGTCTAGACACGCTTGATTTCCTTACGGAGACATATCAATACATAGGTTTTAAGATTCTTACTAGTCAGATATATTCCTCCGCGGGAAATATGGGGTTTTGAGTCCCTTTCACTGAGGAAGGTGTAGGTCTTGTCTATTCCATAGTTGGTTTTTGTAACGGTACCTGTGCTTATATGAAACTCTGGTTTTATGCATCACCCCACCTCTCCTTCCCCCTTAAGCAGGCATAAGAGTGTTTTCTAAATGTGAGACACTGTTCTCTTTCCTAACTCAGTTCAAGTGTAGCCATGTTTACAGGATCTTCATAAGTTATATCTTATGATAAGTTTCTTTTTCTCTGTGACTTATTTCACTTAGAATCATCGTACCTGAATCCACCCATTTTGCTGCTACTGGTCTTATGACATTGATTTCATGGCTGAGGGATATTCCATCGTACGTAAGTACCACAATTTTTTGAACCATTTTTATATTTCCTGTGATATTTAAGGTGTACCCATGTTTAGGTCCTTGTAAGCTGTGCATCCCTAAATTTTGGGGTGGCTCTGTCTTATTGATTTTCAGTTTTCCCAAGGTATATTCCCTAGACTGGAAGTGCCCTTGGCTCTGTAGCTCTGTTCTTTACTTGTTTTAGGGAACACAATGCACTCCTCCAGAGAGGCAGTTGGCAATTTACATCCCGCCCATCAGCATAACAAGGCTTCATGTTCTCCAGGGCCTGTCTTGCCTTTCTGGTTTTTACACATTTTGTGGATGTCCCTTTTGACCGGTGGGAAGTGATACATCTTTGTAGTGCAGATTTGCATTGCCCGCTTGCTTGCTTGGCCAAAAAGGGCGTATGCGTTTTCTCCTGAATATATTCAGGAGAAAACGCATATGCCCTTTTTGGCCAAGTGCATCATTGTCGAAGTTGTGCCCCTCTTCCTGTGCTTTAAAGGCGATTCCAACGTACCTCTTGAAATCTGTTTCCTGCTATTCTGCCTCGCATTCAAGTCCGCCTCGATGCCTTCCCTTAACAGATTTTTGGACGATAGTTGTCCTTTATTACTCGGCCAGTTTGTGAATTGCTGTGCCCCTGAGCTCCATTTTTCAACTCGTTTTTTTGTGAGCTGACCGCAAGTCCAAAATTTTGGTTCAGGACCTATGCTGGTTCTGGGTGGGGGGCTGAGACTTTAGTTAATTCTTCTTTCTGCTGGGAAGTTAGAGTGATATGTGCCGGTCCAAATGCCTAACAGCTACTCTCTCATTGGTTCTCCCTCTTCCCTTTCATACTCTGCCAATTTGGAAACCTGTGCGAACCAGGAGGTTAAAGGGGCTGTCTCTCCAATTTGGGAGATTGATAGTAAAGCAGATGGAAAGTCAAACCGGAGCAGCAGGAGAGGGACTATAAGTTGAGTTCTAGAAACCTTTCGTATTAACAGTGTGTCCGTTCTCTAGGTTTCCCGTACATGTTATAGCTGTAGTAATATTCCCTTCAACCTGGAGAGTTGGGACCCATGGAATGGGTGCCAGGCATTTGTGCTTTAAAGGGTCTGTATTTTCTCACCCAGTCTCACCAATCCTCTCAGTCCCAAGTGTCCAGCCTTATGCCACATCCAGCTGTCGTTGTAGATAGGGTCATTCCAGGTTTCATCAGAGACCCTGAAGGAATTGTAAAGAATTTCCCAGTTTTTTTTGTTTTTGCAATTCCTTTTTATAGTGGGTTTGAGCTGAATCTCGCTGCCATGTTTATGCCAGTCTAGACACACTTGATTCCCTTACGGAGACATATCAATACATAGGTTTTAAGATTCTTACTAGTCAGATATATTCCTCTGCGGGAAATATGGGGGTTTGAGTCCCTTTCACTGAGGAAGGTGTAGGTCTTGTCTATTCCATAGTTGGTTTTTGGAACGGTACCTCTGCTTATATCAAACTCTGGTTTTATGCATCACCCCACCTCTCCTTCCCCCTTAAGCAGGCATAAGAGTGTTTTCTAAATGTGAGACACTGTTCTCTTTCCTAACTCAGTTCAAGTGTAGCCATGTTTACAGGATCTTCATAAGTGATATCTTATGATAAGTTTCTTTTTCTCTGTGACTTATTTCACTTAGAATCATCGTACCTGAATGTACCCATTTTGCTGCTACTGGTCTTATGACATTGATTTCATGGCTGAGGGATATTCCATCGTACGTAAGTACCACAATTTTTTGAACCATTTTTATATTTCCTGGGATATTTAAGGTGTACCCAAGTTGAGGTCCTTGTAAACACTGCAGCCCTAAATTTTGGGGTGGCTCTGTCTTATTGATTTTCAGTTTTCCCAAGGTATATTCCCTAGACTGGAAGTGCCCTTGGCAATGTAGCTCTGTTGTTTACTTTTTTAGGAAACACAATGCACTCCTCCAGAGAGGCAGTTGGCAATTTACATCCCGCCCATCAGCATAACAAGGCTCCCTGTTCTCCAGGGCCTGTCTTGCCTTTCTGGTTTTTACACATTTTGTGGATGTCCCTTTTGACAGGTGGGAAGTGATACTTCTTTGTAGTGCAGATTTGCATTGCCCGCTTGCTTGCTTGAACAAAAAGGCCGTATGCGTTTCCTCCTGAATATATTCAGGAGAAAACGCATACGCCCTTTTTGGCCAAGTGCATCATTGTCGAAGTTGTGCCCCTCTTCCTGTGCTTTAAAGGCGATTCCAACGTACCTCTTGAAATCTGTTTCCTGCTATTCTGCCTCGCATTCAAGTCCGCCTCGATGCCTTCCCTTAACAGATTTTTGGACGATAGTTGTCCTTTATTACTCGGCCAGTTTGTGAATTGCTGTGCCCCTGAGCTCCATTTTTCAACTCGTTTTTTGTGAGCTGACCGCAAGTCCAAAATTTTGGTTCAGGAACTATACTGGTTCCCGGTGGGTGTCTGAGACTTTGGTTAATTCTTCTTCCTGCCAGGAAATTACAGTGATATGTGCCCGTCCAAATGCCTAACAGCTACTCTCTCATTAGTTCTCCCTCTTCCCTTTCATCCTCTGCCAAATTGGCAACCTGTGCGAACCAGGAGGTTAAAGGGGCTGTCTCTCCAATTTGGGAGGTTGATAGTAAAGCAGATGGAAAGTCAAACCGGAGCAGCAGGAGAGGGACTATTCATTGAGTTTTAGAAACCTTTCGTATTCACAGTGTGTCCGTTCTCTAGGTTTCCTGTACATGTTATAGCTGTAGTAATATTCCCTTCAACCTGGAGAGTTGGGACCCATGGAATGGGTGCCAGGCATTTGTGCTTTAAAGGGTCTGCATTTGTTCACCCAATCTCACCAATCCTCTCAGGCCCAAGTGTCCAGCCTTATGCCACAGCCAGCTGTCGTTGTAGATAGGGTCATTCCAGGTTTCATCAGAGACCCTGAAGGAATTTTAAAGAATTTCTCAGTTTTTTTGTTTTGTTTTTGAAATTCCTTTTTATAGTGGGTTTGAGCTGATTCTCGCTGCCACGTTTATGCCAGTCTAGACACGCTTGATTTCCTTATGGAGACATATCAATACAAAGGTTTTAAGATTCTTACTAGTCAGATATATTCCTCTGCGGGAAATATTGGGTTTTGAGTCCCTTTCACTGACGAAGATGCAGGTCTTGTCTATTCCATAGTTGGTTTTTGTAACGGTACCTCTGCTTATATCAAACTCTGGTTTTATGCATCCTTCCACCTCTCCTTCCCCCTTAAGGAGGCATAAGAATGTTTTCTAAATGTGAGACACTGTTCTCTTTCCTAACTCAGTTCAAGTGTAGCCATGTTTACAGGATCTTCATAAGTGATATCTTATGATAAGTTTCTTTTTTCTGTGTGACTTATTTCACTTAGAATCATCGTACCTGAATCCACCCATTTTGCTGCTACTGGTCTTATGACATTGATTTCATGCCTGAGGGATATTCCATCGTACGTAAGTACCACAATTTTTTGAACCATTTTTATATTTACAGGGATATTTAAGGTGTACCCAAGTTGAGGTCCTTGTAAGCAGTGCAGCCCTAAATTTTGGGATGGCTGTGTCTTATTGATTTTCAGTTTTCCCAAGGTATATTCCCTAGCCTGGAAGTGCCCTTGGCTCTGTAGCTCTGTTCTTTAGTTGTTTTAGGGAACACAATGCACTCCTCCAGAGAGGCAGTTGGCAATTTACATCCTGCCCATCAGCATAACAAGGCTACCTGTTCTCCAGGGCCTGTCTTGCCTTTCTGGGTTTTACACATTTTGTGGATGTCCCTTTTGACCGGTGGGAAGTGATACTTCTTTGTAGTGCAGATTTGCATTGCCCGCTTGCTTGCTTGGCCAAAAAGGGCGTATGCGTTTTCTCCTGAATATATTCAGGAGAAAACGCATACGCCCTTTTTGGCCAAGTGCATCATTGTCAAAGTTGTGCCCCTCTTCCTGTGCTTTAAAGGCGATTCCACCGTACCTCTTGAAATCTGTTTCCTGCTATTCTGCCTCGCTTTCAAGTCCGCCTCGTTGCCTTCCCTGAACAGATTTTTGGACGATAGTTGTCCTTTATTACTCGGCCAGTTTGTGAATTGCTGTGCCCCTGAGCTCCATTTTTCAACTCGTTTTTGGTGAGCTGACCGCAAGTCCAAAATTTTGGTTCAGGATCTATACTGATTCCCGGTGGGTGGCTGAGACTTTGGTTAATTCTTCTTCCTGCCGGGAAATTACAGTGATATGTGCCCGTCCAAATGCCTAACAGCTACTCTATCATTTGTTCTCTCTCTTCCCTTTCATCCTCTGCCAAATTGGCAACATGTGTGAACCAGGAGGTTAAAGGGGCTGTCTCTCCAAGTTGGGAGGTTGATATTAAAGCAGATGGAAAGTCAAACTGGAGCACCAGGAGAGGGACTATTCGTTGAGTTTTAGAAACCTTTCGTATTCAGAGTGTGTTCGTTCTCTAGGTTTCCCGTACATGTTATAGCTGTAGTAATATTCCCTTCAACCTGGAGAGTTGGGACCCATGGAATGGGTGCCATGCATTATTGCTTTAAAGGGTCTGCATTTGCTCACCCAATCTCACCAATCGTCTCAGTCCCAAGTGTCCCTCCTTATGCCACATCCAGCTCTCGTTGTAGATAGGGTCATTCCAGGTTTCATCAGAGACCCTGAAGGAATTGTAAAGAATATCCCAGTTTTTTTGTTTTGTTTTTTAAATTCCTTTTTATAGTGAGTTTGAGCTGATTCTCGCTGCCATGTTTATGCCAGTCTAGACACACTTGATTCCCTTACGGAGACATATCAATACATAGGTTTTAAGATTCTTACTAGTCAGATATCTTCCTCTGCGTGAAATATGGGGTTTTGAGTCCCTTTCACTGAGGAAGGTGTAGGTCTTGTCTATTCCATAGTTGGTTTTTGGAACGGTACCTGTGCTTATATCAAACTCTGGTTTTATGCATCAGCCCACCTCTCCTTCCCCCTTAAGCAGGCATAAGAGTGTTTTCTAAATGTGAGACACTGTTCTCTTTCCTAACTCAGTTCAAGTGTAGCCATGTTTACAGGATCTTCATAAGTGATATCTTATGATAAGTTTCTTTTTCTCTGTGACTTATTTCACATAGAATCATCGTACCTGAATCCACCCATTTTGATGCTACTGGTCTTATGACATTGATTTCATGGCTGAGGGATATTCCATCGTACGTAAGTACCACAATTTTTTGAACCATTTTTATATTTCCTGGGATATTTAAGGTGTACCCAAGTTTAGGTCCTTGTAAGCAGTGCAGCCCTAAATTTTGGAGTGGCTCTGTCTTATTGATTTTCAGTTTTCCCTAGGTATATTCCCTAGCCTGGAAGTGCCCTTGACTCTGTAGCTCTGTTGTTTACTTGTTTTAGGGAACACAATGCACTCCTCCAGAGAGGCAGTTGGCAATTTACATCCCGCCTATCAGCATAAAAATGCTCCCTGTTCTCCAGGGCCTGTCTTGCCTTTCTGGTTTTTACACATTTTGTGGATGTCCCTTTTGACTTTTGGGAAGTGATACTTCTTTGTAGTGCAGACTTGCATTGCCCGTTTGCTTGCTTGGCCAAAAAGGGCATATGCGTTTTCTCCTGAATATATTCAGTAGAAAACGCATACGCACTTTCTGGCCAAGTGCATCGTTGTCGAAGTTGTGCCCCTCTTCCTGTGCTTTAAAGGCGATTCCAACGTACCTCTTGAAATCTGTCTCCTGCTATTCTGCCTCGCTTTCAAGTCCACCTCGTTGCCTTCCCTCAACAGATTTTTGGACGATAGTTGTCCTTTATTACACGGCCAGTTTGTGAATTGCTGTGCCCCTGAGCTCCATTTTACAACACGTTTTTGGTGAGCTGACCGCAAGTCCAAAATTTTGGTTCAGGACCTATACTGGTTCCCGGTGGGTGGCAGAGACTTTGGTTAATTCTTCTTCCTGCCGGGAAATTACAGTGATATGTGCCCGTCCAAATGCCTAACAGCTACTCTCTCATTGGTTCTCCTTCTTCCCTTTCATCCTCTGCCAAAATGGCAACCTGTGCGAACCAGGAAGTTAAAGGGGCTGTCTCTCCAAGTTGGGAGGTTGATAGTAAAGCAGATGGAAAGTCAAACCGGAGCACCAGGAGAGGGACTATTCGTTGAGTTTTTGAAACCTTTCGTATTCACAGTGTGTCCGTTCTCTAGGTTTCCCGTACATGTTATAGCTGTAGTAATATTCCCTTCAACCTGGAGAGTTGGGACCCAAGGAATGGGTGCCATGCATTATTGCTTTAAAGGGTCTGCATTTGCTCACCCAATCTCACCAATCGTCTCAGTCCCAAGTGTCCCTCCTTATGCCAAATCCAGCTGTCGTTGTAGATAGGGTCATTCCAGGTTTCATCAGAGACCCTGAAGGAATTGTAAAGAATTTCCCAGTTTTTTTGTTTTGTTTTTGAAATTCCATTTTATTGTGGGTTTGAGCTGATTCTCGCTGCCATGTTTATGCCAGTCTAGACACATTTGATTCCCTTACAGAGACATATCAATACATAGGTTTTAAGATTCTTACTAGTCAGATATATTCCTCTGCGGGAAATATGGGGTTTTGAGTCCATTTCACTGAGGTAGGTGTAGGTCTTGACTATTCCACAGTTGGTTTTTGGAAGGGTACCTGTGCTTATATCAAACTCTGGTTTTATGCATCACCCCACCTCTCCTTCCCCCTTAAGCAGGCATAAGAGTGTTTTCTAAATGTGAGACACTGTTATCTTTCCTAACTCAGTTCAAGTGTAGCCATGTTTACAGGATCTTCATAAGTGATATCTTATGATAAGTTTCTTTTTCTGTGTGACTTATTTCACTTAGAATCATCGTACCTGAATCCACCCATTTTGATGCTACTGGTCTTATGACATTGATTTCATGGCTGAGGGATATTCCATCGTACGTAAGTACCACAATTTTTTGAACCACTTTTATATTTCCTGAGATATTTAAGGTGTACCCAAGTTGAGGTCCTTTTAAGCAGTGCAGCCCTAAATTTTGGGGTGGCTCTGTCTTATTGATTTTCAGTTTTCCCAAGGTATATTCCCTAGACTGGAAGTGCCCTTGGCTCTTTAGCTCTGTTCTTTACTTGTTTTAGGGAACACAATGCACTCCTTCAGAGAGGCAGTTGGCAATTTACATCCCGCCCATCAGCATAACAAGGCTCCCTGTTCTCCAGGGCCTGTCTTGCCTTTCTGGTTTTTACACATTTTGTGGATGTCCCTTTTGACCGGTGGGAAGTGATACTTCTTTGTAGTGCAGATTTGCATTGCCCGCTTGCTTGCTTGGCCAAAAAGGGCGTATGCGTTTTCTCCTGAATATATTCAGGAGAAAACGCATACGCCCTTTTTGGCCAAGTGCATCATTGTCGAAGTTGTGCCCCTCTTCCTGTGCTTTAAAGGCGATTCCAACGTACTTCTTGAAATCTGTTTCCTGCTATTCTGCCTCGTTTTCAAGTCCACCTCGTTGCCTTCCCTCAACAGATTTTTGGACGATAGTTGTCCTTTATTTCTCGGCCAGTTTGTGAATTGCTGTGACCCTGAGCTCCATTTTTCCACTCGTTTTTCGTGAGCTGACCGCAAGTTCAAAATTTTGGTTCAGGAACTATGCTGGTTCCCGGTGGGGGGCTGAGACTTTGGTTAATTCTTCTTCCTGCCGGGAAATTACAGTGATATGTGCCCGTCCAAATGCCTAACAGCTACTCTCTCATTGGTTCTCCCTCTTCCCTTTCATCCTCTGCCAAATTGGCAACCTGTGCGAACCAGGAGGTTAAAGGGGCTGTCTCTCCAAGTTGGGAGATTTATAGTAAAGCAGATGGAAAGTAAAACCGGAGCACCAGGGGAGGGTCTATTCGTTGAGTTTTAGAAACCTTTTGTATTCACAGTGTGTCCGTTCTCTATGTTTCCCGTACATGTTATAACTGTAGAAATATTCCCTTCAACCTGGAGAGATTGGACCCATGGAATGGGTGCCAGGCATTTGTGCTTTAACGGGTCTGCATTTGCTCACCCAATCTCACCAATCGTCTCAGTCCCAAGTGATCCTCCTTATGCCACATCCAGCTGTCATTGTAGATAGGGTCATTGCAGGCTTCATCAGAGACCCTGAAGGAATTGTAAACAATTTCCCAGTTTTTTTGTTTTGTTTTTGAAATTCCTTTTTATAGTGGGTTTGAGCTGATTCTGGCTGCCATATTTATGCGAGTCTAGACACACTTGTTTCCCTTACGGAGACATATCAATACATAGGTTTTAAGATTCTTACTAGTCAGATATATTCCTCTGCGGGAAATATGGGGTTTTGAGTCCCTTTCACTGAGGAAGGTGTAGGTCTTGCCTATTCCATAGTTGGTTTTTGTAACGGTACCTGTGCTTATATCAAACTCTGGTTTTATGCATCACCCCACCTCTCCTTCCCCCTTAAGCAGGCATAAGAGTGTTTTCTAAATGTGAGACACTGTTCTCTTTCCTAACTCAGTTCAAGTGTAGCCATGTTTATAGGATCTTCATAAGTGATATCTTATGATAAGTCTCTTTTTCTGTGTGACTTATTAAACTTAGAATCATCGTACCTGAATCCACCCATTTTGCTGCTACTGGTCTTATGACATTGATTTCATGGCTGAGGGATATTCCATCGTACGTAAGTACCACAATTTTTTGAACCATTTTTATATTTCCTGGGATATTTAAGGTGACCCAAGTTGAGGTCCTTGTAAGCAGTGCAGCCCTAAATTTTGGGGTGGCTCTGTCTTATTGATTTTCAGTTTTCCCAAGGTATATTCCCTGGA
Source organism: Hyperoodon ampullatus (assembly GCF_949752795.1). Taxonomy (NCBI): domain Eukaryota; kingdom Metazoa; phylum Chordata; class Mammalia; order Artiodactyla; family Ziphiidae; genus Hyperoodon; species Hyperoodon ampullatus. The sequence continues at coordinate 1,305,122 of NW_027640805.1, read as the reverse complement.
CTGGAAGTGCCCTTGGCTCTGTAGCTCTGTTGTTTACTTGTTTTAGGGAACACAATGCACTCCTCCAGAGAGGCAGTTGGCAATTTACATCCCGCCCATCAGCATAACAAGGCTCCCTGTTCTCCAGGGCCTGTCTTGCCTTTCTGGTTTTTACACATTTTGTGGATGTCCCTTTTGACCGGTGGGAAGTGATACTTCTTTGTAGTGCAGATTTGCATTGCCCGCTTGCTTGCTTGACCATAAAGGGCATATGCGTTTTCTCCTGAATATATTCAGGAGAAAACGCATATGCCCTTTTTGGCTAAGTGCATCATTGTCGAAGTTGTGTCCCACTTCCTGTGCTTTAAAGGCGATTCCAACGTACCTCTTGAAATCTGTTTCCTGCTATTCTTCCTCGCTTTCAAGTCCGCCTCGTTGCCTTCCCTCAACATATTTTTGGACGATAGTTGTCCTTTATTACTCGGGCACTTTGTTAATTGCTGTGTCCCTGACCTCCATTTTTCAACTCGTTTTTTGTGAGCTGACCGCAAGTCCAAAATTTTGGTTAAGGATCTATACTGGGTCCCGGTGGGGGCTGAGACTTTGGTTAATTCTTCTTCCTGCCGGGAAGTTAGAGTGTTATGTGCCCGTCCAAATGCCTAACAGCTACTCTCTCATTGGTTCTCCCTCTTCCCTTTCATACTCTGCCAAATTGGAAACATGTGCGAACCAGGAGGTTAAAGGGGCTGTCTCTCCAAGTTGGGAGATTGATAGTAAAGCAGATGGAAAGTCAAACCGGAGCACCAGGAGAGGGACTATTCGTTGAGTTTTAGAAACCTTTCATATTCACAGTGTGTCCGTTCTCTAGGTTTCCCGTACATGTTATAACTGTAGTAATATTCCCATCAACCTGGAGAGTTGGGACCCATGGAATGGATGCCATGCATTATTGCTTTAAAGGGTCTGCATTTGCTCACCCAATCTCACCAATCCTCTCAGTCCCAAGTGTCCAGCCTTATGCCACATCCAGCTGACGTTGTAGATAGGGTCATTCCAGGTTTTCTCAGAGACCATGAAGGAATTGTAAAGAATTTCCCAGTTTTTTTGTTTTGTTTTTGAAATTCCTTTTTATACTGGGTTGGAGCTGATTCTCGCTGCTATGTTTATGCCAGTCTAGACACACTTGATTCCCTTACGGAGACATATCAATACATAGGTTTTAAGATTCTTACTAGTCAGATATATTCCTCTGCGGCAAATATGGGGTTTTGAGTCCCTTTCACTGAGGAAGGTGTAGGTCTTGTCTATTACATAGTTGGTTTTTGGAACGGTACCTGTGCTTATATCAAACTCTGGTTTTATGCATCACCCCACATCTCCTTTCCCCTAAGCAAGCATAAGAGTGTTTTCTAAATGTGAGACACTGTCTCTTTCCTAACTCAGTTCAAGTGTAGCCATGTTTATATGATCTTCATAAGTGATATCTTATGATAAGTTTCTTTTTCTGTGTGACTTATTTCACTTAGAATCATCGTACCTGAATCCACCCATTTTGCTGCTACTGGTCTTATGACATTGATTTCATGGCTGAGGGATATTCCATCGTACGTAAGTTCCACAATTTTTTGAACCATTTTTATATTTCCTGGGATACCTAAGGTGTATCCAAGTTGAGGTCCTTGTAAGCAGTGCAGACCTAAATTTTGGGGTGGCTCTGTCTTATTGATTTTCAGTTTTCCCAAGGTATATTCCCTAGACTGGAAGTGCCCTTGGCTCTGTAGCTCTGTTGTTTACTTGTTTTAGGGAACACAATGCACTCCTCCAGAGAGGCAGTTGGCAATTTACATCCCGCCCATCAGCATAACAAGGCTCCCTGTTCTCCAGGGCCTGTCTTGCTTTTCTGGTTTTTACACATTTTGTGGATATCCCTTTTGACTGGTGGGAAGTGATACTTCTTTGTAGTGCAGATTTGCATTGCCCGTTTCCTTGCTTGGCCAAAAAGGGCGTATGTGTTTTATCCTGAATATATTCAGGAGAAAACGCATATGCCCTTTTTGGCCAAGTGCATCATTGTCGAAGTTGTGCCCCTCTTCCTGTGCTTTAAAGGCGATTCCAACGTACCTCTTGAAATCTGTTTCCTGCTATTCTGCCTCGCTTTCAAGTCCGCCTCGTTGCCTTCCCTCAACAGATTTTTGGACGATAGTTGTCCTTTATTACTCAGCCAGTTTGTGAAGTGCTGTGCCCCTGAGCTCCATTATTCAGCTCGTTTTTGGTGGGCTGACCGCAAGTCCAAAATTTTGGTTCAGGACCTATACCGGTTCGCGGTGTGTGGCTGAGATTTTGGTTAATTGTTCTTCCTGCCGGGAAATTACAGTGATATGTGCCCGTCCAAATGCCTAACAGCTACTCTCTCATTGGTTCTCCCTCTTCCCTTTCATCCTCTGCCAAATTGGCAACCTGTGCGAACCAGGAGGTTAAAGGGGCTGTCTCTCCAAGCTGGGAGTTTGATAGTAAAGCAGATGGAAAGTGAAACCAGAGCACCAGGAGAGGGACTATTCGTTCAGTTTTAGAAACCTTTCGTATTCACAGTGTGTCCGTTCTCTAGGTTTCCCGTACATGGTATAGCTGTAGTAATATTCCCTTCAACCTGGAGAGTTGGGACCCATGGAATGGGTGCCAGGCATTTGTGCTTTAAAGGGTCTGCATTTGCTCACCCAATCTCACCAATCGTCTCAGTCCCAAGTGTCCCTCCTTATGCCACATCCAGCTGTCGTTGTAGATAGGGTCATTCCAGGTTTCATCAGAGACCCTGAAGGAATTGTAAAGAATTTCCCAGTTTTTTTGTTTTGTTTTTGAAATTCCTTTTTATAGTGGGTTTGAGCTGATTCTCGCTGCCATGTTTATGCCAGTCTAGACACACTTGATTCCCTTACACAGACATATCAATACATAGGTTTTAAGATTCTTACTAGTCAGATATAATCCTCTGCGGGAAATATGGCGTTTTGAGTCCCTTTCACTGAGGAAGGTGTAGGTCTTGTCTATTCCATAGTTGGTTTTTGGAACGGTACCTGTGCTTATATCAAACTCTTGTTTTATGCATCACCCCACCTCTCCTTCCCCCTTAAGCAGGCATAAGAGTAGTTTCTAAATGTGAGACACTGTTCTCTTTCCTAACTCAATTCAAGTGTAGCCATGTTTACAGGATCTTCATAAGTGATATCTTATGATAAGTTTCTTTTTCTGTGTGACTTATTTCACTTAGAATCATCGTACCTGAATCCACCCATTTTGCTGCTACTGGTCTTATGACATTGATTTCATGGCTGAGGGATATTCCATTGTACGTAAGTACCACAATTTTTTGAACAATTTTTATATTTCCTGGGAAACATAAGGTGTACCCAAGTTGAGGTCCTTGTAAGCAGTGCAGCCCTAAATTTTGGGGTGGCTCTGTCTTATTGATTTTCAGTTTTCCCAAGGTATATTCCCTAGACTGGAAGTGCCCTTGGCTCTGTAGCTCTGTTGTTTACTTGTTTTAGGGAACCCAATGCACTCCTGCAGAGAGGCAGTTGGCAATTTACATCCCGCCCATCAGCATAACAAGGCTCCCTGTTCAATAGGGCCTGTCTTGCCTTTCTGGTTTTTACACATTTTGTGGATGTCCCTTTTGACCGGTGGGAAGTGATACTTCTTTGTAGTGCACATTTGCATTGCCCGCTTGCTTGCTTGGCCAAAAAGGGCGTATGCGTTTTCTCCTGAATATATTCAGGAGAAAACGCATACGCCCATTTTGGCCAAGTGCATCATTGTCGAAGTTGTGCCCCTCTTCCTGTGCTTTAAAGGCGATTCCAACGTACCTCTTGAAATCTGTTTCCTGCTATTCTGCCTCGCTTTCTATTCCGCCTCGTTGCCTTCCCTCAACAGATTTTTGGACGATAGTTGTCCTTTATTACTCGGCCAGTTTGTGAATTGCTGTGCCCCTGAGCTCCATTTTTCAACTCGTTTTTGGGGAGCTGACCGCAAGTCCAAAATTTTGGTTCAGGACCTATACTGGTTCCCGGTGTGTGGCTGCGACTTTGGTTAATTCTTCTTCCTGCCGGGAAATTACAGTGATATGTGCCCGTCCAAATGCCTAACAGCTACTCTATCATTGGTTCTCCCTCTTCCCTTTCATCCTCTGGCAAATTGGCAACCTGTGCAAACCAGGAGGTTAAAGGGGCTGTCTCTCCAAGTTGGGCGGTTGATAGTAAAGCAGATGGAAAGTCAAACCGGAGCACCAGGAGAGGGACTATTCATTGAGTTTTAGAAACCTTTCGTATTCACAGTGTGTCCGTTCTCTAGGTTTCCCGTACATGTTATAGCTGTAGTAATATTCCCTTCAAACTGGAGAGTTGGGACCCATGGAACGGGTGCCATGCATTATTGCTTTAAAGGGTCTGCATTTGCTCACCCAATCTCACCAATCGTCTCAGTCCCAAGTGTCCCTCCTTATGCCACATCCAGCTGTCGTTGTAGATAGGGTCATTCCAGGTTTCATCAGAGACCCTGAAGGAATTGTAAAGAATTTCCCAGTTTATTTGTTTTGTTTTTGAAATTCCTTTTTATAGTGGGTTTGAGCTGATTCTCGCTGCCATGTTTATGCTAGTCTAGACACACTTGAATCCCTTACGGAGACATATCCATACATAGGTTTTAAGATTCTTACTAGTCAGATATATTCCTCTGGGGGAAATATGGGGCTTTGAGTCCCTTTCACTGAGGAATGTGTAGGTCTTGTCTATTACATAGTTGGTTCTGGGAACGGTACCTGTGCTTATATCAAACTCTGGTTGTATGCATCACCCCACCTCTCCTTCCCCCTTAAGCAGGCATAAGAGTGTTTTCTAAATGTGATACACTGTTCTCTTTCCTAACTCAGTTCAAGTGTAACCATGTTTATAGGATCTTCATAAGTGATATCCTATGATAAGTTTCTTTTTCTGTGTGACTTATTTCACTTAGAATTATTGTACCTGAATCCAACCATTTTGCTGCTACTGGTCTTATGACATTGATTTCATGGCTGAGGGATATTCCATCATACGTAAGTACCACAATTTTTTGAACCATTTTTATATTTCCTGGGATAATTAATGTGTATCCAAGTTGAGGTTCTTGTAAGCAGTGCAGCCCTAAATTTTGGGGTGGCTCTGTCTCATTGATTTTCAGTTTTCCCAAGGTATATTCCCTAGACTGGAAGTGCCCTTGGCTCTGTTGCTCTGTTGTTTACTTGTTTTAGGGAACACAATGCACTCCTCCAGAGAGGCAGTTGGCAATTTACATCCCGCCCATCAGCATAACAAGGCTCCCTGTTCTCCAGGGCCTGTCTTGCTTTTCTGGTTTTTACACATTTTGTGGATGTCCCTTTTGACCGATGGGAAGTGATACTTCTTTGTAGTGCAGATTTGCATTGCCCGCTTGCTTGCTTGGCCAAAATGGGCGTATGCGTTTTCTCCTGAATATATTCAGGAGAAAACACATACGCCCTTTTTGGCCAAGTGCATCATTGTCGAAGTTGTGCCCCTCTTCCTGTTCTTTAAAGGCGATTCCAACGTACCTCTTGAAATATGTTTCCTGCTATTCTGCCTCGCTTTCAAGTCCGCATCGTTGCCTTCCCTCAACAGATTTTTGGACGATAGTTGTCCTTTATTACTCGGCCAGTTTGTGAATTGCTGTGCCCCTGAGCTCCATTTTTCAACTCGTTTTTGGTGAGCTGACCGCAAGTCCAAAATTTTGGTTCAGGACCTATACTGGTTCCCAGTGGGTGGCTGAGACTTTGGTTAATTCTTCTTCCTGCCGGGAAATTACAGTGATATGTGCCCGTCCAAATGCCTAACAGCTACTCTCTCATTGGTTCTCCCTCTTCCCTTACATCCTCTGCCAAATTGGCAACCTGTGCGAACCGGGAGGTTAAAGGGGCTGTCTCTCCAAGTTGGGAGATTGATAGTAAAGCAGATGGAAAGTCAAAGCGGAGCAACAGGGGAGGGACTATTCGTTGAGTTTTAGAAACCTTTCGTATTCACAGTGTGTCCGTTCTCTAGGTTTCCCGTACATGATATAACTCTAGTAATATTCCCTTCAACCTGGAGAGTTGGGACCCATGGAATGGGTGCCATGCATTATTGCTTTAAAGAGTCTGAATTTGTTCACCCAATCTCACCAATCCTCTCAGTCCCAAGTGTCCAGCCTTATGCCACATCCAGGTGTCGTTGTAGATAGGGTCATTCCAGGTTTCATCAGAGACCCTGAAGGAATTGTATAGAATTTCCCAGTTTTTTTGTTTTGTTTTCGAAATTCCTTTTTATAGTGGGTTTGAGCTGATTCTCGCTGCCATGTTTATGCCAGTCTAGACACACTTGATTCCCTTACGGAGACATATCAATACATAGGTTTTAAGATAATTACTAGGCAGATATATTCCTCTGCGGGAAATATGGTGTTTTGAGTCCCTTTCACTGAGGAAGGTGTAGTTCTTGTCTATTCCATAGTTGGTTTTTGGAACGGTACCTGTGCTTATATCAAACTCTGGTTTTATGCATCACCCCACCTCTCCTTCCCCCTTAAGCAGGCATAAGAGTGTTTTCTAAATGTGAGACACTGTTCTCTTTCCTAACTCAGTTCAAGTGTAGCCATGTTTACAGGATCTTCATAAGTGATATCTTATGATAAGTTTCTTTTTCTGTGTGACTTATTTCACTTAGAATCATCGTACCTGAATCCACCCATTTTGCTGCTACTGGTCTTATGACATTGATTTCATGGCTGAGGGATATTCCATCGTACGTATGTACCACAATTTTTTGAACCATTTTTATATTTCCTGGGATATTTAAAGTGTACCCAAGTTGAGGTCCTTGTAAGCAGTGCAGCCCTATATTTGGGGTGGCTCTGTCTTATTGATTTTCAGTTTTCCCAAGGTATATTCCCTACACTGGATGTGCCCTTGGCTCTGTAGCTCTGTTCTTTACTTGTTTTAGGGAACACAATGTACTCCTCTAGAGAGGCAGTTGGCAATTTACATCCCGCCCATCAGCATAACAAGGCTCCCTGTTCTCCAGGGCCTGTCTTGCCTTTCTGGTTTTTACACATTTTGTGGATGTCCCTTTTGACCGGTGGGAAGTGATACTTCTTTGTAGTGCAGATTTGCATTGCCCGCTTGCTTGCTTGGCCAAAAAGGGCGTATGCGTTTTCTCCTGAATATATTCAGGAGAAAACGCATACGCCCTTTTTGGCCAAGTGCATCATTGTCGAAGTTGTGCCCCTCTTCCTGTGCTTTAAAGGCGATTCCAACGTACCTCTTGAAATCTGTTTCCTGCTATTCTACCTCGCTTTCAAGTCCGCCTCGTTGCCTTCACTCAACAGATTTTTGGACGATAGTTGTCCTTTATTTCTCGGCCAGTTTGTGAATTGCTGTGCCCCTGAGCTCCATTTTTCAACTCGTTTTTGGTGAGGTGACTGCAAGTCCAAAATTTTGGCTCAGGACCTATACTGGTTCCCGGTGGGTGGCTGAGACTTTGGTTAATTCTACTTCCTGCCGGGAAATTACAGTGATATGTGCCCGTCCAAATGCCTAACAGCTACTCTCTCATTGGTTCTCCCTCTTCCCTTTCATTCTCTGCCAAATTGGCAACCTGTGCTAACCAGGAAGTTAAAGGGGCTGTCTCTCCAAGTTGGGAGATTGATAGTAAAGCAGATGTAAAGTCAAACCGGAGCACCAGGAGAGGGACTATTCGTTGAGTTTTAGAAACCTTTCGTATTCACAGTGTGTCCGTTCTCTAGGTTTCCCGTACATGTTATAATTGTAGTAATATTCCTTTAAACCTGGAGAGTTGGGACCCAAGGAATGGGTGCCATGCATTATTGCTTTAAAGGGTCTGCATGTGCTCACCCAATCTCACCAATCCTCTCAGTCCCAAGTGTCCAGCCTTATGCCACATCCAGCTGTCGTTGTAGATAGGGTCATTCCAGGTTTCATCAGAGACCCTGAAGGAATTGTAAAGAACTTCCCAGTTTTTTTGTTTTGTTTTTGAAATTCCTTTTTACAGTGGGTTTGAGCTGATTCTCGCTGCCATGTTTATGCCAGTCTAGACACACTTGATTCCCTTACGGAGACATATCAATACATAGGTTTTAAGATTCTTACTAGTCAGATATATTCCTCTTCGGGAAATATGGTGTTATGAGTCCCTTTCACTGAGGAAGGTGTAGGTCTTGTCTATTCCATAGTTGGTTTTTGGAACGGTACCTGTGCTTATATCAAACTCTGGTTTTATGCATCACCCCACCTCTCCTTCCCCCTTAAGCAGGCATAAGAGTGTTTTCTAAATATGAGACACTGTTCTCTTTCCTAACTCAGTTCAAGTGTAGCCATGTTTACAGGATCTTCATAAGTGATATCTTATGATAAGTTTCTTTTTCTGTGTGACTTATTTCACTTAGAATCATCGTACCTGAATCCACCCATTTTGCTGCTACTGGTCTTATGACATTGATTTCATGGCTGAGGGATATTCCATCGTACGTAAGTACCACAATTTTTTGAACCATTTTTATATTTCCTGGGATATTTAAGGTGTACCCAAGTTGAGGTCCTTGTAAGCAATGCAGCCCTAAATTTTGGGGTGGCTCTGTCTTATTGATTTTCAGTTTTCCCAAGGTATATTCCCTAGAATGGAAGTGCCCTTGGCTCTGCAGCTCTGTTCTTTACTTGTTTTAGGGAACACAATGAACTCCTCCAGAGAGGCAGTTGGCAATTTACATCCCACCCACCAGCATAACAAGGCTCCCTGTTCTCCAGGGCCTGTCTTGCCTTTCTGGTTTTTACACATTTTGTGGATGTCCCTTTTGACCGGTGGGAAGTGATACTTCTTTGTAGTGCAGATTTGTATTGCCTGCTTGATTGCTTGGCCAAAATGGGCGTATGCGTTTTCTCCTGAATATATTCAGGAGAAAACGCATACGCCCTTTATGGCCAAGTGCATCATTGTCGATGTTGTGCCCCTCTTCCTGTGCTTTAAAGGGGATTCCAACGTACTTCTTGAAATCTGTTTCCTGCTATTCTGCCTCGCTATCAAGTCCACCTCGTTGCCATCCCTCAACAGATTTTTGGACGATAGTTGTCCTTTATTACTCGGCCAGTTTGTGAATTGCTGTGCCCCTGAGCTCCATTTTTCAACTCGTTTTTGGTGAGCTGACCGCAAGTCCAAAATTTTGGTTCAGGAACTATACTGGTTCCCGGTGGGTGGCTGAGACTTTGGTTAATTCTTCTTCCTGCCGGGAAATTACAGTGATATGTGCCCGTCCAAATGCCTAACAGCTACTCTCTCATTGGTTCTCCCTCTTCCCTTTCATCCTCTGCCAAATTGGCAACCTGTGCGAACCAGGAAGTTAAAGGGGCTGCCTCTCCAAGTTGGGAGGTTGATAGTAAAGCAGATGTAAAGTCAAAGCGGAGCACCAGGAGAGGGACAATTCGTTGAGTTTTAGAAACCTTTCGTATTCACAGTGTGTCTGTTCTCTAGGTTTCCCGTACATGTTATAACTCTAGTAATATTCCCTTCAACCTGGAGAGTTGGGACCCATGGAATGGGTGCCATGCATTATTGCTTTAAAGAGTCTGCATTTGTTCACCCAATCTCACCAATCCTCTCAGTCCCAAGTGTCCAGATTTATGCCACATCCAGCTGGCGTTGTAGATAGGGTCATTCCAGGTTTCATCAGAGACCCTGAAGGAATTGTAAAGAATTTCCCAGTTTTTTTGTTTTGTTTTTGAAATTCCTCTTTATAGTGGGTTTGAGCTGATTCTCGCTGCCATGTTTATGCCAGTCTAGACACACTTGATTCCCTTACGGAGACATATCAATACATAGGTTTTAAGATTTTTACTAGTCAGATATATTCCTCTGTGGGAAATATGGTGTTTTGAGTCCCTTTCACTGAGGAAGGTGTAGGTCTTGTCTATTCTATAGTTGGTTTTTGGAACGGTACCTGTGCTTATATCAAACTCTGGTTTAAGGCATCACCCCACCTCTCCTTCCCCCTTAAGCAGGCATAAGAGTGTTTTCTAAATATGAGACACTGTTCTCTTTCCTAACTCAGTTCAAGTGTAGCCATGTTTACAGGATCTCCATAAGTGATATCTTATGATAAGTTTCTTTTTCTGTGTGACTTATATCACTTATAATCATCATACCTGAATCCACCCATTTTGCTGCTACTGGTCTTATGACATTGATTTCATGGCTGAGGGATATTCCATCGTACGTAGGTACCACAATTTTTTGAACCATTTTTATATTTCCTGGGATATTTAAAGTGTACCCAAGTTGAGGTCCTTGTAAGCAGTGCAGCCCTAAATTTTGTGGTGGCTCTGTCTTATTGATTTTCAGTTTTCCCAAGTTATATTCCCTACACTGGAAGTGCCCATGGCTCTGTAGCTCTGTTCTTTACTTGTTTTAGGGAACACAATGTACTCCTCCAGAGAGGCAGTTGGCAATTTACATCCCACACATCAGCATAACAAGGCTCTCTGTTCTCCAGGGCCTGTCTTGCCTTTCTGGTTTTTACACATTTTGTGGATGTCCCTTTTGACTGGTGGGAAGTGATACTTCTTTGTAGTGCAGATTTGCATTGCCCGCTTGCTTGCTTGGCCAAAAAGGGCATATGCGTTTTCTACTGAATATATTCAGGAGAAAACGCATACGCCCTTTTTGGCCAAGTGCATCATTGTCGAAGTTGTGCCCCTCTTCCTGTGCTTTAAAGGCGATTCCAACGTACCTCTTGAAATCTGTTTCCTGCTATTCTGCCTCGCTTTCAAGTCCGCCTCGTTGCCTTCCCTCAACAGATTTTTGGACGATAGTTGTCCTTTATTTCTCGGCCAGTTTGTGAATTGCTGTGCCCCTGAGCTCCATTTTTCAACTCGTTTTTGGTGAGCTGACCGCAAGTCCAAAATTTTGGTTCAGGAACTATACTGGTTCCCGGTGGGTGGCTGAGACTTTGGTTAATTCTTCTTCCTGCCGGGAAATTACAGTGATATGTGCCCGTCCAAATGCCTAACAGCTACTCTCTCATTGGTTCTCCCTCTTCCCTTTCATCCTCTGCCAAATTGGCAACCTGTGAGAATCAGGAAGTTAAAGGGTCTGTCTCTCCAAGTTGGGAGGTTGATAGTAAAGCAGATGTAAAGTCAAAGCGGAGCCCCAGGAGAGGGACAATTCGTTGAGTTTTAGAAAACTTTCGTATTCACAGTGTGTCCGTTCTCTAGGTTTCCCGTACATGTTATAGCTGTAGTAATATTCCCTTCAACCTGGAGAGTTGGGACCCATGGAGTGGGTGCCAGGCATTTGTGATTTAAAGGGTCTGCATTTGCTCACCCAATCTCACCAATCCTCTCAGTCCCAAGTGTCCCTCCTTATGCCACATCCAGCTGTCGTTTTAGATAGGGTCATTCCAGGTTTCATCAGGGACCCTGAAGGAATTGTAAAGTATTTCCCAGTTTTTTTGTTTTGTTTTTGAAATTCATTTTTATAGTGGGTTTGAGCTGATTCTCGCTGCCATGTTTATGCCAGTCTAGACACACTTGATTCCCTTACAGAGACATATCAATACATAGGTTTTAAGATTCTTACTAGTCAGATATATTCCTCTGCGGGAAATATGGGGTTTTGAGTCAATTTCACTGAGGAAGGTGTAGGTCTTGTCTATTCCATAGTTGGTTTTTGGAACGGTACCTGTGCTTATATCAAACTCTGGTTTTATGCATCACCCCACCTCTCCTTCCCCCTTAAGCAGGCATAAGAGTGTTTTCTAAATATGAGACACTGTTCTCTTTCCTAACTCAGTTCAAGTGTAGCTATGTTTACAGGATCTCCATAAGTGACATCTTATGATAAGTTTCTATTTCTGTGTGCCTTATATCACTTAGAATCATCATACCTGAATCCACCCATTTTGCTGCTACTGGTCTTATGACTTTGATTTCATGGCTGGGGGATATTCCATCGTACGTAGGTACCACAATTTTTTGAACCATTTTTATATTTCCTGGGATATTTAAAGTGTACCCAAGTTGAGGTCCTTGTAAGCAATGCAGCCCTAAATTTTGGGTTGGCTCTGTCTTATTGATTTTCAGTTTTCCCAAGGTATATTCCCTACACTGGAAGTGCCCATGGCTCTGTAGCTCTGTTCTTTACTTGTTTTAGGGAACACAATGTACTCCTCCAGAGAGGCAGTTCGCAATTTACATCCCGCCCATCAGCATAACAAGGCTCCCTGTTCTCCAGGGCCTGTCTTGCCTTTCTGGTTTTTACACATTTTGTGGATGTCCCTTTTGACCGGTGGGATGTGATACTTCTTTGTAGTGCAGATTTGCATTGCCCGCTTGCTTGCTTGGCCAAAAAGGGTGTATGCGTTTTCTCCTGAATATATTCAGGAGAAAACCATACGCCCTTTTTGGCCAAGTGCATCATTGTCGAAGTTGTGCCCCTCTTCCTGTGCTTTAAAGGCGATTCCAACGTACCTCTTGAAATCTGTTTCCTGCTATTCTGCCTCGCTTTCAAGTCTGCCTCGTTGCCTTCCCTCAACAGATTTTTGGACGATAGTTGTCCTTTATTACTCGGCCAGTGTGTGAATTGCTGTGCCCCTGACCTCCATTTTTCAACTCGTTTTTGGTGAGCTGACTGCAAGTCCAAAATTTTGGCTCAGGACCTATACTGGTTCCCGGTGGGTGGCTGAGACTTTGGTTAATTCTTCTTCCTGCCGGGAAATTACAGTGATATGTGCCCGTCCAAATGCCTAACAGCTACTCTCTCATTGGTTCTCCCTCTTCCCTTTCATTCTCTGCCAAATTGGCAACCTGTGCTAACCAGGAAGTTAAAGGGGCTGTCTCTCCAAGTTGGTAGATTGATAGTAAAGCAGATGTAAAGTCAAACCGGAGCACCAGGAGAGGGACTATTCGTTGAGTTTTAGAAACCTTTCGTATTCACAGTGTGTCTGTTCTCTAGGTTTCCCGTACATGTTATAATTGTAGTAATATTCCTTTAAACCTGGAGAGTTGGGACCCATGGAATGGGTGCCATGCATTATTGCTTTAAAGGGTCTGCATGTGCTCACCCATTCTCACGAATCCTCTCAGTCCCAAGTGTCCAGCCTTATGCCACATCCAGCTGTCGTTGTAGATAGGGTCATTCCAGGTTTCATCAGAGACCCTGAAGGAATTGTAAAGAATTTCCCAGTTTTTTTGTTTTGTTTTTGAATTTCCTTTTTATAGTGGGTTTGAGCTGATTCTCGCTGCCATGTTTATGCCAGTCTAGACACACTTGATTCCCTCACAGAGACATATCAATACATAGGTTTTAAGATTCTTACTAGTCAGATATATTCCTCTGTGGGAAATATTGTGTTTTGAGTCCCTTTCACTGAGGAAGGTGTAGGTCTTGTCTATTCCATAGTTGGTTTTGGGAACGGTACCTGTGCTTATATCAAACTCTGGTTTTATGCATCACCCCACCTCTCCTTCCCCCTTAAGCAGGCATAAGAGTGTTTTCTAAATATGAGACACTGTTCTCTTTCCTAACTCAGTTCAAGTGTAGCCATGTTTACAGGATCTCCATAAGTGATATCTTATGATAAGTTTCTTTTTCTGTGTGACTTATATCACTTAGAATCATCGTACCTGAATCCACCCATTTTGCTGCCACTGGTCTTATGGCATTGATTTCATGGCTGAGGGATATTCCATCGTACGTAGGTACCACAATTTTTTGAACCATTTTTATATTTCCTGGGATATTTAAAGTGTACCCAAGTTGAGGTCCTTGTAAGCAGTGCAGCCCTAAATTTTGGGGTGGCTATGTCTTATTGATTTTCAGTTTTCCCAAGGTATATTCCCTACACTGGAAGTGCCCATGGCTCTGTAGCTCTGTTCTTTACTTGTTTTAGGGAACACAATGTACTTCTCCAGAGAGGCAGTTGGCAATTTACATCCCGCCCATCAGCATAACAAGGCTCCCTGTTCTCCAGGGCCTGTCTTGCCTTTCTGGTTTTTACACATTTTGTGGATGTCCCTTTTGACCGGTGCGAAGTGATACTTCTTTGTAGTGCAGATTTGCATTGCCCGCTTGCTTGCTTGGCCAAAAAGGGCGTATGCGTTTTCTCCTGAATATATTCAGGAGAAAATGCATACACCCTTTTTGGCCAAGTGCATCATTGTCGAAGTTGTGCCCCTCTTCCTGTGCTTTAAAGGGGATTCCAACGTACCTCTTGAAATCTGTTTCCTGCTATTCTGCCTCGCTTTCAAGTCCGCCTCGTTGCCTTCCCTCAACAGATATTTGGACGATAGTTGTCCTTTATTTCTCGGCCAGTTTGTGAATTGCTGTGCCCCTGAGCTCCATTTTTCAACTCGTTTTTGGTGAGCTGACCGCAAGTCCAAAATTTTGGTTCAGGAACTATACTGGTTCCCGGTGGGTGGCTGAGACTTTGGTTAATTCTTCTTCCTGCCGGGAAATTAGAGTGATATGTGCCCGTCCAAATGCCTAACAGCTACTCTCTCATTGGTTCTCCCTCTTCCCTTTCATCCTCTGCCAAATTGGCAACCTGTGCGAACCAGGAAGTTAAAGGGTCTGTCTCTCCAAGTTGGGAGGTTGATAGTAAAGCAGATGTAAAGTCAAAGCGGAGCCCCGGGAGAGGGACAATTCGTTGAGTTTTAGAAACCTTTCGTATTCACAGTGTGTCCGTTCTCTAGGTTTCCCGTACATGTTATAGCTGTAGTAATATTCCCTTCAACCTGGAGAGTTGGGACCCATAGAGAGGGTGCCAGGCATTTGTGATATAAAGGGTCTGCATTTGCTCACACAATCTCACCAATCGTCTCAGTCCCAAGTGTCCCTCCTTATGCCACATCCAGCTGTCGTTGTAGATAGGGTCATTCCAGGTTTCATCAGGGACCCGGAAGAAATTGTAAAGAATTTCCCAGTTTTTTTTTTTTTTTTTTTTTTTTTTTTTGCGGTATGTGGGCCTCTCACTGTTGTGGCCTCTCCCGTTGCGGAGCACAGGCTCCGGATACGCAGGCTCAATGGCCATGGCTCATGGGCCAAGCCGCTCCGCGGCATGTGGGATCCTCCCAGACCGGGGCACGAACCCGTGTCCCCTGCATCGGCAGGCGGACTCTCAACCACTGCGCCACCAGGGAAGCCACCAGTTTTTTTGCTTTGTTTTTGAAATTCCTTTTTATAGTGGGTTTGAGCTGATTCTCGCTGCCATGTTTATGCCAGTCTAGACACACTTGATTTCCTTACGGAGACATATCAATACATAGGTTTTAAGATTCTTACTAGGCAGATATATTCCTCTGCGGGAAATATGGTGTTTGGAGTCCCTTTCACTGAGGAAGGTGTAGGTCTTGTCTATTCCATAGTTGGTTTTTGGAACGGTACCTGTGCTTATATCAAACTCTGGTTTTATGCATTACCCCAGCTCTCCTTCCCCCTTAAGCAGGCATAAGAGTGTTTTCTAAATATGAGACACTGTTCTCTTTCCTAACTCAGTTCAAGTGTAGCCATGTTTACAGGATCTTCATAAGTGATATCTTATGATAAGTTTCTTTTTCTGTGTGACTTATTTCACTTAGAATCACCGTACCTGAATCCACCCATTTTGCTGCTACTGGTCTTATGACATTGACTTCATGCCTGAGGGATATTCCATCGTACGTAAGTACCACAATTTTTTGAACCATTTTTATATTTCCTGGGATATTTAAGGTGTACCCAAGTTGAGGTCCTTGTAAGCAGTGCAGCCCTAATTTTTGGGGTGGCTCTGTCTTATTGATATTCAGTTTTCCCATGGTATATTACCTAGAATGGAAGTGCCCTTGGCTCTGTAGCTCTGTTCTTTACTTGTTTTAGGGAACACAATGAACTCCTCCAGAGAGGCAGTTGGCAATTTACATCCCGCCCATCAGCATAACAAGGCTCCCTGTTCTCCAGGGCCTGTCTTGCCTTTCTGGTTTTTACACATTTTGTGGATGCCCCTTTTGACCGGTGGGAAGTGATACTTCTTTGTAGTGCAGATTTGCATTGCCCGCTTGCTTGCTTGGCCAAAAAGGGTGTATGCGTTTTCTCCTGAATATATTCAGGAGAAAACGCATACGCCCTTTTTGGCCAAGTGCATCATTGTCGAACTTGTGCCCCTCTTCCTGTGCTTTAAAGGCGATTCCAACGTACCTCTTAAAATCTGTTTCCTGCTATTCTGCCTCGCTTTCAAGTCCGCCTCGTTGCCTTCCCTCAACACATTTTTGGACGATAGTTGTCCTTTATTACTCGGCCAGTTTGTGAATTGCTGTGCCTTTGAGCTCCATTTTTCAACTCGTTTTTGGTGAGCTGACCGCAAGTCCAAAATTTTGGTTCAGGACCTATACTGGTTCCCGGTGTGTGGCTGAGACTTTGGTTAATTCTTCTTCCTGCCGGGAAATTACAGTGATATGTGCCCGTCCAAATGCCTAACAGCTACTCTCTCATAGGTTCTCCCTCTTCCCTTTCATCCTGTCCCACATTGGCAACCTGTGCGAACCAGGAGGTTAAAGGGGCAATCTCTCCAATTTGGGAGGTTGATAGTAAAGCAGATGTAAAGTTAAACCGGAGCACCAGGAGAGGGACTATTCGTTGAGTTTTAGAAACCTTTCGTATTCACAGTGTGTCCGTTCTCTAGGTTTCCCGTACATGTTATAGCTGTAGTTATATTCCCTTCAACCTGGAGACTTGGGACCCATGGAATGGGTGCCAGGCATTTGTGCTTTAAAGGGTCTGCATTTGCTCACCCAATCTCACCAATCCTCTCAGTCCCAAGTGTCCCTCCTTATGCCACATCCAGCTGTCGTTGTAGATAGGGTCATTCCAGGTTTCATCAGAGACCCTGAAGGAATTGTAAAGAATTTCCCAGTTTTTTTGTTTTGTTTTTGAAATTCCTTTTTATAGTGGGTTTGAGCTGATTCTCGCTGCCATGTTTATGCCAGTCTAGACACACTTGATTCCCTTACGGAGACATATCAATACATAGGTTTTAAGATTCTTACTAGTCAGATATATTCCTCTGCGGGAAATATGGGGTTTTGAGTCCCTTTCACTGAGGAAGGTGTAGGTCTTGTCTATTCCATAGTTGGTTTTTGGAACGGTACCTGTGCTTATATCAAACTCTGGTTTTATGCATCACCCCACCTCTCCTTCCCCCTTAAGCAGGCATAAGAGTGTTTTCTAAATGTGAGACACTGTTCTCTTTCCTAACTCAGTTCACTTGTAGCCATGTTTACAGGATCTTCATAAGTGATATCTTATGATAAGTTTCTTTTTCCGTGTGACTTATTTCACTTAGAATCATCGTACCTGAATCCACCCATTTTGCTGCTACTGGTCTTATGACATTGATTTCATGGCTGAGGGATATTCCATCGTTCGTAAGTACCACAATTTTTTGAACCATTTTTATATTTCCTGGGATACTTAAGGTGTATCCAAGTTGAGGTCCTTGTAAGCAGTGCAGCCCTAAATTTTGGGGTGGCTCTGTCTTATTGATTTTCAGTTTTCCCAAGGTATATTCCCTAGACTGGAAGTGCCCTTGGCTCTGTAGCTCTGTTCTTTAATTGTTTTAGGGAACACAATGCACTCCTCCAGAGAGGCAGTTGGCAATTTACATCCCGCCCATCAGCATAACAAGGCTGCCTGTACTCCAGGGCCTGTCTTGCCTTTCTGGTTTTTACACATTTTGTGGATGTCCCTTTTGACCGGTGGGAAGTGATACTTCTTTGTAGTGCAGATTTGCATTGCCCGCTTGCTTGCTTGGCCAAAAAGGGCATCATTGTAGAAGTTGTGCCCCTCTTCCTGTGCTTTAAATGCAATTCCAACGTACCTCTTGAAATCTGTTTCCTGCTATTCTGCCTCGCTTTCAAGTCCGCCTCGTTGCCTTTCCTCAACAGATTTTTGGAAGATAGTTGTCCTTTATTACTCGGCCAGTTTGTGAATTGCTGTGCCCCTGAGCTCCATTTTTCAACTCGTTTTTGGTGAGCTGACCGCAAGTCCAAAATTTTGGTTCAGGACCTATACTGGTTCGCGGTGGGTGGCTGAGACTTTGGTTAATTCTTCTTCCCGCCGGGAAATTACAGTGATATGTGCCCGTCCAAATGCCTAACAGCTACTCTCTCATTGGATCTCCCTCTTCCCTTTCATCCTCTGCCAAATTGGCAACCTGTGCGAACCGGGAGGTTAAAGGGGCTGTCTCTCCAAGGTGGGAGGTTGATAGTAAAGCAGATGTAAAGTCAAAGCGGAGCACCAGGAGAGGCACTATTCGTTGAGTTTTAGAAACCTTTCGTATTCACAGTGTGTCCATTCTCTAGGTTTCGCATACATGTTATAGCTGTAGTAATATTCCCTTCAACCTGGAGAGTTGGGACCCATGGAATGGGTGCCAGGCATTTGTGCTTTAAATGGTCTGCATTTGCTCACCCAATCTAACCAATCCTCTTAGTCCCAAGTGTCCCTCCTTATGCCACATCCAGCTGTCGTTGTAGATAGGGTCATTCCAGGTTTCATCAGAGACCCTGAAGGAATTGTAAAGAATTTCCCAGTTTTTTTGTTTTGTTTTTGAAATTCCTTTTTATAGTGGGTTTGAGCTGATTCTCGCTGCCATGTAAATGCCAGTCTAGACACACTTGATTCCCTTACGGAGACATATCAATACATAGGTTTTAAGATTCTTACTAGTCAGATATATTCCTCTGCGGGAAATATGGGGTTTTGAGTCCCTTTCACTGAGGAAGGTGTAGGTCTTGTCTATTCCATAGTTGGTTTTTGGAACGGTACCTGTGCTTATATCAAACTCTGGTTTTATGCATCACCCCACCTCTCCTTCCCCCTTAAGCAGGCATAAGAGTGTTTTCTGAATGTGAGACATTCTTCTCTTTCCTAACTCAGTTCAAGTGTAGCCATGTTTACAGGATCTTCATAAGTGATATCTTAAGATAAGTTTCTTTTTCTGTGTGACTTATTTCACTTAGAATCATCGTACCTGAATCCACCCATTTTGCTGCTACTGGTCTTATGACATTGATTTCATGCCTGAGGGATATTCCATCGTAGGTAAGTACCACAATTTTTTGAACCATTTTTATATTTCCTGGGATATTTAAGGTGTACCCAAGTTGAGGTCCTTGTAAGCAGTGCAGCCCTAAATTTTGGGGTGGCTCTGTCTTATTGATTTTCAGATTTCCAAAGGTATATTCCCTAGACTGGAAGTGCCCTTGGCTCTGTAGCTCTGTTGTTTACTTGTTTTAGGGAACACAATGCACTCCTCCAGAGAGGCAGTTGGCAATTTACATCCCGCCCATCAGCATAACAAGGCTCCCTGTTCTCCAGGGCCTGTCTTGCCTTTCTGGTTTTTACACATTTTGTGGATGTCCCTTTTGACCGGTGGGAAGTGATACTTCTTTGTAGTGCAGATTTGCATTGCCCGCTTGCTTGCTTGGCCAAAAAGGGCGTATGCGTTTTCTCCTGAATATATTCAGGAGAAAACGCATACGCCCTTTTTGGCCACGTGCATCATTGTCGAAGTTGTGCCCCTCTTCCTGTGCTTTAAAGGTGATTCCAACGTACCTCTTGAAATCTGTTTCCTGCTATTCTGCCTCGCTTTGAAGTCCGCCTCGTTGCCTTCCCTCAGCAGATTTTTGGACGATAGTTGTCCTTTATTACTCGGCCAGTTTGTGAATTGCTGTGCCCCTGAGCTCCATTTTACAACTCGTTTTTGGTGAGCTGACCGCAAGTCCAAAATTTTGATTCAGGACCTATACTGGTTCCCGGTGGGTGGCTGAGGCTTTGGTTAATTCTTCTTCCTGCCGGGACATTACAGTGATATGTGCCCGTCCAAATGCCTAACAGCTACTCTCTCATAGGTTCTCCCTCTTCCCTTTCATCCTCTGCCAAATTGGCAACCTGTGCGAACCAGGAGGTTAAAGGGGCTGTCTCTCCATGTTGGGAGGTTGATAGTAAAGCAGATGTAAAGTTAAACCGGATCACCAGGAGAGGGACTATTCGTTGAGTTTTAGAAACCTTTCGTATTCACAGTGTGTCCGTTCTCTAGGTTTCCCGTACATGTTATAGCTGTAGTAATATTCCCTTCAACCTGGAGAGTTGGGACCCATGGAATGGGTGCCAGGCATTTGTGCTTTAAAGGGTCTGCATTTGCTCACCCTATCTCACCAATCCTCTCAGTCCCAAGTGTCCCTCGTTATGCCACATCCAGCTGTCCTTGTAGATAGGGTCATTCCAGGTTTCATCAGAGACCCTGAAGGAATTGTAAAGAATTTCCCAGTTTTTTGTTTTGTTTTTGAAATTCCTTTTTATAGTGGGTTTGAGCTGATTCTCGCTGCCATGTTTATGCCAGTCTAGACACACTTGATTCCCTTACGGAGACATATCAATACATAGGTTTTAAGATTCTTACTAGTCAGATATATTCCTCTGCGGGAAATATGGGGTTTTGAGTCCCTTTCACTGAGGAAGGTGTAGGTCTTGTCTACTCCATAGTTGGTTTTTGGAACGGTACCTGTGCTTATATCAAACTCTGGTTTTATGCATCACCCCACCTCTCCTTCCCCCTTAAGCAGGCATAAGAGTGTTTTCTAAATATGAGACACTGTTCTCTTTCCTAACTCAGTTCAAGTGTAGCCATGTTTACAGGATCTCCATAAGTGATATCTTATGATAAGTTTCTTTTTCTGTGTGACTTATATCACTTAGAATCATCGTACCTGAATCCACCCATTTTGCTGCTACTGGTCTTATGACATTGATTTCATGGCTGAGGGATATTCCATCGTACGTAGGTACCACAATTTTTTGAACCATTTTTATATTTCCTGGGATATTTAAAGTGTACCCAAGTTGAGGTCCTTGTAAGCAGTGCAGCCCTAAATTTTGGGGTGGCTATGTCTTATTGATTTTCAGTTTTCCCAAGCTATATTCCCTACACTGGAAGTGCCCATGGCTCTGTAGCTCTGTTCTTTACTTGTTTTAGGGAACACAATGTACTTCTCCAGAGAGGCAGTTGGCAATTTACATCCCGCCCATCAGCATAACAAGGCTCCCTGTTCTCCAGGGCCTGTCTTGCCTTTCTGGTTTTTACACATTTTGTGGATGTCCCTTTTGACGGGTGGGAAGTGATACTTCTTTGTAGTGCAGATTTGCATTGCCCGCTTGCTTGCTTGGCCAAAAAGGGCGTATGCGTTTTCTCCTGAATATATTCAGGAGAAAATGCATACACCCATTTTGGCCAAGTGCATCATTGTCGAAGTTGTGCCCCTCTTCCTGTGCTTTAAAGGGGATTCCAACGTACCTCTTGAAATCTGTTTCCTGCTATTCTGCCTCGCTTTCAAGTCCGCCTCGTTGCCTTCCCTCAACAGATATTTGGACGATAGTTGTCCTTTATTTCTCGGCCAGTTTGTGAATTGCTGTGCCCCTGAGCTCCATTTTTCAACTCGTTTTTGGTGAGCTGACCGCAAGTCCAAAATTTTGGTTCAGGAACTATACTGGTTCCCGGTGGGTGGCTGAGACTTTGGTTAATTCTTCTTCCTGCCGGGAAATTAGAGTGATATGTGCCCGTCCAAATGCCTAACAGCTACTCTCTCATTGGTTCTCCCTCTTCCCTTTCATCCTCTGCCAAATTGGCAACCTGTGCGAACCAGGGAGTTAAAGGGTCTGTCTCTCCAAGTTGGGAGGTTGATAGTAAAGCAGATGTAAAGTCAAAGCGGAGCCCCGGGAGAGGGACAATTCGTTGAGTTTTAGAAACCTTTCGTATTCACAGTGTGTCCGTTCTCTAGGTTTCCCGTACATGTTATAGCTGTAGTAATATTCCCTTCAACCTGGAGAGTTGGGACCCATAGAGAGGGTGCCAGGCATTTGTGATATAAAGGGTCTGCATTTGCTCACACAATCTCACCAATCGTCTCAGTCCCAAGTGTCCCTCCTTATGCCACATCCAGCTGTCGTTGTAGATAGGGTCATTCCAGGTTTCATCAGGGACCCGGAAGAAATTGTAAAGAATTTCCCAGTTTTTTTTTTTTTTTTTTTTTTTTTTTTGCGGTATGTGGGCCTCTCACTGTTGTGGCCTCTCCCGTTGCGGAGCACAGGCTCCGGACACGCAGGCTCAATGGCCATGGCTCATGGGCCAAGCCGCTCCGCGGCATGTGGGATCCTCCCAGACCGGGGCACGAACCCGTGTCCCCTGCATCGGCAGGCGGACTCTCAACCACTGCGCCACCAGGGAAGCCACCAGTTTTTTTGCTTTGTTTTTGAAATTCCTTTTTATAGTGGGTTTGAGCTGATTCTCACTGCCATGTTTATGCCAGTCTAGACACGCTTGATTCCCTTATAGAGACACATCAATACATAGGTTTTAAGATTCTTACTAGTCAGATATATTCCTCTGCGGGAAATATGGGGTTTTGAGTCCCTTTCACTGAGGAAGGTGTAGGTCTTGTCTATTCCATAGTTGGTTTTTGGAACGGTACCTGTGCTTATATCAAACTCTGGTTTTATGCATCACCCCACCTCTCCTTCCCCCTTAAGCAGGCCTAAGAGTGTTTTCTAAATGTGAGACACTGTTCTCTTTCCTAACTCAGTTCAAGTGTAGCCATGTTTACAGGATCTTCATAAGTGATATCTTATGATAAGTTTCTTTTTCTGTGTGACTTATTTCACTTAGAATCATCGTACCTGAATCCACCCATTTTGCTGCTACTGGTCTTATGACATTGATTTCATGGCTGAGGGATATTCCATCGTACGTAAGTACCACAATTTTTTGAACCATTTTTATATTTCCTGGGATATTTAAGGTGTAGCCAAGTTGAGGTCCTTGTAAGCAGTGCAGCCCTAAATTTTGGGGTGGCTCTGTCTTATTGATTTTCGGTTTACCCAAGGTATATTCCCTAGACTGGAAGTGCCCTTGGCTCTGTAGCTCTGTTCTTTACTTGTTTTAGGGAACACAATGTACTCCTCCAGAGAGGCAGTTGGCAATTTACATCCCGCCCATCAGCATAACAAGGCTCCCTGTTCTCCAGGGCCTGTCTTGCCTTTCTGCTTTTTACACATTTGTTGATGTCCCTTTTGATTGGTGGGAAGTGATACTTCTTTGTAGTGCAGATTTGCATTGCCCGCTTGCTTGCTTGGCCAAAAAGGGCGTATGCGTTTTCTCCTGAATATATTCAGGAGAAAACGCATACGCCCTTTTTGGCCGAGTGCATCATTGTCGAAGTTGTGCCCCTCTTCCTGTGCTTTAAAGGCGATTCCAACGTACCTCTTGAAATCTGTTTCCTGCTATTCTGCCTCGCTTTCAAGTCCGCCTCGCTGCCTTCCCTCAACAGATTTTTGGACGATTGTTGTCCTTTATTACTCGGCCAGTTTGTGAACTGCTGTACCCCTGAGCTCCATTTTTCAACTCGTTTTTTGTGAGCGGCCCTCAAGTCCAAAATTTTGGTTCAGGACCTATACTGGTTCCCGGTGGGTGGCTGAGACTTTGGTTAATTCTTCTTCCTGCCGGGAAGTTAGAGTGATATGTGTCCGTCCAAATGCCTAACAGCCACTCTCTCATTGGTTCTCCCTCTTCCCTTTCATCCTCTGCCAAATTGGCAACCTGTGCGAACCAGGCGGTTAAAGGGGCTGTCTCTCCAAGTTGGGAGATTGATAGTAAAGCAGATGGAAAGTCAATGCGGAGCACCAGGAGTGGGACTATTCATTGAGTTTTAGAAACATTTCGTATTCACAGTGTGTCCGTTCTCTAGTTTTCCCATACATTTTATAACTGTAGTAATATTCCCTTCAACCTGGAGAGTTGAAACCCATGAAATGGGTGCCATGCATTATTGCTTTAAAGGGTCTGCATTTGCTCACCCAATCTCATCAATCCTCTCAGTCCTAAGTGTCCCTCCTTATGCGACATCCAGCTGTCATTGTAGTTAGGGTCATTCCAGGTTTCATCAGAGACCCTGAAGGAATTGTAAAGAATTTCCCAGTTTTTTTGTTTTGTTTTTGAAATTCATTTTTATAGTGGGTTTGAGCTAATTCTCGCTGCCATGTTTATGCCAGTCTAGACACACTTGATTCCCTTATGGATATATATCTATACATAGGTTTTAAGATTCTTACTATTCAGATATATTCCTCTGCGGGAAATATGGGGTTTTGAGTCCCTTTCACTGAGGACGGTGTAGGTCTTGTCTATTCCATAGTTGGTTTTTGGAACGGTACCTGTGCTTATATCAAACTCTGGTTTTATGCATCACCCCACCTCTCCTTCCCCCTTAAGCAGGCATAAGATTGTTTTCTCAATGTGAGACACTGTTCTCTTTCCTAACTCCGTTCAAGTGTAGCCATGTTTACAGGATCTTCATAAGTGATATCTTATGGTAAGTTTGTTTTTCTGTGTGACTTATTTCACTTAGAATCATCGTACCTGAATCCACTCATTTGCTGCTACTGGTCTTATGACATTGATTTCATAGCTGAGGGATATTCCATCGTACGTAAGTACCACAATTTTTGAACCATTTTTATATTTCCTGGGATATTTAATGTGTACCCAAGTTGAGGTTCTTGTAAGCAGTGCAGCCCTAAATTTTGAGGTGGCTATTTCTTATTGATTTTCAGTTTTCCCAAGATATATTCCCTAGACTGGAAGTGCCCTTGGCGCTGTAGCTCTGTTGTTTACTTGTTTTAGGCCACACAATGCATTCCCAAGACAGGCAGTTGACAGTTTACATCCCGCCCATAAGCATAACAAGGCTCCCTGTTCTCCAGGGCCTGTCTTGCCTTTCTGGATTTTACACATTTTGTGGCTGTCCCTTTTGACCAGTGGGAAGTGATACTTCTTTGAATGCAGATTTGCATTGCCCGCTTACTTGCTTTGCCAAAAAGGGCGTATGCGTTTTCTCCTGAATATATTCAGGAGAAAACGCATACGCCCTTTTTGGCCAAGTGCATTATTGTCGAAATTGTGCCCCTCTTCCTGTGCTTTAAAGGCGATTCCAACGTACCTCTTGAAATCTGTTTCCTGCTATTCTGCCTGCCTTTCAAATCCGCCTGGTTTCCTTCCCTCAACAGATTTTTGGACGAGAGTTGTCCTTTATTACTCTGCCAGTTTTTGAATTGCTGTGCCCCTGAGATCCATTTTTCAACTCGTTTTTTGTGAGCTGAACGCAAGTCCAAAATTTTGGTTCAGGACCTATACTGGTTCCCGGTGGGTGGCTGAGACTGTTGTTAATTGTTCTTCCTGCCTGGAAATTAGAGTGACATGTTCCCGTCCAAATGCCTAACAGCTACTCTCTCATTGGTTCTCCCTCTTCCCTTTCATCCTCTGCCAAATTAGCAACCTGTGCGAACCAGGAGGTTAAAGGGGCTGTCTCTTCAAGTTGGGAGACTGATAATAAAGCAGTTGGAAAGTCAAACCGGTGCACCAGGAGAGGGTCTATTCTTTGAGTTTTAGAAACCTTTTGTATTCACAGTGTGTCCGTTCTCTAGGTTTCCCATACATGTTATAGCTGTAGTAATAGTTCCTTCAACCCGGAGAGTTGGGACCCATGGAATGGGTGCCACATATTATTGTTTTAAAGTGTCTGCATTTGCTCACCCAATCTCACCAATCCTCTCAGTCCCAAGTGTCCAGCCTTATGCCACATCCAGCTGTCGTTGTTGATAGCGTCATTCCAGGTTTCCTCAGAGACCCTGAAGGAATTGTAAAGAATTTCCCTGTTTTTGTTTTGTTTTTGAATTTCCTTTTCTAGTGGGTTTGAGCTGATTCTCGCTGCCATGTTTATGCCAGTCTAGACACACTTGATTCCCTTATGGATATATATCTATACATAGGTTTTAAGATTCTTACTATTCAGATATATTCCTCTGCGGGAAATATGGGGTTTTGAGTCCCTTTCACTGAGGAAGGTGTAGGTCTTGTCTATTCCATAGTTGGTTTTTGTAACGGTACCTGTGCTTATATCAAACTCTGGTTTATGCATCACCCCACCTCTCCTTCCCCCTTAAGCAGGCATAAGAGTGTTTTCTCAATGTGAGACACTGTTCTCTTTCCTAACTCAGTTCAAGTGTAGCCATGTTTACAGGATCTTCATAAGTGATATCTTATGGTAAGTTTCTTTTTCTGTGTGACTTATTTCACTTAGAATCATCGTACCTGAATCCACTCATTTGCTGCTACTGGTCTTATGACATTGATTTCATGGCTGAGGGATATTCCATCGTACGTATGTACCACAATTTTTGAACCATTTTTATATTTCCTGGGATATTTAAGCTGTACCCAAGTTGAGGTCATGGTAAGCAGTGCAGCCCTAAATTTTGGGGTGGCTCTGTCTTATTGATTTTCAGTTTTCCCAAGGTATATTCCCTAGACTGGAAGTGCCCTTGGCTCTGTAGCTCTGTTGTTTACTTGTTTTAGGCCACACAATGCATTCCTCCAGACAGGCAGTTGACAGTTTACATCCCGCCCATAAGCATAACAAGGCTCCCTGTTCTCCAGGGCCTGTCTTGCCTTTCTGGATTTCACACATTTTGTGGCTGTCCCTTTTGACCAGTGGGAAGTGATACTTCTTTGAATGCAGATTTGCATTGCCCGCTTACTTGCTTGGCCAAAAAGGGCGTATGCGTTTTCTCCTGAATATATTCAGGAGAAAACGCATACGCCCTTTTTGGCCAAGTGCATCATTGTCGAAGTTGTGCCCCTCTTCCTGTGCTTTAAAGGCGATTCCAACGTACCTCTTGAAATCTGTTTCCTGCTATTCTGCCTGCCTTTCAAATCCGCCTGGTTTCCTTCCCTCAACAGATTTTTGGACGAGAGTTGTCCTTTATTACTCTGCCAGTTTTTGAATTGCTGTGCCCCTGAGATCCATTTTTCAACTCGTTTTTTGTGAGCTGAACGCAAGTCCAAAATTTTGGTTCAGGACCTATACTGGTTCCCGGTGGGTGGCTGAGACTGTTGTTAATTGTTCTTCCTGCCTGGAAATTAGAGTGACATGTGCCCGTCCAAATGCCTAACAGCTACTCTCTCATTGGTTCTCCCTCTTACCTTTCATCCTCTGCCAAATTGGCAACCTGTGCGAACCAGGAGGTTAAAGGGGCTGTCTCTTCAAGTTGGGAGACTGATAATAAAGCAGTTGGAAAGTCAAACCGGTGCACCAGGAGAGGGTCTATTCTTTGAGTTTTAGAAACCTTTTGTATTCACAGTGTGTCCGTTCTCTAGGTTTCCCGTACATGTTATAGCTGTAGTAATAGTTCCTTCAACCCGGAGAGTTTGGAACCATGGAATGGGTGCCACATATTATTGTTTTAAAGTGTCTGCATTTGCTCACCCAATCTCACCAATCCTCTCAGTCCCAAGTGTCCAGCCTTATGCCACATCCAGCTGTCGTTGTTGATAGCGTCATTCCAGGTTTCCTCAGAGACCCTGAAGGAATTGTAAAGAATTTCCCTGTTTTTTGTTTTGTTTTTGAATTTCCTTTTCTAGTGGGTTTGAGCTGATTCTCGCTGCCATGTTTATGCCAGTCTAGACACACTTGATTCCCTTACGGAGACATATCAATACATAGGTTTTAAGATTCTTACTAGTAAGATATATTCCGCTGCGAGAAATATGGGGTTTTGAGTCCCGTTCACAGAGGAAGTAGTAGGTCTTGTCTATTCTGTATTTGGATTATGGAACCGTACCTGTGCTAATATCAAATTCTGGTTTTAGTCATCACCCCACCTCTGCTTTCCCCTTAAGCATGCATAAGAGTGTTTTCTATATATGAGACTCTGTTCCCTTTCCTAATTCATTCCATGTGTAGCCATGTTTATATAACCTTCATAAGTGATATCTTATGATAAGTTTCTTTTTCTGTGTGATTTTTTCAATTAGAATCATCGTACATGAATCCCGTCATTATGCTGCTACTGGCCTTATGACATTGACTTCATGGCTGAGGGATATTCCATCATACGTATGTACCACAATTTCTTTACCATTTTTGTCTTTTCTGGGATATATAAGGTGCCCCGAAGTCGAGGTTCTTGTAAGCAGTGCTGCAATAAATTTTGGGGTGGCTGTGTCTTATTGATTTTCAATTTTCCCAAGGTATATTCCCGTGACTGGAAGTGCCTTAGGTTGTGAAGCACTGTTATTTACTTCTTTTTGGGAACACAATGCACTCCTCCAGAGTGGCTGTTGGCAATTTACATCCCACTCATCTGCATAACAAGGCTCCCTGTTCTCCAGATCCTGTCTTGCCTTTCTTGTTTTTACACATTTTACGGATGTCCCTTTTGAACGGTTGGAAGTGATACTTCTTTGTAGTGCAGATTTGCATTGAGCAGTTGCTTGATTGGCCAAAATGGGTGCATGCGTTTTCTCCTGAATATATTCAGGAGAAAACGCATGCACCCTTTATGGACAATTCCATAATTGTCGAAGTTGTGATGCTTTCCCTCTGTTTAAAGTCTATTCCAATGTACTTCTGGAAATCTGTTTCATGCACTTCTGCCTCATTTTCAAGTCCGCCTCATGGCTTTCCCCTTACAGATTTTTGGAAGAGAGTAGTCCTTTATAACTCTGCAAGTTAGTGAATTGCTGTGCCCCTGAGCTCCATTTTTCAACTCGCGTTTTTGTGAGCTGACTGCCAATCCACAATTTTGCTTCAGGACCTATACTGGTTGCATTGGGGAGGCTGGCTCAGAGTTTGTTAATTCTTCTTCGTGACGGGAATTTAGAGTGACATGTGGCCATCCAAATGCCTACAGCTACTCTCTAATTGTTTCTCCCTCTTCCCTTATATCTTCTGCAAAACGTGCCAACTGTGCGAACCAGGAGGTTAAAGGTGCTGACTCTCCAATTTGGGAGATTGATACTAAAGCAGTTGGAATGTCAAACTGGTGCACAAGGAGAGAAAAAAATTAGTAGAGTTTTAGAAACCTTTCACCATCAGATGGTGTCCATTCTGTAGGTTTCCCATACATGTTATAACTGTAGTGATATTTCCTTCTACCTGGAGAGTTGGGAACCATGGAATGGGTGCCAGGTATTATTGCTTTAAACAGTCTGCATTTTCTCACCCAATCTCACCAATCCTCTCAGTCCCAAGTGACCAGCCTTATGCCACATCCAGCTGTCGTTGTAGATAGGGTCATTCTAAGTTTCATCAGAACCCCTGAAGGTATTGTGTAAGAATTTCACTGTTTATTTGTTTTGTTTTGAAATTCATTTTTATAGTGGGTTTGAGCTGATTCTCACTGCCGTGTTTATGTCGTTCTAGACACACTTGGTTACCTTATGGAGACATATCAATACATAGGTTTTAAGATTCTTAATAGTCAGATATACTACTCTGCGGGGAATAGGGGTGTTGAGCCCCATTCAGTGAGGAAAGAGTTGGTCTTGTCTATTCTGTATTTGGATTATGCAACCGTACCTGTGCTAATATCAAACTCTGGTTTTATGCATCACCCCACCTCTCCTTTCCTCTTGAGCAGGCATAAGAGTGTTTTCTAAATGTGAGACTCTTCTCTTTCCTAATTCAGTTCATGTGTAGCCATGTTTACAAGACCTTCATAAGTGATATCTTATGATAAGTTTCTTTTTCTGTGTGACTTATTTCAGTTAGAATCATCGTACATGAGTCCACTCATTATGCTGCTACTGGCCTTATGACATTGATTTCATGGCTGAGGGATATTCCATCGTACGTATGTACCACAATTTCTTTACTATTTTTGTCTTTCCTGGGATATTTATGTTGTCCCGAAGTCGAGGTTCTTGTAAGCAGTGCTGCCCTATATTTTGGGTTGGCTGTGTCTTATTGATTTTCAATTTTCCCAAGGTATATTCCCATGACTGGAAGTGCCTTAGGTTGTGAAGCTCTGTTTTTTAATTCTTTTAGGGAACACAATGCACTCTTCCAGAGTGGCTGTTGGCAATCTACATCCCACCCATCAGCATAACAAGGCTCCCTGTTCTCCAGAGCCCCTCTTGCCTTTCTGGTTTTTACACATTTTACGGATATCCGTTTTGACTGGTGGGAAGTGATACTTCTTTGTAGTGCAGATTTGCATTGTGCGGTTGCTTGGTTGGCCAATATGGGTGTATGCGTTTTCTCTAACCTTGGCCTCCCCAGGAACCCCTAAGCTGTCTTCTAGTTGTAGAAGAGGTAAGGCTGCAAATGGCTTCTTCCCTATCCTGGGATGCGTTTCTCCTAATATCTGTGAGAATGAAGCCCAGGCATGTCACTTTAGCCTGGGATATTTGAGCGTTTTTCTTGGACACCTTCTATCCTTTCTTGGCTAGGTAGTTCAGAGGCGTCTTTAGTAGGCCTGGCGATCAGAATGTCATCTGCATATTGAAGGAGGGTTCCCTTTTACAGAGGTTGAAGTTTTAGGTCTTTAGAGGACATTTCCCCAATGATGGTGTGGGGATATTTGAACCATTGGGGCAGGACGGACCAGCATTATTGCTTTTGTTGCATGTTGTGTCCTGCCACTCACAAGCCAAAAATTCTTGTGAATCTGAGATGAATGGAATACAGAAGAAGGCATCATTGAAGTCTAATACAGAATGCCATGGCCTGGTGGAAGGTAGAATGACCAGCAGGTAGTAGGAAATAGGAGCTACTGGATGTATATCCTCGGTGGCTTCACTGACTGTCCTGATATCCTTTACCAGGTCTCCAGCAGCCCATGGGGCTCTCGTGGTCAGGCCAATCCCAGGATATGGAGCTCACCTGGGCTGCACCCCTACCCCACAGCGCACGGGGTTCTCGTGGTCAAGTTCCTCCCAGGGTATCGAGCTCACCTCTGCAGCTACCCAGCAGCCCATGGGGCTCTCCTACTCAGGCCCTTCCCAAGATACGGAGCTCCCCTGGGCATGTACCCCAGCAGGGCTGGACATAAAGGAACTGTGCACATAGCCCACCTTGCAGAGAACCCCCAGCTCACCTGTCACTCACAGCTGACACAGAACACCTCAGAGCAGGACTTGAACTAACAAACAGCAGCTCTGACAGGTCTGTGACCATGGCTATCACTCTCTGCAGGCTCTTTCTGCCTGGTCTTCCAGACACTTCCACTGCAGCCAGGGCACCAGGCCTCTGTCTCCACCCACCATCACTCCTCTCCCTGACTCCTGGGTTCCTCTCATTAGGATAGTGTCTTCTTGAAGTTGTTTTCCACTCATGGACCAGATAAAATGATAAGAAAACAAGCCGCAGCTGCAGCCCCTTGTCTATCCTGACTCTCAAGAGCCCACACCTGTTCCTAGGGCCTGGCCCGTTTAGCAAGTTTCATTTTCTGCAACTGTGAGCCCCTGAGGGGTGAGGATTGGCTGATTTTGGTAGCCTGAAACTGCCTGCCAGCCCTCCACAGGTGTGCCTGGGTTGAGGGCAATATAAACAGCTCTCCAGTGAGCGACAGCCCTTGTAGCTGTGACTGACGCCATATTATCTGCCCCGTAGGCAGTGCCGGGGCTGTGCTGGTGGGAGGGAGTGAGGGGCCGTGGCTTTGTGGGGGGCCCAGTGTGAGTGGGGCTCTGCTGGACTTTCTGCAGGAGTTGCCAGGCTGCCACCTGCTAAAGAAGAGGATGTGTCACCGATACCTGCCGCTGGAATTTCTCTCCGGACAGAGGTGAGGAAGGAAAAAAGCAGTGGGGGCCGGGACACTAGGGGTATCTCAGGCAGGGCAATGGAAAGCTTCCAGAAGAGCGCCCAGGGCCAGGACCATCCTGGCTGGCGTGCAGGCACCAAGTTGGCCTGCGTGCTGTCGCTGGTGTGGCTCCACGTCCCTTCCTCTAGGCTTTAAAGCCCTTGTACATATTCAGGTGTTTTACCTGGGAAGGTTGGGAAAAGTTCAACAGCAGCTGGCCTGGGGCTCAGCTCACGGTTACTCACAGATGCCTCGGCATGGCCCCCGCTTTGCAATGAGGACGCTCCTTGCATAGGAGTGGGCTGCTGGCTCTATGGGAGATGATTCCCCACATCTGACCAATTTCAGAATTGTTTACTGCTGGAGCAAGTGCCCTGATAGGGTTTCCCTCTGTCTAACTCGTGGGTTCAGGTTTTTTTTTTTCTTTTTTGGTTCAAGATAGATTTTATTCCTCTTTTATGTATTTATAGACATAAGCATGGAAATAATTCATTCATATAAATACATCTGTGTGAAGGGAAGAACTTTTTTCTGTTTTAATTTTAAATTTTATTTTTAAAAATTTTGAAATTTAATTTTATTTATTTTTTTATACAGCAGGTTATTATTAGTTATGTATTTTATGCATATACATGTATACAGGTCAATCCCAATCTCCCAACTCATCCCAACACCACCTCCCCATGGCTTCCCACACTTGGTGTCCATACGTGTGTTCTCTACCTCTGTGTCTCTCTTTCTTCCCTGCAAACCAGTTCATCTGTACCATTTTTCTAGGTTCCACATATATGCATTAATATACAATATTTGTTTTTCTCTTTCTGACTTACTTCATTCTGTATGACAATCTCTAGATCCTTCGATGTCTCTACAAATGACCCAGTTTCATTCCTTCTTATGGCTGAGTAATATTCCATTTTATATATGTACCACATCTTTATCCATTCGTCTGTCTGTGGGTATTTAGGTTGCTTCCATTACCTGGCTATCGTAAATAGTGCTGAAATGAGCATTGTGGTGAATGTGCCTTTTTGATTTATGGTTTTCTCTGGGTATATGCCCAGAAGTGGGATTGCTGGATCATATGGTAATTCTATTTCTAGGTTTTTTAAGGAAACTCCATACTGTTCTCCATCGTGACTGTATCAATTTACATTTCTACCAATAGTGGAAGAGGGATCCTTTTGTCCACACCCTCCCCAGAATTCGTTGTTTGTAGATTTTCTGATGATGCCGATTCTAACAGGTGTGAGGTGATACCTCACTGTTGTTTTGATTTGCATTTCTCTAATAATTAGTGATGTTGAGCAGCTTTTCATGTGTGTCTTGGCCATCTCTGTGTCTTCTTTGAAGAAACGTCTCTGTAGATATTCTGCCCATTTTTGTATTGGGTTGTTTGTTTTTTTAATATTAAGCTGCATGAGCTCTTTATATATATTGGAGATTAAACCTTTGTCCATTGATTCGTTTGCAAATATTTTCGCCCATTCTGAGGGATGCTTTTTGCCATTCCCGTTTTTTTAACAAAAACAGAAAGAAAGAAAAAGAAGCAGAACACTAATGTGTGTAATATATGCCTTTTGAAACTGTCGTTTTGAAATATGGACGTCCTTTGAATTTTTTGGTCGATATATGAACCCAGGATTTGTTTTCAGGGCAGGTGTCATTTACAGGCCTGCAATGATTTTGAATATCAACTGACCATTAGCGCTGGGATTAAAGCTGCTGTTGTGTGAAACGGCCACAAGGTGGCAGCAGTTCTCCCTTACCAAATCTGGTTACTGGGGCAACAGAGCCTCAATGGAAGTCGTGTTCTAGATTGGAATTTAGAATGGAATGTGCCAGGAGAAAGCCCCTCAAGTTTGTCTCACTACTTCTTGTTCGTGTTTTTAATTTAATTTTTTTATTTTTTATTACAGCAAATTTGATTACAATGTTTGGCTAGTTGTAGGTGTGGAAGATGTGGTTCTTTTCCACATATACATATGTCAGTTCTTCCTGGGATCCTTTTCCCGTGTACCTTATGACAGAATGTTGAGTAGTCTTCTCTTGGTATTCTGTAGGTCTTTGGTGATTATATATGTCACCTGTGTTTGTATATGTCTGTTAACCCCAATAACATAACGAAACCAATCCTCACACTTTTCCATTGGTGAACCATAAGTTTGTTGAATGAATCTGTGATTGCCCTTCTCCGTGGAAATATCTGCCCTGGTATCCATTTTTCGGTCACACCTATAAGAGATATGATATGATATGTGTCTTTCACTTTCTGACTTACTACAAGTCACGTGATTACCTCTAGACACACCTACGGTGCTGCAAATGTCATTGTGTCCTTTTATTCCTTGGCTTCTATTCTGCCTTAGCGAGGTCCATTTTCAACAATGTGATTCCCTGAGGGCTGAGGATTAGCTGACCTGGGTAGCCTGACCCTGCCGGCCGGCCCTCCCCGGGTGTGCCTGTGTTGAGATCAATATAAACAGCACTGCAGGCAGCAATAGCCCCTGAAGCTGTGCCTGACTCCATATTCTCTGCCCCCTCAGCAGTCTCGGGGCTGTGCTGGTGGGAGGGAGTGAGGGGCCACGGCTTTGTGGGTGGCCTGGTGTGAGTGGGTCTCTGCTGGACTTTCTCCAGGAGTTGCCAGGCTTCCACCTGTAAAGAAGAGGATGTGGCATCCATAACTTCCGCTGGAATTTCTCTCTGGACAGACGTGAGGAAGGAAAAAAGCAGTGGGGGCCGGGACAGGAGGGGTATCTCAGGCAGGGCAATGGAAAGCTTCCAGAAGAGCGCCCAGGGCCAGGATCATCCTGGCTGGCCTGCAGGCACCAAGTTGGCCTGCGTGCTGTCGCTGGTGTGGCTCCACGCCCCTTCTGCCAGGCTTTAAAGCACTTGTACATATTCAGGTGTTTTACCTGGGAAGGGTGGGAAAAGTTCAACAGCAGCTGGCCTGGGGCTCAGTTCACGGTTACTCACAGATGCCTCGGCATGGCCCCCCGCTTTGAAATGAGGACGCTCCTTGCGTAGGAGTGGGCTGCTGGCTGTATGGGAGATGATTCCCCACCTCTGACCAATTTCAGAATTGTTTACCGCTGGAACAAGTGCCCTGATAGGGTTTTCCTCTATCTAACTCGTGGGTTCAGGTTTTTTTTTCTTTTTTGGTTCAAGTTAGATTTTATTCCTCTTTTATGTATTTATAGATATAAGCATGGAAATAATTCATTCATATAAATACATCTGTGTGAAGGGAAGGACTTTTTTCTGTTTTATTTTCAAATTTTATTTTTTAAAATTTTGAAATTTAATTTAATTTATTTTTTTATACAGCAGGTTATTATTAGTTATGTATTTTATGCCTATACATGTATACAGGTCAATCCCAGTCTCTCAACTCATCCCAACACCACCTCCCCATGGCTTCCCACACTTGGTGTCCATACGTGTGGTCTCTACCTCTGTGTCTCTCTTTCTTCCCTGCAAACCAGTTAATCTGTACCATTTTTCTAGGTTCCACATATATGCATTAATATACAATATTTGTTTGTCTCATTCTGACTTACTTCATTCTGTATGACAGTCTCTATATCCATCGACGTCTCTACAAATGTCCCAGTTTCATTCCTTCTTATGGCTGAGTAATATTCCATTTTATATATGTACCACATCTTTATCCATTCGTCTGTCTGTGGGTATTTAGGTTGCTTCCATTACCTGGCTATCGTAAATAGTGCTGAAATGAGCATTGTGGTGAATGTGCCTTTTTGATTTATGGTTTTCTCTGGGTATATGCCCAGAAGTGGGATTGCTGGATCATATGGTAATTCTATTTCTAGTTTTTTTAAGGAAACTCCATACTGTTCTCCATCGTGACTGTATCAATTTACATTTCCACCACTAGTGGAAGAGGGATCCTTTTGTCCACACCCTCCCCAGAATTCGTTGTTTGTAGATTTTCTGTTGATGCCGATTCTAACAGGTGTGAGGTGATACCTCATTGTAGTTTTGTTTTGCATTTCTCTAATAATTAGTGATGTTGAGCAGCTTTTCATGTGTGTCTTGGCCATCTCTGTGTCTTCTTTGAAGAAGCGTCTCTTTAGATCTTCGGCCCATTTTTGTATTGGGTTGTTTGTTGTTTTAATATTAAGCTGCAAGAGCTCTTTACATATATTGGAGATTAAACCTTTGTCCATTGATTCGTTTGCAAATATTTTCGCCCATTCTGAGGGATGCTTTTTGCCATTCCCGTTTTTTTAACAAAAAAAGAAAGAAAGAAAAAGAAGCAGAACACTAATGTGTGTAAAATATGCCTTTTGAAACTGTCGTTTTGAAATATGGATATCCTTTGAATTTTTTGGTCGATATATGAACCCAGGATTTGTTTTCAGGGCAGGTGTCATTTACAGGCCTGCAATGATTTTGAACAACAACTGACCATTAGCGCTGGGATTAAAGCTGCTGTTGTGTGAAACGGCCACAAGGTGGCAGCAGTTCTCACTTACCAAATCTGGTTACTGGGGCAACAGAGCCTCAATGGAAGTCGTGTTCTAGATTGGAATTTAGAATGGAATGTGCCAGGAGAAAGCCCCTCAAGTTGGTCTCACTACTTCTTGTTCGTGTTTTTAATTTAATTTTTTTATTTTTTATTACAGCAAATTTGATTACAATGTTTGGCTAGTTGTAGGTGTGGAAGATGTGGTTCTTTTACACATATACATATGTCTGTTCTTCCTGGGATCCTTTTCCCATGTACCTTATGACAGAATGTTGAGTAGTCTTCTCTTGGTATTCTGTATGTCTTTGGTGATTATATATGTCACCTGTGTTTGTATATGTCTGTTAACCCCAATATCATAATGAAACCAATCCTCACACCTTTCCATTGGTGAACCATAAGTTTGTTGAATGAATCTGTGATTGCCCTTCTCCGTGGAAATATCTGCCCTGGTATCCATTTTTCGGTCACAGCTATAAGAGATATGATATGATATGTGTATTTCACTTTCTGACTTACTACATGTCACGTGATTACCTCTAGACACACCTACGGTGCTGCAAATGTCATTGTGTCCTTTTATTCCTTGGCTTCTATTCTGCCTTAGCGAGGTCCATTGTGAACAATGTGATTCCCTGAGGGCTGAGGATTAGCTGACCTGGGTAGCCTGACCCTGCCGGCCGGCCCTCCCCAGGTGTGCCTGGGTTGAGGTCAATATAAACAGCGCTGCATGCAGCAATAGCCCCTGAAGTTGTGCCTGACTCCATATTCTCTGCCCCGTCAGAAGTCTTGGGGCTGTGCTGGTGGGAGGAAGTGAGGGGCTACGGCTTTGTGGGTGGCCCGGTGTGAGTGGGTCTCTGCTGGACTTTCTGCAGTAGTTGCCAGGCTTCCTCCTGTAAAGAAGAGGATGTGGCACCCATACCTTCCGCTGGAATTTCTCTCCGGACAGAGGTGAGGAAGGAAAAAAGCAGTGGGGGCCGGGACACTAGGGGTATCTCAGGCAGGGCAATGGAAAGCTTCCAGAAGAGCGCCCAGGGCCAGGACCATCCTGGCTGGCGTGCAGGCACCAAGTTGGCCTGCGTGCTGTCGCTGGTGTGGCTCCACGTCCCTTCCTCTAGGCTTTAAAGCCCTTGTACATATTCAGGTGTTTTACCTGGGAAGGTTGGGAAAAGTTCAACAGCAGCTGGCCTGGGGCTCAGCTCACGGTTACTCACAGATGCCTCGGCATGGCCCCCGCTTTGCAATGAGGACGCTCCTTGCATAGGAGTGGGCTGCTGGCTCTATGGGAGATGATTCCCCACATCTGACCAATTTCAGAATTGTTTACTGCTGGAGCAAGTGCCCTGATAGGGTTTCCCTCTGTCTAACTCGTGGGTTCAGGTTTTTTTTTTCTTTTTTGGTTCAAGATAGATTTTATTCCTCTTTTATGTATTTATAGACATAAGCATGGAAATAATTCATTCATATAAATACATCTGTGTGAAGGGAAGAACTTTTTTCTGTTTTAATTTTAAATTTTATTTTTAAAAATTTTGAAATTTAATTTTATTTATTTTTTTATACAGCAGGTTATTATTAGTTATGTATTTTATGCATATACATGTATACAGGTCAATCCCAATCTCCCAACTCATCCCAACACCACCTCCCCATGGCTTCCCACACTTGGTGTCCATACGTGTGTTCTCTACCTCTGTGTCTCTCTTTCTTCCCTGCAAACCAGTTCATCTGTACCATTTTTCTAGGTTCCACATATATGCATTAATATACAATATTTGTTTTTCTCTTTCTGACTTACTTCATTCTGTATGACAATCTCTAGATCCTTCGATGTCTCTACAAATGACCCAGTTTCATTCCTTCTTATGGCTGAGTAATATTCCATTTTATATATGTACCACATCTTTATCCATTCGTCTGTCTGTGGGTATTTAGGTTGCTTCCATTACCTGGCTATCGTAAATAGTGCTGAAATGAGCATTGTGGTGAATGTGCCTTTTTGATTTATGGTTTTCTCTGGGTATATGCCCAGAAGTGGGATTGCTGGATCATATGGTAATTCTATTTCTAGGTTTTTTAAGGAAACTCCATACTGTTCTCCATCGTGACTGTATCAATTTACATTTCTACCAATAGTGGAAGAAGGATCCTTTTGTCCACACCCTCCCCAGAATTCGTTGTTTGTAGATTTTCTGATGATGCCGATTCTAACAGGTGTGAGGTGATACCTCACTGTTGTTTTGATTTGCATTTCTCTAATAATTAGTGATGTTGAGCAGCTTTTCATGTGTGTCTTGGCCATCTCTGTGTCTTCTTTGAAGAAACGTCTCTGTAGATATTCTGCCCATTTTTGTATTGGGTTGTTTGTTTTTTTAATATTAAGCTGCATGAGCTCTTTATATATATTGGAGATTAAACCTTTGTCCATTGATTCGTTTGCAAATATTTTCGCCCATTCTGAGGGATGCTTTTTGCCATTCCCGTTTTTTTAACAAAAACAGAAAGAAAGAAAAAGAAGCAGAACACTAATGTGTGTAATATATGCCTTTTGAAACTGTCGTTTTGAAATATGGACGTCCTTTGAATTTTTTGGTCGATATATGAACCCAGGATTTGTTTTCAGGGCAGGTGTCATTTACAGGCCTGCAATGATTTTGAATATCAACTGACCATTAGCGCTGGGATTAAAGCTGCTGTTGTGTGAAACGGCCACAAGGTGGCAGCAGTTCTCCCTTACCAAATCTGGTTACTGGGGCAACAGAGCCTCAATGGAAGTCGTGTTCTAGATTGGAATTTAGAATGGAATGTGCCAGGAGAAAGCCCCTCAAGTTTGTCTCACTACTTCTTGTTCGTGTTTTTAATTTAATTTTTTTATTTTTTATTACAGCAAATTTGATTACAATGTTTGGCTAGTTGTAGGTGTGGAAGATGTGGTTCTTTTACACATATACATATGTCAGTTCTTCCTGGGATCCTTTTCCCGTGTACCTTATGACAGAATGTTGAGTAGTCTTCTCTTGGTATTCTGTAGGTCTTTGGTGATTATATATGTCACCTGTGTTTGTATATGTCTGTTAACCCCAATAACATAACGAAACCAATCCTCACACCTTTCCATTGGTGAACCATAAGTTTGTTGAATGAATCTGTGATTGCCCTTCTCCGTGGAAATATCTGCCCTGGTATCCATTTTTCGGTCACACCTATAAGAGATATGATATGATATGTGTCTTTCACTTTCTGACTTACTACAAGTCACGTGATTACCTCTAGACACACCTACGGTGCTGCAAATGTCATTGTGTCCTTTTATTCCTTGGCTTCTATTCTGCCTTAGCGAGGTCCATTTTCAACAATGTGATTCCCTGAGGGCTGAGGATTAGCTGACCTGGGTAGCCTGACCCTGCCGGCCGGCCCTCCCCGGGTGTGCCTGTGTTGAGATCAATATAAACAGCACTGCAGGCAGCAATAGCCACTGAAGCTGTGCCTGACTCCATATTCTCTGCCCCCTCAGCAGTCTCGGGGCTGTGCTGGTGGGAGGGAGTGAGGGGCCACGGCTTTGTGGGTGGCCTGGTGTGAGTGGGTCTCTGCTGGACTTTCTCCAGGAGTTGCCAGGCTTCCACCTGTAAAGAAGAGGATGTGGCATCCATAACTTCCGCTGGAATTTCTCTCTGGACAGAGGTGAGGAAGGAAAAAAGCAGTGGGGGCCGGGACAGGAGGGGTATCTCAGGCAGGGCAATGGAAAGCTTCCAGAAGAGCGCCCAGGGCCAGGATCATCCTGGCTGGCCTGCAGGCACCAAGTTGGCCTGCGTGCTGTCGCTGGTGTGGCTCCACGCCCCTTCTGCCAGGCTTTAAAGCGCTTGTACATATTCAGGTGTTTTACCTGGGAAGGGTGGGAAAAGTTCAACAGCAGCTGGCCTGGGGCTCAGTTCACGGTTACTCACAGATGCCTCGGCATGGCCCCCCGCTTTGAAATGAGGACGCTCCTTGCGTAGGAGTGGGCTGCTGGCTGTATGGGAGATGATTCCCCACCTCTGACCAATTTCAGAATTGTTTACCGCTGGAACAAGTGCCCTGATAGGGTTTTCCTCTATCTAACTCGTGGGTTCAGGTTTTTTTTTCTTTTTTGGTTCAAGTTAGATTTTATTCCTCTTTTATGTATTTATAGATATAAGCATGGAAATAATTCATTCATATAAATACATCTGTGTGAAGGGAAGGACTTTTTTCTGTTTTATTTTCAAATTTTATTTTTTAAAATTTTGAAATTTAATTTTATTTATTTTTTTATACAGCAGGTTATTATTAGTTATGTATTTTATGCCTATACATGTATACAGGTCAATCCCAGTCTCTCAACTCATCCCAACACCACCTCCCCATGGCTTCCCACACTTGGTGTCCATACGTGTGGTCTCTACCTCTGTGTCTCTCTTTCTTCCCTGCAAACCAGTTCATCTGTACCATTTTTCTAGGTTCCACATATATGCATTAATATACAATATTTGTTTGTCTCATTCTGACTTACTTCATTCTGTATGACAGTCTCTATATCCATCGACGTCTCTACAAATGTCCCAGTTTCATTCCTTCTTATGGCTGAGTAATATTCCATTTTATATATGTACCACATCTTTATCCATTCGTCTGTCTGTGGGTATTTAGGTTGCTTCCATTACCTGGCTATCGTAAATAGTGCTGAAATGAGCATTGTGGTGAATGTGCCTTTTTGATTTATGGTTTTCTCTGGGTATATGCCCAGAAGTGGGATTGCTGGATCATATGGTAATTCTATTTCTAGGTTTTTTAAGGAAACTCCATACTGTTCTCCATCGTGACTGTATCAATTTACATTTCCACCACTAGTGGAAGAGGGATCCTTTTGTCCACACCCTCCCCAGAATTCGTTGTTTGTAGATTTTCTGTTGATGCCGATTCTAACAGGTGTGAGGTGATACCTCTTTGTAGTTTTGTTTTGCATTTCTCTAATAATTAGTGATGTTGAGCAGCTTTTCATGTTGGTCTTGGCCATCTCTGTGTCTTCTTTGAAGAAACGTCTCTTTAGATCTTCGGCCCATTTTTGTATTGGGTTGTTTGTTGTTTTAATATTAAGCTGCAAGAGCTCTTTATATATATTGGAGATTAAACCTTTGTCCATTGATTCGTTTGCAAATATTTTCGCCCATTCTGAGGGATGCTTTTTGCCATTCCCGTTTTTTTAACAAAAAAAGAAAGAAAGAAAAAGAAGCAGAACACTGATGTGTGTAATATATGCCTTTTGAAACTGTCGTTTTGAAATATGGACGTTCTTTGAATTTTTTGGTCGATATATGAACCCAGGATTTGTTTTCAGGGCAGGTGTCATTTACAGGCCTGCAATGATTTTGAATATCAACTGACCATTAGCGCTGGGATTAAAGCTGCTGTTGTGTGAAACGGCCACAAGGTGGCAGCAGTTCTCCCTTACCAAATCTGGTTACTGGGGCAACAGAGCCTCAATGGATGTCCTGTTCTAGATTGGAATTTAGAATGGAATGTGCCAGGAGAAAGCCTCTCAAGTTTGTCTCACTACATCTTGTTCGTGTTTTTAATTTAATTTTTTATTTTTTATTACAGCAAATTTGATTACAATGTTTGGCTTGTTGTAGGTGTGGAAGATGTGGTTCTTTTACACATATACATATGTCTGTTCTTCCTGGGATCCTTTTCCCATGTACCATATGACAGAATGTTCAGTGGTCTTCTCTTGGTATTCTGTAGGTCTTTGTTGATTATATATGTCACCTGTGTTTGTATATGTCTGTTAACCCCAATATCATAATGAAACCAATCCTCACACCTTTG
This sequence comes from Hyperoodon ampullatus, assembly GCF_949752795.1. Lineage (NCBI taxonomy): Eukaryota > Metazoa > Chordata > Mammalia > Artiodactyla > Ziphiidae > Hyperoodon > Hyperoodon ampullatus. The sequence continues at coordinate 1,263,059 of NW_027640805.1, read as the reverse complement.
CATTGATGAACCATAAGTTTGTTGAATGAATCTGTGATTGCCCTTCTCTGTGGAAATATCTGCCCTGGTATCCATTTTTCGGTCAATCCTATAAGAGATATGATATGATATGTGTCTTTCACTTTCTGACTTACTACAAGTCACGTGATTACCTCTAGACACACCTACGGTGCTGCAAATGGCATTGTGTCCTTTTATTCCTTGGCTTCTATTCTGCCTTAGCGAGGTCCATTTTCAACAATGTGATTCCCTGAAGGCTGAGGATTAGCTGACCTGGGTAGCCTGACCCTGCCGGCCGGCCCTCCCCAGGTGTGCCTGGGTTGAGATCAATATAAACAGCGCTGCAGGCAGCAATAGCCCCTGAAGCTGTGCCTGACTCCATATTCTCTGCCCCGTCAGCAGTCTCGGGGCTGTGCTGGTGGGAGGGAGTGAGGGGCCACGGCTTTGTGGGTGGCCCTGTGTGAGTGGGTCTCTGCTGGACTTTCTGCAGGAGTTGCCAGGCTGCCACCTGTAAAGAAGAGGATGTGTCACCCATACCTTCCGCTGGAATTTCTCTCCGGACAGAGGTGAAAGGAAAAAATCAGTGGGGGCCGGGACAGGAGGGGTATCTCAGGCAGGGCAATGGAAAGCTTCCAGAAGAGCGCCCAGAGCCAGGAAAATCCTGGCTGGCCTGCAGGCACCAAGTTGGCCTGCGTGCTGTCGCTGGTGTGGCTCCACGGCCCTTCCTCTAGGCTTTCCAGCCCTTGTACATATTCAGGTGTTTTACCTGGGAATGGTGGGAAAAGTTCAAAGGCATCTGGCCTGTGTCTCAGCTCACGGTTACTCACAGATGCCTCCGCATGGCCCCCAGCTTTGCAATGAGGACACTCTTTGCATAGGAGTGGGCTGCTGGCTGTATGGGAGATGACTCCCCACCTCTGACCAATTTCAGAATTGTTTACCGATGGAGCAAGTGCCCTGATAGGGTTTTTCTCTGTCTAACTCGGGGGTTCAGGTTTTTTTTTTTTCTTTTTTGGTTCAAGTTAGATATTATTCCTCTTTTATGTATTTATAGATATAAGCATGGAAATAATTCATTCATATAAATACATCTGTGTGAAGGGAAGAACTTTTTTCTGTTTTATTTTTAAGTTTTATTTTTTAAAATTTTGAAATTTAATTTTATTTATTTTTTTATACAGCAGGTTATTATTAGTTATGTATTTTATGCATATACATGTATACAGGTCAATCCCAATCTCCCAACTCATCCCACCACCACCAACCCATGGCTTCCCACACTTGGTGTCCATATGTGTGTTCTCTACCTCTGTGTCTCTATTTCTTCCCTGCAAACCAGTTCATCTGTACCATTTTTCTAGGTTCCACATATATGCATTAATATACAATATTTGTTTGTCTCTTTCTGACTTACTTCATTCTGTATGACAGTCTCTAGATCCATCGACGTCTCTACAAATGACCCACTTTCATTCCTTCTTATGGCTGAGTAATATTCCATTTCATATATGTACCAAATGTTTATCCATTCATCTGTCTGTGGGTATTTAGGTTGCTTCCATTACCTGGCTATCGTAAATAGTGCTGAAATGAGCATTGTGGTGAATGTGCCTTTTTGATTTATGGTTTTCTCTGGGTATATGCCCAGAAGTGGGATTGCTGGATCATATGGTAATTCTATTTCTAGTTTTTTTAAGGAAACTCCATACTGTTCTCCATCGTGACTGTATCAATTTACATTTCCACCACTAGTGGAAGAGGGATCATTTTGTCCACACCCTCCCCAGAATTCGTTGTTTTTAGATTTTCTGATGATGCCGATTCTAACAGGTGTGAGGTGATACCTCAATGTAGTTTTGATTTGCATTTCTCTAATAATTAGTGATGTTGAGCAGCTTTTCATGTGCGTCTTGGCCATGTCTGTGTCTTCTTTGAAGAAACGTCTCTTTAGATCTTCTGCCCATTTTTGTATTGGGTTGTTTGTTTTTTTAATATTACGCTGCAAGAGCTCTTTATATATATTGGAGATTAAACCTTTGTCCATTGATTCGTTTGCAAATATTTTCGCCCATTCTGAGGGATGCCTTATTCCATTCCCAATTTTTAACAAAAAAAGAAAGAAAGAAAAAGAAGCAGAACACTAATGTGTGTAAAATATGCCTTTTGAAACTGTCGTTTTGAAATATGGACGTCCTTTGAATTTTTTGGTCGATATATGAACCCAGGATTTGTTTTCAGGGCAGGTGTCATTTACAGGCCTGCAATGATTTTGAATATCAACAGACCATTAGCGCTGGGATTAAAGCTGCTGTTGTGTGAAACGGCCACAAGGTGGCAGCAGCTCTCCCTTACCAAATCTGGTTACTAGGGCAACAGAGCCTCAATGGAAGTCCTGTTCTAGATTGGAATTTAGAAGGCAATGTGCCAGGAGAAAGACCCTCATGTTTGTCTCACTACTTCTTGTTCGTGTTTTTAATTTAATTTTTTTATTTTTTCTTACAGCAAATTTGATTACAATGTTTGGCTTTTTGTAGGTGTGGAAGATGTGGTTCTTTTACACATATACATATGTCTGTTCTTCCTGGGATCCTTTTCCCATGTACCTTATGACAGAATGTTGAGTAGTCTTCTCTTGGTATTCTGTAGGTCTTTGGTGATTATATATGTCACCTGTGTTTGTATATGTCTGTTAACCCCAATATCATAATGAAACCAATCCTCACACCTTTCCATTGGTGAACCATAAGTTTGTTTAATGAATCTGTGATTGCCCTTCTCCGTGGAAATATCTGCCCTGGTATCCATTTTTTGGTCACACCTATAAGAGATATGATATGATATGTGTCTTTCATTTTCTGACTTACTACAAGTCTCGTGATTACCTCTAGACACACCTACGGTGCTGCAAATGTCATTGTGTCCTGTTATTCCTTGGCTTCTATTCTGCCTTAGCGAGGTCCATTTTCAACAATGTGATTCCCTGAGGGCTGAGGATTAGCTGACCTGGGTAGCCTGACCCTGCCGGCCGGCCGACCCTCCCCAGGTGTGCCTGGGTTGAGGTCAATATAAACAGCGCTGCAGGCAGCAATAGCCCCTGAATCTGTGCCTGACTCCATGGTCTCTGACCAGTCAGCAGTCTCGGGGCTGTGCTGGTGGGAGGGAGTGTGGGGCCACGGCTTTGTGGGTGGCCCGGTGTGAGTGGGTCTCTGCTGGACTTTCTGCAGGAGTTGCCAGGATGCCACGTGTAAACAAGAGGATGTATCACCCACACATTCCGTTGGAATTTCTCTCCGGACATAGGTGAGGAAGGAAAAAAGCAGTGGGGGCCTGGACAGGAGGGGTATCTCAGGCAGGGCAATGGAAAGCTTCCAGAAGAGCGCCCAGGGACAGGACCATCCTGGCTGGCCTGCAGGCACCAAGTTGGCCTGCGTGCTGTCGCTCTTGTGGCTCCACCTCCGTTTCTCTAAGCTTTCAATCCCTTGTAAATATTCAGGTGTTTTACCTGGGAAGGGTGGGAAAAGTTCAGCAGCAGCTGGCCTGGGGCTCAGCTCACGGTTACTCACAGATGCCTCAAGTCCCTTTCACTGAGGAAGGTGTAGGTCTTGTCTATTCCATAGTTTGTTTTTGGAACGGTAACTGTGCTTATATCAAACTCTGGTTTTATGCATCACCCCACCTCTCATTCCCCCTTAAGCAGGCATCAGAGTGTTTTCCAAAGGTGAGACTCTGTTCTCTTTCCTAACTGAGTTCAAGTGTAGCCATGTTTACAGGATCTTCATAAGTGATATGTTAATATAAGTTCCTTTTTCTGTGTGACTTATTTCACTTAGAAGCATCATACCTCAATCCACTCATTTTGCTGCTACTGGTCTTATGCCATTGATCGCATGGCTGAGGGATATTCCATCGTACGGAAGTTCCAAAATTTTTTGAACCATTTTTATATTTCCTGGGATATTTAAGGTGTACCAAAGTTGAGGTCCTTGTAAGCAGTGCAGCCCTAAATTTTGGGGTGGCTCTGTCTTATTGATTTTCAGTTTTCCCAAGGTATATTCCCTAGACAGGAAGTGCCCTTGGCTCTGTAGCTCTGTTCTTTACTTGTTTTAGGGAACACAATGCACTCCTCCAGAGAGGCAGTTGGCAATTTACATGCCGCCCATCAGCATAACAAAGCTCCCTGTTCTCCAGGACCTGTCTTGCCTTTCTGGTTTTTACACATTTTGTGGATGTCCCTTTTGACCGGTGGGAAGTGATACTTCTTTGTAGTGCAGATTTGCATTGCCCGCTTGTTGCTTGGCTAAAAATGGCGTATGCGTTTTCTCCTGAATATATTCAGAAGAAAACTCATACGCCCTTTTTCGCCAAGTGCATCATTGTCGAAGTTTTGCCCCTCTTCCTGTGCTTTAAAGGCGATTCCAACGTACTTCTTGAAATCTTTTTCCTGCTATTCTGCCTCGCTTTCAAGTCCACCTCGTTGCCTTCCCTCAACTGATTTTTGGACGATAGTTGTCCTTTATTACTCGGCCAGTTTGTGAATTGCTGTGCCCCTGAGCTCCATTTTTCAACTCGTTTTTGGTGAGCTGACCGCAAGTCCAAAATTTTGTTTCAGGACCTATACTGGTTCCCGGTGGGTGGATGAGACTTTGGTTAATTCTTCTACCTGCAGGGAAATTACAGTGATATGTGCCCGTCCAAATGCCTAACAGCTACTCTCTCATTGGTTCTCCCTCTTCCCTTTCATCTTCTGCCAAATTGGAAACCTGTGCGAACCAGGAGGTTAAAGGGGCTTTCTCTCCAAGTTGGGAGGTTGATAGTAAAGCAGATGGAAAGTCAAACCCGAGCACCAGGAGAGGGACTATTCGTTGAGTTTTAGAAACCTTTCGTATTCACAGTGTGTCCGTTCTCTAGGTTTCCCATACATGTTATAGCTGTAGTAATATTCCCTTTAAGCTGGAGAGTTGGCACCCATGGAATGGGTGCCAGGCATTTGTGCTTTAAAGGGTCTGCATTTGCTCACACAATCTCACCAATCCTCTAAGTCCCAAGTGTCCAGGCTTATGCCACATCCAGCTGTCGTTGTACATAGGGTCATTCCAGGTTTCATCAGAGACCCTGAAGCAATTGGAAAGAATTTCCCAGTTTTTTTGTTTTGTTTTTGAAATTCCTTTTTATAATGGGTTTGAGCTGATTCTCGCTGCCATGTTTATGCCAGTCTAGACACACTTGATTCCCTTATGGAGACATATCAATACATATGTTTTAAGATTCTTACTAGTCAGATATATTCCTCTGCGGGAAATATGGGGTTTTGAGTCCCTTTCACTGAGGAAGGTGTAGGTCTTGTTTATTCCATAGTTGGTTTTTGGAACGGTACCTGTGCTTATATCAAACTCTGGTTTTATGCATCACCCCACCTCTCCTTCCCCCTTAAGCAGGCATAAGAGTGTTTTCTAAATGTGAGACACTGTTCTCTTTCCTAACTCAGTTCAAGTGTAGCCATGTTTACAGGATCATCATAAGTGATATCTTATGATAAGTTTCTTTTTCTGTGTGACTTATTTCACTTAGAATCATCGTAACTGAATCCACCCATTTTGCTGGTACTGGTGTTATGACATTGATTTCATGGCTGAGGGTTATTCCATCGTACGTAAGTACCACAATTTTTTAAAACGTTTTTATATTTCCTGGGATATTTAAGGTGTACCCAAGTTGAGGTCCTTGTAAGCAGTGCAGCCCTAAATTTTGGGGTGGCTCTGGCTTATCAATTTTCAGTTTTCCCAAGGTATATTCCCTAGACTGGAAGTGCCCTTGGCTCTGTAGCTCTGTTGTTTATTTGTTTTAGGGAACACAATGCACTCCTCCAGAGAGGCAGTTGGCAATTTACATCCCGCCCATCAGCATAACAAGGCTCCATGTTCTCCAGGACCTGTCTTGCCTTTCTGGATTTTACACATTTTGTGGATGTCCCTTTTGCCCGGTGGGAAGTGATACTTCTCTGTAGTGCAGATTGGCATTGCCCGCTTGCTTGCTTGGCCAAAAAGGGCATATGCGTTTTCTCCTGAATATATTCAGGAGAAAACGAATATGACCTTTTTGGCCAAGTGCATCATTGTCAAAGTTGTGCCCCTCTTCCTGTGCTTTAAAGGCGATTCCAACGTACCTCTTGAAATCTGTTTCCTGCTATTCTGCCTCACATTCAAGTCCGCCTCGTTGCCTTCCCTCAACAGATTTTTGGACGATACTTGTCCTTTAATACTCGGCCAGTTTTTGAATTGCTGTGCCCCTGAGCTCCATTTTTCAACTCGCTTTTTATGAGCTGACCGCAAGTCCAAAATTTTGGTTCAGGACCTATACTGGTTTCCGGTGGGTGGCTGAGACTTTGGTTAATTCTTCTTCCTGCCGGGAAATTACAGTGATATGTGCCCGGCCAAATGCCTAACAGCTACTCTCTCATTGGTTCTCCCTCTTCCCTTTCATCCTCTGCCAAATTGGCAACCTGTGCGTACCAGGAGGTTAAAGGGGCTGTCTCTCCAAGTTGGGAGGTTGATAGTAAAGCAGATGGAAAGTCAAACCCGAGCACCAGGAGAGGGACCATTCGTTGAGTTTTAGAAACGTTTCGTATTCACAGTGTGTCCGTTCTCTAGGTTTCCCGTACATGTTATAGCTGTAGTAATATTCTCTTTAACCTGGAGAGTTGGGACCCATGGAATGGGTGCCAGGCATTTGTGCTTTAAAGGGTCTGCATTTGCTCACCCAATCTCACCAATCCTCTTAGTCACAAGTGTCCAGGCTTATGCCACATCCAGCTGTCGTTGTACCTAGGGTCATTCCAGGTTTCATCAGAGACCCTGAAGGAATTGTAAAGAATTTCCCAGTTGTTTTGTTTTGTTTTTGAATTTCCTTTTTATAGTGGGTTTGAGCTGATTCTCGCTGCCATGTTTATGCCAGTCTAGACACACTTGATTCCCTTACAGAGACATATCAATACATAGGTTTTAAGATTCTTACTAGTCAGATATATTCCTCTGCGGGAAATATGGGGTTTTGAGTCCCTTTCACTGAGGAAGGTGTAGGTCTTGTATATTCCATAGTTGGTTTTTGGAACGGTACCTGTGCTTATATCAAACTCTGGTTTTATGCATCACCCCACCTCTCCTTCCCCCTTAAGCAGGCATAAGAGTGTTTTCTAAATGTGAGACACTGTTCTCTTTCCCCACTCAGTTCAAGTGAAGCCATGTTTACAGGATCTTCATAAGTGATATCTTATGATAAGTTTCTTTTTCTGTGTGACTTATTTCACTTAGAATCATCGTTCCTGAATCCACCCATTTTGCTGCAACTGGTCTTATGACATTGATTTCATGGCTGAGGGATATTCCATCGTACGTGTGTACCACAATTTTTTGAACCATATTTATATTTCCTGGCATACTTAAGGTGTACCCAAGTTGAGGTCCTTGTAAGCAGTGCAGCCCTAAATTTTGGGGTGGCTCTGTCTTATTGATTTTCAGTTTTCCCAAGGTATATTCCCTAGACTGGAAGTGCCCTTGGCTCTGTAGCTCTGTTGTTTACTTGTTTTAGGGAACACAATGCACTCTTCCAGAGAGGCAGTTGGCAATTTACATCCCACCCATCAGCATAACAAGGCTCCCTGTTCTCCAGGGCCTGTCTTGCCTTTCTGGTTTTTACACATTTTGTGGATGTCCCTTTTGACCGGTGGGAAGTGATACTTCTTTGTAGTGCAGATTTGCATTGCCCGCTTGCTTGCTTGGCCAAAAAGGGCGTATGCGTTTTCTCCTGAATATATTCAGGAGAAAACGCATACGCCCTTTTTGGCCAAGTGCATCATTGTCGAAGTTGTGCCCCTCTTCCTGTGCTTTAAAGGCGATTCCAACGTACCTCTTGAAATCTGTTTCCTGCTATTCTGCCTAGCTTTCACGTCCACCTCGTTGCCTTCCCTCAACAGATTGTTGATCGATAGTTGTCATTTATTACTCGGCCAGTTTGTGAATTGCTGTGCCCCTGAGCTCCATTTATCAACTCGTTTTTTGTGAGCTGACCGCATGCCCAAAATTTTGGTTCAGGACCTATGCTGGTTCCCGGTGGGGGGCTGAGACTTTGGTTAATTCTTCTTCCTGCCGGGAAATTAGAGTTAAATGTGCCCGTACAAATGACTAACAGCTACTCTCTCATTGCTTCTCCCTTTTCACATTCATCCTCTTCCAAATTGGCAACCTGTGCGAACCAGGAGGTTAAAGGGACAGTCTCTCCAATTTGGGAGGTTGATAGTAAAGCAGATGGAAAGTCTCACCAGAGCACCAGGAGAGGGAATATTCGTTGAGTTTTAGAAACCTTTCGTATTCACAGTGTGTCCGTTCTCTAGGTTTCCTGTACATGTTATAGCTGTAGTAATATTCCCTTTAACCTGGAGAGTTGGGACCCATGGAATGGGTGCCAGGCATTTGTGCTTTAAAGGGTCTGCATTTGCTCAACCAATCTCACCAATCCTCTCAGTCCCAAGTGTCCAGCCTTATGCCACATCCAGCTGTCATTGTAGATAGGGTCATTCCAGGTTTCATCAGAGACCCTGAAGGAATTGTAAAGAATTTCCCAGTTTTTTTGTTTTTTTTTGAAATTCCTTTTTATTGTGGGTTTGAGCTGATTCTCGCTGCCATGTTTATGCCAGTCTAGACCCACTTGATTCCCTTACAGACACATATCAATACATAGGTTTTAAGATTCTTACTAGTCAGATATATTCCTCTGCGGGAAATATGGGGTTTTGAGTCCCTTTCACTGAGGAAGGTGTAGGTCTTGTCTATTCCATAGTTGGTTTTTGGAACGGTACCTGTGCTTATATCAAACTCTGGTTTTATGCATCACCCCACCTCTCCTTCCCCCTTAAGCAGGCATAAGAGTGTTTTCTAAATGTGAGACTCTGTTCTCTTTCCTAACTCAGTTCAAGTGTAGCCATGTTTACAGGATCTTCATAAGTGATATCTTATGATAAGTTTCTTGTTCTGTGTGACTTATTTCACTTAGAATCATCGTACCTGAATCCACCCATTTTGCTGCTACTGGTCTTATGACATTGATTTCATGGCTGAGGGATATTCCATCGTACGTAAGTACCACAATTTTTGAACCATTTTTATATTTCCTGGGATATATAAGGTGTACCCAAGTTGAGGTCCTTGTAAGCAGTGCAGCCCTAAATTTTGGGGTGGCTGTGTCTTATTGATTTTCAGTTTTCCCAAGGTATATTCCCTAGACTGGAAGTGCCCTTGGCTCTGTAGGTCTGTTGTTTACTTGTTTTAGGGAACACAATGCACTCCTCCAGAGAGGCAGTTGGCAATTTACATCCCGCCCATCAGCATAACAAGGCTCCCTGTTCTCCAGGGCCTGTCTTGCCTTTCTGGTTTTTACACATTTTGTGGATGTCCCTTTTGACCGGTGGGAAGTGATACTTCTTTGTAGTGCAGAATTGCATTGCCCGCTTGCTTGCTTGGCCAAAAAGGGCGTATTCGTTTTCTCCTGAATATATTCAGGTGAAAACGCATACGCCCTTTTTGGCCAAGTGCATCATTGTCAAAGTTGTGCCCCTCTTCTTCTGCTTTAAAGGTGATTCCAACGTACCTCTTGAAATCTGTTTCCCGCTATTCTGCCTCGCTTTCAAGTCCTCCTCATTGCCTTCCCTTAACAAATTGTTGCACGATAGTTGTCCTTTATTACTCGGCCAGTTTGTCAATTGCTGTGCCCCTGAGCTCCATTTTTCAACTCGTTTTTGGTGAGCTGACCGCAAGTCCAAAATTTTGGTTCAGGACCTATACTGGTTCCCGGTGGGGGGCTGAGACTGTGGTTAATTCTTCTTCCTGCCGGGAAATTACAGTGATATGTGCCCGTCCAAATGCCTAACAGCTACTCTCTCATTGGTTCTCCCTCTTCCCTTTCCTCCTCTGCCAAATTGGCAACCTGTGCGAACCAGGAGGTTAAAGGGGCTGTCTCTCCAAGCTGGGAGGTTGATAGTAAAGCAGATGGAAAGTCAAACCGGAACACCAGGAGAGGGACTATTCGTTGAGTTTTAGAAACCTTTCGTATTCACAGTGTGTCCGTTATCTAGGTTTCCCGAACATGTTATAACTGTAGTAATATTCCCTTCAACCTGGAGAGTTGGGACCCATGGAATGGGTTGCATGCATTATTGCTTTATAGGGTCTGCATTTGCTCACCCAATCTCACCAATCATCTCAGTCCCAAGTGTCCCTCCTTATGCCACATCCAGCTGTCATTGTAGATAGGGTCATTCCAGGTTTCATCAGAGACCCTGAAGGAATTGTAAAGAATTTCCCAGTTTTTTTCTTTTGTTTCTGAAATTCCTTTTTATAGTGGGTTTGAGCTGATTCTAGCTGCCATGTTTATGCCAGTCTAGACACACTTGATTCCCTTATGGAGACATATCAATACATAGGTTTTAAGATTCTTACTAGTCAGATATATTCCTCTGCGGGAAATATGGGGTTTTGAGTCCCTTTCACTGAGGAAGTTGTAGGTCTTCTCTATTCCATAGTTGGTTTTTGGAACGGTACCTGTGCTTATATCAAACTCTGGTTTTATGCATCTCCCTACCTCTCCTTCCCCCTTAAGCAGGCATAGGAGTGTTTTCTAAATGTGAGACACTGTCCTCTTTCCTAACTTAGTTCAAGTGTAGCCATGTTTACAGGATCTTCATAAGTGATATCTTATGATAAGTTTCTTTTTCTGTGTGACTTATTTCACTTAGAATCATCGTACCTGAATCCACCCATTTTGCTGCTGCTGGTCTTATGACATTGATTTCATGGCTGAGGGATATTACATCGTACGTAAGTACCACAATTTTTTGAACCATTTTTATATTTCCTGGGATATTTAAGGTGTACCCAAGTTGAGGTCCTTGTAAGCAGTGCAGCCCTAAATTGTGGAGTGGCTCTGTCTTATTGATTTTCAGTTTTCCCAAGGTATATTCCCTAGACTGGAAGTGCCCTTGGCTCTGTACCTCTGTTCTTTACTTGTTTTAGGGAACACAATGCACTCCTCCAGAGAGGCAGTTGGCAATTTACATCCCGCGCATCAGCATAACAAGGCTCCCTGTTCTCCAGAGCCTGTCTTGCCTTTCTGGTTTGTACACATTTTGTGGATGTCCCTTTTGACCGGTGGGAAGTGATACTTCTTTGTAGTGCAGATATGCATTGCCCGCTTGCTTGCTTGGCCAAAAAGGGCGTATGCATTTTCTCCTGAATATATTCAGGAGAAAACGCATACGCCCTTTTTGGCCAAGTGCATCATTGTCGAAGTTGTGCCCCTCTTCCTGTGCTTTAAACGCGATTCCAAAGTACCTCTTGAAATCTGTTTCCTGCTATTCTGCCTGCCTTTCAAATACGCCTCGTTTCCTTCCCTCAACAGATTTTTGGACGAGAGTTGTCCTTTATTATTCTGCCAGTTTTTGAATTGCTGTGCCCCTGAGCTCCATTTTTCAACTCGTTTTTTGTGAGCTGAACGCAAGTCCAAAATTTTGGTTCAGGACCTATACTGGTTCCCGGTGGGTGCCTGAGACTTTTGTTAATTCTTCTTCCTGCCGGGAAATTAGAGTGGCATGTGCCCGTCCAAATGCCTAACAGCTACTCTCTCATTGGTTCTCCCTCTTCCCTTTCATCCTCTGCCAAATTGGCAACCTGTGCGAACCAGGAGGTTATAGGGGCTGTCTCTTCAAGTTGGGAGACTGATAATAAAGCAGTTGGAAAGTCAAACCGGTGCACCAGGAGTGGGTCTATTCTTTGAGTTTTAGAAACCTTTTGTATTCAGAGTGTGTCCGTTCTCTAGGTTTCCCGTACATGTTATAGCTGTAGTAATCGTTCCTTCATCCTGGATAGTTGGGACCCATGGAATGGGTGCCACATATTATTGTTTTAAAGTGTCTGCATTTGCTCACCCAATCTCACCAATCCTCTCAGTCCCAAGTGTCCAGCCTTATGCCACATCCAGCTGTCGTTGTTGATAGGGTCATTCCAGGTTTCATCAGAGACCCTGAAGGAATTGTAAAGAATTTCCCTGTTTTTTGTTTTGTTTTTGAAATTCTTTTTCTAGTTGTTTTGAGCTGATTCTCGCTGCCATGTTTATGCCAGTCTAGACACACTTGATTCCCTTACGGAGACATATCAATACATAGGTTTTAAGATTCTTACTTGTAAGATATATTCCTCTGCGGGAAATATGGGGTTTTGAATCCCGTTCACAGAGGAAGTAGTCGGTCTTGTCTATTCTGTATTTGGATTATGGAACCGTACCTGTGCTAATATCAAACTCTGGTTTTATTCATCACCCCACCTCTGCTTTCCCGTTAAGCATGCATAAGAGTGTTTTCTATATATGAGACTCTGTTCCCTTTCCTAATTCATTCCATGTGTAGCCATGTTTATATACCCTTCATAAGTGATATCTTATGATAAGTTTCTTTTTCTGTGTGATTTTTTCAGTTAGAATCACCGTACATGAATCCCGTCATTATGCTGCTACTGGCCTTATGACATTGACTTCATGGCTGAGGGATATTCCATCATACGTATGTACCACAATTTCTTTACCATTTTTGTCTTTCCTGGGATATATAAGGTGTCCCGAAGTCGAGGTTCTTGTAAGCAGTGCTGCCATAAATTTTGGGGTGGCTGTGTCTTATTGATTTTTAGTTTTCCCAAGGTATATTCCCGTGACTGGAAGTGCCTTAGGTTGTGAAGCACTGCTGTTTACTTCTTTTTGGGAACACAGTGCACTCCTCCACAGTGGCTGTTGGCAATTTACATCCCACCCATCCGCATAACAAGGCTCCCTCTTCTCCAGATTCTGTCTTGCCTTTCTTGTTTTTACACATTTTACGGATGTCCCTTTTGACCGGTTGGAATTGATACTTCTTTGTAGTGCAGATTTCCATTGTGCGGTTGCTTGGTTGGCCAAAATGGGCACATGCGTTTTCTCCTGAATATATTCAGGAGAAAACGCATGCGCCCTTTATGGACAATTCCATAATTGTCGAAGTTTTGATGCTTTTCCTGTGTTTAAAGGCGATTCCAATATACTTCTGGAAATCTGTTTCGTGCACTTCTGCCTCATTTTCAAGTCCGCCTCATGGCTTTCTCTCAACAGATTTTTGGAAGAGAGTAGTACTTTATAACTCTGCAAGTTAGTGAATTGCTGTGCCCCTGAGCTCCATTTTTCAACTCGCATTTTTGTGGGCTGACTGCCAATCCACAATTTTGCTTCAGGACCTATACTGGTTCCATTGGGGAGGCTGGCTCAGAGTTTGTTAATTCTTCTTCGTGACTGGAATTTAGAGTGACATGTGGCCATCCAAATGCCTACAGCTACTCTCTAATTGTTTCTCCCTCTTCCCTTATATCCTCTGCAAAACGTGCCAACTGTGCGAACCAGGAGGTTAAAGGTGCTGACTCTCCAATTTGGGAGATTGATACTAAAGGAGTTGGAATGTCAAACTGGTGCTCAAGGAGAGAAAAAAATTAGTAGAGATTTAGAAACCTTTTACCATCAGATGGTGTCCATTCTCTAGGTTTCCCATACATGTTATAACTGTAGTGATATTCCCTTCTACCTGGAAAGTTGGGAACCATGGAATGGGTGCCAGGTATTATTGCTTTAAACGGTCTGCATTTTCTCACCCAATCTCACCAATCCTCTCAGTCCCAAGTGACCAGCCTTATGCCACATCCAGCTGTCGTTGTAGATAGGGTCATTCTAAGTTTCATCAGAACCCCTGAAGGTATTGTGTAAGAATTTCACTGTTTATTTGTTTTGTTTTGAAATTCATTTTTATAGTGGGTTTGAGCTGATTCTCACTGCCGTGTTTATTTCGTTCTAGACACACTTGGTTACCTTATGGAGACATATCAATACATAGGTTTTAAGATTCTTACTAGTCAGATATACTACTCTGCGGGGAATAGGGGTGTTGAGCCCCATTCAGTGAGGAAAGAGTTGGTCTTGTCTATTCTGTATTTGGATTATGCAACTGTAGCTGTACTAATATCAAACTCTGGTTTTATGCATCACCCCACCTCTCCTTTCCTCTTGAGCAGGCATAAGAGTGTTTTCTAAATGTGAGACTCTTCTCTTTCCTAATTCAGTTCATGTGTAGCCATGTTTACAAGACCTTCATAAGTGATATCTTATGATAAGTTTCTTTTTCTGTGTGACTTATTTCAGTTAGAATCATGGTACATGAATCCACTCATTATGCTGCTACTGGCCTTATGACATTGATTTCATGGTTGAGGGATATTCCATCGTACGTATGTACCACAATTTCTTTACTATTTTTGTCTTTCCTGGGATATTTAAGGTGTCCCGATGTCGAGGTTCTTGTAAGCAGTGCTGCCCTATATTTTGGGTTGGCTGTGTCTTATTGATTTTTAATTTTCCCAAGGTATATTCCCATGACTGGAAGTGCCTTAGGTTGTGAAGCTCTGTTGTTTAATTCTTTTAGGGAACACATTGCACTCCTCCAGAGTGGCTGTTGGCAATCTACATCCCACCCATCAGCATAACAAGGCTCCCTGTTCTCCAGAGCCCCTCTTGCCTTTCAGGTTTTTACACATTTTACGGATATCCCTTTTGACTGGTGGGAAGTGATACTTCTTTGTAGTGCAGATTTGCATTGTGCGGTTGTTTGGTTGGCCAAAATGGGTGTATGCGTTTTCTCCTGAATATATTCAGGAGAAAACACATGCGTCCTTTATGGACAATTCCATAATGTCGAAGTTGTGATGCTTTTCCTGTGTTTAAAGGCGATTCCAATGTACTTCTGGAAATCTGTTTCGTGCAAATCTCCCTCATTTTCAAGTCCGCCTCATGGCTTTTCCTCAACAGATTTTTGGAAGAGAGTAGTCCTGTATAACTCTGCAAGTTAGTGAATTGCTGTGCCCCTGAGCTCCATTTTTCAACTTGTGTTTTTGTGAGCTGACCGCAAACCCACAATTTTGCTTCAGGACCTATACTAGTTATTGGGGTGGGGCAGGCTGAGAGTTTGGTTAATTCTTCTTCGTGACGGGAAATTAGAGTGACATGTGGCCGTCCAAATGCCTACAGCTACTCTCTCATTGGTTCTCCCTCTTCCCTTATATCCTCTGCACAATGTGCCAACTGTGCGAACCAGGTGGTTATAGGGGCTGACTCTCCAAGTTGGGAGATTGATATTAAAGCAGTTGGAATGTCAAGCTGCAGCACATGGAGAGAAAAAAATTAGTAGAGTTTTAGAAACCTTTCACCATCAGAGGGTGTCCATTCTCTAGGTTTCCCATACATGTTATAACTGTAGTGATATTCCCTTCTACCTGGAGAGTTGGGAACCATGGAATCAGTGGCAGGCATTATTGCTTTAAAGCGTCTGCATTTTCACACCCAATCTCACCAATCCTCTCAGTCCCAAGTGAACAGCCTTCTGCCACATCCAGCTGTTGTTGTAGTTAGGGTCATTCCAAGTTTCCTCAGAACCCCTGAAGGTATTGTGTAAGAATTTCACTGTTTCTTTGTTTTGTTTTGAAATTCCTTTTTATAGTGGGTTTGAGCTGATTCTCACTGCCGTGTTTATGTCATTCTAGACACACTTGGTTCCCTTATGGAGACATATCAATACATAGGTTTTAAGATCCTTACTAGTCAGATATATTTCTCTGTGGGGAATAGGGGTGTTGAGTCCCATTCACTGAGGAAGGAGTCGGGCTTGTCTCTTCTGTATTTGGATTATGGAATGGTACCTGTGTTAATATCAAACTCTGGTTTTGTGAGTCTCCCCACCTCTCCTTCCCCCTTAAGCAAGCATAAGAGTGTTTTCTAAATCTGAGACTCTGTTCTCTTTCCTAATTCAGTTCATATGTAGCCAGGTTTACAGTCCCTTCATAAATGATATCTTATATCAGAATGCACCATGGCCCTTGTCATAATAATGCTCCATGACCCCTGTCATCACAATGCTCCATTCCCTGGTTATCACAATGCTCCATGTCCCTTGTCATAACAACTCTCCACGTACTTGTCATCACAATGCTACATGACACTTCTCATCACAAAGTTACATGCTCGTTTCATCACAATTCTCCATGCACTTGTCATTGCAATGTTCCTTGACCCCTGTCATAGCAAGCTCCAAGTGTTTGTCATCACAATGCTTCACGACTTTATCATCAAAATTCTCAATGGCACTTTTCATCACAATGTTCCGTACCCTTGTCATCACAATGCTCCATCTCCTTGTCATCACAATGCTCCATGACCCCTGTCATCACAATGCTTCATGCCCCTTGTCATTACAGTGCTCCATGATGCTCGTCATCACAATTACCCAAGGTCTTCTCATCACAATGCTCCACGGTTTTGCCATCACAATGCTCCATGCCCTGGTCATCTCAAAGCTCAATGTCCCTTGTCCTCAAATTCTCCACGTTCTTGTCATCACAATGCTCCATGGCACTTCTCATCACAATGTTATATGCTCTTGTCATAACAATACTCCATGCACTTGTCATCGCAATGCTCCATGACCCCTGTCATAGGAAGCTCCATGCGCTTGTCATCACAATGTTTCAGGACATGGACATTAAAATCATCAATGGTCCTTGTCATCTCAATCTCCATGCGCTTATCATCACAATGCTCCTTTACCTTTGTCACAACAATCCTCCATGACACTTGGCATCACAATGCTCCGTGCTATTGTCATCACAATGGAACATGACATATGTCATCACAATGCTCCCTGACACGTGTCTTCACAATAATCCATGACCTTGTCATCACCATGCTCCATGCCCTTGTCATCACAAAGTGCCATGCCCACTGTCATCAAAATAATCCATGAAACTTGTCAGACCAAAGCTCCATGCCACCTTTCATCACAATGCTCCATGAACCCTGTCATCACAATGCACCATGCCCATCATCATAATGCTTCATGCTCTTGTCATCACAATGAAATCAAAATGCTCCATGACCTCTGTCATCACAATGCTCCAAACCCTTGTGATCACAATGTTCCATAACACTTGTCATCACAATACCCCATGACGCTACTCATCACAATTATCCATGGACTTCTCATGACAATGCCCCATGACATTTGTCATCACAATGCGCAATACACATGTCATCACAATGCTCCCTGACTCTTGCCATCAGTATGCTCCCTGAACCCTTTCATGACAAGGCTCCATGCCTTTTTCATCACAATGATCCATGCCATTTTCATCACAATGCTCCAAGACCCCTGTAATCACAATGCTCCATGCCCTTGTCATCACAAAGCTCCATGATGCATGTCATCAGAATGCTCCATGGCCTTCTCATCACAATGCTCCATGCCCTTGTCATCACAATGCTCCAAGTCCCCTGTAATCACAATGGTCCATGCCCCTTTTCATCAGAATGCTCCTTGAGACTTGTCATCACAAGGCTCCATGGTCTTCTCATCACAATGCTCCAGGACATTGTCATCAAAATGCCCCATTCCCTTATCATCACAATGCTCCATGACCCCTGTCATCACAATACTCCATGAACATTTTCCGCCCAATGCTCCATGACCTTCTCATCACAATGGTCCATGACCAATATCATCACAATTCTCCATGACCACAGTCATCACAACGCTCAATACCACCTGACAACACAATGATCCGGGACTCTTGTCATCACAATGCTCCATTCCCTAGTCATCACAATGCTCCATGAACCCTGTCATCACAATACTCCATGAACATTTTCAGCCCAATACTCCATGACACTTGTCATCACAATGATGCATGCCTTTGTCATCCCAATGCTCCATGACCCCTGTAATCACAATGCTCCGTGACGCTTGTCATCACAGTGCTCCATGACACCTGTCATCACAATGCTCCATGCTTTTGTCAGCAAAATGCTACATGACCTTGTCATTACAATGTTCTATGCACTTGTCATCACAATACTCCATTACCATTGCCATCACAATCCTCCATGAACCTTGGGATCACATTGCTCCATGCCCTTGTCATCACAATGCTCCATGCTCCTTGAAATCAAAATGATCCATGACCTCTGTCATCACAATGCTCCAAACCCTTGTGATCACAATGTTCCATAACACTTGTCATCACAATGCTCCATGATGCCTGTCATCACAATACTCCATGCCTTTTTCATCAAAATGCTCCATGACCTTTGTCATCACAATTCTCGATACACTTGTCATCACAATGCTCCCTGACACTTGTCATCGGAATGCTCCTTGAACCCTGTCACAAAAAGGCTCCATGCCTTTTTCATCAAAATGCACCATGCCATTTTCAACACAATGCTCCATGCCATTGTCATCAAAATACTCCATAAGCTTGTCATCAGAATGCTCCATGTACCTTGTCATCAGAATTTTCCATGCACTTGTCAGCACAATGCTCCCTGACCCTTGTCATCACAATGCTCCAAGCCATTGTCATCACAATGCTCCATTACCTTTGTCATCAGAATCCTCCATGACACTTGGCATCACAATGCTCCATGGCATTGTCATCACAATGGGCCATTACATATGTCATCACAATGCTCCCTGACACCTGTCTTCACAATAATGAATGACCTGGTCATCACAATGCTCCATGCCCTTGTCATCACAATGCGCCATTCCAACTGTCATCGCAATAAGCCATGAAACTTATTAGACCAATGCTCCATGCCCTTGTCATCACAATGCCCCATGCTCTTGTTATCACAATGCTCCATGACCCCTGTCATCACAATGCTCCGTGACTCCAGTCATCACAAGGCTTCATGACCTTTGTCATCACAGTGGTCCATGCCCTTGTCATCAACAGTCTCTGTGACCTTTTTAACCACAATGCTTCATGAACTTTTCATCACAATGCCCTTTGACCCTTGTCATCACAATGCTCTATGCCTTTCTCAGCACAATGCTCCATGACCCTTGTCATCACAATGCTCCATGCGCTTGTCAGCACAATGCTCCATGACCCATGTCATCACAATGCACCATGCGCTTGTCGTCACAGTGCTCCACAATCTTGTCATCACAATGCTCCATAAACCTTGTCATCACAATGCTCCATGCACTTCAAATCAAAATGCTCTCTCACCACTGATATCACAATGTTACATCACTATTCATCACAATACTCCCTCAACCCTGTCATCACAATGTTCCATGACTCCTGTCATCACAATGCTACATGCACTTATCATCACAATGTTTGATGATCCCTGACATCACAATGTTCCATAACCCCTGTCATCAAAATGCTCCATGACCCTTTTCATCAAAATGCTCCATGACCCCTAACATCACAATGTTACATAACGCCTCTCATCAAAATGTTCCATGACCTTTTTCATCAAATTGATCCATGACAATGTCATCACAATGCTCCCTGCCCTTCTCATCAAAATGCACCACGCCCTTGTCATCAAAATGCTCCATGACCTTTGTCATCACAAAGCTCCATGACCCTTGGCATCACAATGCTCCATGCCATTGTCATCACAATACTCCATGAAACCTCTCATCACATTGTTCCATGCAATTGTCATCAAAAAGCTCCATGGTGCTTGTCATCACACTGCTCGATGCCCTTCTCATCACAATGCTCCATGCCCTTGTCATTACAATCCTCCATGACCCATGTATCACTGTGTTCCGTGCCTTTGTCATCACAATGCTCCATGCCCACTCTCATCACAATAATCCATGAAACTTTTCAGACAAATGTTCCATGCCCTTGTCATCACAATGCTCCATTACCCCTGTCATAACAATGCTCCTTGACCCCTGCCATCACAACGTTCCACGGCCTTGTCATCACAAGGCTCCATGACCCTTGTCATCACAATGCTCCAAGACCCCTGTAATCACAGTGCTACATGTCCTTGTCATCACAAAGCTCCATGATGCATGTCATCAGAATGCTCCATGCCCTTGCCATGACAGTGCTCCATTACCCCTGTGATAACAATGCTCCATGACCCCTGCCATCACGATGTTCCATGGCCTTGTCATCACAAGGCTCCATGACCCTTCTCATCACAATGCTCCAAGACACCTGTAATCACAATGATCCATGTCCCTTTTTATCTCAATGATCCATGAACCCTGTCATCACAATGCACCATGCCCATCATCATAATGCTTCAGGCTATTGTCATCACAATGAAATCAAAATTCTCCATGACCTCTGTCATAACACTGCTCCAAACCCTTGTGATCACAATATTCCATAACACTTGTCATCACAATGCGCCATGATGCTCGTCATCACAATTATCTATGGTCTTCTCATCACAATGCTCCATGACCTTTGTCATCACAATGCTCAATACACTTGTCATCAAAATGCTCCCAGACACTTGTTCTCTGTATGCTCCTTGAACCCTGTCATGACAAGGCTCCATGCCTTTTTCATCACAATGATCCATGCCTTTTTCATCACAATGCTCCAAGACACCTGTAATTACAATGCTCCATGCCCTTGTCATCACAAAGCTCAATGACGCATGTCATCAGACTGCTCCTTGGCCTTCTCATCACAATGCTCCATACCCTTGTCATCACAATTTTCCAAGACACTCTAATCACAATGCTCCATGCCCCTTTTCATCAGTATGCTCCATGAGACTTGTCTCACAAGGCTCCATGGTTTTCTCATCACAATGCTCCAGCACCTTGTCATCACAATGCTTCACGACCTTGTCATGAAAATTTTCAATGGCCCTTGTCATCATAATGCTCCAAGCCCTAGTCATCACAATGCTCCATTATATTTGTCATCACAATCCTCCATTACATTTGGCATCACAATGCTCCATGCCATTGTCATCGCAATGGACCATGACATAGTCATCACAATGCTCCCTGACACCTGTCTTCACAATACTCCATGCCCTTGTCATCACAATGCCCCATGCCCTTGTCATCACAATGCCCCATGCCCACTGTCATCACAATAATCTATTAAACTTGTCAGACCAATGCTCCATGCCCCTGTCATCACAATGCTCCATGCCCTTGTCATCACAATGCTCCATGACCCCTGTCATCACAATGCTCTGTGACTCCAGTCATCACAATGCTTCATAACATTTGTCATCACAGTGGTCCATGCCCACATCATCACAAGGCTCTGTGACCTTTGTAACCACAATACTCCATGAACTTTTCATCACAATGCTCCATGACCCTTGTCATCACAATGCTCCATGCCTTTGTCAGAACAATGCTCCATGACCCTTGTCATCACAATGTGCCACGTGATTTTCATCACAACGGTGCACAACCTTGTCATCGTAATGCTCCATAAACCTTGTAATCACAATGCTCCATGCACTTCTCATCAAAATGCTCTCTCAACAGAGATATCACAATGTTCCATCACTAGTCATCACAATACTCCCTCACCCCTGTAATCACAATGTTCCATGACCCCTGTCATCACAATGCTACATCCCCTTATCATCACAATGTTCCATGACCCCTGACATCACAATGTTCCATAACCCCTGTCATCAAAATGCTCCATGACCCTTTTCATCCCAAAGCTCCATGACCCCTGACATCACAATGTTCTATAACCCCTGTCATCAAAATGTTCCATTACACTTTTCATCAAATTGCTGCATGACCCTGTCATCAAAATGCTCCCTGCCCTTCTCATCACAATGCACCACGCCCTTGACATCAAAATGCTCCATGACTTTTGTCATCACAAAGCTCCATAACCCTTGGAATCACAATGTTCCATGAACCCTCTCATCACATTGTTCCATGCCCTTGTCATCACAAAGCTCCATGACACTTGTCAAAACAATGTTCGATGCCCTTCTCATCACAATGCTCCATGCACTTGTCATTACAATCCTCCATGACCCATGGATCACAGTGTTCCGTGACCTTGTCATCACAATGTTCCATGCCCACTCTCATCACAATAATCCATGAAACTTTTCAGACCAATGCTCCATGCCCTTCTCATCACAATGCTCCATTACCCCTGTCATAACAATGCTCCATGACCCCTGCCATCACAATGTTCCACACCATTGTCATCACAAGGCTCCATGACCCTTGTCATCACAATGCTCCAAGACCCCTGTAATCACAATGCTCCATGCCCTTGTCATCACAAAGCTCAATGACGCATGTCATCAGAATGCTCCATGGCCTTCTTATCACAATGCTCCTTGCCCTTGTCATCACAATGCTCCAAGACCCCTGTAATCACAATGCTCCATGCCCCTTTTCATCTCAATACTCCATGAACGCTGTCATCACAATGCACCATGCCCATCACCATAATGCTTCAGGCTATTGTCATCACAATGAAATCAAAATGCTCCATGTCCTCTGTCATCACAATGCTCCAAACCCTTGTGATCACAATGTTCCATAAAACTTATCATCACAACACCCCATGACGCTCATCATCACAATTATCCATGGTCTTCTCATCACAATGCTCCATGAACTTTGTCATCACAATGCTCAATACACTTGTCATCACAATGCTCCGTGACACTGTCGTCAGTATGCTCCTTGAACCCTGTCATGACAAGGCTCCATGCTTTTTTCATAACAATGATCCATGCCATTTTCATCACAATGCTCCATGCCCTTGTCAGCACAAAGCTCCATGACGCATGTCATCAGAAAGCTCCATGGCCTTCTCATCACAATAATCCATGCCCTTGTCATCACAATGCTCCAAGACCCCTGTAATCACAATGCTCCATGCCCCTTTTCATCAGAATGTTCCATGAGAATTGTCATCACAAGGCTCCATGGACTTCCCATCACAATGCTCCAGGACCTTGTCATCACAGTGCTCAATTCCCTTCTCATTACAATGCTCCATGACCCCTGTCATCACAATACTCCATGAACATTTTCAGCCCAATGCTTCATGACCTTCTCATCACAATGCTCCATGACCCATATCATCACAATCCTCCATGACCACTGTCATCACAACACTCCATGACCCCTGACAACACAATGATCCGGGACTCTTGTCATCACAATGCTCCATTCCCTTGTCATCACAATGCTCCATGAACATTTTCAGCCCAATGCTCCATGACACTTGTCATCACAATGATCCATGCCCTTGTCATCCCAATGCTCCATGACCCCTGTAATCACAATGCTCCGTGACGCTTATCATCACAGTGCTCCATGACCCTTATCATCACAATTCTCCATGCCTGTGTCATCAAAATCCTACATGACCCTGTCATCACAATGCTCCATGAGCTTGTCATCACAATACTCCATTACCATTTTCATCACAATCCTCCATGAACCTTGGGATCACATTGCTCCATGCCCTTGTCATCACAATGCTGCATGCTCCTTGAAATCAAAATGGACCATGACCTCTGTCATCACAATGCTCCAACCCCTTGTGATCACAATGTTCCATAACACTTGTCATCACAACACTCCATGATGACTGTCATGACAATACTCCATGCACTTGTCGTCACAATGCTCCATGACCTTTGTCATCACAATTCTCAATACACTTGTCATCACAATGCTCCCTGACACTTGTCGTCAGAATACTCCTTGAACACTGTCATGAAAAGGCTCCATGCCTTTTTCATCACAATGCTCCATGCCCTTTTCATCACAGTGCTCCAGGACCGCTGTAATCACAATGCTCCATGCCCTTGTCCTCACAAAGCTCCATGATGCATGCCATCAGAACGCTCCATGGCCTTCTCATCCCAATGCTCCATGCCCTTGTCAACACAATGCTCCAAGACCCCTGTAAACACAATGCTCCAAGTCCCTTTTCCTCAGAATGCTCCATGAGACTTGTCATCACAAGGCTCCATGGTCTTGTCATAACAGTGCTCCAGTACCTTGTCATCACAGTGCTCCATGACCCCTGTCATCACAGTACTCCATGGACATTTTCAGCCCAATGCTCCATGACCTTCTCATCACAATGCGCCATGACCCCTGTCATCACAATGCTCCATGACCACTGTCATCACAACGCTCCATGAACCCTGACAACACAATGATCCGGGACTCTTGTCATTAAAATGCTCCATGACCATTGTCATCACAGTGATCCATGTGCTTGTCATCCCAATGCTCCATGACCCCTGTAATCACTATGCTCCGTGATGCTTCTCATCACAGTGCTCCATGAACCTTGTCATCATAATGCTCCTTGCCTTTGTCAACAAAATGGTACATAATCTTCTCATCACAATTCTCTATGCGCTTGTCATCACAATCCTCCATGACCATTGGGATCACATTGCTTCATGCCCTTGCCATCTCTCTCTTGCCTTACTGGTTTTTACAGATATTCGGATGTCCCTTTTGACCGGTGGTAAGTGACAATTCTTTGTAGTGTGGATTTGTATTGCGCGCTTGCTTGATTGGCCAAAAAGGGTGTATGTGTTTTCTTCTGAATATATTCAGGAGAAAAGGCATACGCCCTTTTTGGCCAAGTGCATCTCTGTCCAAGTTGGGATGCTTTTCCTGTGCTTTAAAGGTGATTCCAATTTACCTCGTGAAATATGTTTTGTGCAATTCTGCCGCATTTTCAAGTCCGCTTCATTGCCTTCCCTCAACAGATTTTTGGAAGAGAGTAGTCCTTTATAAGTCTGCAGGTTTGTGAATTGCTGTGCCCCTGAGCTCCATTTATCAAATCCCATCTTTGTGAGCTGGCCGCAAATCCACAATTTTGCTTCAGGACCTATACTTGTTCCAGGGGTGGCTATATTGGTTCCCTGTGGGTGGCAGAGGCTTTGGTTAATTCTTCTTCCTGCCGGGAAATTAGAGTGACATGTGCCCGTCCAAATGCCTACATCTACTCTCTGATTGGTTCTCCCTCTTCCCTTTCATCCTCTGCACAATTAGCAAACTGTGCGAACCAGGAGGTTATAGGGGCTGACTCTCCTAAGTTGGGAGATTGATAGTAAAGCAGTTGGAATGCCAAAGTGGAGCACAAGGAGAGGAAAAATTAGAGGAGTTTTAGAAACCTTTCGCCATCACAGGGTGTCCATTTTCTAGGTTTCCCATACATGTTATAATTGTAGTGATATTCCCTTCTACCTGGAGATTTGGGACACATGGAATGGTGGCATGCATTACTACTTTAAAAGGTCTGCATTTTCTCTCCCAATCTCACCAGTCCTCTCAGTCCCAAGTGTCCAGCCTTATGTCTCATCCAGCTGTCTTTGCAGATAGGGTCATTCCAGGTTTCATCAGAACCCCTGAAGGAATTGTGTAAGAATTTCGCTGTTTTTTGGGGGTTTTTTGAAATTCATTTTTATAATGGGGTTGAGCTGATTTTCACTGACGTGTTTATGCCAGTCTAGACACAATTGATTCCCTTACGCAGACATATCAATACATAGGTTTTAAGATTCTTAGTAGTCAGATATATTCCTCTGTGGGGCATAGGGGTGTTGAGTCCCATTCACTGAGGAAGGTGTAGGTCTTGTCTATTCTGTATTTGGTTTATGGAATGGTACCTGTGCTAATATCAAACTCTGGTTTTATGCATCACCCCATCTCTCCTTTCCCCTGAAGCAGGCATAAGAGATTTTTGCTAAATGTGAGACTCTGTTCTCTTTCCTAATTCAGTTCATGTGTTGTGATATTGACATTCCCTCTATAAGTGATATCTTATGATAAGATTCTTTTTCTGTGTGACTAATTTCCCTTAAAATCATCATACCTAAATCCACTCATTATGCTGCTACTGGCCTTATATACATTGATTTCACGTCTGAGTGATATTCCGTTGTACAAAATTACCACAAGTTCTTTATGCATTTCTCTTTTTCCTGGGATATTTTCGGTGTACCAAAGTTGAGGTTCTTGTATGCAGAGCAGCCCTAAACTTTGGGGTGCCTGTGTCTTATTGACATTTAGTCTTCCCAAGTTATATGTCCATGAGTTGAAATCCCCTTGCTCCGGGGCTTTGGATTTAAGATGTTTTAAAAACAGCATACACTTCTTCAGAGTGGCTCTTGGATATTTATACCCCACCCATCAGCGTGACTAGGCTCCCTGTTTTCCATGGCCTCTCCTGCATTTCTGGTTTGTACACATTTTTTGGATGGCCTTTCTGAGCAGTGGAAATTGAGACTTCTTTGTTGTGCGGATTTGCATTTCCCTCTTGCTTGGTTGGACAAAAACTCTGCATGTGTTTTTTTCCTGAAGATATTCACGAAAAAAACGCATACACCCTTTTGCCCAACCGCATCATTTTAGAAATTCTGCTGCTTTTCATATGCTTTAAATGTGAGTACAATCTACCTTTTGAAATCTGTTTCCTGCAATTCTGCCTCTCATTCAGATCCTCTTCGTTACCTTACCTGAATATATTTTTGGACGTTGGTTATCATTTATATCTTTGCAGGTCTTTGAATTGTCTGCTCCTGAGCTCCATTTTGCAACTCGCTTTTTTTGTGAGCTGGCCGCCAAACCATTGGATTACTTCTGGCCCTATTCTGGTTCTGGGGAGGCAGGCTGAGCCTTTGGTTAATTCTTCTTCCTAATGGGAAATTAGAGTGACATGTGCCTGTCAAAACTCCTACAGCTAATCTCTCATTGGTTCCCCCTCTTCCCATTTATCCTCTGCACAAATTGCAAACTGTGTGAAACAGGAGGTTAAAGGTGCTGATTCTCCAAGTGGGGAGATTGTTAGTAATGTGGCTGGAATGGCGAACCCCAGCACCAGGAGATCAAAAATGAGGTGCATTTTAGACACCTTTCCTGAGCACACGGTGTACATTCATCTCGGTTTCCCAGGCATGTTTTCGCTGTCAGAAGATTCCCTTGAACCTGCAGATTTGGGACCCATGGAATGGGTACCAGGCAGTATTACTTTAAAAGGTCTGCATTTCCTCACCCAGCCTCTCTAACATCTCTTAGCGTGAATAGCTTCCAGCCTTATATAATCATCCTGCTGTGGGTCTACATGTGTTCAATCCATGTTACATCGTAGCCCTTCAACAAAAGTTGTAAGAATTTTTGTCTGTCTCACTGTTTTTATAAATAGTTTTAAATTTATTTTTATATTGGTTACAGCTGATTTTCAAAGCTCTGTTTTTTGCTGCTGTACATCCACTTGATTCATGTACTGTGAGACAACAATAACTTCTTTTTCAGATGCTTACCAGTCATATGTATTATTTTCCAGTGACTTGAGTGGGCTGAGTGCAGTTCTTTGAGGTACCGTGTAGGCCTTGTCAGTTATTCAATTTGGTACTTGGAATGGTATCTTTGCTAATTTCAACCTCCTGGATAATACCTCACCATTCCCCACCTTTCCCATTTAGCAGCCTTATGTCTATTTTCTACATATTTGACTATGTTTCTGTTTTGTAATTTATTTCATGTGTAGCCATTTTTGATTCCACCTTTAAGTGACATCTTATGATATGTGTCTTTTTCTTTCTGACATATGTCACTTAGAATGATCGTATGTAACTCCTCCAGAGTTGTTACAACTGGCCTTATTTCATTGATTTCTGGATGAGTAATATTCCACTCTACATAAGTACCCCATCTCTTTTATCCATTTTATCCTTCCAGGGACATTTAGGTTATATCCAAGTTGAGGCCCTTTTTAACAGAGAGGTGGTAAATGTTCGGGTGCCTGTTTTCTGTCGATTTTTGTTTTTCCCAAGGTACACGCCCATGAGGGCAAGTGCCCTATGCTCTGTAGCTCATTTTTTAGATGTTTTAGCAAACGCAATACACTTCTCCAGAGTGGCCGTTGGCAAATTACATTTCCACTATCAGCCTCACAGGGCTCCCTTTTCTCCTCGCCCTGTCCTGCATTTCTGGTGTTTACACTTTATGTGGATGGCCCTTCTGACTGATGTGAAGTGATATATTTTGTGATATTGATTTCCAGTGCCCAACTGTTTGGTTGGATAAAAAGTGTGTATGGCCTTTACTTGAATATATTCAGAAAAAATGCATATGCCCTTTTTGGCCAACTGCATCATTGGCGATGTTCAGCCCCTTTTCTTGTGCTTTAATGGGGAGTCCTTTCTACCTCTTCAAATCTGTTTCCTGCCACTCTCCCTTGCTTACAAGTCCTTTTCTGTGACTTACCTCAAGACATTTTTCGACGGTAGATATTTTCAACTCTGCAGTTTCATGAATTTTAGTGCCCCTGAGTTCCATTTTTCAACTTGTGTTTTTGGAAACTGGACACAAAACAGTGGGATTTCCTCTAGCCCTATTCTGTTTCCGTGGGCAATTCTAGCCTTTGATGAATTTGTCTTCTGGATTGGAAATTAGAGTGGCATGTGCCTGTCCGAACACCTAAGACTTGTCTCTAAATTTTTCTCATCCTTCCGCTTCATCCTCTGGACAAATTCCAAACTGTGTGCAACAGGATGTTGACGGTGCTGATATCCCCAAGTGAGGAGATTGTTAGGAAAGATGCTGGAGGGTTGAACCCGAGCACCAGGCGATGAGGAGATGAGGTGCCTTTTCCAAACTCTTTCCAATCAAACGGTGTACCATCCTCTAGGTGTGACAGGCATGTTTTAGCTGTAGGAAGGGTCCCGTGCATGTAAGGAGAACACCAGGGATTTTTCCAAATCAGTGCCTCCCCGAACCCCAAACTGGGGAATTTTTAAGCTACGGCTACACGTATGTACTTTAAGGGCCTTGGGAAATAGGCAGAGCCCAAACTTTAGATGACTGAAATCTTCAGGGTCAGAAGCGCTCACCATCGGCCTTGCTTAGGTTACATTTTATCTGTCATTGATAGATGATGTCAATAAAAATATCTATTCTTTTTCAGATTATTTCCCCTTATAGGTTATTGCAAAATATTCAGTGTAGTTCCCTGTGCTATACAGTAGTTCCTTGTTGATGATCTATTTTATACATAGCAGTGTGTATGTGTTAATCCCAAACTGTTAATTTATCCCTTCTCCTAACTTTCCCCTTTGGTAATAAAAAATTATAAGATTTTATACTTCTCAGAAATGGGGGAGCTGAAAGAGAGGTATCATTTTCAATGGAAAAGCATTCAAAACAAGATTGAAGCTTCAGCCAAGAGTATTCGATGTACATCCATGGAAATAAATCACTTCATTTCTCTAATGTTGACCTGACAAATAAGACAGACGTCTTCACTGAACTTGCTTATAGGAAAGTGATGGAAATATCAAATGTAAGTCTTAGAAACATCTTATTTTACCCGAGCATTATACACTGCTCTATGTTAACTACAGTTTGGCTCACACATCTGTTCATTGAAGTTACAATGTTCTCAATTTCTGTTACTGATCCTCCAGAGTGGACCCCAACAGGAGTCCCCGTGCCCTGTGTCATTGGAGCCAACAGATCAAGACTGAGTTTGGTTCAAAAGCAAAGGAAACATTATTTTGAAAACAGAATGGAGAGGTGAGAGCGTGCACTCCCCCATGGGCTGTGGGCTGGGCTGCTGTGTAGGGTCCCCGGCAGCGTCAGTGGGAGGGAGGGGATGGAGCTCTCGAGGGCTGCGTTGGCTGCAGCTCAGGCTCTATGCCGCGGAGTCTGCATGGGACCCCGCTAGCTGAGGTGTCGACCCAGCCATTCTGCACTAGGAAATCGGGTCTGAAGTGCCGGGTGTGGGACCTCTGCATGCGGAACCCTAGGAGCACGTGAAATTAGACAAAGCACAAAGGAAAAACAGGTTAGACTTTATTTTATTGCCCAGATTCTCTTTTTATCTCCCAGGAATTTTTAATGAACATTGCCGGAGACGAACACCTCCTCTGCTTTTTGTTCCGTTCCTTATTCTTGGGGTGTTGAGGGTGCAGACCCCTCTTTTGTAACTGCTTCATGCTGTGGTGGGAACCCTGATACATGGGGGGAGGGGCAAAACGTCTCCCCACGAGCCTCCTGGTTAGGTTGATTGTCCCAAGGCCTCCTGCCTCACTTCTCGTCCGCCTGAGCACCAGCATTGGAAGTGTTACAGATTCTAATGACCTTTAAGGGTCCAGGAAAGAGAGGCGCAGAGATGCTGCGGTGGCAGGTTTCACCCCACCCCACATATGTTCGGCGACCTTAGGGTGACAGTTTTTGCCAGACTAGATGCTCTGACCAGTAGTCTGTGCTTTCTTTAATTAGGTCCCTGAATTAATGTACAAACAGCACCATGTGTCAGAGCCCTGCCCGCGCAACTCCCAGACAGTCCAGGGTCAGTGGTGATCCAGGACCATGACGTCCACTGAGTCAACGGCCTTTAGAAGTAGCCAGCAGTCCAGCCGGTCATATTGGCCACCATCACCGCGGTGTCTGTAGGGTTTTCTATGGTGAAAGCGTGATATACGTTCCCCCCGCCAAGCTTATTAGCTCCCCTCTGGGTGCAGTAAGTCCTGCAAGCAGTAGTCTGCTCTTTCGGGGCACAGTCTTGTCGTTTTCTGAGAGAAACTCCAGGTCAAGTGATGGTCACACGAGTCATCTTGGGGGCCCGTTGCCCCCGTTTATCTCTCTGGAGGTTGGAGTAGGAGGGCCTCCTCACTCGAGGTCAGTGTGTCCACAGAGCAACCCCTGCAACTTCAGGGCATGATGGGTGGTTAGGATCACCACGTGGGGTCCTTTTCCCTTAGGAGGGAGCTGGCCTTGTGGGCTGCTGATTTCCAGCTTTTTAGATACCCCAGTATCCTGGCCTGATGAGTCGGTGGGCAAAGCCCTTGGTGACCATAGCTTATCATACCTGAAGGGCATTCTTGTGTTGCTCCATTTCAAGTGGTCCCAGTTTTTGCACTAAGGCTCCAAGGGCGATTAACCTTTGACCGGGTATGTAAAGGTCAAAGGGTTTAGCTAAATTAGGGAGTTCCTGGGCAAGGGTCTGTATTGACTGCTCTTTCCATTCTTGAAAGGCTGCTTCTGGATTCTATTCAAAAGGATCATCATCTTTTCGTGTCAGTGTTTCATGTAGAGGCCCAGCTATTACACTGTAGTTAGGGATCCAGATGCAGAAAACCTTGGCCTCCCCAGGAACCTCTAAGCTGTCTTCTAGTTTTAGAAGAGGTAAGGCTGCAAATGGCTTCTTCCCTATCCTGGGATGCGTTTCTCCGAATATCTGTGAGAATGAAGCCCAGGCATGTCACCTTAGCCTGGGATATTTGAGTGTTTTTCTTGGACACCTTCTATCCTTTCTTGGCTAGGTAGTTCAGAGGCGTCTTTAGTAGGCCTGGCGATCAGAATGTCATCTGCATATTGAAGGAGGGTTCCCTTTTACAGTGGTTGAACTTTTAGGTCTTTAGAGGACATTTCCCCAATGATGGTGTGGGGATTTTTGAACCATTGGGGCAGGACGGCCCAGCATTATTGCTTTTGTTGCATGTTGTGTCCTGCCACTCACAAGCCAAAAATTCTTGTGAATCTGAGATGAATGGAATACAGAAGAAGGCATCATTGAAGTCTAATACAGAATGCCATGGCCTGGTGGAAGGTAGAATGACCAGCAGGGAGTAGGAAATAGGAGCTACTGGATGTATATCCTCGGTGGCTTCACTGACTGTCCTGATATCCTTTACCAGGTCTCCAGCAGCCCATGGGGCTCTCGTGGTCAGGCCAATCCCAGGATATGGAGCTCACCTGGGCTGCACCCCTACCCCACAGCGCACGGGGCTCTCGTGGTCAAGTTCCTCCCAGGGTATGGAGCTCACCTCTGCAGCTACCCAGCAGCCCATGGGACTCTCCTACTCAGGCCCTTCCCAGGATACGGAGCTCCCCTGGGCAGGTACCACAGCAGGGCTGGACACACAGGAACTGTGCACATAGCCCACCTTGCAGAGAACCCCCAGCTCACCTGTCACTCACAGCTGACACAGAACACCTCAGAGCAGGACTTGAACTAACAAACAGCAGCTCTGACAGGTCTGTGACCATGGCTATCACTCTCTGCAGGCTCTTTCTGCCTGGTCTTCCAGACACTTCCACTGCAGCCAGGGCACCAGGCCTCTGTCTCCACCCACCATCACTCCTCTCCCTGACTCCTGGGTTCCTCTCATTAGGATAGGGTCTTCTTGAAGTTGTTTTCCACTCATGGACCAGATAAAATGATAAGAAATCAAGCCGCAGCTGCAGCCCCTTGTCTATCCTGACTCTCAAGAGCCCACACCTGTTCATAGGGCCTGGCCCGTTTAGCAAGTTTCATTTTCTGCAACTGTGAGCCCCTGAGGGGTGAGGATTGGCTGATTTTGGTAGCCTGAAACTGCCTGCCAGCCCTCCACAGGTGTGCCTGGGTTGAGGGCAATATAAACAGCTCTCCAGTGAGCGAAAGCCCTTGTAGCTGTGACTGACGCCATATTCTCTGCCGCGTAGGCAGTGCCGAGGTTGTGCTGGTGGGAAGGAGTGAGGGGCCGTGGCTTTGTGGGTGGCCCAGTGTGAGTGGGGTTCTGCTGGACTTTCTGCAGGAGTTGCCAGGCTGCCACCTGCTAAAGAAGAGGATGTGTCACCGATACCTGCCGCTGGAATTTCTCCGCAGGCAGAGGTGAGGAAGTAAAAAAGCAGTGTGGGCCGTGGCAGGAGGGGTATCTCAGGCAGGGAAATGGAAAGCTTCCAGAAGAGCATCTGGGGCCAGGACCATCATGACTGGCCTGCAGGCACCAAGTCGGCCTGTGTGCTGTCGCTGTTGTGGCTCCACAGCCCTTCCTCTAGGCTTGCAAGTTCTTGTACATATTCAGGTGTTTTAACTGGAAAGGGTGGGAAGAGTTCAGCTGCAGCAGGACTGGGGCTCAGCTCACGTTTACTCACAGATGCCTTGGCACGGTCCCACAGCTTTGCAATGAGGACCCTCCTTGCTTGGGGGGTGGGCTGCTGGCTGTATGGGAGATGATTCCCCACCTCTGACCAATTTCAGAATTGTTTACGGCTGGAGCAAGTGTCCTGATAGGGTTTTCCTCTGTATAACTGGTGGGTTCAGGTTTCTTTTCCTTTTTTGGTTCAAGTTAGATTTTATTCCTCTTTTATGTATTTATTGATATAAGCATGGAAATAATTCATTCATATAAATACATCTGTGTGAAGGGAAGAACTTTTTTCTGTTTTATTTTTAAATTTTATTTTTTAAAATTTTAAAATTTAATTTTATATATATTTTTATACAGCAGGGTATTATTAGTTACGTATTTTATGCATATACATGTATACAGGTCAATCCCAATCTCCCAACATATGCCACCACCACCACCCCATGGATTCCCACACTTGGTGTCCATACGTGTGTTCTCTACCTCTGTGTCTCTATTTCTTCCCTGCAAACCAGTTCATCTATACCATTTTTCTAGGTTCCACATATATGCATTAATATACAATATTTGTTTTTCTCTTTCTGAGTTACTTCATTCTGTATGACAGTCTTTAGATCCATCGACGTCTCTACAAATGACCCACTTTCATTCCTTCTTATGGCTGAGTAATATTCCATTTTATATATGTACCACATCTTTATCCATTCGTCTGTCTGTGGGTATTTAGGTTGCTTCCATTACCTGGCTATCGTAAATAGTGCTGAAATGAGCATTGTGGTGAATGTGCCTTTTTGATTTATGGTTTTCTCTGGGTATATGCCCAGAAGTGGGATTGCTGGATCATATGGTAATTCTATTTCTAGTTTT
This sequence comes from Hyperoodon ampullatus, assembly GCF_949752795.1. Lineage (NCBI taxonomy): Eukaryota > Metazoa > Chordata > Mammalia > Artiodactyla > Ziphiidae > Hyperoodon > Hyperoodon ampullatus. Next base: position 1,229,363 of record NW_027640805.1, on the reverse strand, counting down.
TTTAAGGAAACTCCATACTGTTCTCCATTGTGACTGTATCAATTTACATTTCCACCACTAGTGGAAGAGGGATCCTTTTGTCCACACCCTCCCCAGAATTTGTTGTTTGTAGGTTTTCTGATGATGCCGATTCTAACAGGTGTGAGGTGATACCTCGTTGTAGTTTTGATTTGCATTTCTCTAATAATTAGTGATGTTGAGCAGCTTTTCATGTTGGTCTTGGCCATCTCTGTGTCTTCTTTGAAGAAACGTCTCATTATATCTTCTGCCCAATTTTGTATTGGGTTGTTTGTTTTTTTTAATATTAAGCTGCATGAGCTCTTTATATATATTGGAGATTAAACCTTTGTCCATTGATTCGTTTGCAAATATTTTCGCCCATTCTGAGGGATGCTTTTTGCCATTCCCGTTTATTTAACAAAAAAAGAAAGAAAGAAAAAGAAGCAGAACACTAATGTGTGTAAAATATGCCTTTTGAAACTGTCGTTTTGAAATATGGACGTCCTTTGAATTTTTTGGTCGCTATATGAACCCAGGATTTGTTTTCAGGGCAGGTGTCATTTACAGACCTGCAATGATTTTGAATATCAACTGACCATTAGCGCTGGGATTAAAGCTGCTGTTGTGTGAAACGGCCACAAGGTGGCAGCAGTTCTCCCTTACCAAATCTGGTTACTGGGGCAACAGAGCCTCAATGGAAGTCGTGTTCTAGATTGGAATTTTGAATGGAATGTGCCAGGAGAAAGCCCCTCAAGTTTGTCTCACTACTTCTTGTTCGTGTTTTTAATTTAATTTTTTTATTTTTTATTACAGCAAATTTGATTACAATGTTTGGCTAGTTGTAGGTGTGGAAGATGTGGTTCTTTTACACATATACATATGTCAGTTCTTCCTGGGATCCTTTTCCCGTGTACCTTATGACAGAATGTTGAGTAGTCTTCTCTTGGTATTCTGTAGGTCTTTGGTGATTATATATGTCACCTGTGTTTGTATATGTCTGTTAACCCCAATAACATAACGAAACCAATCCTCACACCTTTCCATTGGTGAACCATAAGTTTGTTGAATGAATCTGTGATTGCCCTTCTCCGTGGAAATATCTGCCCTGGTATCCATTTTTCGGTCACACCTATAAGAGATATGATATGATATGTGTCTTTCATTTTCTGACTTACTACAAGTCACGTGATTACCTCTAGACACACCTACGGTGCTGCAAATGTCATTGTGTCCTTTTATTCCTTGGCTTCTATTCTGCCTTAGCGAGGTCCATTTTCAACAATGTGATTCCCTGAGGGCTGAGGATTAGCTGACCTGGGTAGCCTGACCCTGCCGGCCGGCCCTCCCCGGGTGTGCCTGTGTTGAGATCAATATAAACAGCACTGCAGGCAGCAATAGCCCCTGAAGCTGTGCCTGACTCCATATTCTCTGCCCCGTCAGCAGTCTCGGGGCTGTGCTGGTGGGAGGGAGTGACGGGCCATGGCTTTGTGGGTGGCCCGGTGTGAGTGGGTCTCTGCTGGACTTTCTGCAGGAGTTGCCAGGCTTCCACCTGTAAAGAAGAGGATGTGGCACCCATACCTTTCGCTGGAATTTCTCTCCGGACAGAGGTGAGGAAGGAAAAAAGCAGTGGGTGCCGGGACAGGAGGGGTATCTCAGGAAGGGCAATGGAAAGCTTCCAGAAGAGCACCCAGGGCCAGGACCATCCTGGCTGGCCTGCAGGCACCAAGTTGGCCTGCGTGCTGTCGCTGGTGTGGCTCCACGCCCCTTCCTCTAGGCTTTCATGCCCTTGTACATATTCAGGTGTTTTACCTTGGAAGGGTGGGAAAAGTTCAACGGCAGCTGGCCTGGGGCTCAGCTCACGGTTACTCACAGATGCCTCGGCATGGCCCCCCGCTTTGCAATGAGGATGCTCCTTGCATAGGAGTGGAATGCTGGCTCTGTCGGTGATGATTCCCCACCTCTAACCAATTTCAGAATTGTTTACTGCTGGAGCAAGTGCCCTGATAGGGTTTTCCTCTGTCTAACTCGTGGGTTCAGGTTTTTTTTTTCTTTTTTGGTTCAAGTTAGATTTTATTCCTCTTTTATGTATTTATAGATATAAGCATGAAAATAATTCATTCATATAAATACATCTGTGTGAAGGGAAGAACTTTTTTCTGTTTTAATTTTAAATTTTATTTTTAAAAATTTTGAAATTTAATTTTATTTATTTTTTATACAGCAGGTTATTATTAGTTATGTATTTTATCCATATACATGTATACAGGTCAATCCCAGTCTCCCAACTCATCCCAACACCACCTACCCATGGCTTCCCACACTTGGTGTCCATACGTGTGTTCTCTACCTCTGTGTCTCTATTTCTTCCCTGCAAAGCAGTTCATCTGTACCATTTATCTAGGTTCCACATATATGTATTAATATACAATATCTGTTTTTCTCTTTCTGACTTACTTCATTCTGTATGACAGTCTCTAGATCCATCGACGTCTCTACAAATGACCCAGTTTCATTCCTTCTTATGGCTGAGTAATATTCCATTTTATATATGTACCACATCGTTATCCATTCGTCTGTCTGTGGGTATTTAGGTTGCTTCTATTACCTGGCTATCGTAAATAGTGCTGAAATGAGCATTGTGGTGAATGTGCCTTTTTGATTTATGGTTTTCTCTGGGTATATGCCCAGAAGTGGGATTGGTGGATCATATGGTAATTCTATTTCTAGGTTTTTTAAGGAAACTCCATACAGTTCTCCATCGTGACTGTATCAATTTACATTTCCACCACTAGTGGAAGAGGGATCCTTTTGTCCACACCCTCCCCAGAATTCGTTGTTTGTAGATTTTCTGATGATGCCAATTGTAACAGGTGTGAGGTGATACCTCATTGTAGTTTTGATTTGCATTTTTCTAATAATTAGTGATGTTGAGCAGCTTTTCATGTGCGTCTTGGCCATCGCTGTGTCTTCTTTGAAGAAACGTCTCTTTAGATCTTCTGCCCATTTTTGTATTGGGTTGTTTGTTGTTTTAATATTAAGCTGCATGAGCTCTTTATATATATTGGAGATTAAACCTTTGTCCATTGATTCGTTTGCAAATATTTTCGCCCATTCTGAGGGATGCTTTTTGCCATTCCCGTTTTTTTAACAAAAAAAGAAAGAAAGAAAAAGAAGCAGAACACTAATGTGTGTAAAATATGCCTTTTGAAACTGTCATTTTGAAATATGGACGTCCTTGAATTTTTTGGTCGATATTTGAACCCAGGATTTGTTTTCAGGGCAGGTGTCATTTACAGGCCTGCAATGATTTTGAATATCAACTGACCATTAGCGCCTGGATTAAAGCTGCTGTTGTGTGAAACGGCCACAAGGTGGCAGCAGTTCTCCCTTACCAAATCTGGTTACTGGTGCAACAGAGCCTCAATGCAAGTCGTATTCTAGATTGGAATTTAGAATGGAATGTGCCAGGAGAAAGCCCCTCAAGTTTGTCTCACTACTTCTTGTTCGTGTTTTTAATTTAATTTTTTTATTTTTTATTACAGCCAATTTGATTACAATGTTTGGCTTGTTGTAGGTGTGGAAGATGTGGTTCTTTTACACATATACATATGTCAATTCTTCCTGGGATCATTTTCCCATGTACCTTATGACAGAATGTTGAGTAGTCTTCTCTTGGTATTCTGTAGGTCTTCGGTGATTATATATGTCACCTGTGTTTGTATATGTCTGTTAACACCAATATCATAATGAAACCAATCCTCACACCTTTCCATTGGTGAACCATAAGTTTGTTGAATGAATCTGTGATTGCCCTTCTCCGTGGAAATATCTGCCCTGGTATCCATTTTTCGGTCACACCTATAAGAGATATGATATGATATGTGTCTTTCACTTTCTGACTTACTACAAGTCACGTGATTACCTCTAGACACACCTACGGTGCTGCAAATGGCATTGTGTCCTTTTATTCCTTGGCTTCTATTCTGCCTTAGCGAGGTCCATTTTCAACAATGTGATTCCCTGAGTGCTGAGGATTAGCTGACCGGAGTAGCCTGACCCTGCCGGCCGGCCCTCCCCAGGTGTGCCTGGGTTGAGATCAATATAAACAGCGCTGCAGGCAGCAATAGCCCCTGAAGCTGTGCCTGACTCCATATTCTCTGCCCCGTCAGCAGTCTCGGGGCTGTGCTGGTGGGAGGGAGTGAGGGGCCACGGCTTTGTGGGTGGCCCGGTGTGAGTGGGTCTCTGCTGGACTTTCTGCAGGAGTTGCCAGGCTGCCACCTGTAAAGAAGAGGATGTGTCACCCATACCTTCCGCTGGAATTTCTCTCCGGACAGAGGTGAAAGGAAAAAATCAGTGGGGGCCGGGACAGGAGGGGTATCTCAGGCAGGGCAATGGAAAGCTTCCAGAAGAGCGCCCAGAGCCAGGACAATCCTGGCTGGCCTGCAGGCACCAAGTTGGCCTGCGTGCTGTCGCTGGTGTGGCTCCACGGCCCTTCCTCTAGGCTTTCAAGCCCTTGTACATATTCAGGTGTTTTACCTGGGAATGGTGGGAAAAGTTCAAAGGCATCTGGCCTGTGTCTCAGCTCACGGTTACTCACAGATGCCTCGGCATGGCCCCCAGCTTTGCAATGAGGACACTCTTTGCATAGGAGTGGGCTGCTGGCTGTATGGGAGATGACTCCCCACCTCTGACCAATTTCAGAATTGTTTACCGCTGGAGCAAGTGCCCTGATGGGGTTTTTCTCTGTCTAACTCGGGGGTTCAGGTTTTTTTTTTTTTCTTTTTTGGTTCAAGTTAGATTTTATTCCTCTTTTATGTATTTATAGATATAAGCATGGAAATAATTCATTCATATAAATACATCTGTGTGAAGGGAAGAACTTTTTTCTGTTTTATTTCTAAGTTTTATTTTTTTAAATTTTGAAATTTAATTTTATTTATTTTTTTATACAGCAGGTTATTATTAGTTATGTATTTTATGCATATACATGTATACAGGTCAATCCCAATCTCCCAAGTCATCCCACCACCACCAACACATGGCTTCCCACACTTGGTGTCCATACGTGTGTTCTCTACCTCTGTGTCTCTATTTCTTCCCTGCAAACCAGTTCATCTGTACCATTATTCTAGGTTCCACATATATGCATTAATATACAATATTTGTTTTTCTCTTTCTGACTTACTTCATTCTGTATGACAGTCTCTAGATCCATCGACGTCTCTACAAATGAACCAGTTTCATTCCTTCTTATGGCTGAGTAATATTCCATTTTATATATGTACCACATCTTTATCCATTCGTCTGTCTGTGGGTATTTAAGTTGCTTCCATTACCTGGCTATTGTAAATAGTGCTGAAATGAGCATTGTGGTGAATGTGCCTTTTTGATTTATGGTTTTCTCTGGGTATATGCCCAGAAGTGTGATTGCTGGATCATATGTTAATTCTATATCTAGTTTTTTTAAGGAAACTCCATACTGTTCTCCATTGTGACTGTATCAATTTGCATTTCCACCACTAATGGAAGAGGGATCCTTTTGTCCACACCCTCCCCAGAATTCGTTGTTTGTAGATTTTCTGATGATGCCGATTCTAACAGGCGTGAGGTGATACCTCATTGTAGTTTTCATTTGCATTTCTCTAATAATTAGTGATGTTGAGCAGCTTTTCATGTGCGTCTTGGCCATCTCTGTGTCTTCTTTGAAGAAACGTCTCTTTAGATCTTCTGCCCATTTTTGTATTGGGTTGTTTGTTTTTTTAATATTAAGCTGCATGGGCTCTTTGTATATATTGGAGATTAAACCTTTGTCCATTGATTCGTTTGCAAATATTTTCGCCCATTCTGAGGGATGCTTTTTGCCATTCCCGTTTATTTAACAAAAAAAGAAAGAAAGAAAAAGAAGCAGAACCCTAATGTGTGTAAAATATGCCTTTTGAAACTGTCGTTTTGAAATATGGACGTCCTTTGAAATTTTTGGTCGATATATGAATCCAGTATTTGTTTTCAGGGCAGGTGTCATTTACAGGCCTGCAATGATTTTGAATATCAACTGACCTTTAGCGCTGGGATTAAAGCTGCTGTTGTGTGAAACGGCCACAAGGTGGCAGCAATTCTCCCTTACCAAGTCTGGTTACTAGGGCAACAGAGCCTCAATGGAAGTTGTGTTCTAGATTGGAATTTAGAATGGAATGTGCCAGGAGAAAGCCCCTCAAGTTTGTATCACTACTTCTTGTTCGTGTTTTTAATTTAATTTTTTATTTTTTATTACAACAAATTTGATTACAATGTTTGGCTTGTTGTAGGTGTGGAAGATGTGGTTCTTTTACACATATACATATGTCTGTTCTTCCTGGGATCATTTTCCAATGTACCTTATGAAAGAATGTTGAGTGGTCTTCTCTTGGTATTCTGTAGGTCTTTGGTGATTATATATGTCACCTGTGTTTGTATATGTCTGTTAACCCCAATATCATAATGAAACCAATCCTCACACCTTTCCATTGGTGAACCAAAAGTTTGTTGAATGAATCTGTGATTGCCCTTCTCCGTGGAAATATCTGCCCTGGTATCCATTTTTCGGTCACACCAAAAGAGATATGATATGATATGTGTTTTTCACTTTCTGACTTACTACAAGTCACGTGATTACCTCTAGACACACCTACGGTGCTGCAAATGGCATTGTGTCCTTTTATTCCTTGGCTTCTATTCTGCCTTAGCGAGGTCCATTTTCAACAATGTGATTCCCTGAGGGCTGAGGATTAGCTGACCTGGGTAGCCTGACACTGCCGGCTGGCCCTCCCCTGGTGTGCCTGGGTTGAGGTCAATATAAACAGCACTGCAGGCAGCAATAGCCCCTGAAGCTGTGCCTGACTCCATATTCTCTGCCCAGTCAGCAGTCTCGGGGCTGTGCTGGTGGGAGGGAGTGAGGGGTCACGGCTTTGTGGGTTTCCCGGTGTGAGTGGGTCTCTGCTGGACTTTCTGCAGGAGTTGCCAGGCTTCCACTTGTAAAGAAGAGGATGTGTCACCCATACCTTCCGCTGGAATTTCTCTCCGGACAGAGGTGAGGAAGGAAAAAAGCAGTGGGGGCCGGGACAGGAGGGGTATCTCAGGCAGGGCAATGGAAAGCTTCCAGAAGAGTGCCCAGGGCCAGGACCATCCTGGCTGGCCCGCAGGCACCATGTTGGCCTGCGTGCTGTCGCTGGTGTAGCTCCACGGCACTTCCTCTAGGCTTTCAAGCCCTTGTACATATTCAGGTGTTTTACCTGGGAAGGGTGGGAAAAGTTCAACAGCAGCTGGCCTGGGGCTCAGCGCACAGTTACTCACAGATGCCTCGGCATGGCCCACTGCTTTGCAGTGTGGACGCTCCTTGCGTAGGAGTGGGCTGCTGGCTCTATGGGAGATGATTCCCCACCTCTGACCAATTTCAAAATTGTTTACCGCTGGAGCAAGTGCCCTGATAGGGTTTTCCTCTGTCTAACTCGTGGGTTCAGGTTTTTTTTTTCTTTTTTGGTTCAAGTTAGATTTTATTCCTCTTTTATGTATTTATAGATATAAGCATGGAAATAATTCATTCATATAAATACATCTGTGTGAAGGGAAGAACTTTTTTCTGTTTTATTTTTAAGTTTTATTTTTTAAAATTTTGAAATTTAATTTTATTTATTTTTTTATACAGCAGGTTATTATTAGTTATGTATTTTATGCATATACATGTATACAGGTCAATCCCAATCTCCCAACTCATCCCAACACGACCTCACCATGGCTTCCCACACTTGGTGTCCATACCTGTGTTCTCTAACTCTGTGTCTCTATTTCTTCCCTGCAAACCAGTTCATCTGTACCATTTTTCTAGGTTCCACATATATGCATTAATATACAATATTTGTTTGTCTCTTTCTGACTTACTTCATTCTGTATGACAATCTCTAGATCCATCGATGTCTCTACAAATGAACCAGTTTCATTCCTTCTTATGGCTGAGTAATATTCCATTTTATATATGTACCACATCTTTATCCATTCGTCTGTCTGTGGGTATTTAGGTTGCTTCCATTGCCTGGCTATTGTAAATAGTGCTGAAATGAGCATTGTGGTGAATGTGCCTTTTTGATTTATGGTTTTCTCTGGGTATATGCCCAGAAGTGGGATTGTTGGATCATATGTTAATTCTATTTCTAGGTTTTTTAAGGAAACTCCATACTGTTCTCCATTGTGACTGTATCAATTTACATTTCTACCAATAGTGGAAGAGGGATCCTTTTGTCCACACCCTCCCCAGAATTCGTTGTTTGTAGATTTTCTGATGATGCTGATTCTAACAGGCGTGAGGTGATACCTCATTGTAGTTTTGATTTGCATTTCTCTAATAATTAGTGATGTTGAGCAGCTTTTCATGTGCGTCTTGGCCGTCTCTGTGTCTTCTTTGAAGTAACGTCTCTTAAGATCTTCTGCCCATTTTCGTATTGGGTTGTTTGTTTTTTTAATATTAAGCTGCATGAGCTCTTTGTATATATTGGAGATTAAACCTTTGTCCATTGATTCGTTTGCAAATATTTTCGCCCATTCTGAGGGATGCTTTTTGCCATTCCCGTTTTTTTAACAAAAAAAGAAAGAAAGAAAAAGAAGCAGAACACTAATGTGTGTAAAATATGCCTTTTGAAACTGTCGTTTTGAAATATGGACGTCCTTTGAATTTTTTGGTCGATATATGAACCCAGGATTTGTTTTCAGGGCAGGCGTCATTTACAGGCCTGCAAGGATTTTGAATACCAACTGACCATTAGCGCTGGGATTAAAGCTGCTGTTGTGTGAAACGGCCACAAGGTGGCAGCAGTTCTCCCTTACCAAATCTGGTTACTGGGACAACAGAGCCTCAATGGAAGTCGTGTTCTAGATTGGAATTTAGTATGGAATGTGCCAGGAGAAAGCCCCTCAAGTTTGTCTCACTACTTCTTGTTCGTGTTTTTAATTTAATTTTTTATTTTTTATTACAGCAAATTTGATTACAATGTTTGGCTTGTTGTAGGTGTGGAAGATGTGGTTCTTTTACACATATACATATGTCAGTTCTTCCTGGGATCCTTTTCCCATGTACCTTATGACAGAATGTTGAGTAGTCTTCTCTTGGTATTCTGTAGGTCTTTGGTGATTATATATGTCACCTGTGTTTGTATATGACTGTTAACCCCAATATCATAATGAAACCAATCCTCACACCTTTCCATTGGTGAACCATAAGTTTGTTGAATGAATCTGTGATTGCCCTTCTCCGTGGAAATATCTGCCCTGGTATCCATTTTTCGGTCACACCTATAAGAGATATGATATGATATGTGTCTTTCACTTTCTGACTTACTAAAAGTCACGTGATTACCTCTAGAAACACCTACGGTGCTGCAAATGGCATTGTGTCCTTTTATTCCTTGGCTTCTATTCTGCCTTAGCGAGGTCCATTTTCAACAATGTGATTCCCTGAGGGCTGAGGATTAGCTGACCTGGGTAGCCTGACCCTGCCGGCCGGCCCTCCCCAGGTGTGCCTGGGTTGAGGTCAATATAAACAGCACTGCAGGCAGCAATAGCCCCTGAAGCTGTGCCTGACTCCATATTCTCTGCCCCGTCAGCAGTCTCGGGGCTGTGCTGGTGGGAGGGAGTGAGGGGCCACGGCTTTGTGGGTGGCCCGGTGTGAGTGGGTCTCTGCTGGACTTTCTGCAGGAGTTGCCAGGCTTCCACCTGTAAAGAAGAGCATATGTCACCAATACCTTCCGCTGGAATTTCTCTCCGGACAGTGGTGAGGAAGGAAAAAAGCAGTGGGGGCCGGGACAGGAGGGGTATCTCAGGCAGGGCTTTGGAAAGCTTCCAGAAGAGCGCCCAGGTCCAGGACCATCCTGGCTGCCCTGCAGGCACCAATTTGGCCTGCGTGCTCTCGCTGGTGTAGCTCCACGGCACTTCCTCTAGGCTTTCAAGCCCTTGTACATATTCAGGTGTTTTACCTGGGAAGGGTGGGAAAAGTTCAACAGCAGCTGGCCTGGGGCTCAGCGCACAGTTACTCACAGATGCCTCGGCATGGCCCCCTGCTTTGCGATGAGGACGCTCCTTGCGTAGGAGTGGGCTGCTGGCTCTATCGGAGATGATTCCCCACCTCTGACCAATTTCAAAATTGTTTACCGCTGGAGCAAGTGCCCTGATAGGGTTTTCCTCTGTCTAACTCGTGGGTTCAGGGTTTTTTTTTTTCTTTTTTGGTTCAAGTTAGATTTTATTCCTCTTTTATGTATTTATAGATATAAGCATGGAAATAATTCATTCATATAAATACATCTGTGTGAAGGGAAGAACTTTTTTCTGTTTTATTTTTAAGTTTTATTTTTTAAAATTTTGAAATTTAATTTTATTTATTTTTTTATACAGCAGGTTATTATTAGTTATGTATTTTATGCATATACATGTATACAGGTCAATCCCAATCTCCCAACTCATCCCAACACGACCTCACCATGGCTTCCCACACTTGGTGTCCATACCTGTGTTCTCTAACTCTGTGTCTCTATTTCTTCCCTGCAAACCAGTTCATCTGTACCATTTTTCTAGGTTCCACATATATGCATTAATATACAATATTTGTTTGTCTCTTTCTGACTTATTTCATTCTGTATGACAATCTCTAGATCCATCGACGTCTCTACAAATGAACCAGTTTCATTCCTTCTTATGGCTGAGTAATATTCCATTTTATATATGTACCACATCTTTATCCATTCGTCTGTCTGTGGGTATTTAGGTTGCTTCCATTGCCTGGCTATTGTAAATAGTGCTGAAATGAGCATTGTGGTGAATGTGCCTTTTTGATTTATGGTTTTCTCTGGGTATATGCCCAGAAGTGGGATTGTTGGATCATATGTTAATTCTATTTCTAGGTTTTTTAAGGAAACTCCATACTGTTCTCCATTGTGACTGTATCAATTTACATTTCTACCAATAGTGGAAGAGGGATCCTTTTGTCCACACCCTCCCCAGAATTCGTTGTTTGTAGATTTTCTGATGATGCTGATTCTAACAGGCGTGAGGTGATACCTCATTGTAGTTTTGATTTGCATTTCTCTAATAATTAGTGATGTTGAGCAGCTTTTCATGTGCGTCTTGGCCGTCTCTGTGTCTTCTTTGAAGTAACGTCTCTTAAGATCTTCTGCCCATTTTCGTATTGGGTTGTTTGTTTTTTTAATATTAAGCTGCATGAGCTCTTTGTATATATTGGAGATTAAACCTTTGTCCATTGATTCGTTTGCAAATATTTTCGCCCATTCTGAGGGATGCTTTTTGCCATTCCCGTTTTTTTAACAAAAAAAGAAAGAAAGAAAAAGAAGCAGAACACTAATGTGTGTAAAATATGCCTTTTGAAACTGTCGTTTTGAAATATGGACGTCCTTTGAATTTTTTGGTCGATATATGAACCCAGGATTTGTTTTCAGGGCAGGCGTCATTTACAGGCCTGCAAGGATTTTGAATACCAACTGACCATTAGCGCTGGGATTAAAGCTGCTGTTGTGTGAAACGGCCACAAGGTGGCAGCAGTTCTCCCTTACCAAATCTGGTTACTGGGACAACAGAGCCTCAATGGAAGTCGTGTTCTAGATTGGAATTTAGAATGGAATGTGCCAGGAGAAAGCCCCTCAAGTTTGTCTCACTACTTCTTGTTCGTGTTTTTAATTTAATTTTTTATTTTTTATTACAGCAAATTTGATTACAATGTTTGGCTTGTTGTAGGTGTGGAAGATGTGGTTCTTTTACACATATACATATGTCAGTTCTTCCTGGGATCCTTTTCCCATGTACCTTATGACAGAATGTTGAGTAGTCTTCTCTTGGTATTCTGTAGGTCTTTGGTGATTATATATGTCACCTGTGTTTGTATATGACTGTTAACCCCAATATCATAATGAAACCAATCCTCACACCTTTCCATTGGTGAACCATAAGTTTGTTGAATGAATCTGTGATTGCCCTTCTCCATGGAAATATCTGCCCTGGTATCCATTTTTCGGTCACACCTATAAGAGATATGATATGATATGTGTCTTTCACTTTCTGACTTACTAAAAGTCACGTGATTACCTCTAGAAACACCTACGGTGCTGCAAATGGCATTGTGTCCTTTTATTCCTTGGCTTCTATTCTGCCTTAGCGAGGTCCATTTTCAACAATGTGATTCCCTGAGGGCTGAGGATTAGCTGACCTGGGTAGCCTGACCCTGCCGGCCGGCCCTCCCCAGGTGTGCCTGGGTTGAGGTCAATATAAACAGCACTGCAGGCAGCAATAGCCCCTGAAGCTGTGCCTGACTCCATATTCTCTGCCCCGTCAGCAGTCTCGGGGCTGTGCTGGTGGGAGGGAGTGAGGGGCCACGGCTTTGTGGGTGGCCCGGTGTGAGTGGGTCTCTGCTGGAATATCTGCAGGAGTTGCCAGGCTTCCACCTGTAAAGAAGAGCATATGTCACCAATACCTTCCGCTGGAATTTCTCTCCGGACAGTGGTGAGGAAGGAAAAAAGCAGTGGGGGCCGGGACAGGAGGGGTATCTCAGGCAGGGCTTTGGAAAGCTTCCAGAAGAGCGCCCAGGTCCAGGACCATCCTGGCTGGCCTGCAGGCACCAATTTGGCCTGCGTGTTGTCGCTGGTGTGGCTCCACGGCCCTTCCTCTAGGCTTTCAAGCCCTTGTACATATTCAGGTGTTTTACCTGGGAAGGGTGGGAAAAGTTCAGCAGCAGCTGGCCTGGGGCTCAGCTCACGGTTACTCATAGATGCCTCAAGTCCCTTTCACTGAGGAAGGTGTAGGTCTTGTCTATTCCATAGTTGGTTTTTGGAACGGTACCTGTGCTTATATCAAACTCTGGTTTTATGCATCACCCCACCTCTCCTTCCCCCTTAAGCAGGCATAAGAGTGTTTTCTAAATGTGAGATACTGTTCTCTTTCTTAACTCAGTTCAAGTGTAACCATGTTTACAGGATCTTCATAAGTGATATCTTATGATAAGTTTCTTTTTCTCTGTGACTTATTTCACTTAGAATCATCGTACCTGAATCCACCCATTTTGCTGCTACTGGTCTTATGTCATTGATTTCATGGCTGAGGGATATTCCATCGTACGTAAGTACCACAATTTTTTGAACCATTTTTATATTTCCTGGGATATTTAAGGTGTACCCAAGTTGAGGTCCTTGTAAGCAGTGCAGCCCTAAATTTTGGGGTGGCTCTGTCTTATTGATTTTCAGTTTTCCCAAGGTATATTCCCTAGACTGGAAGTGCCCTTGGCTCTGTAGCTCTGTTCTTTACTTGTTTTAGGGAACACAATGCACTCCTCCAGAGAGGCAGTTGGCAATTTACATCCCGCCCATCAGCATAACAAGGCTCCCTGTTCTCCAGGGCCTGTCTTGCCTTTCTGGTTTTTACACATTTTGTGGATGTCCCTTTTGACCGGTGGGAAGTGATACTTCTTTGTAGTGCAGATTTGCATTGCCCGCTTGCTTGCTTGACCAAAAAGGGCGTATGCGTTTTCTCCTGAATATATTCAGGAGAAAACGTATACGCCCTTTTTGGCCAAGTGCATCATTGTCGAAGTTGTGCCCCTCTTCCTGTGCTTTAAAGGCGATTCCAACATACCTCTTGAAATCTGTTTCCTGCTATTCTGCCTCTCTTTCAAGTCCGCCTCGTTGCCTTCCCTCAAAGAATTTTGGACGATAGTTGTCCTTTATTACTTGGCCAGTTTGTGAATTGCTGTGCCCCTGAGCTCCATTTTTCAACTCGTTTTTGGTGAGCTGACCACAAGTCCAAAATTTTGGTTCAGGACCTATACTGGTTCCCGGTGGGGGGCTGAGACTTTGGTTAATTCTTCTACCTGCCGGGAAATTACAGTGATATGTGCCCGTCCAAATGCCTAATAGCTACTCTCTCATTGGTTCTCCCTCTTCCCATTCATCCTCTGCCAAATTGGCAACCTGTGTGAACCAGGAGGTTAAAGGGGCTGTCTCTCCAAGTTGTGAGGATGATAGTAAAGCAGATGGAAAGTCAAACCGGAGCACCAGGAGAGGGACTATTCGTTGAGTTTTAGAAACCTTTCGTATTCACAGTGTGTCCGTTCTCTAGGTTTCCCGTACATGTTATAACTGTAGTAATATTCCCTTCAACCTGGAGAGTTGGGACCCATGGAATGGGTGCCATGCATTATTGCTTTAAAGGGTCTGCATTTGTTCACCCAATTTCACCAATCCTCTAAGTCCCAAGTGTCCAGCCTTATGCCACATCCAGCTGTCGTTGAAGATAGGGTCATTCCAGGTTTCATCAGAGACCCTGAAGGAATTGTAAAGAATTTCCCAGTTTTTTTGTTTGTTTTTGAAATTCCTTTTTATAGTGGGTTTGAGCTGATTCTCGCTGCCATGTTTATGCCAGTGTAGACACACTTGATTCCCTTACGGAGACATATCAATACATAGGTTTTAAGATTCTTACTAGTCAGATATATTCCTGTGCGGGAAATATGGGGTTTTGAGTCCCTTTCACTGAGGAAGGTGTAGGTCCTGTCTATTCCATAGTTGGTTTTTGGAATGGTACCTGTGCTTATATCAAACTCTGGTTTTATGCATCACCCCACCTCTCCTTCCCCCTTAAGCAGGCATAAGAGTGTTTTCTAAATGTGAGACACTGTTCTCTTTCCTAACTCAGTTCAAGTGTAGCCATGTTTACAGGATCTTCATAAGTGATATCTTATGATAAGTTTCTTTTTCTCTGTGACTTCTTTCACTTAGAATCATCGTACCTGAATCCACCCATTTTGCTGCTACTGGTCTTATGACATTGAATTCATGGCTGAGGGATATTCCATCGTACGTAAGTACCACAATTTTTTGAACCATTTTTATATTTCCTGGGATATTTTAGGTGTACCCAAGTTGAGGTCCTTGTAAGCAGTGCAGCCCTAAATTTTGGGGTGGCTCTGTCTTATTGATCTTCAGTTTTCCCAAGGTTTATTCCCTAGACTGGGTGTTCCCTTGGCTCTGTAGCTCTGTTCTTTACTTGTTTTAGGGAACACAATGCACTCCTCCAGAGAGGCAGTTGGCAATTTACATCCCGCCCATCAGCATAACAAGGCTCCCTGTTCTCCAGGGCCTGTCTTGCCTTTCTTGTTCTTACACATTTTGTGGATGTCCCTTTTGACCGGTGGGAAGTGATACTTCTTTGTAGTGCAGATTTGCATTGCCCGCTTGCTTGCTTGGCCAAAAAGGGCGTATGCGTTTTCTCCTGAATATATTCAGGAGAAAACGCATACGCCCTTTTTGGCCAAGTGCATCATTGTCGAAGTTGTGCCCCTCTTCCTGTGCTTTAAAGGCGATTCCAACGTACCTCTTGAAATCTGTTTCCTGCTATTCTGCCTCGCTTTCAAGTCCGCCTCGTTGCCTTCCCTCAACAGATTTTTGGACGATAGTTGTCCTTTATTACTCGGCCAGTTTGTGAATTGCTGTGCCCCTGAGCTCCATTTTTCAACTCGTTTTTGGTGAGCTGACCGCAAGTCCAAAATTTTGGTTCAGGACCTATACTGGTTCCCGGTGGGTGGCTGAGAATTTGGTTAATTCTTCTTCCTGCCGGGAAATTACAGTGATATGTGCCCGTCCAAATGCCTAACAGCTACTCTCTCATTGGTTCTCCCTCTTCCCTTTCATCCTCTGCCAAATTGGCAACCTGTGCGAACCAAGAGGTTAAAGGGGCTGTCTCTCCAAGTTGGGAGGTTGATAGTAAAGCAGACGGAAAGTCAAACCGGAGCACCAGGAGAGGGACTATTCGTTGAGTTTTAGAAACCTTCCGTATTCACAGTGTGTCCGTTCTCTAGGTTTCCCGCACATGTTATAGCTGTAGTAATATTCCCTTCAACCTGGAGAGTTCGGACCCATGGAATGGGTGCCATGCATTATTGCTTTAAAGGGTCTGCATTTGCTCGCCAAATCTCACCAATCGTCTCAGTCCCAAGTGTCCCTCCTTATGCCACATCCAGCTGTCGTTGTAGATAGGGTCATTCCAGCTTTCATCAGAGACCCTGAAGGAATTGTAAAGAATTTCCCAGTTTTTTTGTTTTGTTTTTGAAATTCCTTTTTATAGTGGGTTTGAGCTGATTCTCGCTGCCATGTTTATGCCAGTCTAGACACACTTGATTCCCTTACGGAGACATATCAATACATAGGTTTTAAGATTCTTACTAGTCAGATATTTTCCTCTGCGGGAAATATGGGGTTTTGAGTCCCTTTCACTGAGGACGGTGTAGGTCTTGTCTATTCCATAGTTGGTTTTTGGAACGGTACCTGTGCTTATATCAAACTCTGGTTTTATGCATCACCCCACCTCTCCTTCCCCCTTAAGCAGGTATAAGAGTGTTTTCTAAATGTGAGACACTGTTCTCTTTCCTAACTCAGTTCAAGTGTAGCCATGTTTACAGGATCTTCATAAGTGATATCTTATGATAAGTTTCTTTTTCTGTGTGACTTATTTCACTTAGAATCATCGTACCTGAATCCACCCATTTTGCTGCTACTGGTCTTATGACATTGATTTCATGGCTGAGGGATATTCCATCGTACGTAAGTACCACAATTTTTTGAACCATGTTTATATTTTCTGGGATACTTAAGGTGTATCCAAGTTGAGGTCCTTGTATGCAGTGCAGCCCTAAATTTTGGGGTGGCTCTGTCTTATTGATTTTCAGTTTTCCCAAGGTATATTCCCTAGACTGGTAGTGCCCTTGGCTCTGTAGCTCTGTTCTTTACTTGTTTTAGGGAACAGAATGCACTCCTCCAGAGAGGCAGTTGGCAATTTACATCCCGCCCATCAGCATAACAAGGCTCCCTGTTCTCCAGGGCCTGTCTTGCCTTTCTTGTTCTTACACATTTTGTGGATGTCCATTTTGACCGGTGGGAAGTGATACTTCTTTGTAGTGCAGATTTGCATTGCCCGCTTGCTTGCTTGGCCAAAAAGGGCGTATGCGTTTTCTCCTGAATATATTCAGGAGAAAACGCATACGCCCTTTTTGGCCAAGTGCATCATTGTCGAAGTTGTGCCCCTCTTCCTGTGCTTTAAAGGCGATTCCAACGTACCTCTTGAAATCTGTTTCCTGCTATTCTGCCTCGCTTTCAAGTCCGCCTCGTTGCCTTCCCTCAACAGATTTTTGGACGATAGTTGTCCTTTATTACTCGGCCAGTTTGTGAATTGCTGTGCCCCTGAGCTCCATTTTTCAACTCGTTTTTGGTGAGCTGACCGCAAGTCCAAAATTTTGGTTCAGGACCTATACTGGTTCCCGGTGGGTGGCTGAGAATTTGGTTAATTCTTCTTCCTGCCGGGAAATTACAGTGATATGTGCCCGTCCAAATGCCTAACAGCTACTCTCTCATTGGTTCTCCCTCTTCCCTTTCATCCTCTGCCAAATTGGCAACCTGTGCGAACCAAGAGGTTAAAGGGGCTGTCTCTCCAAGTTGGGAGGTTGATAGTAAAGCAGACGGAAAGTCAAACCGGAGCACCAGGAGAGAGACTATTCGTTGAGTTTTAGAAACCTTCCGTATTCACAGTGTGTCCGTTCTCTAGGTTTCCCGCACATGTTATAGCTGTAGTAATATTCCCTTCAACCTGGAGAGTTCGGACCCATGGAATGGGTGCCATGCATTATTGCTTTAAAGGGTCTGCATTTGCTCGCCAAATCTCACCAATCATCTCAGTCCCAAGTGTCCCTCCTTATGCCACATCCAGCTGTCGTTGTAGATAGGGTCATTCCAGCTTTCATCAGAGACCCTGAAGGAATTGTAAAGAATTTCCCAGCTTTTTTGTTTTGTTTTTGAAATTCCTTTTTATAGTGGGTTTGAGCTGATTCTCGCTGCCATGTTTATGCCAGTCTAGACACACTTGATTCCCTTACGGAGACATATCAATACATAGGTTTTAAGATTCTTACTAGTCAGATATTTTCCTCTGCGGGAAATATGGGGTTTTGAGTCCCTTTCACTGAGGACGGTGTAGGTCTTGTCTATTCCATAGTTTTTTTTTGGAACGGTACCTGTGCTTATATCAACCTCTGGTTTTATGCATCACCCCACCTCTCCTTCCCCCTTAAGCAGGTATAAGAGTGTTTTCTAAATGTGAGACACTGTTCTCTTTCCTAACTCAGTTCAAGTGTAGCCATGTTTACAGGATCTTCATAAGTGATATCTTATGATAAGTTTCTTTTTCTGTGTGACTTATTTCACTTAGAATCATCGTACCTGAATCCACCCATTTTGCTGCTACTGGTCTTATGACATTGATTTCATGGCTGAGGGATATTCCATCGTACGTAAGTACCACAATTTTTTGAACCATGTTTATATTTTCTGGGATACTTAAGGTGTATCCAAGTTGAGGTCCTTGTATGCAGTGCAGCCCTAAATTTTGGGGTGGCTCTGTCTTATTGATTTTCAGTTTTCCCAAGGTATATTCCCTAGACTGGTAGTGCCCTTGGCTCTGTAGCTCTGTTCTTTACTTGTTTTAGGAAACAGAATGCACTCCTCCAGAGAGGCAGTTGGCAATTTACATCCCGCCCATCAGCATAACAAGGCTCCCTGTTCTCCAGGGCCTGTCTTGCCTTTCTTGTTCTTACACATTTTGTGGATGTCCCTTTTGACCGGTGGGAAGTGATACTTCTTTGTAGTGCAGATTTGCATTGCCCGCTTGCTTGCTTGGCCAAAAAGGGCGTATGCGTTTTCTCCTGAATATATTCAGGAGAAAACGCATACGCCCTTTTTGGCCAAGTGCATCATTGTCGAAGTTGTGCCCCTCTTCCTGTGCTTTAAAGGCGATTCCAACGTACCTCTTGAAATCTGTTTCCTGCTATTCTGCCTCGCTTTCAAGTCCGCCTCGTTGCCTTCCCTCAACAGATTTTTGGACGATAGTTGTCCTTTATTACTCGGCCAGTTTGTGAATTGCTGTGCCCCTGAGCTCCATTTTTCAACTCGGTTTTGGTGAGCTGACCGCAAGTCCAAAATTTTGGTTCAGGACCTATACTGGTTCCCGGTGGGTGGCTGAGAATTTGGTTAATTCTTCTTCCTGCCGGGAAATTACAGTGATATGTGCCCGTCCAAATGCCTAACAGCTACTCTCTCATTGGTTCTCCCTCTTCCCTTTCATCCTCTGCCAAATTGGCAAACTGTGCGAACCAAGAGGTTAAAGGGGCTGTCTCTCCAAGTTGGGAGGTTGATAGTAAAGCAGACGGAAAGTCATCCGGAGCACAAGGAGAGGGACTATTCGCTGAGTTTTAGAAACCTTCCGTATTCACAGGGTGTCCGTTCTCTAGGTTTCCCGCACATGTTATAGCTGTAGTAATATTCCCTTCAACCTGGAGAGTTCGGACCCATGGAATGGGTTCCATGCATTATTGCTTTAAAGGGTCTGCATTTGCTCGCCAAATCTCACCAATCGTCTCAGTCCCAAGTGTCCCTCCTTATGCCACATCCAGCTGTCGTTGTAGATAGGGTCATTCCAGGTTTCATCAGAGACCCTGAAGGAATTGTAAAGAATTTCCCAGTTTTTTTGTTTTGTTTTTGAAATTCCTTTTTATAGTGGGTTTGAGCTGATTCTCGCTGCCATGTTTATGCCAGTCTAGACACACTTGATTCCCTTACGGAGACATATCAATAGATAGGTTTTAAGATTCTTACTAGTCAGATATTTTCCTCTGCGGGAAATATGGGGTTTTGAGTCCCTTTCACTGAGGACGGTGTAGGTCTTGTCTATTCCATAGTTGGTTTTTGGAACGGTACCTGTGCTTATATCAAACTCTGGTTTTATGCATCACCCCACCTCTCCTTCCCCCTTAAGCAGGTATAAGAGTGTTTTCTAAATGTGAGACACTGTTCTCTTTCCTAACTCAGTTCAAGTGTAGCCATGTTTACAGGATCTTCATAAGTGATATCTTATGATAAGTTTCTTTTTCTGTGTGACTTATTTCACTTAGAATCATCGTACCTGAATCCACCCATTTTGCTGCTACTGGTCTTATGACATTGATTTCATGGCTGAGGGATATTCCATCGTACGTAAGTACCACAATTTTTTGAACCATGTTTATATTTTCTGGGATACTTAAGGTGTATCCAAGTTGAGGTCCTTGTATGCAGTGCAGCCCTAAATTTTGGGGTGGCTCTGTCTTATTGATTTTCAGTTTTCCCAAGGTATATTCCCTAGACTGGTAGTGCCCTTGGCTCTGTAGCTCTGTTCTTTACTTGTTTTAGGGAACAGAATGCACTCCTCCAGAGAGGCAGTTGGCAATATACATCCCGCCCATCAGCATAACAAGGCTCCCTGTTCTCCAGGGCCTGTCTTGCCTTTCTTGTTCTTACACATTTTTGGATGTCCCTTTTGACCGGTGGGAAGGGATACTTCTTTGTAGTGCAGATTTGCATTGCCCGCTTGCTTGCTAGGCCAAAAAGGGCGTATGCGTTTTCTCCTGAATATATTCAGGAGAAAACGCATACGCCCTTTTTGGCCAAGTGCATCATTGTCGAAGTTGTGCCCCTCTTCCTGTGCTTTAAAGGCGATTCCAACGTACCTCTTGAAATCTGTTTCCTGCTATTCTGCCTCGCTTTCAAGTCCGCCTAGTTGCCTTCCCTCAACAGATTTTTGGACGATAGTTGTCCTTTATTACTCGGCCAGTTTGTGAATTGCTGTGCCCCTGAGCTCCATTTTTCAACTCGTTTTTGGTGAGCTGACCGCAAGTCCAAAATTTTGGTTCAGGACCTATACTGGTTACCGGTGGGTGGCTGAGAATTTGGTTAATTCTTCTTCCTGCCGGGGAATTACAGTGATATGTGCCCGTCCAAATGCCTAACAGCTACTCTCTCATTGGTTCTCCCTCTTCCCTTTCATCCTCTGCCAAATTGGCAACCTGTGCGAACCAAGAGGTTAAAGGGGCTGTCTCTCCAAGTTGGGAGGTTGATAGTAAAGCAGACGGAAAGTCAAACCGGAGCACCAGGAGAGGGACTATTCGTTGAGTTTTAGAAACCTTCCGTATTCACAGTGTGTCCGTTCTCTAGGTTTCCCGCACATGTTATAGCTGTAGTAATATTCCCTTCAACCTGGAGAGTTCGGACCCATGGAATGGGTGCCATGCATTATTGCTTTAAAGGGTCTGCATTTGCTCGCCAAATCTCACCAATCGTCTCAGTCCCAAGTGTCCCTCCTTATGCCACATCCAGCTGTCGTTGTAGATAGGGTCATTCCAGCTTTCATCAGAGACCCTGAAGGAATTGTAAAGAATTTCCCAGTTTTTTTGTTTTGTTTTTGAAATTCCTTTCTATAGTGGGTTTGAGCTGATTCTCGCTGCCATGTTTATTCCAGTCTAGACACACTTGATTCCCTTACGGAGACATATCAATACATAGGTTTTAAGATTCTTACTAGTCAGATATTTTCCTCTGCGGGAAATATGAGGTTTTGAGTCCCTTTCACTGAGGACGGTGTAGGTCTTGTCTATTCCATAGTTGGTTTTTGGAACGGTACCTGTGCTTATATCAAACTCTGGTTTTATGCATCACCCCACCTCTCCTTCCCCCTTAAGCAGGTATAAGAGTGTTTTCTAAATGTGCGACACTGTTCTCTTTCCTAACTCAGTTCAAGTGTAGCCATGTTTACAGGATCTTCATAAGTGATATCTTATGATAAGTTTCTTTTTCTGTGTGACTTATTTCACTTAGAATCATCGTACCTGAATCCACCCATTTTGCTGCTACTGGTCTTATGACATTGATTTCATGGCTGAGGGATATTCCATCGTACGTAAGTACCACAATTTTTTGAACCATGTTTATATTTTCTGGGATACTTAAGGTGTATCCAAGTTGAGGTCCTTGTATGCAGTGCAGCCCTAAATTTTGGGGTGGCTCTGTCTTATTGATTTTCAGTTTTCCCAAGGTATATTCCCTAGACTGGTAGTGCCCTTGGCTCTGTAGCTCTGTTCTTTACTTGTTTTAGGGAACAGAATGCACTCCTCCAGAGAGGCAGTTGGCAATTTACATCCCGCCCATCAGCATAACAAGGCTCCCTGTTCTCCAGGGCCTGTCTTGCCTTTCTTTTTCTTACACATTTTGTGGATGTCCCTTTTGACCGGTGGGAAGTGATACTTCTTTGTAGTGCAGATTTGCATTGCCCGCTTGCTTGCTTGGCCAAAAAGGGCGTATGCGTTTTCTCCTGAATATATTCAGGAGAAAACGCATACACCCTTTTTGGCCAAGTGCATCATTGTCGAAGTTGTGCCCCTCTTCCTGTGCTTTAAAGGCGATTCCAACGTACCTCTTGAAATCTGTTTCCTGCTATTCTGCCTCGTTTTCAAGTCCGCCTCGTTGCCCTCCCTCAACAGATTTTTGGACGCTAGTTGTCCTTTATTACTCGGCCAGTTTGTGAATTGCTGTGCCCCTGAGCTCCATTTTTCAACTCGTTTTTGGTGAGCTGACCGCAAGTCCAAAATTTTGGTTCAGGACCTATACTGGTTCCCGGTGGGTGGCTGAGAATTTGGTTAATTCTTCTTCCTGCCGGGAAATGACAGTGATATGTGCCCGTCCAAATGCCAAACAGCTACTCTCTCATTGGTTCTCCCTCTTCCCTTTCATCCTCTGCCAAATTGGCAACCTGTGCGAACCAAGAGGTTAAAGGGGCTGTCTCTCCAAGTTGGGAGGTTGATAGTAAAGCAGACGGAAAGTCAAACCGGAGCACCAGGAGAGGGACTATGCGTTGAGTTTTAGAAACCTTTCGTATTCACAGTGTGTCCGTTCCCTAGGTTTCCCGCACATGTTATAGCTGTAGTAATATTCCCTTCAACCTGGAGAGTTCGGACCCATGGAATGGGTGCCATGCATTATTGCTTTAAAGGGTCTGCATTTGCTCACCCAATCTCACCAATCGTCTCAGTCCCAAGTGTCCCTCCTTATGCCACATTCAGCTGTCATTGTAGATAGGGTCATTCCAGCTTTCATCAGAGACCCTGAAGGAATTGTAAAGAATTTCCCAGTTTTTTTGTTTTGTTTTTGAAATTCCTTTTTATAGTGGGTTTGAGCTGATTCTCACTGCCATGTTTATGCCAGTCTAGACACACTTGATTCCCTTACAGAGACATATCAATACATAGGTTTTAAGATTGTTAGTAGTCAGATACTTTCCTCTGCGGGAAATATGGGGTTTTGAGTCCCTTTCACTGAGGACGGTGTAGGTCTTGTCTATTCCATAGTTGGTTTTTGGAACGGTACCTGTGCTTATATCAAACTCTGGTTTTATGCATCACCCCACCTCTCCTTCCCCCTTAAGCATGTATAAGAGTGTTTTCTAAATGTGAGACACTGTTCTCTTTCCTAACTCAGTTCAAGTGTAGCCATGTTTACAGGATCTTCATAAGTGATATCTTATGATAAGTTTCTTTTTCTGTGTGACTTATTTCACTTAGAATCATAGTACCTGAATCCACCCATTTTGCTGCTACTGGTCTTATGACATTGATTTCATGGCTGAGGGATATTCCATCGTACGTAAGTACCACAATTTTTTGAACCATGTTTATATTTTCTGGGATACTTAAGGTGTATCCAAGTTGAGGTCCTTGTATGCAGTGCAGCCCTAAATTTTGGGGTGGCTCTGTCTTATTGATTTTCAGTTTTCCCAAGGTATATTCCCTAGACTGGTAGTGCCCTTGGCTCTGTAGCTCTGTTCTTTACTTGTTTTAGGGAACAGAATGCACTCCTAGGGAGAGGCAGTTGGCAATTTACATCCCGCCCATCAGCATAACAAGGCTCCCTGTTCTCCAGGGCCTGTCTTGCCTTTCTTGTTCTTACACATTTTGTGGATGTCCCTTTTGACCGGTGGGAAGTGATACTTCTTTGTAGTGAAGATTTGCATTGCCCGCTTGCTTGCTTGGCCAAAAAGGGCGTATGCGTTTTCTCCTGAATATATTCAGGAGAAAACGCATACGCCCTTTTTGGCCAAGTGCATCATTGTCGAAGTTGTGCCCCTCTTCCTGTGCTTTAAAGGCGATTCCAACGTACCTCTTGAAATCTGTTTCCTGCTATTCTGCCTCGCTTTCAAGTCTGCCTCATTGCCTTCCCTCAACAGATATTTGGACGATAGTTGTCCTTTATTACTCGGCCAGTTTTTGAATTGCTGTGCCCCTGAGCTCCATTTTTCAACTCGTTTTTGGTGAGCTGACCGCAAGTCCAAAATTTTGGTTCAGGATCTATACTGGTTCCCGGTGGGTTGCTGAGAATTTGGTTAATTCTTCTTCCTGCCGGGAAATTACAGTGATATGTGCCCGTCCAAATGCCTAACAGCTACTCTCTCATTGGTTCTCCCTTTTCCCTTTCATCCTCTGCCAAATTGGCAACCTGTGCGTACCAAGAGGTTAAAGGGGCTGTCTCTCCAAGTTGGGAGGTTGATAGTAAAGCAGACGGAAAGTCAAACCGGAGCACCAGGAGAGGGACTATTCGTTGAGTTTTAGAAACCTTTCGTATTCACAGTGTGTCCGTTCTCTAGGTTTCCCGCACATGTTATAGCTGTAGTAATATTCCCTTCAACCTGGAGAGTTCGGACCCATGGAATGGGTGCCATGCATTATTGCTTTAAAGGGTCTGCATTTGCTCACCCAATCTCACCAATCGTCTCAGTCCCAAGTGTCCCTCCTTATGCCACATCCAGCTGTCGTTGTAGATAGGGTCATTCCAGCTTTCATCAGAGACCCTGAAGGAATTGTAAATAATTTCCCAGTTTTTTTGTTTTGTTTTTGAAATTCCTTTTTATAGTGGGTTTGAGCTGATTCTCGCTGCCATGTTTATGCCAGTGTAGACACACTTGATTCCCTTACGGAGACATATCAATACATAGGTTTTAAGATTCTTACTAGTCAGATATTTTCCTCTGCGGGAAATATGTGGTTTTGAGTCCCTTTCACTGAGGACGGTGTAGGTCTTGTCTATTCCATAGTTGGTTTTCGGAACGGTACCTGTGCTTATATCAAACTCTGGTTTTATGCATCACCCCACCTCTCCTTCCCCCTTAAGCAGGTATAAGAGTGTTTTCTAAATGTGAGACACTGTTCTCTTTCCTAACTCAGTTCAAGTGTAGCCATGTTTACAGGATCTTCATAAGTGATATCTTATGATAAGTTTCTTTTTCTGTGTGACTTATTTCACTTAGAATCATCGTACCTGAATCCACCCATTTTGCTGCTACTGGTCTTATGACATTGATTTCATGGCTGAGGGATATTCCATCATACGTAAGTACCACAATTTTTTGAACCATGTTTATATTTTCTGGGATACTTAAGGTGTATCCAAGTTGAGGTCCTTGTATGCAGTGCAGCCCTAAATTTTGGGGTGGCTCTGTCTTATTGATTTTCAGTTTTCCCAAGGTATATTCCCTAGACTGGTAGTGCCCTTGGCTCTGTAGCTCTGTTCTTTACTTGTTTTAGGGAACAGAATGCACTCCTCCAGAGAGGCAGTTGGCAATATACATCCCGCCCATCAGCATAACAAGGCTCCCTGTTCTCCAGGGCCTGTCTTGCCTTTCTTGTTCTTACACATTTTTGGATGTCCCTTTTGACCGGTGGGAAGGGATACTTCTTTGTAGTGCAGATTTGCATTGCCCGCTTGCTTGCTAGGCCAAAAAGGGCGTATGCGTTTTCTCCTGAATATATTCAGGAGAAAACGCATACGCCCTTTTTGGCCAAGTGCATCATTGTCGAAGTTGTGCCCCTCTTCCTGTGCTTTAAAGGCGATTCCAACGTACCTCTTGAAATCTGTTTCCTGCTATTCTGCCTCGCTTTCAAGTCCGCCTAGTTGCCTTCCCTCAACAGATTTTTGGACGATAGTTGTCCTTTATTACTCGGCCAGTTTGTGAATTGCTGTGCCCCTGAGCTCCATTTTTCAACTCGTTTTTGGTGAGCTGACCGCAAGTCCAAAATTTTGGTTCAGGACCTATACTGGTTACCGGTGGGTGGCTGAGAATTTGGTTAATTCTTCTTCCTGCCGGGAAATTACAGTGATATGTGCCCGTCCAAATGCCTAACAGCTACTCTCTCATTGGTTCTCCCTCTTCCCTTTCATCCTCTGCCAAATTGGCAACCTGTGCGAACCAAGAGGTTAAAGGGGCTGTCTCTCCAAGTTGGGAGGTTGATAGTAAAGCAGACGGAAAGTCAAACCGGAGCACCAGGAGAGGGACTATTCGTTGAGTTTTAGAAACCTTCCGTATTCACAGTGTGTCCGTTCTCTAGGTTTCCCGCACATGTTATAGCTGTAGTAATATTCCCTACAACCTGGAGAGTTCGGACCCATGGAATGGGTGCCATGCATTATTGCTTTAAAGGGTCTGCATTTGCTCGCCAAATCTCACCAATCGTCTCAGTCCCAAGTGTCCCTCCTTATGCCACATCCAGCTGTCGTTGTAGATAGGGTCATTCCAGCTTTCATCAGAGACCCTGAAGGAATTGTAAAGAATTTCCCAGTTTTTTTGTTTTGTTTTTGAAATTCCTTTCTATAGTGGGTTTGAGCTGATTCTCGCTGCCATGTTTATTCCAGTCTAGACACACTTGATTCCCTTACGGAGACATATCAATACATAGGTTTTAAGATTCTTACTAGTCAGATATTTTCCTCTGCGGGAAATATGAGGTTTTGAGTCCCTTTCACTGAGGACGGTGTAGGTCTTGTCTATTCCATAGTTGGTTTTTGGAACGGTACCTGTGCTTATATCAAACTCTGGTTTTATGCATCACCCCACCTCTCCTTCCCCCTTAAGCAGGTATAAGAGTGTTTTCTAAATGTGCGACACTGTTCTCTTTCCTAACTCAGTTCAAGTGTAGCCATGTTTACAGGATCTTCATAAGTGATATCTTATGATAAGTTTCTTTTTCTGTGTGACTTATTTCACTTAGAATCATCGTACCTGAATCCACCCATTTTGCTGCTACTGGTCTTATGACATTGATTTCATGGCTGAGGGATATTCCATCGTACGTAAGTACCACAATTTTTTGAACCATGTTTATATTTTCTGGGATACTTAAGGTGTATCCAAGTTGAGGTCCTTGTATGCAGTGCAGCCCTAAA
Organism: Hyperoodon ampullatus; assembly: GCF_949752795.1. Classification (NCBI taxonomy): domain Eukaryota; kingdom Metazoa; phylum Chordata; class Mammalia; order Artiodactyla; family Ziphiidae; genus Hyperoodon; species Hyperoodon ampullatus. The sequence continues at coordinate 1,202,223 of NW_027640805.1, read as the reverse complement.
TTTTGGGGTGGCTCTGTCTTATTGATTTTCAGTTTTCCCAAGGTATATTCCCTAGACTGGTAGTGCCCTTGGCTCTGTAGCTCTGTTCTTTACTTGTTTTAGGGAACAGAATGCACTCCTCCAGAGAGGCAGTTGGCAATTTACATCCCGCCCATCAGCATAACAAGGCTCCCTGTTCTCCAGGGCCTGTCTTGCCTTTCTTTTTCTTACACATTTTGTGGATGTCCCTTTTGACCGGTGGGAAGTGATACTTCTTTGTAGTGCAGATTTGCATTGCCCGCTTGCTTGCTTGGCCAAAAAGGGCGTATGCGTTTTCTCCTGAATATATTCAGGAGAAAACGCATACGCCCTTTTTGGCCAAGTGCATCATTGTCGAAGTTGTGCCCCTCTTCCTGTGCTTTAAAGGCGATTCCAACGTACCTCTTGAAATCTGTTTCCTGCTATTCTGCCTCGTTTTCAAGTCCGCCTCGTTGCCCTCCCTCAACAGATTTTTGGACGCAAGTTGTCCTTTATTACTCGGCCAGTTTGTGAATTGCTGTGCCCCTGAGCTCCATTTTTCAACTCGTTTTTGGTGAGCTGACCGCAAGTCCAAAATTTTGGTTCAGGACCTATACTGGTTCCCGGTGGGTGGCTGAGAATTTGGTTAATTCTTCTTCCTGCCGGGAAATGACAGTGATATGTGCCCGTCCAAATGCCAAACAGCTACTCTCTCATTGGTTCTCCCTCTTCCCTTTCATCCTCTGCCAAATTGGCAACCTGTGCGAACCAAGAGGTTAAAGGGGCTGTCTCTCCAAGTTGGGAGGTTGATAGTAAAGCAGACGGAAAGTCAAACCGGAGCACCAGGAGAGGGACTATGCGTTGAGTTTTAGAAACCTTTCGTATTCACAGTGTGTCCGTTCCCTAGGTTTCCCGCACATGTTATAGCTGTAGTAATATTCCCTTCAACCTGGAGAGTTCGGACACATGGAATGGGTGCCATGCATTATTGCTTTAAAGGGTCTGCATTTGCTCACCCAATCTCACCAATCGTCTCAGTCCCAAGTGTCCCTCCTTATGCCACATTCAGCTGTCATTGTAGATAGGGTCATTCCAGCTTTCATCAGAGACCCTGAAGGAATTGTAAAGAATTTCCCAGTTTTTTTGTTTTGTTTTTGAAATTCCTTTTTATAGTGGGTTTGAGCTGATTCTCACTGCCATGTTTATGCCAGTCTAGACACACTTGATTCCCTTACAGAGACATATCAATACATAGGTTTTAAGATTGTTAGTAGTCAGATACTTTCCTCTGCGGGAAATATGGGGTTTTGAGTCCCTTTCACTGAGGACGGTGTAGGTCTTGTCTATTCCATAGTTGGTTTTTGGAACGGTACCTGTGCTTATATCAAACTCTGGTTTTATGCATCACCCCACCTCTCCTTCCCCCTTAAGCATGTATAAGAGTGTTTTCTAAATGTGAGACACTGTTCTCTTTCCTAACTCAGTTCAAGTGTAGCCATGTTTACAGGATCTTCATAAGTGATATCTTATGATAAGTTTCTTTTTCTGTGTGACTTATTTCACTTAGAATCATAGTACCTGAATCCACCCATTTTGCTGCTACTGGTCTTATGACATTGATTTCATGGCTGAGGGATATTCCATCGTACGTAAGTACCACAATTTTTTGAACCATGTTTATATTTTCTGGGATACTTAAGGTGTATCCAAGTTGAGGTCCTTGTATGCAGTGCAGCCCTAAATTTTGGGGTGGCTCTGTCTTATTGATTTTCAGTTTTCCCAAGGTATATTCCCTAGACTGGTAGTGCCCTTGGCTCTGTAGCTCTGTTCTTTACTTGTTTTAGGGAACAGAATGCACTCCTAGGGAGAGGCAGTTGGCAATTTACATCCCGCCCATCAGCATAACAAGGCTCCCTGTTCTCCAGGGCCTGTCTTGCCTTTCTTGTTCTTACACATTTTGTGGATGTCCCTTTTGACCGGTGGGAAGTGATACTTCTTTGTAGTGAAGATTTGCATTGCCCGCTTGCTTGCTTGGCCAAAAAGGGCGTATGCGTTTTCTCCTGAATATATTCAGGAGAAAACGCATACGCCCTTTTTGGCCAAGTGCATCATTGTAGAAGTTGTGCCCCTCTTCCTGTGCTTTAAAGGCGATTCCAACGTACCTCTTGAAATCTGTTTCCTGCTATTCTGCCTCGCTTTCAAGTCTGCCTCATTGCCTTCCCTCAACAGATATTTGGACGATAGTTGTCCTTTATTACTCGGCCAGTTTTTGAATTGCTGTGCCCCTGAGCTCCATTTTTCAACTCGTTTTTGGTGAGCTGACCGCAAGTCCAAAATTTTGGTTCAGGATCTATACTGGTTCCCGGTGGGTTGCTGAGAATTTGGTTAATTCTTCTTCCTGCCGGGAAATTACAGTGATATGTGCCCGTCCAAATGCCTAACAGCTACTCTCTCATTGGTTCTCCCTTTTCCCTTTCATCCTCTGCCAAATTGGCAACCTGTGCGTACCAAGAGGTTAAAGGGGCTGTCTCTCCAAGTTGGGAGGTTGATAGTAAAGCAGACGGAAAGTCAAACCGGAGCACCAGGAGAGGGACTATTCGTTGAGTTTTAGAAACCTTTCGTATTCACAGTGTGTCCGTTCTCTAGGTTTCCCGCACATGTTATAGCTGTAGTAATATTCCCTTCAACCTGGAGAGTTCGGACCCATGGAATGGGTGCCATGCATTATTGCTTTAAAGGGTCTGCATTTGCTCACCCAATCTCACCAATCGTCTCAGTCCCAAGTGTCCCTCCTTATGCCACATCCAGCTGTCGTTGTAGATAGGGTCATTCCAGCTTTCATCAGAGACCCTGAAGGAATTGTAAATAATTTCCCAGTTTTTTTGTTTTGTTTTTGAAATTCCTTTTTATAGTGGGTTTGAGCTGATTCTCGCTGCCATGTTTATGCCAGTGTAGACACACTTGATTCCCTTACGGAGACATATCAATACATAGGTTTTAAGATTCTTACTAGTCAGATATTTTCCTCTGCGGGAAATATGTGGTTTTGAGTCCCTTTCACTGAGGACGGTGTAGGTCTTGTCTATTCCATAGTTGGTTTTCGGAACGGTACCTGTGCTTATATCAAACTCTGGTTTTATGCATCACCCCACCTCTCCTTCCCCCTTAAGCAGGTATAAGAGTGTTTTCTAAATGTGAGACACTGTTCTCTTTCCTAACTCAGTTCAAGTGTAGCCATGTTTACAGGATCTTCATAAGTGATATCTTATGATAAGTTTCTTTTTCTGTGTGACTTATTTCACTTAGAATCATTGTACCTGAATCCACCCATTTTGCTGCTACTGGTCTTATGACATTGATTTCATGGCTGAGGGATATTCCATCGTACGTAAGTACCACAGTTTTTTGAACCATGTTTATATTTTCTGGGATACTTAAGGTGTATCCAAGTTGAGGTCCTTGTATGCAGTGCAGCCCTAAATTTTGGGGTGGCTCTGTCTTATTGATTTTCAGTTTTCCCAAGGTATATTCCCTAGACTGGTAGTGCCCTTGGCTCTGTAGCTCTGTTCTTTGCTTGTTTTAGGGAACAGAATGCACTCCTCCAGAGAGGCAGTTGGCAATTTACATCCCGCCCATCAGCATAACAAGGCTCCCTGTTCTCCAGGGCCTGTCTTGCCTTTCTTGTTCTTACACATTTTGTGGATGTCCCTTTTGACCGGTGGGAAGTGATACTTCTTTGTAGTGCAGATTTGCATTGCCCGCTTGCTTGCTTGGCCAAGAAGGGCGTATGCGTTTTCTCCTGAATATATTCAGGAGAAAACGCATACGCCCTTTTTGGCCAAGTGCATCATTGTCGAAGTTGTGCCCCTCTTCCTGTGCTTTAAAGGCGATTCCAACGTACCTCTTGAAATCTGTTTCCTGCTATTCTGCCTCGCTTTCAAGTCCACCTCGTTGCCTTCCCTCAACAGATTTTTGGACGATAGTTGTCCTTTATTACTCGGCCAATTTGTGAATTGCTGTGCCCCTGAGCTCCATTTTTCAACTCGTTTTTGGTGAGCTGACCGCAAGTCCAAAATTTTGGTTCAGGACCTATACTGGTTCCCGGTGGGTGGCTGAGAATTTGGTTAATTCTTCTTCCTGCCGGGAAATTACAGTGATATGTGCCCGTCCAAATGCCTAACAGCTACTCTCTCATTGGTTCTCCCTCTTCCCTTTCATCCTATGCCAAATTGGCAACCTGTGTGAACCAAGAGGTTAAAGGGGCTGTCTCTCCAAGTTGGGAGGTTGATAGTAAAGCAGACGGAAAGTCAAACCGGAGCACCAGGAGAGGGACTATTCGTTGAGTTTTAGAAACCTTTCGTATTCACAGTGTGTCCATTCTCTAGGTTTCCCGCACATGTTATAGCTGTAGTAATATTCCCTTCAACCTGGAGAGTTCGGACCCATGGAATGGGTGCCATGCATTATTGCTTTAAAGGGTCTGCATTTGCTCGCCAAATCTCACCAATCGTCTCAGTCCCAAGTGTCCCTCCTTATGCCACATCCAGCTGTCGTTGTAGATAGGGTCATTCCAGCTTTCATCAGAGACCCTGAAGGAATTGTAAAGAATTTCCCAGTTTTTTTGTTTTGTTTTTGAAATTCCTTTTTATAGTGGGTTTGAGCTGATTCTCGCTGCCATGTTTATGCCAGTCTAGACACACTTGATTCCCTTACGGAGACATATCAATACATAGGTTTTAAGATTCTTACTAGTCAGATATTTTCCTCTGCGGGAAATATGGGGTTTTGAGTCCCTTTCACTGAGGACGATGTAGGTCTTGTCTATTCCATAGTTGGTTTTTGGAACGGTACCTGTGCTTATATCAAACTCTGGTTTTATGCATCACCCCACCTCTCCTTCCCCCTTAAGCAGGTATAAGAGTGTTTTCTAAATGTGAGACACTGTTCTCTTTCCTAACTCAGTTCAAGTGTAGCCATGTTTACAGGATCTTCATAAGTGATATCTTATGATAAGTTTCTTTTTCTGTGTGACTTATTTCACTTAGAATCATCGTACCTGAATCCACCCATTTTGCTGCTACTGGTCTTATGACATTGATTTCATGGCTGAGGGATATTCCATCGTACGTAAGTACCACAATTTTTTGAACCATGTTTATATTTTCTGGGATACTTAAGGTGTATCCAAGTTGAGGTCCTTGTATGCAGTGCAGCCCTAAATTTTGGGGTGGCTCTGTCTTATTGATTTTCAGTTTTCCCAAGGTATATTCCCTAGACTGGTAGTGCCCTTGGCTCTGTAGCTCTGTTCTTTACTTGTTTTAGGGAACAGAATGCACTCCTCCAGAGAGGCAGTTGGCAATATACATCCCGCCCATCAGCATAACAAGGCTCCCTGTTCTCCAGGGCCTGTCTTGCCTTTCTTGTTCTTACACATTTTGTGGATGTCCCTTTTGACCGGTGGGAAGGGATACTTCTTTGTAGTGCAGATTTGCATTGCCCGCTTGCTTGCTAGGCCAAAAAGGGCGTATGCGTTTTCTCCTGAATATATTCAGGAGAAAACGCATACGCCCTTTTTGGCCAAGTGCATCATTGTCGAAGTTGTGCCCCTCTTCCTGTGCTTTAAAGGCGATTCCAACGTACCTCTTGAAATCTGTTTCCTGCTATTCTGCCTCGCTTTCAAGTCCGCCTCGTTGCCTTCCCTCAACAGATTTTTGGACGATAGTTGTCCTTTATTACTCGGCCAGTTTGTGAATTGCTGTGCCCCTGAGCTCCATTTTTCAACTCGTTTTTGGTGAGCTGACCGCAAGTCCAAAATTTTGGTTCAGGACCTATACTGGTTCCCGGTGGGTGGCTGAGAATTTGGTTAATTCTTCTTCCTGCCGGGAAATTACAGTGATATGTGCCCGTCCAAATGCCTAACAGCTACTCTCTCATTGGTTCTCCCTCTTCCCTTTCATCCTCTGCCAAATTGGCAACCTGTGCGAACCAAGAGGTTAAAGGGGCTGTCTCTCCAAGTTGGGAGGTTGATAGTAAAGCAGACGGAAAGTCAAACCGGAGCACCAGGAGAGGGACTATTCGTTGAGTTTTAGAAACCTTCCGTATTCACAGTGTGTCCGTTCTCTAGGTTTCCCGCACATGTTATAGCTGTAGTAATATTCCCTTCAACCTGGAGAGTTCGGACCCATGGAATGGGTGCCATGCATTATTGCTTTAAAGGGTCTGCATTTGCTCGCCAAATCTCACCAATCGTCTCAGTCCCAAGTGTCCCTCCTTATGCCACATCCAGCTGTCGTTGTAGATAGGGTCATTCCAGCTTTCATCAGAGACCCTGAAGGAATTGTAAAGAATTTCCCAGTTTTTTGGTTTTGTTTTTGAAATTCCTTTCTATAGTGGGTTTGAGCTGATTCTCGCTGCCATGTTTATTCCAGTCTAGACACACTTGATTCCCTTACGGAGACATATCAATACATAGGTTTTAAGATTCTTACTAGTCAGATATTTTCCTCTGCGGGAAATATGAGGTTTTGAGTCCCTTTCACTGAGGACGGGGTAGGTCTTGTCTATTCCATAGTTGGTTTTTGGAACGGTACCTGTGCTTATATCAAACTCTGGTTTTATGCATCACCCCACCTCTCCTTCCCCCTTAAGCAGGTATAAGAGTGTTTTCTAAATGTGAGACACTGTTCTCTTTCCTAACTCAGTTCAAGTGTAGCCATGTTTACAGGATCTTCATAAGTGATATCTTATGATAAGTTTCTTTTTCTGTGTGACTTATTTCACTTAGAATCATCGTACCTGAATCCACCCATTTTGCTGCTACTGGTCTTATGACATTGATTTCATGGCTGAGGGATATTCCATCGTACGTAAGTACCACAATTTTTTGAACCATGTTTATATTTTCTGGGATACTTAAGGTGTATCCAAGTTGAGGTCCTTGTATGCAGTGCAGCCCTAAATTTTGGGGTGGCTCTGTCTTATTGATTTTCAGTTTTCCCAAGGTATATTCCCTAGACTGGTAGTGCCCTTGGCTCTGTAGCTCTGTTCTTTACTTGTTTTAGGGAACAGAATGCACTCCTCCAGAGAGGCAGTTGGCAATTTACATCCCGCCCATCAGCATAACAAGGCTCCCTGTTCTCCAGGGCCTGTCGTGCCTTTCTTGTTCTTACACATTTTGTGGATGTCCCTTTTGACCGGTGGGAAGTGATACTTCTTTGTAGTGCAGATTTGCATTGCCCGCTTGCTTGCTTGGCCAAAAAAGGCGTATGCGTTTTCTCCTGAATATATTCAGGAGAAAACGCATACGCCCTTTTTGGCCAAGTGCATCATTGTCGAAGTTGTGCCCCCTTCCTGTGCTGTAAAGGCGATTCCAACGTACCTCTTGAAATCTGTTTCCTGCTATTCTGCCTCGCTTTCAAGTCCACCTCGTTGCCCTCCCTCAAAAGATTTTTGGACGCTAGTTGTCCTTTATTACTCGGCCAGTTTGTGAATTGCTGTGCCCCTGAGCTCCATTTTTCAACTCGTTTTTGGTGAGCTGACCGCAAGTCCAAAATTTTGGTTCAGGACCTATACTGGTTCCCGGTGGGTGGCTGAGAATTTGGTTAATTCTTCTTCCTGCCGGGAAATTACAGTGATATGTGGCCGTCCAAATGCCAAACAGCTACTCTCTCATTGGTTCTCCCTCTTCCCTTTCATCCTCTGCCAAATTGGCAACCTGTGCGAACCAAGAGGTTAAAGGGGCTGTCTCTCCAAGTTGGGAGGTTGATAGTAAAGCAGACGGAAAGTCAAACCGGAGCACCAGGAGAGGGACTATGCGTTGAGTTTTAGAAACCTTTCGTATTCACAGTGTGTCCGTTCCCTAGGTTTCCCGCACATGTTATAGCTGTAGTAATATTCCCTTCAACCTGGAGAGTTCGGACCCATGGAATGGGTGCCATGCATTATTGCTTTAAAGGGTCTGCATTTGCTCACCCAATCTCACCAATCGTCTCAGTCCCAAGTGTCCCTCCTTATGCCACATTCAGCTGTCATTGTAGATAGGGTCATTCCAGCTTTCATCAGAGACCCTGAAGGAATTGTAAAGAATTTCCCAGTTTTTTTGTTTTGTTTTTGAAATTCCTTTTTATAGTGGGTTTGAGCTGATTCTCGCTGCCATGTTTATGCCAGTCTAGACACACTTGATTCCCTTACGGAGACATATCAATATATAGGTTTTAAGATTGTTACTAGTCAGATACTTTCCTCTGCGGGAAATATGGGGTTTTGAGTCCCTTTCACTGAGGACGGTGTAGGTCTTGTCTATTCCATAGTTGGTTTTGGAACGGTACCTGTGCTTATATCAAACTCTGGTTTTATGCATCACCCCACCTCTCCTTCCCCTTAAGCATGTATAAGAGTGTTTTCTAAATGTGAGACACTGTTCTCTTTCCTAACTCAGTTCAAGTGTAGCCATGTTTACAGGATCTTCATAAGTGATATCTTATGATAAGTTTCTTTTTCTGTGTGACTTATTTCACTTAGAATCATCGTACCTGAATCCACCCATTTTGCTGCTACTGGTCTTATGACATTGATTTCATGGCTGAGGGATATTCCATCGTACGTAAGTACCACAATTTTTTGAACCATGTTTATATTTTCTGGGATACTTAAGGTGTATCCAAGTTGAGGTCCTTGTATGCAGTGCAGCCCTAAATTTTGGGGTGGCTTTGTCTTATTGATTTTCAGTTTTCCCAAGGTATATTCCCTAGACTGGTAGTGCCCTTGGCTCTGTAGCTCTGTTCTTTACTTGTTTTAGGGAACAGAATGCACTCCTCCAGAGGGCAGTTGGCAATTTACATCCCGCCCATCAGCATAACAATGTTCCCTGTTCTGCAGGGCCTGTCTTGCCTTTCTTGTTCTTACACATTTTGTGGATGTCCCTTTTGACCGGTGGGAAGTGATACTTCTTTGTAGTGCAGATTTGCATTGCCCGCTTGCTTGCTTGGCCAAAAAGGGCGTATGCGTTTTCTCCTGAATATATTCAGGAGAAAACGCATACGCCCTTTTTGGCCAAGTGCATCATTGTCGAAGTTGTGCCCCTCTTCCTGTGCTTTAAAGGCGATTCCAACGTACCTCTTGAAATCTGTTTCCTGCTATTCTGCCTCGCTTTCAAGTCCACCTCGTTGCCTTCCCTCAACAGATTTTTGGACGATAGTTGTCCTTTATTACTCGGCCAATTTGTGAATTGCTGTGCCCCTGAGCTCCATTTTTCAACTCGTTTTTGGTGAGCTGACCGCAAGTCCAAAATTTTGGTTCAGGACCTATACTGGTTCCCGGTGGGTGGCTGAGAATTTGGTTAATTCTTCTTCCTGCCGGGAAATTACAGTGATATGTGCCCGTCCAAATGCCTAACAGCTACTCTCTCATTGGTTCTCACCTCTTCCTTTCATCCTATGCCAAATTGCAACCTGTGTGAACCAAGAGGTTAAAGGGGCTGTCTCTCCAAGTTGGGAGGTTGATAGTAAAGCAGACGGAAAGTCAAACCGGAGCACCAGGAGAGGGACTATTCGTTGAGTTTTAGAAACCTTCGTATTCACAGTGTGTCCATTCTCTAGGTTTCCCGCACATGTTATAGCTGTAGTATATTCCCTTCAACCTGGAGAGTTCGGACCCATGGAATGGGTGCCATGCATTATTGCTTTAAAGGGTCTGCATTTGCTCGCCAAATCTCACCAATCGTCTCAGTCCCAAGTGTCCCTCCTTATGCACATCCAGCTGTCGTTGTAGATAGGGTCATTCCAGCTTTCATCAGAGACCCTGAAGGAATTGTAAAGAATTTCCCAGTTTTTTTGTTTTGTTTTTGAAATTCCTTTTTATAGTGGGTTTGAGCTGATTCTCGCTGCCATGTTTATGCCAGTCTAGACACACTTGATTCCCTTACGGAGACATATCAATACATAGGTTTTAAGATTCTTACTAGTCAGATATTTTCCTCTGCGGGAAATATGGGGTTTTGAGTCCCTTTCACTGAGGACGATGTAGGTCTTGTCTATTCCATAGTTGGTTTTTGGAACGGTACCTGTGCTTATATCAAACTCTGGTTTTATGCATCACCCCACCTCTCCTTCCCCCTTAAGCAGGTATAAGAGTGTTTTCTAAATGTGAGACACTGTTCTCTTTCCTAACTCAGTTCAAGTGTAGCCATGTTACAGGATCTTCATAAGTGATATCTTATGATAAGTTTCTTTTTCTGTGTGACTTATTTCACTTAGAATCATCGTACCTGAATCCACCCATTTTGCTGCTACTGGTCTTATGACATTGATTTCATGGCTGAGGGATATTCCATCGTACGTAAGTACCACAATTTTTTGAACCATGTTTATATTTTCTGGGATACTTAAGGTGTATCCAAGTTGAGGTCCTTGTATGCAGTGCAGCCCTAAATTTTGGGGTGGCTCTGTCTTATTGATTTTCAGTTTTCCCAAGGTATATTCCCTAGACTGGTAGTGCCCTTGGCTCTGTAGCTCTGTTCTTTACTTGTTTTAGGGAACAGAATGCACTCCTCCAGAGAGGCAGTTGGCAATATACATCCCGCCCATCAGCATAACAAGGCTCCCTGTTCTCCAGGGCCTGTCTTGCCTTTCTTGTTCTTACACATTTTGTGGATGTCCCTTTTGACCGGTGGGAAGGGATACTTCTTTGTAGTGCAGATTTGCATTGCCCGCTTGCTTGCTAGGCAAAAAGGGCGTATGCGTTTTCTCCTGAATATATTCAGGAGAAAACGCATACGCCCTTTTGGCCAAGTGCATCATTGTCGAAGTTGTGCCCCTCTTCCTGTGCTTTAAGGCGATTCCAACGTACCTCTTGAAATCTGTTTCCTGCTATTCTGCCTCGCTTTCAAGTCGCCTCGTTGCCTTCCCTCAACAGATTTTTGGACGATAGTTGTCCTTTATTACTCGGCCAGTTTGTGAATTGCTGTGCCCCTGAGCTCCATTTTTCAACTCGTTTTTGGTGAGCTGACCGCAAGTCCAAAATTTTGGTTCAGGACCTATACTGGTTCCCGGTGGGGTGGCTGAGAATTTGGTTAATTCTTCTTCCTGCCGGGAAATTACAGTGATATGTGCCCGTCCAAATGCCTAACAGCTACTCTCTCATTGGTTCTCCCTCTTCCCTTTCATCCTCTGCCAAATTGGCAACCTGTGCGAACCAAGAGGTTAAAGGGGCTGTCTCTCAAGTTGGAGGTTGATAGTAAAGCAGACGGAAAGTCAAACCGGAGCACCAGGAGAGGGACTATTCGTTGAGTTTTAGAAACCTTCCGTATTCACAGTGTGTCCGTTCTCTAGGTTTCCCGCACATGTTATAGCTGTAGTAATATTCCCTTCAACCTGGAGAGTTCGGACCATGGAATGGGTGCCATGCATTATTGCTTTAAAGGGTCTGCATTTGCTCGCCAAATCTCACCAATCGTCTCAGTCCCAAGTGTCCCTCCTTATGCCACATCCAGCTGTCGTTGTAGATAGGGTCATTCCAGCTTTCATCAGAGACCCTGAAGGAATTGTAAAGAATTTCCCAGTTTTTTGGTTTTGTTTTTGAAATTCCTTTCTATAGTGGGTTTGAGCTAGTGGGTTTGAGCTGATTCTCGCTGCCATGTTTATGCCAGTCTAGACACACTTGATTCCCTTACGGAGACATATCAATAGATAGGTTTTAAGATTCTTACTAGTCAGATATTTTCCTCTGCGGGAAATATGGGGTTTTGAGTCCCTTTCACTGAGGACGGTGTAGGTCTTGTCTATTCCATAGTTGGTTTTCGGAACGGTACCTGTGCTTATATCAAACTCTGGTTTTATGCATCACCCCACCTCTCCTTCCCCCTTAAGCAGTTATAAGAGTGTTTTCTAAATGTGAGACACTGTTCTCTTTCCTAACTCAGTTCAAGTGTAGCCATGTTTACAGGATCTTCATAAGTGATATCTTATGATAAGTTTCTTTTTCTGTGTGACTTATTTCACTTAGAATCATCGTACCTGAATCCACCCATTTTGCTGCTACTGGTCTTATGACATTGATTTCATGGCTGAGGGATATTCCATCGTACGTAAGTACCACAGTTTTTTGAACCATGTTTATATTTTCTGGGATACTTAAGGTGTATCCAAGTTGAGGTCCTTGTATGCAGTGCAGCCCTAAATTTTGGGGTGGCTCTGTCTTATTGATTTTCAGTTTTCCCAAGGTATATTCCCTAGACTGGTAGTGCCCTTGGCTCTGTAGCTCTGTTCTTTGCTTGTTTTAGGGAACAGAATGCACACCTCCAGAGAGGCAGTTGGCAATTTACATCCCGCCCATCAGCATAACAAGGCTCCCTGTTCTCCAGGGCCTGTCGTGCCTTTCTTGTTCTTACACATTTTGTGGATGTCCCTTTTGACCGGTGGGAAGTGATACTTCTTTGTAGTGCAGATTTGCATACGCCCTATTTGGCCAAGTGCATCATTGTCGAAGTTGTGCCCCTCTTCCTGTGCTTTAAAGGCGATTCCAACGTACCTCTTGAAATCTGTTTCCTGCTATTCTGCCTCGCTTTCAAGTCCGCCTCGTTGCCTTCCCTCAACAGATTTTTGGACGATAGTTGTCCTTTATTACTCGGCCAGTTTGTGAATTGCTGTGCCCCTGAGCTCCATTTTTCAACTCGTTTTTGGTGAGCTGACCGCAAGTCCAAAATTTTGGTTCAGGACCTATACTGGTTCCCGGTGGGTGGCTGAGAATTTGGTTAATTCTTCTTCCTGCCGGGAAATTACAGTGATATGTGCCCGTCCAAATGCCTAACAGCTACTCTCTCATTGGTTCTCCCTCTTCCCTTTCATCCTCTGCCAAATTGGCAACCTGTGCGAACCAAGAGGTTAAAGGGGCTGTCTCTCCAAGTTGGGAGGTTGATAGTAAAGCAGACGGAAAGTCAAACCGGAGCACCAGGAGAGGGACTATTCGTTGAGTTTTAGAAACCTTTCGTATTCACCGTGTGTCCTTTCCCTAGGTTTCCCGCACATGTTATAGCTGTAGTAATATTCCCTTCAACCTGGAGAGTTCGGACCCATGGAATGGGTGCCATGCATTATTGCTTTAAAGGGTCTGGATTTGCTCACCCAATCTCACCAATCATCTCAGTCCCAAGTGTCCAGCCTTATGCCACATCCAGCTGTCGTTGTAGATAGGGTCATTCCAGCTTTCATCACAGACCCTGAAGGAATTGTAAAGAATTTCCCAGTTTTTTTGTTTTGTTTTTGAAATTCCTTTTTATAGTGGGTTTGAGCTGATTCTCGCTGCCATATTTATGCCAGTCTAGACACACTTGATTCCCTTACGGAGACATATCAATACATAGGTTTTAAGATTCTTACTAGTCAGATATCTTCTTCTGCGGGAAATATGGGGTTTTGAGTCCCTTTCACTGAGGACGGTGTAGGTCTTGTCTATTCCATAGTTGGTTTTTGGAACGGTACCTGTGCTTATATCAAACTCTGGTTTTATGCATCACCCCACCTCTCCTTCCCCCTTAAGCAGGTATAAGAGTGTTTTCTAAATGTCAGACACTGTTCTCTTTCCTAACTCAGTTCAAGTGTAGCCATGTTTACAGGATCTTCATAAGTGATATCTTATGATAAGTTTCTTTTTCTGTGTGACTTATTTCACTTAGAATCATCGTACCTGAATCCACCCATTTTGTTGCTACTGGTCTTATGACATTGATTTCATGCCTGAGGGATATTCCATCGTACGTAAGTACCACAATTTTTTGAACCATGTTTATATTTTCTGGGATACTTAAGGTGTATCCAAGTTGAGGTCCTTGTATGCAGTGCAGCCCTAAATTTTGGGGTGGCTCTGTCTTATTGATTTTCAGTTTTCCCAAGGTATATTCCCTAGACTGGTAGTGCCCTTGGCTCTGTAGCTCTGTTCTTTACTTGTTTTAGGGAACAGAATGCACACCTCCAGAGAGGCAGTTGGCAATTTACATCCCGCCCATCAGCATAACAAGGCTCCCTGTTCTCCAGGGCCTGTCTTGCCTTTCTTGTTCTTACACATTTTGTGGATGTCCCTTTTGACCGGTGGGAAGTGATATTTCTTTGTAGTGCAGATTTGCATACGCCCTATTTGGCCAAGTGCATCATTGTCGAAGTTGTGCCCCTCTTCCTGTGCTTTAAAGGCGATTCCAACGTACCTCTTGAAATCTGTTTCCTGCTATTCTGCCTCGCTTTCAAGTCCGCCTCGTTGCCTTCCCTCAACAGATTTTTGGACGATAGTTGTCCTTTATTACTCGGCCAGTTTGTGAATTGCTGTGCCCCTGAGCTCCATTTTTCAACTCGTTTTTGGTGAGCTGACCGCAAGTCCAAAATTTTGGTTCAGGACCTATACTGGTTCCCGGTGGGTGGCTGAGAATTTGGTTAATTCTTCTTCCTGCCGGGAAATTACAGTGATATGTGCCCGTCCAAATGCCTAACAGCTACTCTCTCATTGGTTCTCCCTCTTCCCTTTCATCCTCTGCCAAATTGGCAACCTGTGCGAACCAAGAGGTTAAAGGGGCTGTCTCTCCAAGTTGGGAGGTTGATAGTAAAGCAGACGGAAAGTCAAACCGGAGCACCAGGAGAGGGACTATTCGTTGAGTTTTAGAAACCTTTCGTATTCACAGTGTGTCCGTTCTCTAGGTTTCCCGCACATGTTATAGCTGTAGTAATATTCCCTTCAACCTGGAGAGTTCGGACCCATGGAATGGGTGCCATGCATTATTGCTTTAAAGGGTCTGCATTTGCTCACCCAATCTCACCAATCGTCTCAGTCCCAAGTGTCCCTCCTTATGCCACATCCAGCTGTCGTTGTAGATAGGGTCATTCCAGCTTTCATCAGAGACCCTGAAGGAATTGTAAAGAATTTCCCAGTTTTTTTGTTTTGTTTTTGAAATTCCTTTTTATAGTGGGTTTGAGCTGATTCTCGCTGCCATGTTTATGCCAGTCTAGACACACTTGATTCCCTTACGGAGACATATCAATAGATAGGTTTTAAGATTCTTACTAGTCAGATATTTTCCTCTGCGGGAAATATGGGGTTTTGAGTCCCTTTCACTGAGGACGGTGTAGGTCTTGTCTATTCCATAGTTGGTTTTTGGAACGGTACCTGTGCTTATATCAAACTCTGGTTTTATGCATCACCCCACCTCTCCTTCCCCCTTAAGCAGGTATAAGAGTGTTTTCTAAATGTGCGACACTGTTCTCTTTCCTAACTCAGTTCAAGTGTAGCCATGTTTACAGGATCTTCATAAGTGATATCTTATGATAAGTTTCTTTTTCTGTGTGACTTATTTCACTTAGAATCACCGTACCTGAATCCACCCATTTTGCTGCTACTGGTCTTATGACATTGATTTCATGGCTGAGGGATATTCCATCGTACGTAAGTACCACAATTTTTTGAACCATGTTTATATTTTCTGGGATACTTAAGGTGTATCCAAGTTGAGGTCCTTGTATGCAGTGCAGCCCTAAATTTTGGGGTGGCTCTGTCTTATTGATTTCAGTTTTCCCAAGGTATATTCCCTAGACTGGTAGTGCCCTTGGCTCTGTAGCTCTGTTCTTTACTTGTTTTAGGGAACAGAATGCACTCCTCCAGAGAGGCAGTTGGCAATTTACATCCCGCCCATCAGCATAACAAGGCTCCCTGTTCTCCAGGGCCTGTCTTGCCTTTCTTGTTCTTACACATTTTGTGGATGTCCCTTTTGACCGGTGGGAAGTGATACTTCTTTGTAGTGCAGATTTGCATTGCCCGCTTGCTTGCTTGGCCAAAAAGGGCGTATGCGTTTTCTCCTGAATATATTCAGGAGAAAACGCATACGCCCTTTTTGGCCAAGTGCATCATTGTCGAAGTTGTGCCCCTCTTCCTGTGCTTTAAAGGCGATTCCAACGTACCTCTTGAAATCTGTTTCCTGCTATTCTGCCTCGCTTTCAAGT
Source organism: Hyperoodon ampullatus (assembly GCF_949752795.1). Lineage (NCBI taxonomy): Eukaryota > Metazoa > Chordata > Mammalia > Artiodactyla > Ziphiidae > Hyperoodon > Hyperoodon ampullatus. The sequence goes on along the minus strand of NW_027640805.1, from coordinate 1,186,252 downwards.
CCGCCTCGTTGCCTTCCCTCAACAGATTTTTGGACGATAGTTGTCCTTTATTACTCGGCCAGTTTGTGAATTGCTGTGCCCCTGAGCTCCATTTTTCAACTCGTTTTTGGTGAGCTGACCGCAAGTCCAAAATTTTGGTTCAGGACCTATACTGGTTCCCGGTGGGTGGCTGAGAATTTGCTTAATTCTTCTTCCTGCCGGGAAATTACAGTGATATGTGCCCGTCCAAATGCCTAACAGCTACTCTCTCATTGGTTCTCCCTCTTCCCTTTCATCCTCTGCCAAATTGGCAACCTGTGCGAACCAAGAGGTTAAAGGGGCTGTCTCTCCAAGTTGGGAGGTTGATAGTAAAGCAGACGGAAAGTCAAACTGGAGCACCAGGAGAGGGACTATTCGTTGAGTTTTAGAAACCTTTCGTATTCACAGTGTGTCCGTTCTCTAGGTTTCCCGCACATGTTATAGCTGTAATAATATTCCCTTCAACCTGGAGAGTTCGGACCCATGGAATGGGTGCCATGCATTATTGCTTTAAAGGGTCTGCATTTGCTCACCCAATCTCACCAATCGTCTCAGTCCCAAGTGTCCCTCCTTATGCCACATCCAGCTGTCGTTGTAGATAGGGTCATTCCAGCTTTCATCAGAGACCCTGAAGGAATTGTAAAGAATTTCCCAGTTTTTTTGTTTTGTTTTTGAAATTCCTTTTTATAGTGGGTTTGAGCTGATTCTCGCTGCCATGTTTATGCCAGTCTAGACACACTTGATTCCCTTACGGAGACATATCAATAGATAGGTTTTAAGATTCTTACTAGTCAGATATTTTCCTCTGCGGGAAATATGGGGTTTTGAGTCCCTTTCACTGAGGACGGTGTAGGTCTTGTCTATTCCATAGTTGGTTTTTGGAACGGTACCTGTGCTTATATCAAACTCTGGTTTTATGCATCACCCAACCTCTCCTTCCCCCTTAAGCAGGTACAAGAGTGTTTTCTAAATGTGAGACACTGTTCTCTTTCCTAACTCAGTTCAAGTGTAGCCATGTTTACAGGATCTTCATAAGTGATATCTTATGATAAGTTTCTTTTTCTGTGTGACTTATTTCACTTAGAATCATCGTACCTGAATCCACCCATTTTGCTGCTACTGGTCTTATGACATTGATTTCATGGCTGAGGGATATTCCATCGTACGTAAGTACCACAATTTTTTGAACCATGTTTATATTTTCTGGGATACTTAAGGTGTATCCAAGTTGAGGTCCTTGTATGCAGTGCAGCCCTAAATTTTGGGGTGGCTCTGTCTTATTGATTTTCAGTTTTCCCAAGGTATATTCCCTAGACTGGTAGTGCCCTTGGCTCTGTAGCTCTGTTCTTTACTTGTTTTAGGGAACAGAATGCACTCCTCCAGAGAGGCAGTTGGCAATTTACATCCCGCCCATCAGCATAACAAGGCTCCCTGTTCTCCAGGGCCTGTCTTGCCTTTCTTGTTCTTACACATTTTGTGGATGTCCCTTTTGACCGGTGGGAAGTGATACTTCTTTGTAGTGCAGATTTGCATTGCCCGCTTGCTTGCTTGGCCAAAAAGGGCGTATGCGTTTTCTCCTGAATATATTCAGGAGAAAACGCATACGCCCTTTTTGGCCAAGTGCATCATTGTCGAAGTTGTGCCCCTCTTCCTGTGCTTTAAAGGCGATTCCAACGTACCTCTTGAAATCTGTTTCCTGCTATTCTGCCTCGCTTTCAAGTCCGCCTCGTTGCCTTCCCTCAACAGATTTTTGGACGATAGTTGTCCTTTATTACTCGGCCAGTTTGTGAATTGCTGTGCCCCTGAGCTCCATTTTTCAACTCGTTTTTGGTGAGCTGACCGCAAGTCCAAAATTTTGGTTCAGGACCTATACTGGTTCCCGGTGGGTGGCTGAGAATTTGCTTAATTCTTCTTCCTGCCGGGAAATTACAGTGATATGTGCCCGTCCAAATGCCTAACAGCTACTCTCTCATTGGTTCTCCCTCTTCCCTTTCATCCTCTGCCAAATTGGCAACCTGTGCGAACCAAGAGGTTAAAGGGGCTGTCTCTCCAAGTTGGGAGGTTGATAGTAAAGTAGACGGAAAGTCAAACCGGAGCACCAGGAGAGGGACTATTCGTTGAGTTTTAGAAACCTTTCGTATTCACAGTGTGTCCGTTCTCTAGGTTTCCCGCACATGTTATAGCTGTAATAATATTCCCTTCAACCTGGAGAGTTCGGACCCATGGAATGGGTGCCATGCATTATTGCTTTAAAGGGTCTGCATTTGCTCACCCAATCTCACCAATCGTCTCAGTCCCAAGTGTCCCTCCTTATGCCACATCCAGCTGTCGTTGTAGATAGGGTCATTCCAGCTTTCATCAGAGACCCTGAAGGAATTGTAAAGAATTTCCCAGTTTTTTTGTTTTGTTTTTGAAATTCCTTTTTATAGTGGGTTTGAGCTGATTCTCGCTGCCATGTTTATGCCAGTCTAGACACACTTGATTCCCTTACGGAGACATATCAATAGATAGGTTTTAAGATTCTTACTAGTCAGATATTTTCCTCTGCGGGAAATATGGGGTTTTGAGTCCCTTTCACTGAGGACGGTGTAGGTCTTGTCTATTCCATAGTTGGTTTTTGGAACGGTACCTGTGCTTATATCAAACTCTGGTTTTATGCATCACCCAACCTCTCCTTCCCCCTTAAGCAGGTACAAGAGTGTTTTCTAAATGTGAGACACTGTTCTCTTTCCTAACTCAGTTCAAGTGTAGCCATGTTTACAGGATCTTCATAAGTGATATCTTATGATAAGTTTCTTTTTCTGTGTGACTTATTTCACTTAGAATCATCGTACCTGAATCCACCCATTTTGCTGCTACTGGTCTTATGACATTGATTTCATGGCTGAGGGATATTCCATCGTACGTAAGTACCACAATTTTTTGAACCATGTTTATATTTTCTGGGATACTTAAGGTGTATCCAAGTTGAGGTCCTTGTATGCAGTGCAGCCCTAAATTTTGGGGTGGCTCTGTCTTATTGATTTTCAGTTTTCCCAAGGTATATTCCCTAGACTGGTAGTGCCCTTGGCTCTGTAGCTCTGTTCTTTACTTGTTTTAGGGAACAGAATGCACTCCTCCAGAGAGGCAGTTGGCAATTTACATCCCGCCCATCAGCATAACAAGGCTCCCTGTTCTCCAGGGCCTGTCTTGCCTTTCTTGTTCTTACACATTTTGTGGATGTCCCTTTTGACCGGTGGGAAGTGATACTTCTTTGTAGTGCAGATTTGCATTGCCCGCTTGCTTGCTTGGCCAAAAAGGGCGTATGCGTTTTCTCCTGAATATATTCAGGAGAAAACGCATACGCCCTTTTTGGCCAAGTGCATCATTGTCGAAGTTGTGCCCCTCTTCCTGTGCTTTAAAGGCGATTCCAACGTACCTCTTGAAATCTGTTTCCTGCTATTCTGCCTCGCTTTCAAGTCCGCCTCGTTGCCTTCCCTCAACAGATTTTTGGACGATAGTTGTCCTTTATTACTCGGCCAGTTTGTGAATTGCTGTGCCCCTGAGCTCCATTTTTCAACTCGTTTTTGGTGAGCTGACCGCAAGTCCAAAATTTTGGTTCAGGACCTATACTGGTTCCCGGTGGGTGGCTGAGAATTTGCTTAATTCTTCTTCCTGCCGGGAAATTACAGTGATATGTGCCCGTCCAAATGCCTAACAGCTACTCTCTCATTGGTTCTCCCTCTTCCCTTTCATCCTCTGCCAAATTGGCAACCTGTGCGAACCAAGAGGTTAAAGGGGCTGTCTCTCCAAGTTGGGAGGTTGATAGTAAAGCAGACGGAAAGTCAAACCGGAGCACCAGGAGAGGGACTATTCGTTGAGTTTTAGAAACCTTTCGTATTCACAGTGTGTCCGTTCTCTAGGTTTCCCGCACATGTTATAGCTGTAGTAATATTCCCTTCAACCTGGAGAGTTCGGACCCATGGAATGGGTGCCATGCATTATTGCTTTAAAGGGTCTGCATTTGCTCACCCAATCTCACCAATCGTCTCAGTCCCAAGTGTCCCTCCTTATGCCACATCCAGCTGTCGTTGTAGATAGGGTCATTCCAGCTTTCATCAGAGACCCTGAAGGAATTGTAAAGAATTTCCCAGTTTTTTTGTTTTGTTTTTGAAATTCCTTTTTATAGTGGGTTTGAGCTGATTCTCGCTGCCATGTTTATGCCAGTCTAGACACACTTGATTCCCTTACGGAGACATATCAATAGATAGGTTTTAAGATTCTTACTAGTCAGATATTTTCCTCTGCGGGAAATATGGGGTTTTGAGTCCCTTTCACTGAGGACGGTGTAGGTCTTGTCTATTCCATAGTTGGTTTTTGGAACGGTACCTGTGCTTATATCAAACTCTGGTTTTATGCATCACCCCACCTCTCCTTCCCCCTTAAGCAGGTATAAGAGTGTTTTCTAAATGTGAGACACTGTTCTCTTTCCTAACTCAGTTCAAGTGTAGCCATGTTTACAGGATCTTCATAAGTGATATCTTATGATAAGTTTCTTTTTCTGTGTGACTTATTTCACTTAGAATCATCATACCTGAATCCACCCATTTTGCTGCTACTGGTCTTATGACATTGATTTCATGGCTGAGGGATATTCCATCGTACGTAAGTACCACAATTTTTTGAACCATGTTTATATTTTCTGGGATACTTAAGGTGTATCCAAGTTGAGGTCCTTGTATGCAGTGCAGCCCTAAATTTTGGGGTGGCTCTGTCTTATTGATTTTCAGTTTTCCCAAGGTATATTCCCTAGACTGGTAGTGCCCTTGGCTCTGTAGCTCTGTTCTTTACTTGTTTTAGGGAACAGAATGCACTCCTCCAGAGAGGCAGTTGGCAATTTACATCCCGCCCATCAGCATAACAAGGCTCCCTGTTCTCCAGGGCCTGTCTTGCCTTTCTTGTTCTTACACATTTTGTGGATGTCCCTTTTGACCGGTGGGAAGTGATACTTCTTTGTAGTGCAGATTTGCATTGCCCGCTTGCTTGCTTGGCCAAAAAGGGCGTATGCGTTTTCTCCTGAATATATTCAGGAGAAAACGCATACGCCCTTTTTGGCCAAGTGCATCATTGTCGAAGTTGTGCCCCTCTTCCTATGCTTTAAAGGCGATTCCAACGTACCTCTTGAAATCTGTTTCCTGCTATTCTGCCTCGCTTTCAAGTCCGCCTCGTTGCCTTCCCTCAACAGATTTTTGGACGATAGTTGTCCTTTATTACTCGGCCAGTTTGTGAATTGCTGTGCCCCTGAGCTCCATTTTTCAACTCGTTTTTGGTGAGCTGACCGCAAGTCCAAAATTTTGGTTCAGGACCTATACTGGTTCCCGGTGGGTGGCTGAGAATTTGCTTAATTCTTCTTCCTGCCGGGAAATTACAGTGATATGTGCCCGTCCAAATGCCTAACAGCTACTCTCTCATTGGTTCTCCCTCTTCCCTTTCATCCTCTGCCAAATTGGCAACCTGTGCGAACCAAGAGGTTAAAGGGGCTGTCTCTCCAAGTTGGGAGGTTGATAGTAAAGCAGACGGAAAGTCAAACCGGAGCACCAGGAGAGGGACTATTCGTTGAGTTTTAGAAACCTTTCGTATTCGCAGTGTGTCCGTTCTCTAGGTTTCCCGCACATGTTATAGCTGTAATAATATTCCCTTCAACCTGGAGAGTTCGGACCCATGGAATGGGTGCCATGCATTATTGCTTTAAAGGGTCTGCATTTGCTCACCCAATCTCACCAATCGTCTCAGTCCCAAGTGTCCCTCCTTATGCCACATCCAGCTGTCGTTGTAGATAGGGTCATTCCAGCTTTCATCAGAGACCCTGAAGGAATTGTAAAGAATTTCCCAGTTTTTTTGTTTTGTTTTTGAAATTCCTTTTTATAGTGGGTTTGAGCTGATTCTCGCTGCCATGTTTATGCCAGTCTAGACACACTTGATTCCCTTACGGAGACATATCAATAGATAGGTTTTAAGATTCTTACTAGTCAGATATTTTCCTCTGCGGGAAATATGGGGTTTTGAGTCCCTTTCACTGAGGACGGTGTAGGTCTTGTCTATTCCATAGTTGGTTTTTGGAACGGTACCTGTGCTTATATCAAACTCTGGTTTTATGCATCACCCCACCTCTCCTTCCCCCTTAAGCAGGTATAAGAGTGTTTTCTAAATGTCAGACACTGTTCTCTTTCCTAACTCAGTTCAAGTGTAGCCATGTTTACAGGATCTTCATAAGTGATATCTTATGATAAGTTTCTTTTTCTGTGTGACTTATTTCACTTAGAATCATCGTACCTGAATCCACCCATTTTGCTGCTACTGGTCTTATGACATTGATTTCATGGCTGAGGGATATTCCATCGTACGTAAGTACCACAATTTTTTGAACCATGTTTATATTTTCTGGGATACTTAAGGTGTATCCAAGTTGAGGTCCTTGTATTCAGTGCAGCCCTAAATTTTGGGGTGGCTCTGTCTTATTGATTTTCAGTTTTCCCAAGGTATATTCCCTAGACTGGTACTGCCCTTGGCTCTGTAGCTCTGTTCTTTGCTTGTTTTAGGGAACAGAATGCACTCCTCCGGAGAGGCAGTTGGCAATTTAGATCCCGCCCATCAGCATAACAAGGCTCCCTGTTCTCCAGGGCCTGTCTTGCCTTTCTTGTTCTTACACATTTTGTGGATGTCCCTTTTGACCGGTTGGAAGTGATACTTCTTTGTAGTGCAGATTTGCATTGCCCGCTTGCTTGCTTGGCCAAAAAGGGCGTATGCGTTTTCTCCTGAATATATTCAGGAGAAAACGCATACGCCCTTTTTGGCCAAGTGCATCATTGTCGAAGTTGTGCCCCTCTTCCTGTGCTTTAAAGGCGATTCCAACGTACCTCTTGAAATCTGTTTCCTGCTATTCTGCCTCGCTTTCAAGTCCGCCTCGTTGCCTTCCCTCAACAGATTTTTGGACGATAGTTGTCCTTTATTACTCGGCCAGTTTGTGAATTGCTGTGCCCCTGAGCTCCATTTTTCAACTCGTTTTTGGTGAGCTGACCGCAAATCCAAAATTTTGGTTCAGGACCTATACTGGTTCCCGGTGGGTGGCTGAGAATTTGCTTAATTCTTCTTCCTGCCGGGAAATTACAGTGATATGTGCCCGTCCAAATGCCTAACAGCTACTCTCTCATTGGTTCTCCCTCTTCCCTTTCATCCTCTGCCAAATTGGCAACCTGTGCGAACCAAGAAGTTAAAGGGGCTGTCTCTCCAAGTTGGGAGGTTGATAGTAAAGCAGACGGAAAGTCAAACCGGAGCACCAGGAGAGGGACTATTCGTTGAGTTTTAGAAACCTTTCGTATTCACAGTGTGTCCTTTCCCTAGGTTTCCCGCACATGTTATAGCTGTAGTAATATTCCCTTCAACCTGGAGAGTTCGGACCCATGGAATGGGTGCCATGCATTATTGCTTTAAAGGGTCTGCATTTGCTCACCCAATCTCACCAATCATCTCAGTCCCAAGTGTCCAGCCTTATGCCACATCCAGCTGTCGTTGTAGATAGGGTCATTCCAGCTTTCATCAGAGACCCTGAAGGAATTGTAAAGAATTTCCCTGTTTTTTTGTTTTGTTTTTGAAATTCCTTTTTATAGTGGGTTTGAGCTGATTCTCGCTGCCATGTTTATGCCAGTCTAGACACACTTGATTCCCTTACGGAGACATATCAATACATAGGTTTTAAGATTCTTACTAGTCAGATATTTTCTTCTGCGGGAAATATGGGGTTTTGAGTCCCTTTCACTGAGGACGGTGTAGGTCTTGTCTATTCCATAGTTGGTTTTTGGAACGGTACCTGTGCTTATATCAAACTCTGGTTTTATGCATCACCCCACCTCTCCTTCCCCCTTAAGCAGGTATAAGAGTGTTTTCTAAATGTCAGACACTGTTCTCTTTCCTAACTCAGTTCAAGTGTAGCCATGTTTACAGGATCTTCATAAGTGATATCTTATGATAAGTTTCTTTTTCTGTGTAACTTATTTCACTTAGAATCATCGTACCTGAATCCACCCATTTTGTTGCTACTGGTCTTATGACATTGATTTCATGGCTGAGGGATATTCCATCGTACGTAAGTACCACAATTTTTTGAACCATGTTTATATTTTCTGGGATAATTAAGGTGTATCCAAGTTGAGGTCCTTGTATGCAGTGCAGCCCTAAATCTTGGGGTGGCTCTGTCTTATTGATTTTCAGTTTTCCCAAGGTATATTCCCGAGACTGGTAGTGCCCTTGTCTCTGTAGCTCTGTTCTTTACTTGTTTTAGGGAACAGAATGCACACCTCCAGAGAGGCAGTTGGCAATTTACATCCCGTCCATCAGCATAACAAGGCTCCCTGTTCTCCAGGGCCTGTCTTGCCTTTCTTGTTCTTACACATTTTGTGGATGTCCCTTTTGACCGGTGGGAAGTGATACTTCTTTGTAGTGCAGATTTGCATACACCCTATTTGGCCAAGTGCATCATTGTCGAAGTTGTGCCCCTCTTCCTGTGCTTTAAAGGCGATTCCAACGTACCTCTTGAAACCTGTTTCCTGCTATTCTGCCTCGCTTTCAAGTCCGCCTCGTTGCCTTCCCTCAACAGATTTTTGGACGATAGTTGTCCTTTATTACTCTGACAGTTTGTGAATTGCTCTGCCCCTGAGCTCCATTTTTCAACTCGTTTTTGGTGAGCTGACCGCAAGTCCAAAATTTTGGTTCAGGACCTATACTGTTTCCCGGTGGGTGGCTGAGAATTTGCTTAATTCTTCTTCCTGCTGGGAAATTACAGTGATATGTGCCCGTCCAAATGCCTAACAGCTACTCTCTCATTGGTTCTCCCTCTTCCCTTTCATCCTCTGCCAAATTGGCAACCTGTGCGAACCAAGAGGTTAAAGGGGCTGTCTCTCCAAGTTGGGAGGTTGATAGTAAAGCAGACGGAAAGTCAAACCGGAGCACCAGGAGAGGGACTATTCGTTGAGTTTTAGAAACCTTTCGTATTCACAGTGTGTCCGTTCTCTAGGTTTCCCGCACATGTTATAGCTGTAGTAATATTCCCTTCAACCTGGAGAGTTTGGACCCATGGAATGGGTGCCATGCATTATTGCTTTAAAGGGTCTGCATTTGCTCACCCAATCTCACCAATCGTCTCAGTCCCAAGTGTCCCTCCTTATGCCACATCCAGCTGTCGTTGTAGATAGGGTCATTCCAGCTTTCATCAGAGACCCTGAAGGAATTGTAAAGAATTTCCCAGTTTTTTTGTTTTGTTTTTGAAATTCCTTTTTATAGTGGGTTTGAGCTGATTCTCGCTGCCATGTTTATGCCAGTCTAGACACACTTGATTCCCTTACGGAGACATATCAATACATAGGTTTTAAGATTCTTACTAGTCAGATATTTTCCTCTGCGGGAAATATGGGGTTTTGAGTCCCTTTCACTGAGGACGGTGTAGGTCTTGTCTATTCCATAGTTGGTTTTTGGAATGGTACCTGTGCTTATATCAAACTCTGGTTTTATGCATCACCCCACCTCTCCTTCCCCCTTAAGCAGGTATAAGAGTGTTTTCTAAATGTGAGACACTGTTCTCTTTCCTAACTCTGTTCAAGTGTAGCCATGTTTACAGGATCTTCATAAGTGATATCTTATGATAAGTTTCTTTTTCTGTGTGACTTATTTCACTTAGAATCATCGTACCTGAATCCACCCATTTTGCTTCTACTGGTCTTATGACATTGATTTCATGGCTGAGGGATATTCCATCGTACGTAAGTACCACAATTTTTTGAACCATGTTTATATTTTCTGGGATACTTAAGGTGTATCCAAGTTGAGGTCCTTGTATGCAGTGCAGCCCTAAATTTTGGGGTGGCTCTGTCTTATTGATTTTCAGTTTTCCCAAGGTATATTCCCTAGACAGGTAGTGACCTTGGCTCTGTAGCTCTGTTCTTTACTTGTTTTAGGGAACAGAATGCACTCCTCCAGAGAGGCAGTTGGCAATTTACATCCCGCCCATCAGCATAACAAGGCTCCCTGTTCTCCAGGGCCTGTCTTGCCTTTCTTGTTCTTACACATTTTGTGGATGTCCCTTTTGACCGGTGGGAAGTGATACTTCTTTGTAGTGCAGATTTGCATTGCCCGCTTGCTTGCTTGGCCAAAAAGGGCGTATGCGTTTTCTCCTGAATATATTCAGGAGAAAACGCATACGCCCTTTTTGGCCAAGTGCATCATTGTCGAAGTTGTGCCCCTCTTCCTGTGCTTTAAAGGCGATTCCAACGTACCTCTTGAAATCTGTTTCCTGCTATTCTGCCTCGCTTTCAAGTCCGCCTCGTTGCCTTCCCTCAACAGATTTTTGGACGATAGTTGTCCTTTATTACTCGGCCAGTTTGTGAATTGCTGTGCCCCTGAGCTACATTTTTCAACTCGTTTTTGGTGAGCTGACCGCAAGTCCAAAATTTTGGTTCAGGACCTATACTGGTTCCCGGTGGGTGGCTGAGAATTTGCTTAATTCTTCTTCCTGCCGGGAAATTACAGTGATATGTGCCCATCCAAATGCCTAACAGCTACTCTCTCATTGGTTCTCCCTCTTCCCTTTCATCCTCTGCCAAATTGGCAACCTGTGCGAACCAAGAGGTTAAAGGGGCTGTCTCTCCAAGTTGGGAGGTTGATAGTAAAGCAGACGGAAAGTCAAACCGGAGCACCAGGAGAGGGACTATTCGTTGAGTTTTAGAAACCTTTCGTATTCACAGTGTGTCCGTTCTCTAGGTTTCCCGCACATGTTATAGCTGTAGTAATATTCCCTTCAACCTGGAGAGTTCGGACCCATGGAATGGGTGCCATGCATTATTGCTTTAAAGGGTCTGCATTTGCTCACCCAATCTCACCAATCGTCTCAGTCCCAAGTGTCCCTCCTTATGCCACATCCAGCTGTCGTTGTAGATAGGGTCATTCCAGCTTTCATCAGAGACCCTGAAGGAATTGTAAAGAATTTCCCAGTTTTTTTGTTTTGTTTTTGAAATTCCTTTTTATAGTGGGTTTGAGCTGATTCTCGCTGCCATGTTTATGCCAGTCTAGACACACTTGATTCCCTTACGGAGACATATCAATACATAGGTTTTAAGATTCTTACTAGTCAGATATATTCCTCTGTGGGAAATATGGGGTTTTGAGTCCCTTTCACTGAGGAAGGTGTAGGTCTTGTCTATTCCATAGTTGGTTTTTGGAACGGTACCTGTGCTTATATCAAACTCTGGTTTTATTCATCACCCCACCTCTCCTTCCCCCTGAAGCAGGCATAAGAGTGTTTTCTAAGTGTGAGACACTGTTCTCTTTCCTAACTCAGTTCAAGTGTAGCCATGTTTACAGGATCTTCATAAGTGATAACTTATGATAAGTTTCTTTTTCTGTGTGACTTATTTCACTTAGAATCATCGTACCTGAATCCACCCATTTTGCTGCTACTGGTCTTATGACATTGATTTCATGGCTGAGGGATATTCCATCGTACGTAAGTACCACAATTTTTTGAACCATGTTTATATTTTCTGGGATACTTAAGGTGTATCCAAGTTGAGGTCCTTGTATGCAGTGCAGCCCTAAATTTTGGGGTTGCTCTGTCTTATTGATTTTCAGTTTTCCCAAGGTATATTCCCTAGATTGGTAGTGCCCTTGGCTCTGTAGCTCTGTTCTTTACTTGTTTTAGGGAACAGAATGCACTCCTCCAGAGAGGCAGTTGGCAATTTACATCCCGCCCATCAGCATAACAAGGCTCCCTGTTCTCCAGGGCCTGTCTTGCCTTTCTTGTTCTTACACATTTTGTGGATATCCCTTTTGACCGGTGGGAAGTGATACTTCTTTGTAGTGCAGATTTGCATTGCCCGCTTGCTTGCTTGGCCAAAAAGGGCGTATGCGTTTTCTCCTGAATATATTCAGGAGAAAACGCATACGCCCTTTTTGGCCAAGTGCATCATTGTCGAAGTTGTGCCCCTCTTCCTGTGCTTTAAAGGCGATTCCAACGTACCTCTTGAAATCTGTTTCCTGCTATTCTGCCTCGCTTTCAAGTCCGCCTCGTTGCCTTCCCTCAACAGATTTTTGGACGATAGTTGTCCTTTATTACTCGGCCAGTTTGTGAATTGCTGTGCCCCTGAGCTCCATTTTTCAACTCGTTTTTGGTGAGCTGACCGCAAGTCCAAAATTTTGGTTCAGGACCTATACTGGTTCCCGGTGGGTGGCTGAGAATTTGGTTAATTCTTCTTCCTGCCGGGAAATTACAGTGATATGTGCCCGTCCAAATGCCTAACAGCTACTCTCTCATTGGTTCTCCCTCTTCCCTTTCATCCTCTGCCAAATTGGCAACCTGTGCGAACCAAGAGGTTAAAGGGGCTGTCTCTCCAAGTTGGGAGGTTGATAGTAAAGCAGACGGAAAGTCAAACCGGAGCACCAGGAGAGGGACTATTCGTTGAGTTTTAGAAACCTTTCGTATTCACAGTGTGTCCGTTCTCTAGGTTTCCCGCACATGTTATAGCTGTAGTAATATTCCCTTCAACCTGGAGAGTTCGGACCCATGGAATGGGTGCCATGCATTATTGCTTTAAAGGGTCTGCATTTGCTCACCCAATCTCACCAATCGTCTCAGTCCCAAGTGTCCCTTCTTATGCCACATCCAGCTGTCGTTGTAGATAGGGTCATTCCAGGTTTCATCAGAGACCCTGAAGGAATTGTAAAGAATTTCCCAGTTTTTTTGTTTTGTTTTTGAAATTCCTTTTTATAGTGGGTTTGAGCTGATTCTCGCTGCCATGTTTATGCCAGTCTAGACACACTTGATTCCCTTACGGAGACATATCAATACATAGGTTTTAAGATTCTTACTAGTCAGATATATGCCTCGGCGGGAAATATGGGGTTTTGATTCCCTTTCACTGAGGAAGGTGTAGGTCTTGTCTATTCCATAGTTGGTTTTTGGAACGGTACCTGTGCTTATATCAAACTCTGGTTTTATGCATCACCCCACCTCTCCTTCCCCCTGAAGCAGGCATAAGAGTGTTTTCTAAATGTGAGACACTGTTCTCTTTCCTAACTCAGTTCAAGTGTAGCCATGTTTACAGGATCTTCATAAGTGATAACTTATGATAAGTTTCTTTTTCTGTGTGACTTATTTCACTTAGAATCATCGTACCTGAATCCACCCATTTTGCTGCTACTGGTCTTATGACATTGATTTCATGGCTGAGGGATATTCCATCGTACGTAAGTACCACAATTTTTTGAACCATGTTTATATTTTCTGGGATACTTAAGGTGTATCCAAGTTGAGGTCCTTGTATGCAGTGCAGCCCTAAATTTTGGGGTGGCTCTGTCTTATTGATTTTCAGTTTTCCCAAGGTATATTCCCTAGACTGGTAGTGCCCTTGGCTCTGTAGCTCTGTTCTTTACTTGTTTTAGGGAACAGAATGCACTCCTCCAGAGAGGCTGTTGGCAATTTACATCCCGCCCATCAGCATAACAAGGCTCCCTGTTCTCCAGGGCCTGTCTTGCCTTTCTTGTTCTTACACATTTTGTGGATATCCCTTTTGACCGGTGGGAAGTGATACTTCTTTGTAGTGCAGATTTGCATTGCCCGCTTGCTTGCTTGGCCAAAAAGGGCGTATGCGTTTTCTCCTGAATATATTCAGGAGAAAACGCATACGCCCTTTTTGGCCAAGTGCATCATTGTCGAAGTTGTGCCCCTCTTCCTGTGCTTTAAAGGCGATTCCAACGTACCTCTTGAAATCTGTTTCCTGCTATTCTGCCTCGCTTTCAAGTCCGCCTCGTTGCCTTCCCTCAACAGATTTTTGGACGATAGTTGTCCTTTAATACTCGGCCAGTTTGTGAATTGCTGTGCCCCTGAGCTCCATTTTTCAACTCGTTTTTGGTGAGCTGACCGCAAGTCCAAAATTTTGGTTCAGGACCTATACTGGTTCCCGGTGGGTGGCTGAGAATTTGGTTAATTCTTCTTCCTGCCGGTAAATTACATTGATATGTGCCCGTCCAAATGCCTAACAGCTACTCTCTCATTGGTTCTCCCTCTTCCCTTTCATCCTCTGCCAAATTGGCAACCTGTGCGAACCAAGAGGTTAAAGGGGCTGTCTCTCCAAGTTGGGACGTTGATAGTAAAGCAGACGGAAAGTCAAACCGGAGCACCAGGAGAGGGACTATTCGTTGAGTTTTAGAAACCTTTCGTATTCACAGTGTGTCCGTTCTCTAGGTTTCCCGCACATGTTATAGCTGTAGTAATATTCCCTTCAACCTGGAGAGTTCGGACCCATGGAATGGGTGCCATGCATTATTGCTTTAAAGGGTCTGCATTTGCTCACCCAATCTCACCAATCGTCTCAGTCCCAAGTGTCCCTCCTTATGCCACATCCAGCTGTCATTGTAGATAGGGTCATTCCAGCTTTCATCAGAGACCCTGAAGGAATTGTAAAGAATTTCCCAGTTTTTTTGTTTTGTTTTTGAAATTCCTTTTTATAGTGGGTTTGAGCTGATTCTCGCTGCCATGTTTATGCCAGTCTAGACACACTTGATTCCCTTACGGAGACATATCAATACATAGGTTTTAAGATTCTTACTAGTCAGATATTTTCCTCTGCGGGAAATATGGGGTTTTGAGTCCCTTTCACTGAGGACGGTGTAGGTCTTGTCTATTCCATAGTTGGTTTTTGGAACGGTACCTGTGCTTATATCAAACTCTGGTTTTATGCATCACCCCACCTCTCCTTCCCCCTTAAGCAGGTATAAGAGTGTTTTCTAAATGTGAGACACTGTTCTCTTTCCTAACTCAGTTCAAGTGTAGCCATGTTTACAGGATCTTCATAAGTGATATCTTATGATAAGTTTCTTTTTCTGTGTGACTTATTTCACTTAGAATCATCGTACCTGAATCCACCCATTTTGCTGCTACTGGTCTTATGACATTGATTTCATGGCTGAGGGATATTCCATCGTACGTAAGTACCACAATTTTTTGAACCATGTTTATATTTTCTGGGATACTTAAGGTGTATCCAAGTTGAGGTCCTTGTATGCAGTGCAGCCCTAAATTTTGGGGTGGCTCTGTCTTATTGATTTTCAGTTTTCCCAAGGTATATTCCCTAGACTGGTAGTGCCCTTGGCTCTGTAGCTCTGTTCTTTACTTGTTTTAGGGAACAGAATGCACTCCTCCAGAGAGGCAGTTGGCAATTTACATCCCGCCCATCAGCATAACAAGGCTCCCTGTTCTCTAGGGCCTGTCTTGCCTTTCCTGTTCTTACACATTTTGTGGATGTCCCTTTTGACCGGTGGGAAGTGATACTTCTTTGTAGTGCAGATTTGCATTGCCCGCTTGCTTGCTTGGCCAAAAAGGGCGTATGCGTTTTCTCCTGAATATATTCAGGAGAAAACGCATACGCCCTTTTTGGCCAAGTGCATCATTGTCGAAGTTGTGCCCCTCTTCCTGTGCTTTAAAGGTGATTCCAACGTACCTCTTGAAATCTGTTTCCTGCTATTCTGCCTCGCTTTCAAGTCTGCCTCGTTGCCTACCCTCAACAGATTTTTGGACGATAGTTGTCCTTTATTACTCGGCCAGTTTGTGAATTGCTGTGCCCCTGAGCTCCATTTCTCAACTCGTTTTTGGTGAGCTGACCCCAAGTCCAAAATTTTGGTTCAGGACCTATACTGGTTCCCGGTGGGTGGCTGAGAATTTGGTTAATTCTTCTTCCTGCCGGGAAATTACAGTGATATGTGCCCGTCCAAATGCCTAACAGCTACTCTCTCATTGGTTCTCCCTCTTCCCTTTCATCCTCTGCCAAATTGGAAACCTGTGTGAACCAAGAGGTTAAAGGGGCTGTCTCTCCAAGTTGGGAGGTTGATAGTAAAGCAGACGGAAAGTCAAACCGGAGCACCAGGAGAGGGACTATTCGTTGAGTTTTAGAAACCTTTCGTATTCACAGTGTGTCCGTTCTCTAGGTTTCCCGCACATGTTATAGCTGTAGTAGTATTCCCTTCAACCTGGAGAGTTCGGACCCATGGAATGGGTGCCATGCATTATTGCTTTAAAGGGTCTGCATTTGCTCACCCAATCTCACCAATCGTCTCAGTCCCAAGTGTCCCTCCTTATGCCACATCCAGCTGTCGTTGTAGATAGGGTCATTCCAGCTTTCATCAGAGACCCTGAAGGAATTGTAAAGAATTTCCCAGTTTTTTTGTTTTGTTTTTGAAATTCCTTTTTATAGTGGGTTTGAGCTGATTCTCGCTGCCATGTTTATGCCAGTCTAGACACACTTGATTCCCTTACGGAGACATATCAATACATAGGTTTTAAGATTCTTACTACTCAGATATTTTCCTCTGCGGGAAATATGGGGTTTTGAGTCCCTTTCACTGAGGAAGGTGTAGGTCTTGTCTATTCCATAGTTGGTTTTTGGAACGGTACCTGTGCTTATATCAAACTCTGGTTTTATGCATCACCCCACCTCTCCTTCCCCCTTAAGCAGGTATAAGAGTGTTTTCTAAATGTGAGACACTGTTCTCTTTCCTAACTCAGTTCAAGTGTAGCCATGTTTACAGGATCTTCATAAGTGATATCTTATGATAAGTTTCTTTTTCTGTGTGACTTATTTCACTTAGAATCATCGTACCTGAATCCACCCATTTTGCTGCTACTGGTCTTATGACATTGATTTCATGGCTGAGGGATATTCCATCGTACGTAAGTACCACAATTTTTTGAACCATGTTTATATTTTCTGGGATACTTAAGGTGTATCCAAGTTGAGGTCCTTGTATGCAGTGCAGCCCTAAATTTTGGGGTGGCTCTGTCTTATTGATTTTCAGTTTTCCCAAGGTATATTCCCTAGACTGGTAGTGCCCTTGGCTCTGTAGCTCTGTTCTTTACTTGTTTTAGGGAACAGAATGCACTCCTCCAGAGAGGCTGTTGGCAATTTACATCCCGCCCATCAGCATAACAAGGCTCCCTGTTCTCCAGGGCCTGTCTTGCCTTTCTTGTTCTTACACATTTTGTGGATGTCCCTTTTGACCGGTGGGAAGTGATACTTCTTTGTAGTGCAGATTTGCATTGCCCGCTTGCTTGCTTGGCCAAAAAGGGCATATGCGTTTTCTCCTGAATATATTCAGGAGAAAACGCATACGCCCTTTTTGGCCAAGTGCATCATTGTCGAAGTTGTGCCCCTCTTCCTGTGCTTTAAAGGCGATTCCAACGTACCTCTTGAAATCTGTTTCCTGCTATTCTGCCTCGCTTTCAAGTCCGCCTCGTTGCCTTCCCTCAACAGATTTTTGGACGATAGTTGTCCTTTATTACTCGGCCAGTTTGTGAATTGCTGGGCCCCTGAGCTCCATTTCTCAACTCGTTTTTGGTGAGCTGACCGCAAGTCCAAAATTTTGGTTCAGGACCTATACTGGTACCCGGTGGGTGGCTGAGAATTTGCTTAATTCTTCTTCCTGCCGGGAAATTACAGTGATATGTGCCCGTCCAAATGCCTAACAGCTACTCTCTCATTGGTTCTCCCTCTTCCCTTTCATCCTCTGCCAAATTGGAAACCTGTGCGAACCAAGAGGTTAAAGGGGCTGTCTCTCCAAGTTGGGAGGTTGATAGTAAAGCAGACGGAAAGTCAAACCGGAGCACCAGGAGAGGGACTATTCGTTGAGTTTTAGAAACCTTTCGTATTCACAGTGTGTCCGTTCTCTAGGTTTCCCGCACATGTTATAGCTGTAGTAATATTCCCTTCAACCTGGAGAGTTCGGACCCATGGAATGGGTGCCATGCATTATTGCTTTAAAGGGTCTGCATTTGCTCACCCAATCTCACCAATCGTCTCAGTCCCAAGTGTCCCTCCTTATGCCACATCCAGCTGTCATTGTAGATAGGGTCATTCCAGCTTTCATCAGAGACCCTGAAGGAATTGTAAAGAATTTCCCAGTTTTTTTGTTTTGTTTTTGAAATTCCTTTTTATAGTGGGTTTGAGCTGATTCTCGCTGCCATGTTTATGCCAGTCTAGACACACTTGATTCCCTTACGGAGACATATCAATAGATAGGTTTTAAGATTCTTACTAGTCAGATATTTTCCTCTGCGGGAAATATGGGGTTTTGAGTCCCTTTCACTGAGGACGGTGTAGGTCTTGTCTATTCCATAGTTGGTTTTTGGAACGGTACCTGTGCTTATATCAAACTCTGGTTTTATGCATCACCCCACCTCTCCTTCCCCCTTAAGCAGGTATAAGAGTGTTTTCTAAATGTGAGACACTGTTCTCTTTCCTAACTCAGTTCAAGTGTAGCCATGTTTACAGGATCTTCATAAGTGATATCTTATGATAAGTTTCTTTTTCTGTGTGACTTATTTCACTTAGAATCATCGTACCTGAATCCACCCATTTTGCTGCTACTGGTCTTATGACATTGATTTCATGGCTGAGGGATATTCCATCGTACGTAAGTACCACAATTTTTTGAACCATGTTTATATTTTCTGGGATACTTAAGGTGTATCCAAGTTGAGGTCCTTGTATGCAGTGCAGCCCTAAATTTTGGGGTGGCTCTGTCTTATTGATTTTCAGTTTTCCCAAGGTATATTCCCTAGACTGGTAGTGCCCTTGGCTCTGTAGCTCTGTTCTTTACTTGTTTTAGGGAACAGAATGCACTCCTCCAGAGAGGCAGTTGGCAATTTACATCCCGCCCATCAGCATAACAAGGCTCCCTGTTCTCTAGGGCCTGTCTTGCCTTTCCTGTTCTTACACATTTTGTGGATGTCCCTTTTGACCGGTGGGAAGTGATACTTCTTTGTAGTGCAGATTTGCATTGCCCGCTTGCTTGCTTGGCCAAAAAGGGCGTATGCGTTTTCTCCTGAATATATTCAGGAGAAAACGCATACGCCCTTTTTGGCCAAGTGCATCATTGTCGAAGTTGTGCCCCTCTTCCTGTGCTTTAAAGGCGATTCCAACGTACCTCTTGAAATCTGTTTCCTGCTATTCTGCCTCGCTTTCAAGTCCGCCTCGTTGCCTTCCCTCAACAGATTTTTGGACGATAGTTGTCCTTTATTACTCGGCCAGTTTGTGAATTGCTGTGCCCCTGAGCTCCATTTCTCAACTCGTTTTTGGTGAGCTGACCCCAAGTCCAAAATTTTGGTTCAGGACCTATACTGGTTCCCGGTGGGTGGCTGAGAATTTGGTTAATTCTTCTTCCTGCCGGGAAATTACAGTGATATGTGCCCGTCCAAATGCCTAACAGCTACTCTCTCATTGGTTCTCCCTCTTCCCTTTCATCCTCTGCCAAATTGGCAACCTGTGCGAACCAAGAGGTTAAAGGGGCTGTCTCTCCAAGTTGGGAGGTTGATAGTAAAGCAGACGGAAAGTCAAACTGGAGCACCAGGAGAGGGACTATTCGTTGAGTTTTAGAAACCTTTCGTATTCACAGTGTGTCCGTTCTCTAGGTTTCCCGCACATGTTATAGCTGTAGTAGTATTCCCTTCAACCTGGAGAGTTCGGACCCATGGAATGGGTGCCATGCATTATTGCTTTAAAGGGTCTGCATTTGCTCACCCAATCTCACCAATCGTCTCAGTCCCAAGTGTCCCTCCTTATGCCACATCCAGCTGTCATTGTAGATAGGGTCATTCCAGCTTTCATCAGAGACCCTGAAGGAATTGTAAAGAATTTCCCAGTTTTTTTGTTTTGTTTTTGAAATTCCTTTTTATAGTGGGTTTGAGCTGATTCTCGCTGCCATGTTTATGCCAGTCTAGACACACTTGATTCCCTTACGGAGACATATCAATACATAGGTTTTAAGATTCTTACTACTCAGATATTTTCCTCTGCGGGAAATATGGGGTTTTGAGTCCCTTTCACTGAGGAAGGTGTAGGTCTTGTCTATTCCATAGTTGGTTTTTGGAACGGTACCTGTGCTTATATCAAACTCTGGTTTTATGCATCACCCCACCTCTCCTTCCCCCTTAAGCAGGTATAAGAGTGTTTTCTAAATGTGAGACACTGTTCTCTTTCCTAACTCTGTTCAAGTGTAGCCATGTTTACAGGATCTTCATAAGTGATATCTTATGATAAGTTTCTTTTTCTGTGTGACTTATTTCACTTAGAATCATCGTACCTGAATCCACCCATTTTGCTTCTACTGGTCTTATGACATTGATTTCATGGCTGAGGGATATTCCATCGTACGTAAGTACCACAATTTTTTGAACCATGTTTATATTTTCTGGGATACTTAAGGTGTATCCAAGTTGAGGTCCTTGTATGCAGTGCAGCCCTAAATTTTGGGGTGGCTCTGTCTTATTGATTTTCAGTTTTCCCAAGGTATATTCCCTAGACAGGTAGTGACCTTGGCTCTGTAGCTCTGTTCTTTACTTGTTTTAGGGAACAGAATGCACTCCTCCAGAGAGGCAGTTGGCAATTTACATCCCGCCCATCAGCATAACAAGGCTCCCTGTTCTCCAGGGCCTGTCTTGCCTTTCTTGTTCTTACACATTTTGTGGATGTCCCTTTTGACCGGTGGGAAGTGATACTTCTTTGTAGTGCAGATTTGCATTGCCCGCTTGCTTGCTTGGCCAAAAAGGGCGTATGCGTTTTCTCCTGAATATATTCAGGAGAAAACGCATACGCCCTTTTTGGCCAAGTGCATCATTGTCGAAGTTGTGCCCCTCTTCCTGTGCTTTAAAGGCGATTCCAACGTACCTCTTGAAATCTGTTTCCTGCTATTCTGCCTCGCTTTCAAGTCCGCCTCGTTGCCTTCCCTCAACAGATTTTTGGACGATAGTTGTCCTTTATTACTCGGCCAGTTTGTGAATTGCTGTGCCCCTGAGCTACATTTTTCAACTCGTTTTTGGTGAGCTGACCGCAAGTCCAAAATTTTGGTTCAGGACCTATACTGGTTCCCGGTGGGTGGCTGAGAATTTGCTTAATTCTTCTTCCTGCCGGGAAATTACAGTGATATGTGCCCATCCAAATGCCTAACAGCTACTCTCTCATTGGTTCTCCCTCTTCCCTTTCATCCTCTGCCAAATTGGCAACCTGTGCGAACCAAGAGGTTAAAGGGGCTGTCTCTCCAAGTTGGGAGGTTGATAGTAAAGCAGACGGAAAGTCAAACCGGAGCACCAGGAGAGGGACTATTCGTTGAGTTTTAGAAACCTTTCGTATTCACAGTGTGTCCGTTCTCTAGGTTTCCCGCACATGTTATAGCTGTAGTAATATTCCCTTCAACCTGGAGAGTTCGGACCCATGGAATGGGTGCCATGCATTATTGCTTTAAAGGGTCTGCATTTGCTCACCCAATCTCACCAATCGTCTCAGTCCCAAGTGTCCCTCCTTATGCCACATCCAGCTGTCGTTGTAGATAGGGTCATTCCAGCTTTCATCAGAGACCCTGAAGGAATTGTAAAGAATTTCCCAGTTTTTTTGTTTTGTTTTTGAAATTCCTTTTTATAGTGGGTTTGAGCTGATTCTCGCTGCCATGTTTATGCCAGTCTAGACACACTTGATTCCCTTACGGAGACATATCAATACATAGGTTTTAAGATTCTTACTAGTCAGATATATTCCTCTGTGGGAAATATGGGGTTTTGAGTCCCTTTCACTGAGGAAGGTGTAGGTCTTGTCTATTCCATAGTTGGTTTTTGGAACGGTACCTGTGCTTATATCAAACTCTGGTTTTATTCATCACCCCACCTCTCCTTCCCCCTGAAGCAGGCATAAGAGTGTTTTCTAAGTGTGAGACACTGTTCTCTTTCCTAACTCAGTTCAAGTGTAGCCATGTTTACAGGATCTTCATAAGTGATAACTTATGATAAGTTTCTTTTTCTGTGTGACTTATTTCACTTAGAATCATCGTACCTGAATCCACCCATTTTGCTGCTACTGGTCTTATGACATTGATTTCATGGCTGAGGGATATTCCATCGTACGTAAGTACCACAATTTTTTGAACCATGTTTATATTTTCTGGGATACTTAAGGTGTATCCAAGTTGAGGTCCTTGTATGCAGTGCAGCCCTAAATTTTGGGGTTGCTCTGTCTTATTGATTTTCAGTTTTCCCAAGGTATATTCCCTAGATTGGTAGTGCCCTTGGCTCTGTAGCTCTGTTCTTTACTTGTTTTAGGGAACAGAATGCACTCCTCCAGAGAGGCAGTTGGCAATTTACATCCCGCCCATCAGCATAACAAGGCTCCCTGTTCTCCAGGGCCTGTCTTGCCTTTCTTGTTCTTACACATTTTGTGGATATCCCTTTTGACCGGTGGGAAGTGATACTTCTTTGTAGTGCAGATTTGCATTGCCCGCTTGCTTGCTTGGCCAAAAAGGGCGTATGCGTTTTCTCCTGAATATATTCAGGAGAAAACGCATACGCCCTTTTTGGCCAAGTGCATCATTGTCGAAGTTGTGCCCCTCTTCCTGTGCTTTAAAGGCGATTCCAACGTACCTCTTGAAATCTGTTTCCTGCTATTCTGCCTCGCTTTCAAGTCCGCCTCGTTGCCTTCCCTCAACAGATTTTTGGACGATAGTTGTCCTTTATTACTCGGCCAGTTTGTGAATTGCTGTGCCCCTGAGCTCCATTTTTCAACTCGTTTTTGGTGAGCTGACCGCAAGTCCAAAATTTTGGTTCAGGACCTATACTGGTTCCCGGTGGGTGGCTGAGAATTTGGTTAATTCTTCTTCCTGCCGGGAAATTACAGTGATATGTGCCCGTCCAAATGCCTAACAGCTACTCTCTCATTGGTTCTCCCTCTTCCCTTTCATCCTCTGCCAAATTGGCAACCTGTGCGAACCAAGAGGTTAAAGGGGCTGTCTCTCCAAGTTGGGAGGTTGATAGTAAAGCAGACGGAAAGTCAAACCGGAGCACCAGGAGAGGGACTATTCGTTGAGTTTTAGAAACCTTTCGTATTCACAGTGTGTCCGTTCTCTAGGTTTCCCGCACATGTTATAGCTGTAGTAATATTCCCTTCAACCTGGAGAGTTCGGACCCATGGAATGGGTGCCATGCATTATTGCTTTAAAGGGTCTGCATTTGCTCACCCAATCTCACCAATCGTCTCAGTCCCAAGTGTCCCTTCTTATGCCACATCCAGCTGTCGTTGTAGATAGGGTCATTCCAGGTTTCATCAGAGACCCTGAAGGAATTGTAAAGAATTTCCCAGTTTTTTTGTTTTGTTTTTGAAATTCCTTTTTATAGTGGGTTTGAGCTGATTCTCGCTGCCATGTTTATGCCAGTCTAGACACACTTGATTCCCTTACGGAGACATATCAATACATAGGTTTTAAGATTCTTACTAGTCAGATATATGCCTCGGCGGGAAATATGGGGTTTTGATTCCCTTTCACTGAGGAAGGTGTAGGTCTTGTCTATTCCATAGTTGGTTTTTGGAACGGTACCTGTGCTTATATCAAACTCTGGTTTTATGCATCACCCCACCTCTCCTTCCCCCTGAAGCAGGCATAAGAGTGTTTTCTAAATGTGAGACACTGTTCTCTTTCCTAACTCAGTTCAAGTGTAGCCATGTTTACAGGATCTTCATAAGTGATAACTTATGATAAGTTTCTTTTTCTGTGTGACTTATTTCACTTAGAATCATCGTACCTGAATCCACCCATTTTGCTGCTACTGGTCTTATGACATTGATTTCATGGCTGAGGGATATTCCATCGTACGTAAGTACCACAATTTTTTGAACCATGTTTATATTTTCTGGGATACTTAAGGTGTATCCAAGTTGAGGTCCTTGTATGCAGTGCAGCCCTAAATTTTGGGGTGGCTCTGTCTTATTGATTTTCAGTTTTCCCAAGGTATATTCCCTAGACTGGTAGTGCCCTTGGCTCTGTAGCTCTGTTCTTTACTTGTTTTAGGGAACAGAATGCACTCCTCCAGAGAGGCTGTTGGCAATTTACATCCCGCCCATCAGCATAACAAGGCTCCCTGTTCTCCAGGGCCTGTCTTGCCTTTCTTGTTCTTACACATTTTGTGGATATCCCTTTTGACCGGTGGGAAGTGATACTTCTTTGTAGTGCAGATTTGCATTGCCCGCTTGCTTGCTTGGCCAAAAAGGGCGTATGCGTTTTCTCCTGAATATATTCAGGAGAAAACGCATACGCCCTTTTTGGCCAAGTGCATCATTGTCGAAGTTGTGCCCCTCTTCCTGTGCTTTAAAGGCGATTCCAACGTACCTCTTGAAATCTGTTTCCTGCTATTCTGCCTCGCTTTCAAGTCCGCCTCGTTGCCTTCCCTCAACAGATTTTTGGACGATAGTTGTCCTTTAATACTCGGCCAGTTTGTGAATTGCTGTGCCCCTGAGCTCCATTTTTCAACTCGTTTTTGGTGAGCTGACCGCAAGTCCAAAATTTTGGTTCAGGACCTATACTGGTTCCCGGTGGGTGGCTGAGAATTTGGTTAATTCTTCTTCCTGCCGGTAAATTACATTGATATGTGCCCGTCCAAATGCCTAACAGCTACTCTCTCATTGGTTCTCCCTCTTCCCTTTCATCCTCTGCCAAATTGGCAACCTGTGCGAACCAAGAGGTTAAAGGGGCTGTCTCTCCAAGTTGGGACGTTGATAGTAAAGCAGACGGAAAGTCAAACCGGAGCACCAGGAGAGGGACTATTCGTTGAGTTTTAGAAACCTTTCGTATTCACAGTGTGTCCGTTCTCTAGGTTTCCCGCACATGTTATAGCTGTAGTAATATTCCCTTCAACCTGGAGAGTTCGGACCCATGGAATGGGTGCCATGCATTATTGCTTTAAAGGGTCTGCATTTGCTCACCCAATCTCACCAATCGTCTCAGTCCCAAGTGTCCCTCCTTATGCCACATCCAGCTGTCATTGTAGATAGGGTCATTCCAGCTTTCATCAGAGACCCTGAAGGAATTGTAAAGAATTTCCCAGTTTTTTTGTTTTGTTTTTGAAATTCCTTTTTATAGTGGGTTTGAGCTGATTCTCGCTGCCATGTTTATGCCAGTCTAGACACACTTGATTCCCTTACGGAGACATATCAATACATAGGTTTTAAGATTCTTACTAGTCAGATATTTTCCTCTGCGGGAAATATGGGGTTTTGAGTCCCTTTCACTGAGGACGGTGTAGGTCTTGTCTATTCCATAGTTGGTTTTTGGAACGGTACCTGTGCTTATATCAAACTCTGGTTTTATGCATCACCCCACCTCTCCTTCCCCCTTAAGCAGGTATAAGAGTGTTTTCTAAATGTGAGACACTGTTCTCTTTCCTAACTCAGTTCAAGTGTAGCCATGTTTACAGGATCTTCATAAGTGATATCTTATGATAAGTTTCTTTTTCTGTGTGACTTATTTCACTTAGAATCATCGTACCTGAATCCACCCATTTTGCTGCTACTGGTCTTATGACATTGATTTCATGGCTGAGGGATATTCCATCGTACGTAAGTACCACAATTTTTTGAACCATGTTTATATTTTCTGGGATACTTAAGGTGTATCCAAGTTGAGGTCCTTGTATGCAGTGCAGCCCTAAATTTTGGGGTGGCTCTGTCTTATTGATTTTCAGTTTTCCCAAGGTATATTCCCTAGACTGGTAGTGCCCTTGGCTCTGTAGCTCTGTTCTTTACTTGTTTTAGGGAACAGAATGCACTCCTCCAGAGAGGCAGTTGGCAATTTACATCCCGCCCATCAGCATAACAAGGCTCCCTGTTCTCTAGGGCCTGTCTTGCCTTTCCTGTTCTTACACATTTTGTGGATGTCCCTTTTGACCGGTGGGAAGTGATACTTCTTTGTAGTGCAGATTTGCATTGCCCGCTTGCTTGCTTGGCCAAAAAGGGCGTATGCGTTTTCTCCTGAATATATTCAGGAGAAAACGCATACGCCCTTTTTGGCCAAGTGCATCATTGTCGAAGTTGTGCCCCTCTTCCTGTGCTTTAAAGGTGATTCCAACGTACCTCTTGAAATCTGTTTCCTGCTATTCTGCCTCGCTTTCAAGTCTGCCTCGTTGCCTACCCTCAACAGATTTTTGGACGATAGTTGTCCTTTATTACTCGGCCAGTTTGTGAATTGCTGTGCCCCTGAGCTCCATTTCTCAACTCGTTTTTGGTGAGCTGACCCCAAGTCCAAAATTTTGGTTCAGGACCTATACTGGTTCCCGGTGGGTGGCTGAGAATTTGGTTAATTCTTCTTCCTGCCGGGAAATTACAGTGATATGTGCCCGTCCAAATGCCTAACAGCTACTCTCTCATTGGTTCTCCCTCTTCCCTTTCATCCTCTGCCAAATTGGAAACCTGTGTGAACCAAGAGGTTAAAGGGGCTGTCTCTCCAAGTTGGGAGGTTGATAGTAAAGCAGACGGAAAGTCAAACCGGAGCACCAGGAGAGGGACTATTCGTTGAGTTTTAGAAACCTTTCGTATTCACAGTGTGTCCGTTCTCTAGGTTTCCCGCACATGTTATAGCTGTAGTAGTATTCCCTTCAACCTGGAGAGTTCGGACCCATGGAATGGGTGCCATGCATTATTGCTTTAAAGGGTCTGCATTTGCTCACCCAATCTCACCAATCGTCTCAGTCCCAAGTGTCCCTCCTTATGCCACATCCAGCTGTCGTTGTAGATAGGGTCATTCCAGCTTTCATCAGAGACCCTGAAGGAATTGTAAAGAATTTCCCAGTTTTTTTGTTTTGTTTTTGAAATTCCTTTTTATAGTGGGTTTGAGCTGATTCTCGCTGCCATGTTTATGCCAGTCTAGACACACTTGATTCCCTTACGGAGACATATCAATACATAGGTTTTAAGATTCTTACTACTCAGATATTTTCCTCTGCGGGAAATATGGGGTTTTGAGTCCCTTTCACTGAGGAAGGTGTAGGTCTTGTCTATTCCATAGTTGGTTTTTGGAACGGTACCTGTGCTTATATCAAACTCTGGTTTTATGCATCACCCCACCTCTCCTTCCCCCTTAAGCAGGTATAAGAGTGTTTTCTAAATGTGAGACACTGTTCTCTTTCCTAACTCAGTTCAAGTGTAGCCATGTTTACAGGATCTTCATAAGTGATATCTTATGATAAGTTTCTTTTTCTGTGTGACTTATTTCACTTAGAATCATCGTACCTGAATCCACCCATTTTGCTGCTACTGGTCTTATGACATTGATTTCATGGCTGAGGGATATTCCATCGTACGTAAGTACCACAATTTTTTGAACCATGTTTATATTTTCTGGGATACTTAAGGTGTATCCAAGTTGAGGTCCTTGTATGCAGTGCAGCCCTAAATTTTGGGGTGGCTCTGTCTTATTGATTTTCAGTTTTCCCAAGGTATATTCCCTAGACTGGTAGTGCCCTTGGCTCTGTAGCTCTGTTCTTTACTTGTTTTAGGGAACAGAATGCACTCCTCCAGAGAGGCTGTTGGCAATTTACATCCCGCCCATCAGCATAACAAGGCTCCCTGTTCTCCAGGGCCTGTCTTGCCTTTCTTGTTCTTACACATTTTGTGGATGTCCCTTTTGACCGGTGGGAAGTGATACTTCTTTGTAGTGCAGATTTGCATTGCCCGCTTGCTTGCTTGGCCAAAAAGGGCATATGCGTTTTCTCCTGAATATATTCAGGAGAAAACGCATACGCCCTTTTTGGCCAAGTGCATCATTGTCGAAGTTGTGCCCCTCTTCCTGTGCTTTAAAGGCGATTCCAACGTACCTCTTGAAATCTGTTTCCTGCTATTCTGCCTCGCTTTCAAGTCCGCCTCGTTGCCTTCCCTCAACAGATTTTTGGACGATAGTTGTCCTTTATTACTCGGCCAGTTTGTGAATTGCTGGGCCCCTGAGCTCCATTTCTCAACTCGTTTTTGGTGAGCTGACCGCAAGTCCAAAATTTTGGTTCAGGACCTATACTGGTACCCGGTGGGTGGCTGAGAATTTGCTTAATTCTTCTTCCTGCCGGGAAATTACAGTGATATGTGCCCGTCCAAATGCCTAACAGCTACTCTCTCATTGGTTCTCCCTCTTCCCTTTCATCCTCTGCCAAATTGGAAACCTGTGCGAACCAAGAGGTTAAAGGGGCTGTCTCTCCAAGTTGGGAGGTTGATAGTAAAGCAGACGGAAAGTCAAACCGGAGCACCAGGAGAGGGACTATTCGTTGAGTTTTAGAAACCTTTCGTATTCACAGTGTGTCCGTTCTCTAGGTTTCCCGCACATGTTATAGCTGTAGTAATATTCCCTTCAACCTGGAGAGTTCGGACCCATGGAATGGGTGCCATGCATTATTGCTTTAAAGGGTCTGCATTTGCTCACCCAATCTCACCAATCGTCTCAGTCCCAAGTGTCCCTCCTTATGCCACATCCAGCTGTCATTGTAGATAGGGTCATTCCAGCTTTCATCAGAGACCCTGAAGGAATTGTAAAGAATTTCCCAGTTTTTTTGTTTTGTTTTTGAAATTCCTTTTTATAGTGGGTTTGAGCTGATTCTCGCTGCCATGTTTATGCCAGTCTAGACACACTTGATTCCCTTACGGAGACATATCAATAGATAGGTTTTAAGATTCTTACTAGTCAGATATTTTCCTCTGCGGGAAATATGGGGTTTTGAGTCCCTTTCACTGAGGACGGTGTAGGTCTTGTCTATTCCATAGTTGGTTTTTGGAACGGTACCTGTGCTTATATCAAACTCTGGTTTTATGCATCACCCCACCTCTCCTTCCCCCTTAAGCAGGTATAAGAGTGTTTTCTAAATGTGAGACACTGTTCTCTTTCCTAACTCAGTTCAAGTGTAGCCATGTTTACAGGATCTTCATAAGTGATATCTTATGATAAGTTTCTTTTTCTGTGTGACTTATTTCACTTAGAATCATCGTACCTGAATCCACCCATTTTGCTGCTACTGGTCTTATGACATTGATTTCATGGCTGAGGGATATTCCATCGTACGTAAGTACCACAATTTTTTGAACCATGTTTATATTTTCTGGGATACTTAAGGTGTATCCAAGTTGAGGTCCTTGTATGCAGTGCAGCCCTAAATTTTGGGGTGGCTCTGTCTTATTGATTTTCAGTTTTCCCAAGGTATATTCCCTAGACTGGTAGTGCCCTTGGCTCTGTAGCTCTGTTCTTTACTTGTTTTAGGGAACAGAATGCACTCCTCCAGAGAGGCAGTTGGCAATTTACATCCCGCCCATCAGCATAACAAGGCTCCCTGTTCTCTAGGGCCTGTCTTGCCTTTCCTGTTCTTACACATTTTGTGGATGTCCCTTTTGACCGGTGGGAAGTGATACTTCTTTGTAGTGCAGATTTGCATTGCCCGCTTGCTTGCTTGGCCAAAAAGGGCGTATGCGTTTTCTCCTGAATATATTCAGGAGAAAACGCATACGCCCTTTTTGGCCAAGTGCATCATTGTCGAAGTTGTGCCCCTCTTCCTGTGCTTTAAAGGCGATTCCAACGTACCTCTTGAAATCTGTTTCCTGCTATTCTGCCTCGCTTTCAAGTCCGCCTCGTTGCCTTCCCTCAACAGATTTTTGGACGATAGTTGTCCTTTATTACTCGGCCAGTTTGTGAATTGCTGTGCCCCTGAGCTCCATTTCTCAACTCGTTTTTGGTGAGCTGACCCCAAGTCCAAAATTTTGGTTCAGGACCTATACTGGTTCCCGGTGGGTGGCTGAGAATTTGGTTAATTCTTCTTCCTGCCGGGAAATTACAGTGATATGTGCCCGTCCAAATGCCTAACAGCTACTCTCTCATTGGTTCTCCCTCTTCCCTTTCATCCTCTGCCAAATTGGCAACCTGTGCGAACCAAGAGGTTAAAGGGGCTGTCTCTCCAAGTTGGGAGGTTGATAGTAAAGCAGACGGAAAGTCAAACTGGAGCACCAGGAGAGGGACTATTCGTTGAGTTTTAGAAACCTTTCGTATTCACAGTGTGTCCGTTCTCTAGGTTTCCCGCACATGTTATAGCTGTAGTAGTATTCCCTTCAACCTGGAGAGTTCGGACCCATGGAATGGGTGCCATGCATTATTGCTTTAAAGGGTCTGCATTTGCTCACCCAATCTCACCAATCGTCTCAGTCCCAAGTGTCCCTCCTTATGCCACATCCAGCTGTCATTGTAGATAGGGTCATTCCAGCTTTCATCAGAGACCCTGAAGGAATTGTAAAGAATTTCCCAGTTTTTTTGTTTTGTTTTTGAAATTCCTTTTTATAGTGGGTTTGAGCTGATTCTCGCTGCCATGTTTATGCCAGTCTAGACACACTTGATTCCCTTACGGAGACATATCAATACATAGGTTTTAAGATTCTTACTACTCAGATATTTTCCTCTGCGGGAAATATGGGGTTTTGAGTCCCTTTCACTGAGGAAGGTGTAGGTCTTGTCTATTCCATAGTTGGTTTTTGGAACGGTACCTGTGCTTATATCAAACTCTGGTTTTATGCATCACCCCACCTCTCCTTCCCCCTTAAGCAGGTATAAGAGTGTTTTCTAAATGTGAGACACTGTTCTCTTTCCTAACTCTGTTCAAGTGTAGCCATGTTTACAGGATCTTCATAAGTGATATCTTATGATAAGTTTCTTTTTCTGTGTGACTTATTTCACTTAGAATCATCGTACCTGAATCCACCCATTTTGCTTCTACTGGTCTTATGACATTGATTTCATGGCTGAGGGATATTCCATCGTACGTAAGTACCACAATTTTTTGAACCATGTTTATATTTTCTGGGATACTTAAGGTGTATCCAAGTTGAGGTCCTTGTATGCAGTGCAGCCCTAAATTTTGGGGTGGCTCTGTCTTATTGATTTTCAGTTTTCCCAAGGTATATTCCCTAGACAGGTAGTGACCTTGGCTCTGTAGCTCTGTTCTTTACTTGTTTTAGGGAACAGAATGCACTCCTCCAGAGAGGCAGTTGGCAATTTACATCCCGCCCATCAGCATAACAAGGCTCCCTGTTCTCCAGGGCCTGTCTTGCCTTTCTTGTTCTTACACATTTTGTGGATGTCCCTTTTGACCGGTGGGAAGTGATACTTCTTTGTAGTGCAGATTTGCATTGCCCGCTTGCTTGCTTGGCCAAAAAGGGCGTATGCGTTTTCTCCTGAATATATTCAGGAGAAAACGCATACGCCCTTTTTGGCCAAGTGCATCATTGTCGAAGTTGTGCCCCTCTTCCTGTGCTTTAAAGGCGATTCCAACGTACCTCTTGAAATCTGTTTCCTGCTATTCTGCCTCGCTTTCAAGTCCGCCTCGTTGCCTTCCCTCAACAGATTTTTGGACGATAGTTGTCCTTTATTACTCGGCCAGTTTGTGAATTGCTGTGCCCCTGAGCTACATTTTTCAACTCGTTTTTGGTGAGCTGACCGCAAGTCCAAAATTTTGGTTCAGGACCTATACTGGTTCCCGGTGGGTGGCTGAGAATTTGCTTAATTCTTCTTCCTGCCGGGAAATTACAGTGATATGTGCCCATCCAAATGCCTAACAGCTACTCTCTCATTGGTTCTCCCTCTTCCCTTTCATCCTCTGCCAAATTGGCAACCTGTGCGAACCAAGAGGTTAAAGGGGCTGTCTCTCCAAGTTGGGAGGTTGATAGTAAAGCAGACGGAAAGTCAAACCGGAGCACCAGGAGAGGGACTATTCGTTGAGTTTTAGAAACCTTTCGTATTCACAGTGTGTCCGTTCTCTAGGTTTCCCGCACATGTTATAGCTGTAGTAATATTCCCTTCAACCTGGAGAGTTCGGACCCATGGAATGGGTGCCATGCATTATTGCTTTAAAGGGTCTGCATTTGCTCACCCAATCTCACCAATCGTCTCAGTCCCAAGTGTCCCTCCTTATGCCACATCCAGCTGTCGTTGTAGATAGGGTCATTCCAGCTTTCATCAGAGACCCTGAAGGAATTGTAAAGAATTTCCCAGTTTTTTTGTTTTGTTTTTGAAATTCCTTTTTATAGTGGGTTTGAGCTGATTCTCGCTGCCATGTTTATGCCAGTCTAGACACACTTGATTCCCTTACGGAGACATATCAATACATAGGTTTTAAGATTCTTACTAGTCAGATATATTCCTCTGTGGGAAATATGGGGTTTTGAGTCCCTTTCACTGAGGAAGGTGTAGGTCTTGTCTATTCCATAGTTGGTTTTTGGAACGGTACCTGTGCTTATATCAAACTCTGGTTTTATTCATCACCCCACCTCTCCTTCCCCCTGAAGCAGGCATAAGAGTGTTTTCTAAGTGTGAGACACTGTTCTCTTTCCTAACTCAGTTCAAGTGTAGCCATGTTTACAGGATCTTCATAAGTGATAACTTATGATAAGTTTCTTTTTCTGTGTGACTTATTTCACTTAGAATCATCGTACCTGAATCCACCCATTTTGCTGCTACTGGTCTTATGACATTGATTTCATGGCTGAGGGATATTCCATCGTACGTAAGTACCACAATTTTTTGAACCATGTTTATATTTTCTGGGATACTTAAGGTGTATCCAAGTTGAGGTCCTTGTATGCAGTGCAGCCCTAAATTTTGGGGTTGCTCTGTCTTATTGATTTTCAGTTTTCCCAAGGTATATTCCCTAGATTGGTAGTGCCCTTGGCTCTGTAGCTCTGTTCTTTACTTGTTTTAGGGAACAGAATGCACTCCTCCAGAGAGGCAGTTGGCAATTTACATCCCGCCCATCAGCATAACAAGGCTCCCTGTTCTCCAGGGCCTGTCTTGCCTTTCTTGTTCTTACACATTTTGTGGATATCCCTTTTGACCGGTGGGAAGTGATACTTCTTTGTAGTGCAGATTTGCATTGCCCGCTTGCTTGCTTGGCCAAAAAGGGCGTATGCGTTTTCTCCTGAATATATTCAGGAGAAAACGCATACGCCCTTTTTGGCCAAGTGCATCATTGTCGAAGTTGTGCCCCTCTTCCTGTGCTTTAAAGGCGATTCCAACGTACCTCTTGAAATCTGTTTCCTGCTATTCTGCCTCGCTTTCAAGTCCGCCTCGTTGCCTTCCCTCAACAGATTTTTGGACGATAGTTGTCCTTTATTACTCGGCCAGTTTGTGAATTGCTGTGCCCCTGAGCTCCATTTTTCAACTCGTTTTTGGTGAGCTGACCGCAAGTCCAAAATTTTGGTTCAGGACCTATACTGGTTCCCGGTGGGTGGCTGAGAATTTGGTTAATTCTTCTTCCTGCCGGGAAATTACAGTGATATGTGCCCGTCCAAATGCCTAACAGCTACTCTCTCATTGGTTCTCCCTCTTCCCTTTCATCCTCTGCCAAATTGGCAACCTGTGCGAACCAAGAGGTTAAAGGGGCTGTCTCTCCAAGTTGGGAGGTTGATAGTAAAGCAGACGGAAAGTCAAACCGGAGCACCAGGAGAGGGACTATTCGTTGAGTTTTAGAAACCTTTCGTATTCACAGTGTGTCCGTTCTCTAGGTTTCCCGCACATGTTATAGCTGTAGTAATATTCCCTTCAACCTGGAGAGTTCGGACCCATGGAATGGGTGCCATGCATTATTGCTTTAAAGGGTCTGCATTTGCTCACCCAATCTCACCAATCGTCTCAGTCCCAAGTGTCCCTTCTTATGCCACATCCAGCTGTCGTTGTAGATAGGGTCATTCCAGGTTTCATCAGAGACCCTGAAGGAATTGTAAAGAATTTCCCAGTTTTTTTGTTTTGTTTTTGAAATTCCTTTTTATAGTGGGTTTGAGCTGATTCTCGCTGCCATGTTTATGCCAGTCTAGACACACTTGATTCCCTTACGGAGACATATCAATACATAGGTTTTAAGATTCTTACTAGTCAGATATATGCCTCGGCGGGAAATATGGGGTTTTGATTCCCTTTCACTGAGGAAGGTGTAGGTCTTGTCTATTCCATAGTTGGTTTTTGGAACGGTACCTGTGCTTATATCAAACTCTGGTTTTATGCATCACCCCACCTCTCCTTCCCCCTGAAGCAGGCATAAGAGTGTTTTCTAAATGTGAGACACTGTTCTCTTTCCTAACTCAGTTCAAGTGTAGCCATGTTTACAGGATCTTCATAAGTGATAACTTATGATAAGTTTCTTTTTCTGTGTGACTTATTTCACTTAGAATCATCGTACCTGAATCCACCCATTTTGCTGCTACTGGTCTTATGACATTGATTTCATGGCTGAGGGATATTCCATCGTACGTAAGTACCACAATTTTTTGAACCATGTTTATATTTTCTGGGATACTTAAGGTGTATCCAAGTTGAGGTCCTTGTATGCAGTGCAGCCCTAAATTTTGGGGTGGCTCTGTCTTATTGATTTTCAGTTTTCCCAAGGTATATTCCCTAGACTGGTAGTGCCCTTGGCTCTGTAGCTCTGTTCTTTACTTGTTTTAGGGAACAGAATGCACTCCTCCAGAGAGGCTGTTGGCAATTTACATCCCGCCCATCAGCATAACAAGGCTCCCTGTTCTCCAGGGCCTGTCTTGCCTTTCTTGTTCTTACACATTTTGTGGATATCCCTTTTGACCGGTGGGAAGTGATACTTCTTTGTAGTGCAGATTTGCATTGCCCGCTTGCTTGCTTGGCCAAAAAGGGCGTATGCGTTTTCTCCTGAATATATTCAGGAGAAAACGCATACGCCCTTTTTGGCCAAGTGCATCATTGTCGAAGTTGTGCCCCTCTTCCTGTGCTTTAAAGGCGATTCCAACGTACCTCTTGAAATCTGTTTCCTGCTATTCTGCCTCGCTTTCAAGTCCGCCTCGTTGCCTTCCCTCAACAGATTTTTGGACGATAGTTGTCCTTTAATACTCGGCCAGTTTGTGAATTGCTGTGCCCCTGAGCTCCATTTTTCAACTCGTTTTTGGTGAGCTGACCGCAAGTCCAAAATTTTGGTTCAGGACCTATACTGGTTCCCGGTGGGTGGCTGAGAATTTGGTTAATTCTTCTTCCTGCCGGTAAATTACATTGATATGTGCCCGTCCAAATGCCTAACAGCTACTCTCTCATTGGTTCTCCCTCTTCCCTTTCATCCTCTGCCAAATTGGCAACCTGTGCGAACCAAGAGGTTAAAGGGGCTGTCTCTCCAAGTTGGGACGTTGATAGTAAAGCAGACGGAAAGTCAAACCGGAGCACCAGGAGAGGGACTATTCGTTGAGTTTTAGAAACCTTTCGTATTCACAGTGTGTCCGTTCTCTAGGTTTCCCGCACATGTTATAGCTGTAGTAATATTCCCTTCAACCTGGAGAGTTCGGACCCATGGAATGGGTGCCATGCATTATTGCTTTAAAGGGTCTGCATTTGCTCACCCAATCTCACCAATCGTCTCAGTCCCAAGTGTCCCTCCTTATGCCACATCCAGCTGTCATTGTAGATAGGGTCATTCCAGCTTTCATCAGAGACCCTGAAGGAATTGTAAAGAATTTCCCAGTTTTTTTGTTTTGTTTTTGAAATTCCTTTTTATAGTGGGTTTGAGCTGATTCTCGCTGCCATGTTTATGCCAGTCTAGACACACTTGATTCCCTTACGGAGACATATCAATACATAGGTTTTAAGATTCTTACTAGTCAGATATTTTCCTCTGCGGGAAATATGGGGTTTTGAGTCCCTTTCACTGAGGACGGTGTAGGTCTTGTCTATTCCATAGTTGGTTTTTGGAACGGTACCTGTGCTTATATCAAACTCTGGTTTTATGCATCACCCCACCTCTCCTTCCCCCTTAAGCAGGTATAAGAGTGTTTTCTAAATGTGAGACACTGTTCTCTTTCCTAACTCAGTTCAAGTGTAGCCATGTTTACAGGATCTTCATAAGTGATATCTTATGATAAGTTTCTTTTTCTGTGTGACTTATTTCACTTAGAATCATCGTACCTGAATCCACCCATTTTGCTGCTACTGGTCTTATGACATTGATTTCATGGCTGAGGGATATTCCATCGTACGTAAGTACCACAATTTTTTGAACCATGTTTATATTTTCTGGGATACTTAAGGTGTATCCAAGTTGAGGTCCTTGTATGCAGTGCAGCCCTAAATTTTGGGGTGGCTCTGTCTTATTGATTTTCAGTTTTCCCAAGGTATATTCCCTAGACTGGTAGTGCCCTTGGCTCTGTAGCTCTGTTCTTTACTTGTTTTAGGGAACAGAATGCACTCCTCCAGAGAGGCAGTTGGCAATTTACATCCCGCCCATCAGCATAACAAGGCTCCCTGTTCTCTAGGGCCTGTCTTGCCTTTCCTGTTCTTACACATTTTGTGGATGTCCCTTTTGACCGGTGGGAAGTGATACTTCTTTGTAGTGCAGATTTGCATTGCCCGCTTGCTTGCTTGGCCAAAAAGGGCGTATGCGTTTTCTCCTGAATATATTCAGGAGAAAACGCATACGCCCTTTTTGGCCAAGTGCATCATTGTCGAAGTTGTGCCCCTCTTCCTGTGCTTTAAAGGTGATTCCAACGTACCTCTTGAAATCTGTTTCCTGCTATTCTGCCTCGCTTTCAAGTCTGCCTCGTTGCCTACCCTCAACAGATTTTTGGACGATAGTTGTCCTTTATTACTCGGCCAGTTTGTGAATTGCTGTGCCCCTGAGCTCCATTTCTCAACTCGTTTTTGGTGAGCTGACCCCAAGTCCAAAATTTTGGTTCAGGACCTATACTGGTTCCCGGTGGGTGGCTGAGAATTTGGTTAATTCTTCTTCCTGCCGGGAAATTACAGTGATATGTGCCCGTCCAAATGCCTAACAGCTACTCTCTCATTGGTTCTCCCTCTTCCCTTTCATCCTCTGCCAAATTGGAAACCTGTGTGAACCAAGAGGTTAAAGGGGCTGTCTCTCCAAGTTGGGAGGTTGATAGTAAAGCAGACGGAAAGTCAAACCGGAGCACCAGGAGAGGGACTATTCGTTGAGTTTTAGAAACCTTTCGTATTCACAGTGTGTCCGTTCTCTAGGTTTCCCGCACATGTTATAGCTGTAGTAGTATTCCCTTCAACCTGGAGAGTTCGGACCCATGGAATGGGTGCCATGCATTATTGCTTTAAAGGGTCTGCATTTGCTCACCCAATCTCACCAATCGTCTCAGTCCCAAGTGTCCCTCCTTATGCCACATCCAGCTGTCGTTGTAGATAGGGTCATTCCAGCTTTCATCAGAGACCCTGAAGGAATTGTAAAGAATTTCCCAGTTTTTTTGTTTTGTTTTTGAAATTCCTTTTTATAGTGGGTTTGAGCTGATTCTCGCTGCCATGTTTATGCCAGTCTAGACACACTTGATTCCCTTACGGAGACATATCAATACATAGGTTTTAAGATTCTTACTACTCAGATATTTTCCTCTGCGGGAAATATGGGGTTTTGAGTCCCTTTCACTGAGGAAGGTGTAGGTCTTGTCTATTCCATAGTTGGTTTTTGGAACGGTACCTGTGCTTATATCAAACTCTGGTTTTATGCATCACCCCACCTCTCCTTCCCCCTTAAGCAGGTATAAGAGTGTTTTCTAAATGTGAGACACTGTTCTCTTTCCTAACTCAGTTCAAGTGTAGCCATGTTTACAGGATCTTCATAAGTGATATCTTATGATAAGTTTCTTTTTCTGTGTGACTTATTTCACTTAGAATCATCGTACCTGAATCCACCCATTTTGCTGCTACTGGTCTTATGACATTGATTTCATGGCTGAGGGATATTCCATCGTACGTAAGTACCACAATTTTTTGAACCATGTTTATATTTTCTGGGATACTTAAGGTGTATCCAAGTTGAGGTCCTTGTATGCAGTGCAGCCCTAAATTTTGGGGTGGCTCTGTCTTATTGATTTTCAGTTTTCCCAAGGTATATTCCCTAGACTGGTAGTGCCCTTGGCTCTGTAGCTCTGTTCTTTACTTGTTTTAGGGAACAGAATGCACTCCTCCAGAGAGGCTGTTGGCAATTTACATCCCGCCCATCAGCATAACAAGGCTCCCTGTTCTCCAGGGCCTGTCTTGCCTTTCTTGTTCTTACACATTTTGTGGATGTCCCTTTTGACCGGTGGGAAGTGATACTTCTTTGTAGTGCAGATTTGCATTGCCCGCTTGCTTGCTTGGCCAAAAAGGGCATATGCGTTTTCTCCTGAATATATTCAGGAGAAAACGCATACGCCCTTTTTGGCCAAGTGCATCATTGTCGAAGTTGTGCCCCTCTTCCTGTGCTTTAAAGGCGATTCCAACGTACCTCTTGAAATCTGTTTCCTGCTATTCTGCCTCGCTTTCAAGTCCGCCTCGTTGCCTTCCCTCAACAGATTTTTGGACGATAGTTGTCCTTTATTACTCGGCCAGTTTGTGAATTGCTGGGCCCCTGAGCTCCATTTCTCAACTCGTTTTTGGTGAGCTGACCGCAAGTCCAAAATTTTGGTTCAGGACCTATACTGGTACCCGGTGGGTGGCTGAGAATTTGCTTAATTCTTCTTCCTGCCGGGAAATTACAGTGATATGTGCCCGTCCAAATGCCTAACAGCTACTCTCTCATTGGTTCTCCCTCTTCCCTTTCATCCTCTGCCAAATTGGAAACCTGTGCGAACCAAGAGGTTAAAGGGGCTGTCTCTCCAAGTTGGGAGGTTGATAGTAAAGCAGACGGAAAGTCAAACCGGAGCACCAGGAGAGGGACTATTCGTTGAGTTTTAGAAACCTTTCGTATTCACAGTGTGTCCGTTCTCTAGGTTTCCCGCACATGTTATAGCTGTAGTAATATTCCCTTCAACCTGGAGAGTTCGGACCCATGGAATGGGTGCCATGCATTATTGCTTTAAAGGGTCTGCATTTGCTCACCCAATCTCACCAATCGTCTCAGTCCCAAGTGTCCCTCCTTATGCCACATCCAGCTGTCATTGTAGATAGGGTCATTCCAGCTTTCATCAGAGACCCTGAAGGAATTGTAAAGAATTTCCCAGTTTTTTTGTTTTGTTTTTGAAATTCCTTTTTATAGTGGGTTTGAGCTGATTCTCGCTGCCATGTTTATGCCAGTCTAGACACACTTGATTCCCTTACGGAGACATATCAATAGATAGGTTTTAAGATTCTTACTAGTCAGATATTTTCCTCTGCGGGAAATATGGGGTTTTGAGTCCCTTTCACTGAGGACGGTGTAGGTCTTGTCTATTCCATAGTTGGTTTTTGGAACGGTACCTGTGCTTATATCAAACTCTGGTTTTATGCATCACCCCACCTCTCCTTCCCCCTTAAGCAGGTATAAGAGTGTTTTCTAAATGTGAGACACTGTTCTCTTTCCTAACTCAGTTCAAGTGTAGCCATGTTTACAGGATCTTCATAAGTGATATCTTATGATAAGTTTCTTTTTCTGTGTGACTTATTTCACTTAGAATCATCGTACCTGAATCCACCCATTTTGCTGCTACTGGTCTTATGACATTGATTTCATGGCTGAGGGATATTCCATCGTACGTAAGTACCACAATTTTTTGAACCATGTTTATATTTTCTGGGATACTTAAGGTGTATCCAAGTTGAGGTCCTTGTATGCAGTGCAGCCCTAAATTTTGGGGTGGCTCTGTCTTATTGATTTTCAGTTTTCCCAAGGTATATTCCCTAGACTGGTAGTGCCCTTGGCTCTGTAGCTCTGTTCTTTACTTGTTTTAGGGAACAGAATGCACTCCTCCAGAGAGGCAGTTGGCAATTTACATCCCGCCCATCAGCATAACAAGGCTCCCTGTTCTCTAGGGCCTGTCTTGCCTTTCCTGTTCTTACACATTTTGTGGATGTCCCTTTTGACCGGTGGGAAGTGATACTTCTTTGTAGTGCAGATTTGCATTGCCCGCTTGCTTGCTTGGCCAAAAAGGGCGTATGCGTTTTCTCCTGAATATATTCAGGAGAAAACGCATACGCCCTTTTTGGCCAAGTGCATCATTGTCGAAGTTGTGCCCCTCTTCCTGTGCTTTAAAGGCGATTCCAACGTACCTCTTGAAATCTGTTTCCTGCTATTCTGCCTCGCTTTCAAGTCCGCCTCGTTGCCTTCCCTCAACAGATTTTTGGACGATAGTTGTCCTTTATTACTCGGCCAGTTTGTGAATTGCTGTGCCCCTGAGCTCCATTTCTCAACTCGTTTTTGGTGAGCTGACCCCAAGTCCAAAATTTTGGTTCAGGACCTATACTGGTTCCCGGTGGGTGGCTGAGAATTTGGTTAATTCTTCTTCCTGCCGGGAAATTACAGTGATATGTGCCCGTCCAAATGCCTAACAGCTACTCTCTCATTGGTTCTCCCTCTTCCCTTTCATCCTCTGCCAAATTGGCAACCTGTGCGAACCAAGAGGTTAAAGGGGCTGTCTCTCCAAGTTGGGAGGTTGATAGTAAAGCAGACGGAAAGTCAAACTGGAGCACCAGGAGAGGGACTATTCGTTGAGTTTTAGAAACCTTTCGTATTCACAGTGTGTCCGTTCTCTAGGTTTCCCGCACATGTTATAGCTGTAGTAGTATTCCCTTCAACCTGGAGAGTTCGGACCCATGGAATGGGTGCCATGCATTATTGCTTTAAAGGGTCTGCATTTGCTCACCCAATCTCACCAATCGTCTCAGTCCCAAGTGTCCCTCCTTATGCCACATCCAGCTGTCATTGTAGATAGGGTCATTCCAGCTTTCATCAGAGACCCTGAAGGAATTGTAAAGAATTTCCCAGTTTTTTTGTTTTGTTTTTGAAATTCCTTTTTATAGTGGGTTTGAGCTGATTCTCGCTGCCATGTTTATGCCAGTCTAGACACACTTGATTCCCTTACGGAGACATATCAATACATAGGTTTTAAGATTCTTACTACTCAGATATTTTCCTCTGCGGGAAATATGGGGTTTTGAGTCCCTTTCACTGAGGAAGGTGTAGGTCTTGTCTATTCCATAGTTGGTTTTTGGAACGGTACCTGTGCTTATATCAAACTCTGGTTTTATGCATCACCCCACCTCTCCTTCCCCCTTAAGCAGGTATAAGAGTGTTTTCTAAATGTGAGACACTGTTCTCTTTCCTAACTCAGTTCAAGTGTAGCCATGTTTACAGGATCTTCATAAGTGATATCTTATGATAAGTTTCTTTTTCTGTGTGACTTATTTCACTTAGAATCATCGTACCTGAATCCACCCATTTTGCTGCTACTGGTCTTATGACATTGATTTCATGGCTGAGGGATATTCCATCGTACGTAAGTACCACAATTTTTTGAACCATGTTTATATTTTCTGGGATACTTAAGGTGTATCCAAGTTGAGGTCCTTGTATGCAGTGCAGCCCTAAATTTTGGGGTGGCTCTGTCTTATTGATTTTCAGTTTTCCCAAGGTATATTCCCTAGACTGGTAGTGCCCTTGGCTCTGTAGCTCTGTTCTTTACTTGTTTTAGGGAACAGAATGCACTCCTCCAGAGAGGCAGTTGGCAATTTACATCCCGCCCATCAGCATAACAAGGCTCCCTGTTCTCCAGGGCCTGTCTTGCCTTTCTTGTTCTTACACATTTTGTGGATGTCCCTTTTGACCGGTGGGAAGTGATACTTCTTTGTAGTGCAGATTTGCATTGCCCGCTTGCTTGCTTGGCCAAAAAGGGCGTATGCGTTTTCTCCTGAATATATTCAGGAGAAAACGCATACGCCCTTTTTGGCCAAGTGCATCATTGTCGAAGTTGTGCCCCTCTTCCTGTGCTTTAAAGGCGATTCCAACGTACCTCTTGAAATCTGTTTCCTGCTATTCTGCCTCGCTTTCAAGTCCGCCTCGTTGCCTTCCCTCAACAGATTTTTGGACGATAGTTGTCCTTTATTACTCGGCCAGTTTGTGAATTGCTGGGCCCCTGAGCTCCATTTCTCAACTCGTTTTTGGTGAGCTGACCGCAAGTCCAAAATTTTGGTTCAGGACCTATACTGGTTCCCGGTGGGTGGCTGAGAATTTGCTTAATTCTTCTTCCTGCCGGGAAATTACAGTGATATGTGCCCGTCCAAATGCCTAACAGCTACTCTCTCATTGGTTCTCCCTCTTCCCTTTCATCCTCTGCCAAATTGGAAACCTGTGCGAACCAAGAGGTTAAAGGGGCTGTCTCTCCAAGTTGGGAGGTTGATAGTAAAGCAGACGGAAAGTCAAACTGGAGCACCAGGAGAGGGACTATTCGTTGAGTTTTAGAAACCTTTCGTATTCACAGTGTGTCCGTTCTCTAGGTTTCCCGCACATGTTATAGCTGTAGTAATATTCCCTTCAACTTGGAGAGTTCGGACCCATGGAATGGGTGCCATGCATTATTGCTTTAAAGGGTCTGCATTTGCTCACCCAATCTCACCAATCGTCTCAGTCCCAAGTGTCCCTCCTTATGCCACATCCAGCTGTCGTTGTAGACAGGGTCATTCCAGCTTGCATCAGAGACCCTGAAGGAATTGTAAAGAATTTCCCAGTTTTTTTGTTTTGTTTTTGAAATTCCTTTTTATAATGGGTTTGAGATGATTCTCGCTGCCATGTTTATGCCAGTCTAGACACACTTGATTCCCTTACGGAGACATATCAATACATAGGTTTTAAGATTCTTACTAGTCAGATATTTTCCTCTGCGGGAAATATGGGGTTTTGAGTCCCTTTCACTGAGGACGGTGTAGGTCTTGTCTATTCCATAGTTGGTTTTTGGAACGGTACCTGTGCTTATATCAAACTCTGGTTTTATGCATCACCCCACCTCTCCTTCCCCCTTAAGCAGGTATAAGAGTGTTTTCTAAATGTGAGACACTGTTCTCTTTCCTAACTCAGTTCAAGTGTAGCCATGTTTACAGGATCTTCATAAGTGATATCTTATGATAAGTTTCTTTTTCTGTGTGACTTATTTCACTTAGAATCATCGTACCTGAATCCACCCATTTTGCTGCTACTGGTCTTATGACATTGATTTCATGGCTGAGGGATATTCCATCGTACGTAAGTACCACAATTTTTTGAACCATGTTTATATTTTCTGGGATACTTAAGGTGTATCCAAGTTGAGGTCCTTGTATGCAGTGCAGCCCTAAATTTTGGGGTGGCTCTGTCTTATTGATTTTCAGTTTTCCCAAGGTATATTCCCTAGACTGGTAGTGCCCTTGGCTCTGTAGCTCTGTTCTTTACTTGTTTTAGGGAACACAATGCACTCCTCCAGAAAGGCACTTGGCAATTTACATCCCGCACATCAGCATAACAAGGCTCCCTGTTCTCCAGGGCCTGTCTTGCCTTTCTTCTTTTTACACATTTTGTGGATGTCCATTTCAACCCGTGGGAAGTGATACTTCTTTGTAGTGCAGATTTGCATTGCCCGCTTGCTTGCTTGGCCAAAAAGGGTGTATGCGTTTTCTCCTGAATATATTCAGAAGAAAACACATACGCCCTTTTTTGCCAAGTGCATCATTGTCGAAGTTGTGCCCCTCTTCCTGTGCTTTAAAGGCGATTCCAACGTACCTCTTGAAATCTGTTTCCTGCTATTCTGCCTCGCTTTCAAGTCCGCCTCGTTGCCTTCCCTCAACAGATTTTTGGACGATAGTTGTCTTTTATTACTCTGCCAGTTTGTGAATTGCTGTGCCCCTGAGCTCCATTTTTCAACTCGTTTTTGGTGAGCTGACCGCAAGTCCAAAATTTTGGTTCAGGACCTATACTGGTTCCCCGTGGGTGGCTGAGAATTTGGTTAATTCTTCTTCCTGCCGGGAAATTACAGTGATATGTGCCCGTCCAAATGCCTAACAGCTACTCTCTCATTGGTTCTCCCTCTTCCCTTTCATCCTCTGCCAAATTGGAAACCTGTGCGAACCAAGAGGTTAAAGGGGCTGTCTCTCCAAGTTGGGAGGTTGATAGTAAAGCAGATGGAAAGTCAAACCGGAGCACCAGGAGAGGGACTATTCGTTGAGTTTTAGAAACCTTTCATATTCACAGTGTGTCCGTTCTCTAGGTTTCCCGCACATGTTATAGCTGTAGTAATATTCCCTACAACCTGGAGAGTTCGGACCCATGGAATGGGTGCCATGCATTATTGCTTTAAAGGATCTGCATTTGCTCACCCAATCTCACC
The DNA here is from genome assembly GCF_949752795.1 of Hyperoodon ampullatus. NCBI lineage: Eukaryota > Metazoa > Chordata > Mammalia > Artiodactyla > Ziphiidae > Hyperoodon > Hyperoodon ampullatus. The sequence goes on along the minus strand of NW_027640805.1, from coordinate 1,142,285 downwards.
AATCGTCTCAGTCCCAAGTTTCCCTCCTTATGCCACATCCAGCTGTCGTTGTAGATAGGGTCATTCCAGCTTTCATCAGAGACCCTGAAGGAATTTTAAAGAATTTCCCAGTTTTTTTGTTTTGTTTTTGAAATTCCTTTTTATAGTGGGTTTGAGCTGATTCTCGCTGCCATGTTTATGCCAGTCTAGACACACTTGATTCCCTTACGGAGACATATCAATGCATAGGTTTTAAGATTCTTACTACTCAGATATTTTCCTCTGCGGGAAATATGGGGTTTTGAGTCCCTTTCACTGAGGACGGTGTAGGTCTTGTCTATTCCATAGTTGGTTTTTGGAACGGTACCTGTGCTTATATCAAACTCTGGTTTTATGCATCACCCCACCTCTCCTTCCCCCTTAAGCAGGTATAAGAGTGTTTTCTAAATGTGAGACACTGTTCTCTTTCCTAACTCAGTTCAAGTGTAGCCATGTTTACAGGATCTTCATAAGTGATATCTTATGATAAGTTTCTTTTTCTGTGTGACTTATTTCACTTAGAATCATCGTACCTGAATCCACCCATTTTGCTGCTACTGGTCTTATGACATTGATTTCATGGCTGAGGGATATTCCATCGTACGTAAGTACCACAATTTTTTGAACCATGTTTATATTTTCTGGGATACTTAAGGTGTATCCAAGTTGAGGTCCTTGTATGCAGTGCAGCCCTAAATTTTGGGGTGGCTCTGTCTTATTGATTTTTAGTTTTCCCAAGGTATATTCCCTAGACTGGTAGTGCCCTTGGCTCTGTAGCTCTGTTCTTTACTTGTTTTAGGGAACAGAATGCACTCCTCCAGAGAGGCAGTTGGCAATTTACATCCCGCCCATCAGCATAACAAGGCTCCCTGTTCTCCAGGGCCTGTCTTCCCTTTCTTGTTCTTACACATTTTGTGGATGTCCCTTTTGACCGGTGGGAAGTGATACTTCTTTGTAGTGCAGATTTGCATTGCCCGCTTGCTTGCTTGGCCAAAAAGGGCGTATGCGTTTTCTCCTGAATATATTCAGGAGAAAACGCATACGCCCTTTTTGGCCAAGTGCATCATTGTCGAAGTTGTGCCCCTCTTCCTGTGCTTTAAAGGCGATTCCAACGTACCTCTTGAAATCTGTTTCCTGCTATTCTGCCTCGCTTTCAAGTCCGCCTCGTTGCCTTCCCTCAACAGATTTTTGGACGATAGTTGTCCTTTATTACTCGGCCAGTTTGTGAATTGCTGTGCCCCTGAGCTCCATTTTTCAACTCGTTTTTGGTGAGCTGACCGCAAGTCCAAAATTTTGGTTCAGGACCTATACTGGTTCCCGGTGGGTGGCTGAGAATTTGCTTAATTCTTCTTCCTGCTGGGAAATTACAGTGATATGTGCCCGTCCAAATGCCTAACAGCTACTCTCTCATTGGTTCTCCCTCTTCCCTTTCATCCTCTGCCAAATTGGCAACCTGTGCGAACCAAGAGGTTAAAGGGGCTGTCTCTCCAAGTTGGGAGGTTGATAGTAAAGCAGACGGAAAGTCAAACTGGAGCACCAGGAGAGGGACTATTCGTTGAGTTTTAGAAACCTTTCGTATTCACAGTGTGTCCGTTCTCTAGGTTTCCCGCACATGTTATAGCTGTAGTAGTATTCCCTTCAACCTGGAGAGTTCGGACCCATGGAATGGGTGCCATGCATTATTGCTTTAAAGGGTCTGCATTTGCTCACCCAATCTCACCAATCGTCTCAGTCCCAAGTGTCCCTCCTTATGCCACATCCAGCTGTCATTGTAGATAGGGTCATTCCAGCTTTCATCAGAGACCCTGAAGGAATTGTAAAGAATTTCCCAGTTTTTTTGTTTTGTTTTTGAAATTCCTTTTTATAGTGGGTTTGAGCTGATTCTCGCTGCCATGTTTATGCCAGTCTAGACACACTTGATTCCCTTACGGAGACATATCAATACATAGGTTTTAAGATTCTTACTACTCAGATATTTTCCTCTGCGGGAAATATGGGGTTTTGAGTCCCTTTCACTGAGGAAGGTGTAGGTCTTGTCTATTCCATAGTTGGTTTTTGGAACGGTACCTGTGCTTATATCAAACTCTGGTTTTATGCATCACCCCACCTCTCCTTCCCCCTTAAGCAGGTATAAGAGTGTTTTCTAAATGTGAGACACTGTTCTCTTTCCTAACTCAGTTCAAGTGTAGCCATGTTTACAGGATCTTCATAAGTGATATCTTATGATAAGTTTCTTTTTCTGTGTGACTTATTTCACTTAGAATCATCGTACCTGAATCCACCCATTTTGCTGCTACTGGTCTTATGACATTGATTTCATGGCTGAGGGATATTCCATCGTACGTAAGTACCACAATTTTTTGAACCATGTTTATATTTTCTGGGATACTTAAGGTGTATCCAAGTTGAGGTCCTTGTATGCAGTGCAGCCCTAAATTTTGGGGTGGCTCTGTCTTATTGATTTTCAGTTTTCCCAAGGTATATTCCCTAGACTGGTAGTGCCCTTGGCTCTGTAGCTCTGTTCTTTACTTGTTTTAGGGAACAGAATGCACTCCTCCAGAGAGGCAGTTGGCAATTTACATCCCGCCCATCAGCATAACAAGGCTCCCTGTTCTCCAGGGCCTGTCTTGCCTTTCTTGTTCTTACACATTTTGTGGATGTCCCTTTTGACCGGTGGGAAGTGATACTTCTTTGTAGTGCAGATTTGCATTGCCCGCTTGCTTGCTTGGCCAAAAAGGGCGTATGCGTTTTCTCCTGAATATATTCAGGAGAAAACGCATACGCCCTTTTTGGCCAAGTGCATCATTGTCGAAGTTGTGCCCCTCTTCCTGTGCTTTAAAGGCGATTCCAACGTACCTCTTGAAATCTGTTTCCTGCTATTCTGCCTCGCTTTCAAGTCCGCCTCGTTGCCTTCCCTCAACAGATTTTTGGACGATAGTTGTCCTTTATTACTCGGCCAGTTTGTGAATTGCTGGGCCCCTGAGCTCCATTTCTCAACTCGTTTTTGGTGAGCTGACCGCAAGTCCAAAATTTTGGTTCAGGACCTATACTGGTTCCCGGTGGGTGGCTGAGAATTTGCTTAATTCTTCTTCCTGCCGGGAAATTACAGTGATATGTGCCCGTCCAAATGCCTAACAGCTACTCTCTCATTGGTTCTCCCTCTTCCCTTTCATCCTCTGCCAAATTGGAAACCTGTGCGAACCAAGAGGTTAAAGGGGCTGTCTCTCCAAGTTGGGAGGTTGATAGTAAAGCAGACGGAAAGTCAAACTGGAGCACCAGGAGAGGGACTATTCGTTGAGTTTTAGAAACCTTTCGTATTCACAGTGTGTCCGTTCTCTAGGTTTCCCGCACATGTTATAGCTGTAGTAATATTCCCTTCAACTTGGAGAGTTCGGACCCATGGAATGGGTGCCATGCATTATTGCTTTAAAGGGTCTGCATTTGCTCACCCAATCTCACCAATCGTCTCAGTCCCAAGTGTCCCTCCTTATGCCACATCCAGCTGTCGTTGTAGACAGGGTCATTCCAGCTTGCATCAGAGACCCTGAAGGAATTGTAAAGAATTTCCCAGTTTTTTTGTTTTGTTTTTGAAATTCCTTTTTATAATGGGTTTGAGATGATTCTCGCTGCCATGTTTATGCCAGTCTAGACACACTTGATTCCCTTACGGAGACATATCAATACATAGGTTTTAAGATTCTTACTAGTCAGATATTTTCCTCTGCGGGAAATATGGGGTTTTGAGTCCCTTTCACTGAGGACGGTGTAGGTCTTGTCTATTCCATAGTTGGTTTTTGGAACGGTACCTGTGCTTATATCAAACTCTGGTTTTATGCATCACCCCACCTCTCCTTCCCCCTTAAGCAGGTATAAGAGTGTTTTCTAAATGTGAGACACTGTTCTCTTTCCTAACTCAGTTCAAGTGTAGCCATGTTTACAGGATCTTCATAAGTGATATCTTATGATAAGTTTCTTTTTCTGTGTGACTTATTTCACTTAGAATCATCGTACCTGAATCCACCCATTTTGCTGCTACTGGTCTTATGACATTGATTTCATGGCTGAGGGATATTCCATCGTACGTAAGTACCACAATTTTTTGAACCATGTTTATATTTTCTGGGATACTTAAGGTGTATCCAAGTTGAGGTCCTTGTATGCAGTGCAGCCCTAAATTTTGGGGTGGCTCTGTCTTATTGATTTTCAGTTTTCCCAAGGTATATTCCCTAGACTGGTAGTGCCCTTGGCTCTGTAGCTCTGTTCTTTACTTGTTTTAGGGAACACAATGCACTCCTCCAGAAAGGCACTTGGCAATTTACATCCCGCACATCAGCATAACAAGGCTCCCTGTTCTCCAGGGCCTGTCTTGCCTTTCTTCTTTTTACACATTTTGTGGATGTCCATTTCAACCCGTGGGAAGTGATACTTCTTTGTAGTGCAGATTTGCATTGCCCGCTTGCTTGCTTGGCCAAAAAGGGTGTATGCGTTTTCTCCTGAATATATTCAGAAGAAAACACATACGCCCTTTTTTGCCAAGTGCATCATTGTCGAAGTTGTGCCCCTCTTCCTGTGCTTTAAAGGCGATTCCAACGTACCTCTTGAAATCTGTTTCCTGCTATTCTGCCTCGCTTTCAAGTCCGCCTCGTTGCCTTCCCTCAACAGATTTTTGGACGATAGTTGTCTTTTATTACTCTGCCAGTTTGTGAATTGCTGTGCCCCTGAGCTCCATTTTTCAACTCGTTTTTGGTGAGCTGACCGCAAGTCCAAAATTTTGGTTCAGGACCTATACTGGTTCCCCGTGGGTGGCTGAGAATTTGGTTAATTCTTCTTCCTGCCGGGAAATTACAGTGATATGTGCCCGTCCAAATGCCTAACAGCTACTCTCTCATTGGTTCTCCCTCTTCCCTTTCATCCTCTGCCAAATTGGAAACCTGTGCGAACCAAGAGGTTAAAGGGGCTGTCTCTCCAAGTTGGGAGGTTGATAGTAAAGCAGATGGAAAGTCAAACCGGAGCACCAGGAGAGGGACTATTCGTTGAGTTTTAGAAACCTTTCATATTCACAGTGTGTCCGTTCTCTAGGTTTCCCGCACATGTTATAGCTGTAGTAATATTCCCTACAACCTGGAGAGTTCGGACCCATGGAATGGGTGCCATGCATTATTGCTTTAAAGGATCTGCATTTGCTCACCCAATCTCACCAATCGTCTCAGTCCCAAGTTTCCCTCCTTATGCCACATCCAGCTGTCGTTGTAGATAGGGTCATTCCAGCTTTCATCAGAGACCCTGAAGGAATTTTAAAGAATTTCCCAGTTTTTTTGTTTTGTTTTTGAAATTCCTTTTTATAGTGGGTTTGAGCTGATTCTCGCTGCCATGTTTATGCCAGTCTAGACACACTTGATTCCCTTACGGAGACATATCAATGCATAGGTTTTAAGATTCTTACTACTCAGATATTTTCCTCTGCGGGAAATATGGGGTTTTGAGTCCCTTTCACTGAGGACGGTGTAGGTCTTGTCTATTCCATAGTTGGTTTTTGGAACGGTACCTGTGCTTATATCAAACTCTGGTTTTATGCATCACCCCACCTCTCCTTCCCCCTTAAGCAGGTATAAGAGTGTTTTCTAAATGTGAGACACTGTTCTCTTTCCTAACTCAGTTCAAGTGTAGCCATGTTTACAGGATCTTCATAAGTGATATCTTATGATAAGTTTCTTTTTCTGTGTGACTTATTTCACTTAGAATCATCGTACCTGAATCCACCCATTTTGCTGCTACTGGTCTTATGACATTGATTTCATGGCTGAGGGATATTCCATCGTACGTAAGTACCACAATTTTTTGAACCATGTTTATATTTTCTGGGATACTTAAGGTGTATCCAAGTTGAGGTCCTTGTATGCAGTGCAGCCCTAAATTTTGGGGTGGCTCTGTCTTATTGATTTTTAGTTTTCCCAAGGTATATTCCCTAGACTGGTAGTGCCCTTGGCTCTGTAGCTCTGTTCTTTACTTGTTTTAGGGAACAGAATGCACTCCTCCAGAGAGGCAGTTGGCAATTTACATCCCGCCCATCAGCATAACAAGGCTCCCTGTTCTCCAGGGCCTGTCTTCCCTTTCTTGTTCTTACACATTTTGTGGATGTCCCTTTTGACCGGTGGGAAGTGATACTTCTTTGTAGTGCAGATTTGCATTGCCCGCTTGCTTGCTTGGCCAAAAAGGGCGTATGCGTTTTCTCCTGAATATATTCAGGAGAAAACGCATACGCCCTTTTTGGCCAAGTGCATCATTGTCGAAGTTGTGCCCCTCTTCCTGTGCTTTAAAGGCGATTCCAACGTACCTCTTGAAATCTGTTTCCTGCTATTCTGCCTCGCTTTCAAGTCCGCCTCGTTGCCTTCCCTCAACAGATTTTTGGACGATAGTTGTCCTTTATTACTCGGCCAGTTTGTGAATTGCTGTGCCCCTGAGCTCCATTTTTCAACTCGTTTTTGGTGAGCTGACCGCAAGTCCAAAATTTTGGTTCAGGACCTATACTGGTTCCCGGTGGGTGGCTGAGAATTTGCTTAATTCTTCTTCCTGCTGGGAAATTACAGTGATATGTGCCCGTCCAAATGCCTAACAGCTACTCTCTCATTGGTTCTCCCTCTTCCCTTTCATCCTCTGCCAAATTGGCAACCTGTGCGAACCAAGAGGTTAAAGGGGCTGTCTCTCCAAGTTGGGAGGTTGATAGTAAAGCAGGCGGAAAGTCAAACCGGAGCACCAGGAGAGGGACTATTCGTTGAGTTTTAGAAACCTTTCGTATTCACAGTGTGTCCGTTCTCTAGGTTTCCCGCACATGTTATAGCTGTAGTAATATTCCCTTCAACCTGGAGAGTTCGGACCCATGGAATGGGTGCCATGCATTATTGCTTTAAAGGGTCTGCATTTGCTCACCCAATCTCACCAATCATCTCAGTCCCAAGTGTCCCTCCTTATGCCACATCCAGCTGTCGTTGTAGATAGGGTCATTCCAGCTTTCATCAGAGACCCTGAAGGAATTGTAAAGAATTTCCCAGTTTTTTTGTTTTGTTTTTGAAATTCCTTTTTATAGTGGGTTTGAGCTGATTCTCGCTGCCATGTTTATGCCAGTCTAGACACACTTGATTCCCTTACGGAGACATATCAATAGATAGGTTTTAAGATTCTTACTAGTCAGATATTTTCCTCTGCGGGAAATATGGGGTTTTGAGTCCCTTTCACTGAGGACGGTGTAGGTCTTGTCTATTCCATAGTTGGTTTTTGGAACGGTACCTGTGCTTATATCAAACTCTGGTTTTATGCATCACCCCACCTCTCCTTCCCCCTTAAGCAGGTATAAGAGTGTTTTCTAAATGTGAGACACTGTTCTCTTTCCTAACTCAGTTCAAGTGTAGCCATGTTTACAGGATCTTCATAAGTGATATCTTATGATAAGTTTCTTTTTCTGTGTGACTTATTTCACTTAGAATCATCGTACCTGAATCCACCCATTTTGCTTCTACTGGTCTTATGACATTGATTTCATGGCTGAGGGATATTCCATCGTACGTAAGTACCACAATTTTTTGAACCATGTTTATATTTTCTGGGATACTTAAGGTGTATCCAAGTTGAGGTCCTTGTATGCAGTGCAGCCCTAAATTTTGGGGTGGCTCTGTCTTATTGATTTTCAGTTTTCCCAAGGTATATTCCCTAGACTGGTAGTGCCCTTGGCTCTGTAGCTCTGTTCTTTACTTGTTTTAGGGAACAGAATGCACTCCTCCAGAGAGGCAGTTGGCAATTTACATCCCGCCCATCAGCATAACAAGGCTCCCTGTTCTCCAGGGCCTGTCTTGCCTTTCTTGTTCTTACACATTTTGTGGATGTCCCTTTTGACTGGTGGGAAGTGATACTTCTTTGTAGTGCAGATTTACATTGCCCGCTTGCTTGCTTGGCCAAAAAGGACGTATGCGTTTTCTCCTGAATATATTCAGGAGAAAACGCATACGCCCTTTTTGGCCAAGTGCATCATTGTCGAAGTTGTGCCCCTCTTCCTGTGCTTTAAAGGCGATTCCAACGTACCACTTGAAATCTGTTTCCTGCTATTCTGCCTCGCTTTCAAGTCTGCCTTGTTGCCTTCCCTCAACAGATTTTTGGACGATAGTTGTCCTTTATTACTCGGCCATTTTGTGAATTGCTGTGCCCCTGAGCTCCATTTTTCAACTCGTTTTTGGTGAGTTGACCGCAAGTCCAAAATTTTGGTTCAGGACCTATACTGGTTCCCGGTGGGTGGCTGAGAATTTGGTTAATTCTTCTTTCTGCCGGGAAATTACAGTGATATGTGCCCGTCCAAATGCCTAACAGCTTCTCTCTCATTGGTTCTCCCTCTTCCCTTTCATCCTCTGCCAAATTGGAAACCTGTGCGAACCAAGAGGTTAAAGGGGCTGTCTCTCCAAGTTGGGACATTGATAGTAAAGCAGACGGAAAGTCAAACCGGAGCACCAGGAGAGGGACTATTCGTTGAGTTTTAGAAACCTTTCGTATTCACAGTGTGTCCGTTCTCTAGGTTTCCCGCACATGTTATAGATGTAGTAATATTCCCTTCAACCTGGAGAGTTCGGACCCATGGAATGGGTGCCATGCATTATTGCTTTAAAGGGTCTGCATTTGCTCACCCAATCTCACCAATCGTCTCAGTCCCAAGTGTCCCTCCTTATGCCACATCCAGCTGTCGTTGTAGATAGGGTCATTCCAGCTTTCATCAGAGACCCTGAAGGAATTGTAAAGAATTTCCCAGTTTTTTTGTTTTGTTTTTGAAATTCCTTTTTATAGTAGGTTTGAGCTGATTCTCGCTGCCATGTTTATGCCAGTCTAGACACACTTGATTCCCTTACGGAGACATATCAATACATAGGTTTTAAGATTCTTACTACTCAGATATTTTCCTCTGCGGGAAATATGGTGTTTTGAGTCCCTTTCACTGAGGACGGTGTAGGTCTTGTCTATTCCATAGTTGGTTTTTGGAACGGTACCTGTGCTTATATCAAACTCTGGTTTTATGCATCACCCCACCTCTCCTTCCCCCTTAAGCATGTATAAGAGTGTTTTCTAAATGTGAGACACTGTTCTCTTTCCTAACTCAGTTCAAGTGTAGCCATGTTTACAGGATCTTCATAAGTGATATCTTATGATAAGTTTCTTTTTCTGTGTGACTTATTTCACTTAGAATCATCGTACCTGAATCCATCCATTTTGCTGCTACTTTTCTTATGACATTGATTTCATGGCTGAGGGATATTCCATCGTACGTAAGTACCACAATTTTTTGAACCATGTTTATATTTTCTGGGATACTTAAGGTGTATCCAAGTTGAGGTCCTTGTATGCAGTGCAGCCCTAAATTTTGGGGTGGCTCTGTCTTATTGATTTTCAGTTTTCCCAAGGTATATTCCCTAGACTGGTAGTGCCCTTGGCTCTGTAGCTCTGTTCTTTACTTGTTTTAGGGAACAGAATGCACTCCTCCAGAGAGGCAGTTGGCAATTTACATCCCGCCCATCAGCATAACAAGGCTCCCTGTTCTCCAGGGCCTGTCTTGCCTTTCTTGTTCTTACACATTTTGTGGATGTCCCTTTTGACCGGTGGGAAGTGATACTTCTTTGTAGTGAAGATTTGCATTGCCCGCTTGCTTGCTTGGCCAAAAAGGGCGTATGCGTTTTCTCCTGAATACGCCCTTTTTGGCCAAGTGCATCATTGTCGAAGTTGTGCCCCTCTTCCTGTGCTTTAAAGGCGATTCCAACGTACCTCTTGAAATCTGTTTCCTGCTATTCTGTCTCGCTTTCATGTCCACCTCGTTGCCTTCCCTCAACAGATTTTTGGACGATAGTTGTCCTTTATTACTCGACCAGTTTGTGAATTGCTGTGCCCCTGAGCTCCATTTTTCAACTTGCTTTTGGTGAGCTGACCGCAAGTCCAAAATTTTGGTTCAGGACCTATACTGGTGCCCGGTGGGTGGCTGAGAATTTGGTTAATTCTTCTTCCTGCCGGGAAATTACAGTGATATGTGCCCGTCCAAATGCCTAACAGCTACTCTCTCATTGGTTCTCCCTCTTCCCTTTCATCCTCTGCCAAATTGGCAACCTGTGTGAACCAAGAGGTTAAAGGGGCTGTCTCTCCAAGTTGGGAGGTTGATAGTAAAGCAGACGGAAAGTCAAACCGGAGCACCAGGAGAGGGACTATTCGTTGAGTTTTAGAAACCTTTCGTATTCACAGTGTGTCCGTTCTCTAGGTTTCCCGCACATGTTATAGCTGTAGTAATATTCCCTTCAACCTGGAGAGTTCGGACCCATGGAATGGGTGCCATGCATTATTGCTTTAAAGGGTCTGCATTTGCTCACCCAATCTCACCAATCGTCTCAGTCCCAAGTGTCCCTCCTTATGCCACATTCAGCTGTCGTTGTAGATAGGGTCATTCCAGCTTTCATCAGAGACCCTGAAGTAATTGTAAAGAATTTCCCAGTTTTTTTGTTTTGTTTTTGAAATTCCTTTTTATAGTGGGTTTGAGCTGATTCTCACTGCCATGTTTATGCCAGTCTAGACACACTTGATTCCCTTACGGAGACATATCAATACATAAGTTTTAAGATTGTTACTAGTCAGATACTTTCCTCTGCGGGAAATATGGGGTTTTGAGTCCCTTTCACTGAGGACGGTGTAGGTCTTGTCTATTCCATAGTTGGTTTTTGGAACGGTACCTGTGCTTATATCAAACTCTGGTTTTATGCATCACCCCACCTCTCCTTCCCCCTTAAGCATGTATAAGAGTGTTTTCTAAATGTGAGACACTGTTCTCTTTCCTAACTCAGTTCAAGTGTAGCCATGTTTACAGGATCTTCATAAGTGATATCTTATGATAAGTTTCTTTTTCTGTGTGACTTATTTCACTTAGTATCATAGTACCTGAATCCACCCATTTTGCTGCTACTGGTCTTATGACATTGATTTCATGGCTGAGGGATATTCCATCGTACGTAAGTACCACAATTTTTTGAACCATGTTTATATTTTCTGGGATACTTAAGGTGTATCCAAGTTGAGGTCCTTGTATGCAGTGCAGCCCTAAATTTTGGGGTGGCTCTGTCTTATTGATTTTCAGTTTTCCCAAGGTATATTCCCTAGACTGGTAGTGCCCTTGGCTCTGTAGCTCTGTTCTTTACTTGTTTTAGGGAACAGAATGCACTCCTCCAGAGAGGCAGTTGGCAATTTACATCCCGCCCATCAGCATAACAAGGCTCACTGTTCTCCAGGGCCTGTCTTGCCTTTCTTGTACTTACACATTTTGTGGATGTCCCTTTTGACCGGTGGGAAGTGATACTTCTTTGTAGTGCAGATTTGCATACGCCCTATTTGGCCAAGTGCATCATTGTCGAAGTTGTGCCCCTCTTCCTGTGCTTTAAAGGCGATTCCAACGTACCTCTTGAAATCTGTTTCCTGCTATTCTGCCTCGCTTTCAAGTCCGCCTCGTTGCCTTCCCTCAACAGATTTTTGGACGATAGTTGTCCTTTATTACTTGGCCAGTTTGTGAATTGCTGTGCCCCTGAGCTCCATTTTTCAACTCGTTTTTGGTGAGCTGAACACAAGTCCAAAATTTTGGTTCAGGACCTATACTGGTTCCCGGTGGGTGGCTGAGAATTTGCTTAATTCTTCTTCCTGCCGGGAAATTACAGTGATATGTGCCCGTCCAAATGCCTAACAGCTACTCTCTCATTGGTTCTCCCTCTTCCCTTTCATCCTCTGCCAAATTGGCAACCTGTGCGAACCAAGAGGTTAAAGGGGCTGTCTCTCCAAGTTGGGAGGTTGATAGTAAAGCAGACGGAAAGTCAAACCGGAGCACCAGGAGAGGGACTATTCGTTGAGTTTTAGAAACCTTTCGTATTCACAGTGTGTCCGTTCTCTAGGTTTCCCGCACATGTTATAGCTGTAGTAATATTCCCTTCAACCTGGAGAGTTCGGACCCATGGAATGGGTGCCATGCATTATTGCTTTAAAGGGTCTGCATTTGCTCACCCAATCTCACCAATCGTCTCAGTCCCAAGTGTCCCTCCTTATGCCACATCCAGCTGTCGTGGTAGATAGGGTCATTCCAGCTTTCATCAGAGACCCTGAAGGAATTGTAAAGAATTTCCCAGTTTTTTTGTTTTGTTTTTGAAATTCCTTTTTATAGTGGGTTTGAGCTGATTCTCGCTGCCATGTTTATGCCAGTCTAGACACACTTGATTCCCTTACGGAGACATATCAATAGATAGGTTTTAAGATTCTTACTAGTCAGATATTTTCCTCTGCGGGAAATATGGGGTTTTGAGTCCCTTTCACTGAGGACGGTGTAGGTCTTGTCTATTCCATAGTTGGTTTTTGGAACGGTACCTGTGCTTATATCAAACTCTGGTTTTATGCATCACCCCACCTCTCCTTCCCCCTTAAGCAGGTATAAGAGTGTTTTCTAAATGTGCGACACTGTTCTCTTTCCTAACTCAGTTCAAGTGTAGCCATGTTTACAGGATCTTCATAAGTGATATCTTATGATAAGTTTCTTTTTCTGTGTGACTTATTTCACTTAGAATCATCGTACCTGAATCCACCCATTTTGCTGCTACTGGTCTTATGACATTGATTTCATGGCTGAGGGATATTCCATCGTACGTAAGAACCACAATTTTTTGAACCATGTTTATATTTTCTGGGATACTTAAGGTGTATCCAAGTTGAGGTCCTTGTATGCAGTGCAGCCCTAAATTTTGGGGTGGCTCTGTCTTATTGATTTTCAGTTTTCCCAAGGTATATTCCCTAGACTGGTAGTGCCCTTGGCTCTGTAGCTCTGTTCTTTACTTGTTTTAGGGAACAGAATGCACACCTCCAGAGAGGCAGTTGGCAATTTACATCCCGCCCATCAGCATAACAAGGCTCCCTGTTCTCCAGGGCCTGTCTTGCCTTTCTTGTTCTTACACATTTTGTGGATGTCCCTTTTGACCGGTGGGAAGTGATACTTCTTTGTAGTGCAGATTTGCATTGCCCGCTTGCTTGCTTGGCCAAAAAGGGCGTATGCGTTTTCTCCTGAATATATTCAGGAGAAAACGCATACGCCCTTTTTGGCCAAGTGCATCATTGTCGAAGTTGTGCCCCTCTTCCTGTGCTTTAAAGGCGATTCCAACGTACCTCTTGAAATCTGTTTCCTGCTATTCTGCCTCGCTTTCAAGTCCGCCTCGTTGCCTTCCCTCAACAGATTTTTGGACGATAGTTGTCCTTTATTACTCGGCCAGTTTGTGAATTGCTGTGCCCCTGAGCTCCATTTTTCAACTCGTTTTTGGTGAGCTGACCGCAAGTCCAAAATTTTGGTTCAGGACCTATTCTGGTTCCCGGTGGGTGGCTGAGAATTTGCTTAATTCTTCTTCCTGCTGGGAAATTACAGTGATATGTGCCCGTCCAAATGCCTAACAGCTACTCTCTCATTGGTTCTCCCTCTTCCGTTTCATCCTCTGCCAAATTGGCAACCTGTGCGAACCAAGAGGTTAAAGGGGCTGTCTCTCCAAGTTGGGAGGTTGATAGTAAAGCAGACGGAAAGTCAAACCGGAGCACCAGGAGAGGGACTATTCGTTGAGTTTTAGAAACCTTTCGTATTCACAGTGTGTCCGTTCTCTAGGTTTCCCGCACATGTTATAGCGGTAGTAATATTCCCTTCAACCTGGAGAGTTGGGACCCATGGAATGGGTGCCATGCATTATTGCTTTAAAGGGTCTGCATTTGCTCACCCAATCTCACCAATCGTCTCAGTCCCAAGTGTCCCTCCTTATGCCATATCCAGCTGTCGTTGTAGATAGGGTCATTCCAGCTTTCATCAGAGACCCTGAAGGAATTGTAAAGAATTTCCCAGTTTTTTTGTTTTGTTTTTGAAATTCCTTTTTATAGTGGGTTTGAGCTGATTCTCGCTGCCATGTTTATGCCAGTCTAGACACACTTGATTCTCTTACGGAGACATATCAATACATAGGTTTTAAGATTCTTACTAGTCAGATATTTTCTTCTGCGGGAAATATGGGGTTTTGAGTCCCTTTCACTGAGGACGGTGTAGGTCTTGTCTATTCCATAGTTGGTTTTTGGAACGGTACCTGTGCTTATATCAAACTCTGGTTTTATGCATCACCCCACCTCTCCTTCCCCCTTAAGCAGGTATAAGAGTGTTTTCTAAATGTCAGACACTGTTCTCTTTCCTAACTCAGTTCAAGTGTAGCCATGTTTACAGGATCTTCATAAGTGATATCTTATGATAAGTTTCTTTTTCTGTGTAACTTATTTCACTTAGAATCATCGTACCTGAATCCACCCATTTTGTTGCTACTGGTCTTATGACATTGATTTCATGGCTGAGGGATATTCCATCGTACGTAAGTACCACAATTTTTTGAACCATGTTTATATTTTCTGGGATACTTAAGGTGTATCCAAGTTGAGGTCCTTGTATGCAGTGCAGCCCTAAATTTTGGGGTGGCTCTGTCTTATTGATTTTCAGTTTTCCCAAGGTATATTCCCTAGACTGGTAGTGCCCTTGGCTCTGTAGCTCTGTTCTTTACTTGTTTTAGGGAACAGAATGCACACCTCCAGAGAGGCAGTTGGCAATTTACATCCCGTCCATCAGCATAACAAGGCTCCCTGTTCTCCAGGGCCTGTCTTGCCTTTCTTGTTCTTACACATTTTGTGGATGTCCCTTTTGACCGGTGGGAAGTGATACTTCTTTGTAGTGCAGATTTGCATTGCCCGCTTGCTTGCTTGGCCAAAAAGGGCGTATGCGTTTTCTCCTGAATATATTCAGGAGAAAACGCATACGCCCTTTATGGCCAAGTGCATCATTGTCGAAGTTGTTCCCCTCTTCCTGTGCTTTAAAGGCGATTCCAACGTACCTCTTGAAATCTGTTTCCTGCTATTCTGCCTCGCTTTCAAGTCCGCCTCGTTGCCTTCCCTCAACAGATTTTTGGACGATAGTTGTCCTTTATTACTCGGCCAGTTTGTGAATTGCTGTGCCCCTGAGCTCCATTTTTCAACTCGTTTTTGGTGAGCTGACCGCAAGTCCAAAATTTTGGTTCAGGACCTATACTGGTTCCCGGTGGGTGGCTGAGAATTTGCTTAATTCTTCTTCCTGCCGGGAAATTACAGTGATATGTGCCCGTCCAAATGCCTAACAGCTACTCTCTCATTGGTTCTCCCTCTTCCCTTTCATCCTCTGCCAAATTGGCAACCTGTGCGAACCAAGAGGTTAAAGGGGCTGTCTCTCCAAGTTGGGAGGTTGATAGTAAAGCAGACGGAAAGTCAAACCGGAGCACCAGGAGAGGGACTATTCGTTGAGTTTTAGAAACCTTTCGTATTCACAGTGTGTCCGTTCTCTAGGTTTCCCGCACATGTTATAGCTGTAGTAATATTCCCTTCAACCTGGAGAGTTCGGACCCATGGAATGGGTGCCATGCATTATTGCTTTAAAGGGTCTGCATTTGCTCACCCAATCTCACCAATCGTCTCAGTCCCAAGTGTCCCTCCTTATGCCACATCCAGCTGTCGTTGTAGATAGGGTCATTCCAGCTTTCATCAGAGACCCTGAAGGAATTGTAAAGAATTTCCCAGTTTTTTTGTTTTGTTTTTGAAATTCCTTTTTATAGTGGGTTTGAGCTGATTCTCGCTGCCATGTTTATGCCAGTCTAGACACACTTGATTCCCTTATGGACACATATCAATACATAGGTTTTAAGATTCTTACTAGTCAGATATTTTCCTCTGCGGGAAATATGGGGTTTTGAGTCCCTTTCACTGAGGACGGGGTAGGTCTTGTCTATTCCATAGTTGGTTTTTGGAACGGTACCTGTGCTTATATCAAACTCTGGTTTTATGCATCACCCCACCTCTCCTTCCCCCTTAAGCAGGTATAAGAGTGTTTTCTAAATGTGCGACACTGTTCTCTTTCCTAACTCAGTTCAAGTGTAGCCATGTTTACAGGATCTTCATAAGTGATATATTATGATAAGTTTCTTTTTCTGTGTGACTTATTTCACTTAGAATCATCGTACCTGAATCCACCCATTTTGATGCTACTGGTCTTATGACATTGATTTCATGGCTGAGGGATATTCCATCGTACGTAAGTACCACAATTTTTTGAACCATGTTTATATTTTCTGGGATACTTAAGGTGTATCCAAGTTGAGGTCCTTGTATGCAGTGCAGCCCTAAATTTTGGGGTGGCTCTGTCTTATTGATTTTCAGTTTTCCCAAGGTATATTCCCTAGACTGGAAGTGCCCTTGGCTCTGTAGCTCTGTTCTTCACTTGTTTTAGGGAACAGAATGCACTCCTCCAGAGAGGCAGTTGGCAATTTACATCCCGCCCATCAGCATAACAAGGCTCCCTGTTCTCCAGGGCCTGTCTTGCCTTTCTTGTTCTTACACATTTTGTGGATGTCCCTTTTGACCGGTGGGAAGTGATACTTCTTTGTAGTGCAGATTTGCATTGCCCGCTTGCTTGCTTGGCCAAAAAGGGCGTATGCGTTTTCTCCTGAATATATTCAGGAGAAAACGCATACGCCCTTTTTGGCCAAGTGCATCATTGTCGAAGTTGTGCCCCTCTTCCTATGCTTTATAGGCGATTCCAACGTACCTCTTGAAATCTGTTTCCTGCTATTCTGCCTCGCTTTCAAGTCCGCCTCGTTGCCTTCCCTCAACAGATTTTTGGACGATAGTTGTCCTTTATTACTCGGCCAGTTTGTGAATTGCTGTGCCCCTGAGCTCCATTTTTAAACTCGTTTTTGGTGAGCTGACCGCAAGTCCAAAATTTTGGTTCAGGACCTATACTGGTTCCCGGTGGGTGGCTGAGAATTTGCTTAATTCTTCTTCCTGCCGGGAAATTACAGTGATATGTGCCCGTCCAAATGCCTAACAGCTACTCTCTCATTGGTTCTCCCTCTTCCCTTTCATCCTCTGCCAAATTGGCAACCTGTGCGAACCAAGAGGTTAAAGGGGCTGTCTCTCCAAGTTGGGAGGTTGATAGTAAAGCAGACGGAAAGTCAAACCGGAGCACCAGGAGAGGGACTATTCGTTGAGTTTTAGAAACCTTTCGTATTCACAGTGTGTCCGTTCTCTAGGTTTCCCGCACATGTTATAGCTGTAATAATATTCCCTTCAACCTGGAGAGTTCGGACCCATGGAATGGGTGCCATGCATTATTGCTTTAAAGGGTCTGCATTTGCTCACCCAATCTCACCAATCGTCTCAGTCCCAAGTGTCCCTCCTTATGCCACATCCAGCTGTCGTTGTAGATAGGGTCATTCCAGCTTTCATCAGAGACCCTGAAGGAATTGTAAAGAATTTCCCAGTTTTTTTGTTTTGTTTTTGAAATTCCTTTTTATAGTGGGTTTGAGCTGATTCTCGCTGCCATGTTTATGCCAGTCTAGACACACTTGATTCCCTTACGGAGACATATCAATAGATAGGTTTTAAGATACTTACTAGTCAGATATTTTCCTCTGCCGGAAATATGGGGTTTTGAGTCCCTTTCACTGAGGACGGTGTAGGTCTTGTCTATTCCATAGTTGGTTTTTGGAACGGTACCTGTGCTTATATCAAACTCTGGTTTTATGCATCACCCCACCTCTCCTTCCCCCTTAAGCAGGTATAAGAGTGTTTTCTAAATGTGCGACACTGTTCTCTTTCCTAACTCAGTTCAAGTGTAGCCATGTTTACAGGATCTTCATAAGTGATATCTTATGATAAGTTTCTTTTTCTGTGTGACTTATTTCACTTAGAATCATCGTACCTGAATCCAACCATTTTGCTGCTACTGGTCTTATGACATTGATTTCATGGCTGAGGGATATTCCATCGTACGTAAGTACCACAATTTATTGAACCATGTTTATATTTTCTGGGAAACTTAAGGTGTATCCAAGTTGAGGTCCTTGTATGCAGTGCAGCCCTAAATTTTGGGGTGGCTCTGTCTTATTAATTTTCAGTTTTCCCAAGGCATATTCCCTAGACTGGTAGTGCCCTTGGCTCTGTAGCTCTGTTATTTACTTGTTTTAGGGAACAGAATGCACTCCTCCAGAGAGGCAGTTGGCAATTTACATCCCGCCCATCAGCATAACAAGGCTCCCTGTTCTCCAGGGCCTGTCTTGCCTTTCTTGTTCTTACACATTTTGTGGATGTCCCTTTTGACCGGTGGGAAGTGATACTTCTTTGTAGTGCAGATTTGCATTGCCCGCTTGCTTGCTTGGCCAAAAAGGGCGTATGCGTTTTCTCCTGAATATATTCAGGAGAAAACGCATACGCCCTTTTTGGCCAAGTGCATCATTGTCGAAGTTGTGCCCCTCTTCCTATGCTTTATAGGCGATTCCAACGTACCTCTTGAAATCTGTTTCCTGCTATTCTGCCTCGCTTTCAAGTCCGCCTCGTTGCCTTCCCTCAACAGATTTTTGGACGATAGTTGTCCTTTATTACTCGGCCAGTTTGTGAATTGCTGTGCCCCTGAGCTCCATTTTTCAACTCGTTTTTGGTGAGCTGACCGCAAGTCCAAAATTTTGGTTCAGGACCTATACTGGTTCCCGGTGGGTGGCTGAGAATTTGCTTAATTCTTCTTCCTGCCGGGAAATTACAGTGATATGTGCCCGTCCAAATGCCTAACAGCTACTCTCTCATTGGTTCTCCCTCTTCCCTTTCATCCTCTGCCAAATTGGCAACCTGTGCGAACCAAGAGGTTAAAGGGGCTGTCTCTCCAAGTTGGGAGGTTGATAGTAAAGCAGACGGAAAGTCAAACCGGAGCACCAGGAGTGGGACTATTCGTTGAGTTTTAGAAACCTTTCGTATTCACAGTGTGTCCGTTCTCTAGGTTTCCCGCACATGTTATAGCTGTAATAATATTCCCTTCAACCTGGAGAGTTCGGACCCATGGAATGGGTGCCATGCATTATTGCTTTAAAGGGTCTGCATTTGCTCACCCAATCTCACCAATCGTCTCAGTCCCAAGTGTCCCTCCTTATGCCACATCCAGCTGTCGTTGTAGATAGGGTCATTCCAGCTTTCATCAGAGACCCTGAAGGAATTGTAAAGAATTTCCCAGTTTTTTTGTTTTGTTTTTGAAATTCCTTTTTATAGTGGGTTTGAGCTGATTCTCGCTGCCATGTTTATGCCAGTCTAGACACACTTGATTCCCTTACGGAGACATATCAATAGATAGGTTTTAAGATACTTACTAGTCAGATATTTTCCTCTGCCGGAAATATGGGGTTTTGAGTCCCTTTCACTGAGGACGGTGTAGGTCTTGTCTATTCCATAGTTGGTTTTTGGAACGGTACCTGTGCTTATATCAAACTCTGGTTTTATGCATCACCCCACCTCTCCTTCCCCCTTAAGCAGGTATAAGAGTGTTTTCTAAATGTGCGACACTGTTCTCTTTCCTAACTCAGTTCAAGTGTAGCCATGTTTACAGGATCTTCATAAGTGATATCTTATGATAAGTTTCTTTTTCTGTGTGACTTATTTCACTTAGAATCATCGTACCTGAATCCACCCATTTTGCTGCTACTGGTCTTATGACATTGATTTCATGGCTGAGGGATATTCCATCGTACGTAAGTACCACAATTGTTTGAACCATGTTTATATTTTCTGGGATACTTAAGGTGTATCCAAGTTGAGGTCCTTGTATGCAGTGCAGCCCTAAATTTTGGGGTGGCTCTGTCTTATTGATTTTCAGTTTTCCCAAGGCATATTCCCTAGACTGGTAGTGCCCTTGGCTCTGTAGCTCTGTTATTTACTTGTTTTAGGGAACAGAATGCACTCCTCCAGAGAGGCAGTTGGCAATTTACATCCCGCCCATCAGCATAACAAGGCTCCCTGTTCTCCAGGGCCTGTCTTGCCTTTCTTGTTCTTACACATTTTGTGGATGTCCCTTTTGACCGGTGGGAAGTGATACTTCTTTGTAGTGCAGATTTGCATTGCCCGCTTGCTTGCTTGGCCAAAAAGGGCGTATGCGTTTTCTCCTGAATATATTCAGGAGAAAACGCATACGCCCTTTTTGGCCAAGTGCATCATTGTCGAAGTTGTGCCCCTCTTCCTGTGCTTTAAAGGCGATTCCAACGTACCTCTTGAAATCTGTTTCCTGCTATTCTGCCTCGCTTTCAAGTCCGCCTCGTTGCCTTCCCTCAACAGATTTTTGGACGATAGTTGTCCTTTATTACTCGGCCAGTTTGTGAATTGCTGTGCCCCTGAGCTCCATTTTTCAACTCGTTTTTGGTGAGCTGACCGCAAGTCCAAAATTTTGGTTCAGGACCTATACTGGTTCCCGGTGGGTGGCTGAGAATTTGCTTAATTCTTCTTCCTGCCGGGAAATTACAGTGATATGTGCCCGTCCAAATGCCTAACAGCTACTCTCTCATTGGTTCTCCCTCTTCCCTTTCATCCTCTGCCAAATTGGCAACCTGTGCGAACCAAGAGGTTAAAGGGGCTGTCTCTCCAAGTTGGGAGGTTGATAGTAAAGCAGACGGAAAGTCAAACCGGAGCACCAGGAGAGGGACTATTCGTTGAGTTTTAGAAACCTTTCGTATTCACAGTGTGTCCGTTCTCTAGGTTTCCCGCACATGTTATAGCTGTAGTAATATTCCCTTCAACCTGGAGAGTTCGGACCCATGGAATGGGTGCCATGCATTATTGCTTTAAAGGGTCTGCATTTGCTCACCCAATCTCACCAATCGTCTCAGTCCCAAGTGTCCCTCCTTATGCCACATCCAGCTGTCGTTGTAGATAGGGTCATTCCAGCTTTCATCAGAGACCCTGAAGGAATTGTAAAGAATTTCCCAGTTTTTTTGTTTTGTTTTTGAAATTCCTTTTTATAGTGGGTTTGAGCTGATTCTCGCTGCCATGTTTATGCCAGTCTAGACACACTTGATTCCCTTACGGAGACATATCAATAGATAGGTTTTAAGATTCTTACTAGTCAGATATTTTCCTCTGCGGGAAATATGGGGTTTTGAGTCCCTTTCACTGAGGACGGTGTAGGTCTTGTCTATTCCATAGTTGGTTTTTGGAACGGTACCTGTGCTTATATCAAACTCTGGTTTTATGCATCACCCCACCTCTCCTTCCCCCTTAAGCAGGTATAAGAGTGTTTTCTAAATGTGCGACACTGTTCTCTTTCCTAACTCAGTTCAAGTGTAGCCATGTTTACAGGATCTTCATAAGTGATATCTTATGATAAGTTTCTTTTTCTGTGTGACTTATTTCACTTAGAATCATCGTACCTGAATCCACCCATTTTGATGCTACTGGTCTTATGACATTGATTTCATGGCTGAGGGATATTCCATCGTACGTAAGTACCACAATTTTTTGAACCATGTTTATATTTTCTGGGATACTTAAGGTGTATCCAAGTTGAGGTCCTTGTATGCAGTGCAGCCCTAAATTTTGGGGTGGCTCTGTCTTATTGATTTTCAGTTTTCCCAAGGTATATTCCCTAGACTGGTAGTGCCCTTGGCTCTGTAGCTCTGTTCTTCACTTGTTTTAGGGAACAGAATGCACTCCTCCAGAGAGGCAGTTGGCAATTTACATCCCGCCCATCAGCATAACAAGGCTCCCTGTTCTCCAGGGCCTGTCTTGCCTTTCTTGTTCTTACACATTTTGTGGATGTCCCTTTTGACCGGTGGGAAGTGATACTTCTTTGTAGTGCAGATTTGCATTGCCCGCTTGCTTGCTTGGCCAAAAAGGGCGTATGCGTTTTCTCCTGAATATATTCAGGAGAAAACGCATACGCCCTTTTTGGCCAAGTGCATAATTGTCGAAGTTGTGCCCCTCTTCCTATGCTTTATAGGCGATTCCAACGTACCTCTTGAAATCTGTTTCCTGCTATTCTGCCTCGCTTTCAAGTCCGCCTCGTTGCCTTCCCTCAACAGATTTTTGGACGATAGTTGTCCTTTATTACTCGGCCAGTTTGTGAATTGCTGTGCCCCTGAGCTCCATTTTTCAACTCGTTTTTGGTGAGCTGACCGCAAGTCCAAAATTTTGGTTCAGGACCTATACTGGTTCCCGGTGGGTGGCTGAGAATTTGGTTAATTCTTCTTCCTGCCGGGAAATTACAGTGATATGTGCCCGTCCAAATGCCTAACAGCTACTCTCTCATTGGTTCTCCCTCTTCCCTTTCATCCTCTGCCAAATTGGCAACCTGTGCGAACCAAGAGGTTAAAGGGGCTGTCTCTCCAAGTTGGGAGGTTGATAGTAAAGCAGACGGAAAGTCAAACCGGAGCACCAGGAGAGGGACTATTCGTTGAGTTTTAGAAACCTTTCGTATTCACAGTGTGTCCGTTCTCTAGGTTTCCCGCACATGTTATAGCTGTAATAATATTCCCTTCAACCTGGAGAGTTCGGACCCATGGAATGGGTGCCATGCATTATTGCTTTAAAGGGTCTGCATTTGCTCACCCAATCTCACCAATCGTCTCAGTCCCAAGTGTCCCTCCTTATGCCACATCCAGCTGTCGTTGTAGATAGGGTCATTCCAGCTTTCATCAGAGACCCTGAAGGAATTGTAAAGAATTTCCCAGTTTTTTTGTTTTGTTTTTGAAATTCCTTTTTATAGTGGGTTTGAGCTGATTCTCACTGCCATGTTTATGCCAGTCTAGACACACTTGATTCCCTTACGGAGACATATCAATAGATAGGTTTTAAGATTCTTACTAGTCAGATATTTTCCTCTGCCGGAAATATGGGGTTTTGAGTCCCTTTCACTGAGGACGGTGTAGGTCTTGTCTATTCCATAGTTGGTTTTTGGAACGGTACCTGTGCTTATATGAAACTCTGGTTTTATGCATCACCCCACCTCTCCTTCCCCCTTAAGCAGGTATAAGAGTGTTTTCTAAATGTGCGACACTGTTCTCTTTCCTAACTCAGTTCAAGTGTAGCCATGTTTACAGGATCTTCATAAGTGATATCTTATGATAAGTTTCTTTTTCTGTGTGACTTATTTCACTTAGAATCATCGTACCTGAATCCACCCATTTTGCTGCTACTGGTCTTATGACATTGATTTCATGGCTGAGGGATATTCCATCGTACGTAAGTACCACAATTTTTTGAACCATGTTTATATTTTCTGGGATACTTAAGGTGTATCCAAGTTGAGGTCCTTGTATGCAGTGCAGCCCTAAATTTTGGGGTGGCTCTGTCTTATTGATTTTCAGTTTTCCCAAGGCATATTCCCTAGACTGGTAGTGCCCTTGGCTCTGTAGCTCTGTTCTTTACTTGTTTTAGGGAACAGAATGCACTCCTCCAGAGAGGCAGTTGGCAATTTACATCCCGCCCATCAGCATAACAAGGCTCCGTGTTCTCCAGGGCCTGTCTTGCCTTTCTTGTTCTTACACATTTTGTGGATGTACCTTTTGACCGGTGGGAAGTGATACTTCTTTGTAGTGCAGATTTGCATTGCCCGCTTGCTTGCTTGCCCAAAAAGGGCGTATGCGTTTTCTCCTGAATATATTCAGGAGAAAACGCATACGCCCTTTTTGGCCAAGTGCATCATTGTCGAAGTTGTGCCCCTCTTCCTGTGCTTTAAAGGCGATTCCAACGTACCTCTTGAAATCTGTTTCCTGCTATTCTGCCTCGCTTTCAAGTCCGCCTCGTTGCCTTCCCTCAACAGATTTTTGGACGATAGTTGTCCTTTATTACTCGGCCAGTTTGTGAATTGCTGTGCCCCTGAGCTCCATTTTTCAACTCGTTTTTGGTGAGCTGACCGCAAGTCCAAAATTTTGGTTCAGGACCTATACTGGTTCCCAGTGGGTGGCTGAGAATTTGCTTAATTCTTCTTCCTGCCGGGAAATTACAGTGATATGTGCCCGTCCAAATGCCTAACAGCTACTCTCTCATTGGTTCTCCCTCTTCCCTTTCATCCTCTGCCAAATTGGCAACCTGTGCGAACCAAGAGGTTAAAGGGGCTGTCTCTCCAAGTTGGGAGGTTGATAGTAAAGCAGACGGAAAGTCAAACCGGAGCACCAGGAGAGGGACTATTCCTTGAGTTTTAGAAACCTTTCGTATTCACAGTGTGTCCGTTCTCTAGGTTTCCCGCACATGTTATAGCTGTAGTAATATTCCCTTCAACCTGGAGAGTTCGGACCCATGGAATGGGTGCCATGCATTATTGCTTTAAAGGGTCTGCATTTGCTCACCCAATCTCACCAATCGTCTCAGTCCCAAGTGTCCCTCCTTATGCCACATCCAGCTGTCGTTGTAGATAGGGTCATTCCAGCTTTCATCAGAGACCCTGAAGGAATTGTAAAGAATTTCCCAGTTTTTTTGTTTTGTTTTTGAAATTCCTTTTTATAGTGGGTTTGAGCTGATTCTCGCTGCCATGTTTATGCCAGTCTAGACACACTTGATTCCCTTACGGAGACATATCAATACATAGGTTTTAAGATTCTTACTAGTCAGATATTTTCCTCTGCGGGAAATATGGGGTTTTGAGTCCCTTTCACTGAGGACGGTGTAGGTCTTGTCTATTCCATAGTTGGTTTTTGGAACGGTACCTGTGCTTATATCAAACTCTGGTTTTATGCATCACCCCACCTCTCCTTCCCCCTTAAGCAGGTATAAGAGTGTTTTCTAAATGTGAGACACTGTTCTCTTTCCTAACTCAGTTCAAGTGTAGCCATGTTTACAGGATCTTCATAAGTGATATCTTATGATAAGTTTCTTTTTCTGTGTGACTTATTTCACTTAGAATCATCGTACCTGAATCCACCCATTTTGCTGCTACTGGTCTTATGACATTGATTTCATGGCTGAGGGATATTCCATCGTACGTAAGTACCACAATTTTTTGAACCATGTTTATATTTTCTGGGATACTTAAGGTGTATCCAAGTTGAGGTCCTTGTATGCAGTGCAGCCCTAAATTTTGGGGTGGCTCTGTCTTATTGATTTTCAGTTTTCCCAAGGTATATTCCCTAGACTGGTAGTGCCCTTGGCTCTGTAGCTCTGTTCTTTACTTGTTTTAGGGAACAGAATGCACTCCTCCAGAGAGGCAGTTGGCAATTTACATCCCGCCCATCAGCATAACAAGACTCCCTGTTCTCCAGGGCCTGTCTTGCCTTTCTTGTTCTTACACATTTTGTGGATGTCCCTTTTGACCGGTTGGAAGTGATACTTCTTTGTAGTGCAGATTTGCATTGCCCGCTTGCTTGCTTGGCCAAAAAGGGCGTATGCGTTTTCTCCTGAATATATTCAGGAGAAAACGCATACGCCCTTTTTGGCCAAGTGCATCATTGTCGAAGTTGTGCCCCTCTTCCTGTGCTTTAAGGGCGATTCCAACGTACCTCTTGAAATCTGTTTCCTGCTATTCTGCCTCGCTTTCAAGTCCGCCTCGTTGCCTTCCCTCAACAGATTTTTGTACGATAGTTGTCCTTTATTACTCGGCCAGTTTGTGAATTGCTGTGCCCCTGAGCTCCATTTTTAAACTCGTTTTTGGTGAGCTGACCGCAAGTCCAAAATTTTGGTTCAGGACCTATACTGGTTCCCGGTGGGTGGCTGAGAATTTGCTTAATTCTTCTTCCTGCCGGGAAATTACAGTGATATGTGCCCGTCCAAATGCCTAACAGCTACTCTCTCATTGGTTCTCCCTCTTCCCTTTCATTCTCTGCCAAATTGGCAACCTGTGCGAACCAAGAGGTTAAAGGGGCTGTCTCTCCAAGTTGGGAGGTTGATAGTAAAGTAGACGGAAAGTCAAACCGGAGCACCAGGAGAGGGACTATTCGTTGAGTTTTAGAAACCTTTCGTATTCACAGTGTGTCCGTTCTCTAGGTTTCCCACACATGTTATAGCTGTAGTAATATTCCCTTCAACCTGGAGAGTTCGGACCCATGGAATGGGTGCCATGCATTATTGCTTTAAAGGGTCTGCATTTGCTCACCCAATCTCACCAATCGTCTCAGTCCCAAGTGTCCCTCCTTATGCCACATCCAGCTGTCGTTGTAGATAGGGTCATTCCAGCTTTCATCAGAGACCCTGAAGGAATTGTAAAGAATTTCCCAGTTTTTTTGTTTTGTTTTTGAAATTCCTTTTTATAGTGGGTTTGAGCTGATTCTCGCTGCCATGTTTATGCCAGTCTAGACACACTTGATTCCCTTACGGAGACATATCAATACATAGGTATTAAGATTCTTACTAGTCAGATATTTTCCTCTGCGGGAAATATGGGGTTTTGAGTCCCTTTCACTGAGGACGGTGTAGGTCTTGTCTATTCCATAGTTGGTTTTTGGAACGGTACCTGTGCTTATATCAAACTCTGGTTTTATGCATCACCCCACCTCTCCTTCCCCCTTAAGCAGGTATAAGAGTGTTTTCTAAATGTCAGACACTGTTCTCTTTCCTAACTCAGTTCAAGTGTAGCCATGTTTACAGGATCTTCATAAGTGATATCTTATGATAAGTTTCTTTTTCTGTGTGACTTATTTCACTTAGAATCATCGTACCTGAATCCACCCATTTTGCTGCTACTGGTCTTATGACATTGATTTCATGGCTGAGGGATATTCCATCGTACGTAAGTACCACAATTTTTTGAACCATGTTTATATTTTCTGGGATACTTAAGGTGTATCCAAGTTGAGGTCCTTGTATGCAGTGCAGCCCTAAATTTTGGGGTGGCTCTGTCTTATTGATTTTCAGTTTTCCCAAGGTATATTCCCTAGACTGGTAGTGCCCTTGGCTCTGTAGCTCTGTTCTTTACTTGTTTTAGGGAACAGAATGCACTCCTCCAGAGAGGCAGTTGGCAATTTACATCCCGCCCATCAGCATAACAAGGCTCCCTGTTCTCCAGGGCCTGTCTTGCCTTTCTTGTTCTTACACATTTTGTGGATGTCCCTTTTGACCGGTGGGAAGTGATACTTCTTTGTAGTGCAGATTTGCATTGCCCGCTTGCTTGCTTGGCCAAAAAGGGCGTATGCGTTTTCTCCTGAATATATTCAGGAGAAAACGCATACGCCCTTTTTGGCCAAGTGCATCATTGTCGAAGTTGTGCCCCTCTTCCTGTGCTTTAAAGGCGATTCCAACGTACCTCTTGAAATCTGTTTCCTGCTATTCTGCCTCGCTTTCAAGTCCGCCTCGTTGCCTTCCCTCAACAGATTTTTGGACGATAGTTGTCCTTTATTACTCGGCCAGTTTGTGAATTGCTGTGCCCCTGAGCTCCATTTTTCAACTCGTTTTTGGTGAGCTGACCGCAAGTCCAAAATTTTGGTTCAGGACCTATACTGGTTCCCGGTGGGTGGCTGAGAATTTGCTTAATTCTTCTTCCTGCCGGGAAATTACAGTGATATGTGCCCGTCCAAATGCCTAACAGCTACTCTATCATTGGTTCTCCCTCTTCCCTTTCATCCTCTGCCAAATTGGCAACCTGTGCGAACCAAGAGGTTAAAGGGGCTGTCTCTCCAAGTTGGGAGGTTGATAGTAAAGCAGACGGAAAGTCAAACCGGAGCACCAGGAGAGGGACTATTTGTTGAGTTTTAGAAACCTTTCGTATTCACAGTGTGTCCTTTCCCTAGGTTTCCCGCACATGTTATAGCTGTAGTAATATTCCCTTCAACCTGGAGAGTTCGGACCCATGGAATGGGTGCCATGCATTATTGCTTTAAAGGGTCTGCATTTGCTCACCCAATCTCACCAATCATCTCAGTCCCAAGTGTCCAGCCTTATGCCACATCCAGCTGTCGTTGTAGATAGGGTCATTCCAGCTTTCATCAGAGACCCTGAAGGAATTGTAAAGAATTTCCCAGTTTTTTTGTTTTGTTTTTGAAATTCCTTTTTATAGTGGGTTTGAGCTGATTCTCGCTGCCATGTTTATGCCAGTCTAGACACACTTGATTCCCTTACGGAGACATATCAATACATAGGTTTTAAGATTCTTACTAGTCAGATATTTTCTTCTGCGGGAAATATGGGGTTTTGAGTCCCTTTCACTGAGGACGGTGTAGGTCTTGTCTATTCCATAGTTGGTTTTTGGAATGGTACCTGTGCTTATATCAAACTCTGGTTTTATGCATCACCCCACCTCTCCTTCCCCCTTAAGCAGGTATAAGAGTGTTTTCTAAATGTCAGACACTGTTCTCTTTCCTAACTCAGTTCAAGTGTAGCCATGTTTACAGGATCTTCATAAGTGATATCTTATGATAAGTTTCTTTTTCTGTGTGACTTATTTCACTTAGAATCATCGTACCTGAATCCACCCATTTTGTTGCTACTGGTCTTATGACATTGATTTCATGGCTGAGGGATATTCCATCGTACGTAAGTACCACAATTTTTTGAACCATGTTTATATTTTCTGGGATACTTAAGGTGTATCCAAGTTGAGGTCCTTGTATGCAGTGCAGCCCTAAATTTTGGGGTGGCTCTGTCTTATTGATTTTCAGTTTTCCCAAGGTATATTCCCTAGACTGGTAGTGCCCTTGGCTCTGTAACTCTGTTCTTTACTTGTTTTAGGGAACAGAATGCACACCTCCAGAGAGGCAGTTGGCAATTTACATCCCGCCCATCAGCATAACAAGGCTCCCTGTTCTCCAGGGCCTGTCTTGCCTTTCTTGTTCTTACACATTTTGTGGATGTCCCTTTTGACCGGTGGGAAGTGATACTTCTTTGTAGTGCAGATTTGCATACGCCCTATTTGGACAAGTGCATCATTGTCGAAGTTGTGCCCCTCTTCCTGTGCTTTAAAGGAGATTCCAACGTACCTCTTGAAATCTGTTTCCTGCTATTCTGCCTCGCTTTCAAGTCCGCCTCGTTGCCTTCCCTCAACAGATTTTTGGACGATAGTTGTCCTTTATTACTCGGCCAGTTTGTGAATTGCTGTGCCCCTGAGCTCCATTTTTCAACTCGTTTTTGGTGAGCTGACCGCAAGTCCAAAATTTTGGTTCAGGACCTATACTGGTTCCCGGTGGGTGGCTGAGAATTTGCTTAATTCTTCTTCCTGCTGGGAAATTACAGTGATATGTGCCCGTCCAAATGCCTAACAGCTACTCTCTCATTGGTTCTCCCTCTTCCGTTTCATCCTCTGCCAAATTGGCAACCTGTGCGAACCAAGAGGTTAAAGGGGCTGTCTCTCCAAGTTGGGAGGTTGATAGTAAAGCAGACGGAAAGTCAAACCGGAGCACCAGGAGAGGGACTATTCGTTGAGTTTTAGAAACCTTTCGTATTCACAGTGTGTCCGTTCTCTAGGTTTCCCACACATGTTATAGCTGTAGTAATATTCCCTTCAACCTGGAGAGTTCGGACCCATGGAATGGGTGCCATGCATTATTGCTTTAAAGGGTCTGCATTTGCTCACCCAATCTCACCAATCGTCTCAGTCCCAAGTGTCCCTCCTTATGCCATATCCAGCTGTCGTTGTAGATAGGGTCATTCCAGCTTTCATCAGAGACCCTGAAGGAATTGTAAATAATTTCCCAGTTTTTTTGTTTTGTTTTTGAAATTCCTTTTTATAGTGGGTTTGAGCTGATTCTCGCTGCCATGTTTATGCCAGTCTAGACACACTTGATTCCCTTACGGAGACATATCAATACATAGGTTTTAAGATTCTTACTAGTCAGATATTTTCCTGTGCGGGAAATATGGGGTTTTGAGTCCCTTTCACTGAGGACGGTGTAGGTCTTGTCTATTCCATAGTTGGTTTTTGGAACGGTACCTGTGCTTATATCAAACTCTGGTTTTATGCATCACCCCACCTCTCCTTCCCCCTTAAGCAGGTATAAGAGTGTTTTCTAAATGTGAGACACTGTTCTCTTTCCTAACTGAGTTCATGTGTAGCCATGTTTACAGGATCTTCATAAGTGATATCTTATGATAAGTTTCTTTTTCTGTGTGACTTATTTCACTTAGAATCATCGTACCTGAATCCACCCATTTTGCTGCTACTGGTCTTATGACATTGATTTCATGGCTGAGAGATATTCCATCGTACGTAAGTACCACAATTCTTTGAACCATGTTTATATTTTCTGGGATACTTAAGGTGTATCCAAGTTGAGGTCCTTGTATGCAGTGCAGCCCTAAATTTTGGGGTGGCTCTGTCTTATTGATTTTCAGTTTTCCCAAGGTATATTCCCTAGACTGGTAGTGACCTTGGCTCTGTAGCTCTGTTCTTTACTTGTTTTAGGGAACAGAATGCACTCCTCCAGAGAGGCAGTTGGCAATTTACATCCCGCCCATCAGCATAACAAGGCTCCCTGTTCTCCAGGGCCTGTCTTACCTTTCTTGTTCTTACACATTTTGTGGATGTCCCTTTTGACCGGTGGGAAGTGATACTTCTTTGTAGTGCAGATTTGCATTGCCCGCTTGCTTGCTTGGCCAAAAAGGGCGTATGCGTTTTCTCCTGAATATATTCAGGAGAAAACGCATACGCCCTTTTTGGCCAAGTGCATCATTGTCGAAGTTGTGCCCCTCTTCCTGTGCTTTAAAGGCGATTCCAACGTACCTCTTGAAATCTGTTTCCTGCTATTCTGCCTCGCTTTCAAGTCCGCCTCGTTGCCTTCCCTCAACAGATTTTTGGACGATAGTTGTCCTTTATTACTCGGCCAGTTTGTGAATTGCTGTGCCCCTGAGCTCCATTTTTCAACTCGTTTTTGGTGAGCTGACCACAAGTCCAAAATTTTGGTTCAGGACCTATACTGGTTCCCGGTGGGTGGCTGAGAATTTGCTTAATTCTTCTTCCTGCCGGGAAATTACAGTGATATGTGCCCGTCCAAATGCCTAACAGCTACTCTCTCATTGGTTCTCCCTCTTCCCTTTCATCCTCTGCCAAATTGGCAACCTGTGCGAACCAAGAGGTTAAAGGGGCTGTCTCTCCAAGTTGGGAGGTTGATAGTAAAGCAGACGGAAAGTCAAACCGGAGCACCAGGAGAGGGACTATTCGTTGAGTTTTAGAAACCTTTCGTATTCACAGTGTGTCCTTTCCCTAGGTTTCCCGCACATGTTATAGCTGTAGTAATATTCCCTTCAACCTGGAGAGTTCGGACCCATGGAATGGGTGCCATGCATTATTGCTTTACAGGGTCTGCATTTGCTCACCCAATCTCACCAATCATCTCAGTCCCAAGTGTCCAGCCTTATGCCACATCCAGCTGTCGTTGTAGATAGGGTCATTCCAGCTTTCATCAGAGACCCTGAAGGAATTGTAAAGAATTTCCCAGTTTTTTTGTTTTGTTTTTGAAATTCCTTTTTATAGTGGGTTTGAGCTGATTCTCGCTGCCATGTTTATGCCAGTCTAGACACACTTGATTCCCTTACGGAGACATATCAATACATAGGTTTTAAGATTCTTACTAGTCAGATATTTTCCTCTGCGGGAAATATGGGGTTTTGAGTCCCTTTCTCTGAGGACGGTGTAGGTCTTGTCTATTCCATAGTTGGTTTTTGGAACGGTACCTGTGCTTATATCAAACTCTGGTTTTATGCATCACCCCACCTCTCCTTCCCCCTTAAGCAGGTATAAGAGTGTTTTCTAAATCTCAGACACTGTTCTCTTTCCTAACTCAGTTCAAGTGTAGCCATGTTTACAGGATTTTCATAAGTGATATCTTATGATAAGTTTCTTTTTCTGTGTAACTTATTTCACTTAGAATCATCGTACCTGAATCCACCCATTTTGTTGCTACTGGTCTTATGACATTGATTTCATGGCTGAGGGATATTCCATCGTACGTAAGTACCACAATTTTTTGAACCATGTTTATATTTTCTGGGATACTTAAGGTGTATCCAAGTTGAGGTCCTTGTATGCAGTGCAGCCCTAAATTTTGGGGTGGCTCTGTCTTATTGATTTTCAGTTTTCCCAAGGTATATTCCCTAGACTGGTAGTGCCCTTGGCTCTGTAGCTCTGTTGTTTACTTGTTTTAGGGAACAGAATGCACACCTCCAGAGAGGCAGTTGGCAATTTACATCCCGTCCATCAGCATAACAAGGCTCCCTGTTCTCCAGGGCCTGTCTTGCCTTTCTTGTTCTTACACATTTTGTGGATGTCCCTTTTGACCGGTGGGAAGTGATACTTCTTTGTAGTGCAGATTTGCATACGCCCTATTTGGCCAAGTGCATCATTGTCGAAGTTGTGCCCCTCTTCCTGTGCTTTAAAGGCGATTCCAACGTACCTCTTGAAACCTGTTTCCTGCTATTCTGCCTCGCTTTCAAGTCCGCCTCGTTGCCTTCCCTCAACAGATTTTTGGACGATAGTTGTCCTTTATTACTCGGCCAGTTTGTGAATTGCTGTGCCCCTGAGCTCCATTTTTCAACTTGCTTTTGGTGAGCTGACCGCAAGTCCAAAATTTTGGTTCAGGACCTATACTGGTGCCCGGTGGGTGGCTGAGAATTTGGTTAATTCTTCTTCCTGCCGGGAAATTACAGTGATATGTGCCCGTCCAAATGCCTAACAGCTACTCTCTCATTGGTTCTCCCTCTTCCCTTTCATCCTCTGCCAAATTGGCAACCTGTGTGAACCAAGAGGTTAAAGGGGCTGTCTCTCCAAGTTGGGAGGTTGATAGTAAAGCAGACGGAAAGTCAAACCGGAGCACCAGGAGAGGGACTATTCGTTGAGTTTTAGAAACCTTTCGTATTCACAGTGTGTCCGTTCTCTAGGTTTCCCGCACATGTTATAGCTGTAGTAATATTCCCTTCAACCTGGAGAGTTCGGACCCATGGAATGGGTGCCATGCATTATTGCTTTAAAGGGTCTGCATTTGCTCACCCAATCTCACCAATCGTCTCAGTCCCAAGTGTCCCTCCTTATGCCACATTCAGCTGTCGTTGTAGATAGGGTCATTCCAGCTTTCATCAGAGACCCTGAAGTAATTGTAAAGAATTTCCCAGTTTTTTTGTTTTGTTTTTGAAATTCCTTTTTATAGTGGGTTTGAGCTGATTCTCACTGCCATGTTTATGCCAGTCTAGACACACTTGATTCCCTTACGGAGACATATCAATACATAAGTTTTAAGATTGTTACTAGTCAGATACTTTCCTCTGCGGGAAATATGGGGTTTTGAGTCCCTTTCACTGAGGACGGTGTAGGTCTTGTCTATTCCATAGTTGGTTTTTGGAACGGTACCTGTGCTTATATCAAACTCTGGTTTTATGCATCACCCCACCTCTCCTTCCCCCTTAAGCATGTATAAGAGTGTTTTCTAAATGTGAGACACTGTTCTCTTTCCTAACTCAGTTCAAGTGTAGCCATGTTTACAGGATCTTCATAAGTGATATCTTATGATAAGTTTCTTTTTCTGTGTGACTTATTTCACTTAGAATCATAGTACCTGAATCCACCCATTTTGCTGCTACTGGTCTTATGACATTGATTTCATGGCTGAGGGATATTCCATCGTACGTAAGTACCACAATTTTTTGAACCATGTTTATATTTTCTGGGATACTTAAGGTGTATCCAAGTTGAGGTCCTTGTATGCAGTGCAGCCCTAAATTTTGGGGTGGCTCTGTCTTATTGATTTTCAGTTTTCCCAAGGTATATTCCCTAGACTGGTAGTGCCCTTGGCTCTGTAGCTCTGTTCTTTACTTGTTTTAGGGAACAGAATGCACTCCTCCAGAGAGGCAGTTGGCAATTTACATCCCGCCCATCAGCATAACAAGGCTCCCTGTTCTCCAGGGCCTGTCTTGCCTTTCTTGTTCTTACACATTTTGTGGATGTCCCTTTTGACCGGTGGGAAGTGATACTTCTTTGTAGTGCAGATTTGCATTGCCCGCTTGCTTGCTTGGCCAAAAAGGGCGTATGCGTTTTCTCCTGAATATATTCAGGAGAAAACGCATACGCCCTTTTTGGCCAAGTGCATCATTGTCGAAGTTGTGCCCCTCTTCCTGTGCTTTAAAGGCGATTCCAACGTACCTCTTGAAATCTGTTTCCTGCTATTCTGCCTCGCTTTCAAGTCTGCCTCGTTGCCTTCCCTCAACAGATTTTTGGACGATAGTTGTCCTTTATTACTCGGCCAGTTTGTGAATTGCTGTGCCCCTGAGCTCCATTTTTCAACTCGTTTTTGGTGAGCTGACCGCAAGTCCAAAATTTTGGTTCAGGATCTATACTGGTTCCCGGTGGGTGGCTGAGAATTTGGTTAATTCTTCTTCCTGCCGGGAAATTACAGTGATATGTGCCCGTCCAAATGCCTAACAGCTACTCTCTCATTGGTTCTCCCTCTTCCCTTTCATCCTCTGCCAAATTGGCAACCTGTGCGAACCAAGAGGTTAAAGGGGCTGTCTCTCCAAGTTGGGAGGTTGATAGTAAAGCAGACGGAAAGTCAAACCGGAGCACCAGGAGAGGGACTATGCGTTGAGTTTTAGAAACCTTTCGTATTCACAGTGTGTCCGTTCTCTAGGTTTCCCGCACATGTTATAGCTGTAGTAATATTCCCTTCAACCTGGAGAGTTCGGACCCATGGAATGGGTGCCATGCATTATTGCTTTAAAGGGTCTGCATTTGCTCACCCAATCTCACCAATCGTCTCAGTCCCAAGTGTCCCTCCTTATGCCACATCCAGCTGTCGTTGTAGATAGGGTCATTCCAGCTTTCATCAGAGACCCTGAAGGAATTGTAAAGAATTTCCCAGTTTTTTTGTTTTGTTTTTGAAATTCCTTTTTATAGTGGGTTTGAGCTGATTCTCGCTGCCATGTTTATGCCAGTCTAGACACACTTGATTCCCTTACGGAGACATATCAATACATAGGTTTTAAGATTCTTACTAGTCAGATATTTTCCTCTGCGGGAAATATGGGGTTTTGAGTCCCTTTCACTGAGGACGGTGTAGGTCTTGTCTATTCCATAGTTGGTTTTCGGAACGGTACCTGTGCTTATATCAAACTCTGGTTTTATGCATCACCCCACCTCTCCTTCCCCCTTAAGCAGGTATAAGAGTGTTTTCTAAATGTGAGACACTGTTCTCTTTCCTAACTCAGTTCAAGTGTAGCCATGTTTACAGGATCTTCATAAGTGATATCTTATGATAAGTTTCTTTTTCTGTGTGACTTATTTCACTTAGAATCATCGTACCTGAATCCACCCATTTTGCTGCTACTGGTCTTATGACATTGATTTCATGGCTGAGGGATATTCCATCGTACGTAAGTACCACAGTTTTTTGAACCATGTTTATATTTTCTGGGATACTTAAGGTGTATCCAAGTTGAGGTCCTTGTATGCAGTGCAGCCCTAAATTTTGGGGTGGCTCTGTCTTATTGATTTTCAGTTTTCCCAAGGTATATTCCCTAGACTGGTAGTGCCCTTGGCTCTGTAGCTCTGTTCTTTACTTGTTTTAGGGAACAGAATGCACTCCTCCAGAGAGGCAGTTGGCAATTTACATCCCGCCCGTCAGCATAACAAGGCTCCCTGTTCTCCAGGGCCTGTCTTGCCTTTCTTGTTCTTACACATTTTGTGGATGTCCCTTTTGACCGGTGGGAAGTGGTACTTCTTTGTAGTGCAGATTTGCATTGCCCGCTTGCTTGCTTGGCCAAAAAGGGCGTATGCGTTTTCTCCTGAATATATTCAGGAGAAAACGCATACGCCCTTTTTGGCCAAGTGCATCATTGTCGAAGTTGTGCCCCTCTTCCTGTGCTTTAAAGGCGATTCCAACGTACCTCTTGAAATCTGTTTCCTGCTATTCTGCCTCGCTTTCAAGTCCGCCTCGTTGCCTTCCCTCAACAGATTTTTGGACGATAGTTGTCCTTTATTACTCGGCCAGTTTGTGAATTGCTGTGCCCCTGAGCTCCATTTTTCAACTCGTTTTTGGTGAGCTGACCGCAAGTCCAAAATTTTGGTTCAGGACCTATACTGGTTCCCGGTGGGTGGCTGAGAATTTGGTTAATTTTCTTCCTGCCGGGAAATTACAGTGATATGTGCCCGTCCAAATGCCTAACAGCTACTCTCTCATTGGTTCTCCCTCTTCCCTTTCATCCTCTGCCAAATTGGCAACCTGTGCGAACCAAGAGGTTAAAGGGGCTGTCTCTCCAAGTTGGGAGGTTGATAGTAAAGCAGACGGAAAGTCAAACCGGAGCACCAGGAGAGGGACTATTCGTTGAGTTTTAGAAAGCTTTCGTATTCACAGTGTGTCATTTCCCTAGGTTTCCCGCACATGTTATAGCTGTAGTAATATTCCCTTCAACCTGGAGAGTTCGGACCCATGGAATGGGTGCCATGCATTATTGCTTTAAAGGGTCTGCATTTGCTCACCCAATCTCACCAATCATCTCAGTCCCAAGTGTCCAGCCTTATGCCACATCCAGCTGTCGTTGTAGATAGGGTCATTCCAGCTTTCATCAGAGACCCTGAAGGAATTGTAAAGAATTTCCCAGTTTTTTTGTTTTGTTTTTGAAATTCCTTTTTATAGTGGGTTTGAGCTGATTCTCGCTGCCATGTTTATGCCAGTCTAGACACTCTTGATTCCCTTACAGAGACATATCAATACATAGGTTTTAAGATTCTTACTAGTCAGATATTTTCTTCTGCGGGAAATATGGAGTTTTGAGTCCCTTTCACTGAGGACGGTGTAGGTCTTGTCTATTCCATAGTTGGTTTTTGGAACGGTACCTGTGCTTATATCAAACTCTGGTTTTATGCATCACCCCACCTCTCCTTCCCCCTTAAGCAGGTATAAGAGTGTTTTCTAAATGTCAGACACTGTTCTCTTTCCTAACTCAGTTCAAGTGTAGCCATGTTTACAGGATCTTCATAAGTGATATCTTATGATAAGTTTCTTTTTCTGTGTGACTTATTTCACTTAGAATCATCGTACCTGAATCCTCCCATTTTGTTGCTACTGGTCTTATGACATTGATTTCATGGCTGAGGGATATTCCATCGTACGTAAGTACCACAATTTTTTGAACCATGTTTATATTTTCTGGGATACTTAAGGTGTATCCAAGTTGAGGTCCTTGTATGCAGTGCAGCCCTAAATTTTGGGGTGGCTCTGTCTTATTGATTTTCAGTTTTCCCAAGGTATATTCCCTAGACTGGTAGTGCCCTTGGCTCTGTAGCTCTGTTCTTTACTTGTTTTAGGGAACAGAATGCACTCCTCCAGAGAGGCAGTTGGCAATTTACATCCCGCCCATCAGCATAACAAGGCTCACTGTTCTCCAGGGCCTGTCTTGCCTTTCTTGTTCTTACACATTTTGTGGATGTCCCTTTTGACCGGTGGGAAGTGATACTTCTTTGTAGTGCAGATTTGCATACGCCCTATTTGGCCAAGTGCATCATTGTCGAAGTTGTGCCCCTCTTCCTGTGCTTTAAAGGCGATTCCAACGTACCTCTTGAAATCTGTTTCCTGCTATTCTGCCTCGCTTTCAAGTCCGCCTCGTTGCCTTCCCTCAACAGATTTTTGGACGATAGTTGTCCTTTATTACTTGGCCAGTTTGTGAATTGCTGTGCCCCTGAGCTCCATTTTTCAACTCGTTTTTGGTGAGCTGAACACAAGTCCAAAATTTTGGTTCAGGACCTATACTGGTTCCCGGTGGGTGGCTGAGAATTTGCTTAATTCTTCTTCCTGCCGGGAAATTACAGTGATATGTGCCCGTCCAAATGCCTAACAGCTACTCTCTCATTGGTTCTCCCTCTTCCCTTTCATCCTCTGCCAAATTGGCAACCTGTGCGAACCAAGAGGTTAAAGGGGCTGTCTCTCCAAGTTGGGAGGTTGATAGTAAAGCAGACGGAAAGTCAAACCGGAGCACCAGGAGAGGGACTATTCGTTGAGTTTTAGAAACCTTTCGTATTCACAGTGTGTCCGTTCTCTAGGTTTCCCGCACATGTTATAGCTGTAGTAATATTCCCTTCAACCTGGAGAGTTCGGACCCATGGAATGGGTGCCATGCATTATTGCTTTAAAGGGTCTGCATTTGCTCACCCAATCTCACCAATCGTCTCAGTCCCAAGTGTCCCTCCTTATGCCACATCCAGCTGTCGTGGTAGATAGGGTCATTCCAGCTTTCATCAGAGACCCTGAAGGAATTGTAAAGAATTTCCCAGTTTTTTTGGTTTGTTTTTGAAATTCCTTTTTATAGTGGGTTTGAGCTGATTCTCGCTGCCATGTTTATGCCAGTCTAGACACACTTGATTCCCTTACGGAGACATATCAATAGATAGGTTTTAAGATTCTTACTAGTCAGATATTTTCCTCTGCGGGAAATATGGGGTTTTGAGTCCCTTTCACTGAGGACGGTGTAGGTCTTGTCTATTCCATAGTTGGTTTTTGGAACGGTACCTGTGCTTATATCAAACTCTGGTTTTATGCATCACCCCACCTCTCCTTCCCCCTTAAGCAGGTATAAGAGTGTTTTCTAAATGTGCGACACTGTTCTCTTTCTTAACTCAGTTCAAGTGTAGCCATGTTTACAGGATCTTCATAAGTGATATCTTATGATAAGTTTCTTTTTCTGTGTGACTTATTTCACTTAGAATCATCGTACCTGAATCCACCCATTTTGCTGCTACTGGTCTTATGACATTGATTTCATGGCTGAGGGATATTCCATCGTACGTAAGAACCACAATTTTTTGAACCATGTTTATATTTTCTGGGATACTTAAGGTGTATCCAAGTTGAGGTCCTTGTATGCAGTGCAGCCCTAAATTTTGGGGTGGCTCTGTCTTATTGATTTTCAGTTTTCCCAAGGTATATTCCCTAGACTGGTAGTGCCCTTGGCTCTGTAGCTCTGTTCTTTACTTGTTTTAGGGAACAGAATGCACACCTCCAGAGAGGCAGTTGGCAATTTACATCCCGCCCATCAGCATAACAAGGCTCCCTGTTCTCCAGGGCCTGTCTTGCCTTTCTTGTTCTTACACATTTTGTGGATGTCCCTTTTGACCGGTGGGAAGTGATACTTCTTTGTAGTGCAGATTTGCATTGCCCGCTTGCTTGCTTGGCCAAAAAGGGCGTATGCGTTTTCTCCTGAATATATTCAGGAGAAAACGCATACGCCCTTTTTGGCCAAGTGCATCATTGTCGAAGTTGTGCCCCTCTTCCTGTGCTTTAAAGGCGATTCCAACGTACCTCTTGAAATCTGTTTCCTGCTATTCTGCCTCGCTTTCAAGTCCGCCTCGTTGCCTTCCCTCAACAGATTTTTGGACGATAGTTGTCCTTTATTACTCGGCCAGTTTGTGAATTGCTGTGCCCCTGAGCTCCATTTTTCAACTCGTTTTTGGTGAGCTGACCGCAAGTCCAAAATTTTGGTTCAGGACCTATTCTGGTTCCCGGTGGGTGGCTGAGAATTTGCTTAATTCTTCTTCCTGCTGGGAAATTACAGTGATATGTGCCCGTCCAAATGCCTAACAGCTACTCTCTCATTGGTTCTCCCTCTTCCGTTTCATCCTCTGCCAAATTGGCAACCTGTGCGAACCAAGAGGTTAAAGGGGCTGTCTCTCCAAGTTGGGAGGTTGATAGTAAAGCAGACGGAAAGTCAAACCGGAGCACCAGGAGAGGGACTATTCGTTGAGTTTTAGAAACCTTTCGTATTCACAGTGTGTCCGTTCTCTAGGTTTCCCGCACATGTTATAGCGGTAGTAATATTCCCTTCAACCTGGAGAGTTGGGACCCATGGAATGGGTGCCATGCATTATTGCTTTAAAGGGTCTGCATTTGCTCACCCAATCTCACCAATCGTCTCAGTCCCAAGTGTCCCTCCTTATGCCATATCCAGCTGTCGTTGTAGATAGGGTCATTCCAGCTTTCATCAGAGACCCTGAAGGAATTGTAAAGAATTTCCCAGTTTTTTTGTTTTGTTTTTGAAATTCCTTTTTATAGTGGGTTTGAGCTGATTCTCGCTGCCATGTTTATGCCAGTCTAGACACACTTGATTCCCTTACGGAGACATATCAATACATAGGTTTTAAGATTCTTACTAGTCAGATATTTTCCTCTGCGGGAAATATGGGGTTTTGATTCCCTTTCACTGAGGACGGTGTAGGTCTTGTCTATTCCATAGTTGGTTTTTGGAACGGTACCTGTGCTTATATCAAACTCTGGTTTTATGCATCACCCCACCTCTCCTTCCCCCTTAAGCAGGTATAAGAGTGTTTTCTAAATGTGAGACACTGTTCTCTTTCCTAACTGAGTTCATGTGTAGCCATGTTTACAGGATCTTCATAAGTGATATCTTATGATAAGTTTCTTTTTCTGTGTGACTTATTTCACTTAGAATCATCGTACCTGAATCCACCCATTTTGCTGCTACTGGTCTTATGACATTGATTTCATGGCTGAGGGATATTCCATCGTACGTAAGTACCACAATTTTTTGAACCATGTTTATATTTTCTGGGATACTTAAGGTGTATCCAAGTTGAGGTCCTTGTATGCAGTGCAGCCCTAAATTTTGGGGTGGCTCTGTCTTATTGATTTTCAGTTTTCCCAAGGTATATTCCCTAGACTGGTAGTGACCTTGGCTCTGTAGCTCTGTTCTTTACTTGTTTTAGGGAACAGAATGCACTCCTCCAGAGAGGCAGTTGGCAATTTACATCCCGCCCATCAGCATAACAAGGCTCCCTGTTCTCCAGGGCCTGTCTTGCCTTTCTTGTTCTTACACATTTTGTGGATGTCCCTTTTGACCGGTGGGAAGTGATACTTCTTTGTAGTGCAGATTTGCATTGCCCGCTTGCTTGCTTGGCCAAAAAGGGCGTATGCGTTTTCTCCTGAATATATTCAGGAGAAAACGCATACGCCCTTTATGGCCAAGTGCATCATTGTCGAAGTTGTTCCCCTCTTCCTGTGCTTTAAAGGCGATTCCAACGTACCTCTTGAAATCTGTTTCCTGCTATTCTGCCTCGCTTTCAAGTCCGCCTCGTTGCCTTCCCTCAACAGATTTTTGGACGATAGTTGTCCTTTATTACTCGGCCAGTTTGTGAATTGCTGTGCCCCTGAGCTCCATTTTTCAACTCGTTTTTGGTGAGCTGACCACAAGTCCAAAATTTTGGTTCAGGACCTATACTGGTTCCCGGTGGGAGGCTGAGAATTTGGTTAATTCTTCTTCCTGCCGGGAAATTACAGTGATATGTGCCCGTCCAAATGCCTAACAGCTACTCTCTCATTGGTTCTCCCTCTTCCCTTTCATCCACTGACAAATTGGAAACCTGTGCGAACCAAGAGGTTAAAGGGGCTGTCTCTCCAAGTTGGGAGGTTGATAGTAAAGCAGACGGAAAGTCAAACCGGAGCACCAGGAGAGGGACTATTCGTTGAGTTTTAGAAACCTTTCGTATTCACAGTGTGTCCTTTCCCTAGGTTTCCCGCACATGTTATAGCTGTAGTAATATTCCCTTCAACCTGGAGAGTTCGGACCCATGGAATGGGTGCCATGCATTATTGCTTTAAAGGGTCTGCATTTGCTCACCCAATCTCACCAATCATCTCAGTCCCAAGTGTCCAGCCTTATGCCACATCCAGCTGTCGTTGTAGATAGGGTCATTCCAGCTTTCATCAGAGACCCTGAAGGAATTGTAAAGAATTTCCCAGTTTTTTTGTTTTGTTTTTGAAATTCCTTTTTATAGTGGGTTTGAGCTGATTCTCGCTGCCATGTTTATGCCAGTCTAGACACACTTGATTCCCTTACGGAGACATATCAATACATAGGTTTTAAGATTCTTACTAGTCAGATATTTTCTTCTGCGGGAAATATGGGGTTTTGAGTCCCTTTCACTGAGGACGGTGTAGGTCTTGTCTATTCCATAGTTGGTTTTTGGAACGGTACCTGTGCTTATATCAAACTCTGGTTTTATGCATCACCCCACCTCTCCTTCCCCCTTAAGCAGGTATAAGAGTGTTTTCTAAATGTCAGACACTGTTCTCTTTCCTAACTCAGTTCAAGTGTAGCCATGTTTACAGGATCTTCATAAGTGATATCTTATGATAAGTTTCTTTTTCTGTGTAACTTATTTCACTTAGAATCATCGTACCTGAATCCACCCATTTTGTTGCTACTGGTCTTATGACATTGATTTCATGGCTGAGGGATATTCCATCGTACGTAAGTACCACAATTTTTTGAACCATGTTTATATTTTCTGGGATACTTAAGGTGTATCCAAGTTGAGGTCCTTGTATGCAGTGCAGCCCTAAATTTTGGGGTGGCTCTGTCTTATTGATTTTCAGTTTTCCCAAGGTATATTCCCTAGACTGGTAGTGCCCTTGGCTCTGTAGCTCTGTTCTTTACTTGTTTTAGGGAACAGAATGCACACCTCCAGAGAGGCAGTTGGCAATTTACATCCCGTCCATCAGCATAACAAGGCTCCCTGTTCTCCAGGGCCTGTCTTGCCTTTCTTGTTCTTACACATTTTGTGGATGTCCCTTTTGACCGGTGGGAAGTGATACTTCTTTGTAGTGCAGATTTGCATTGCCCGCTTGCTTGCTTGGCCAAAAAGGGCGTATGCGTTTTCTCCTGAATATATTCAGGAGAAAACGCATACGCCCTTTATGGCCAAGTGCATCATTGTCGAAGTTGTTCCCCTCTTCCTGTGCTTTAAAGGCGATTCCAACGTACCTCTTGAAATCTGTTTCCTGCTATTCTGCCTCGCTTTCAAGTCCGCCTCGTTGCCTTCCCTCAACAGATTTTTGGACGATAGTTGTCCTTTATTACTCGGCCAGTTTGTGAATTGCTGTGCCCCTGAGCTCCATTTTTCAACTCGTTTTTGGTGAGCTGACCGCAAGTCCAAAATTTTGGTTCAGGACCTATACTGGTTCCCGGTGGGTGGCTGAGAATTTGCTTAATTCTTCTTCCTGCCGGGAAATTACAGTGATATGTGCCCGTCCAAATGCCTAACAGCTACTCTCTCATTGGTTCTCCCTCTTCCCTTTCATCCTCTGCCAAATTGGCAACCTGTGCGAACCAAGAGGTTAAAGGGGCTGTCTCTCCAAGTTGGGAGGTTGATAGTAAAGCAGACGGAAAGTCAAACCGGAGCACCAGGAGAGGGACTATTCGTTGAGTTTTAGAAACCTTTCGTATTCACAGTGTGTCCGTTCTCTAGGTTTCCCGCACATGTTATAGCTGTAGTAATATTCCCTTCAACCTGGAGAGTTCGGACCCATGGAATGGGTGCCATGCATTATTGCTTTAAAGGGTCTGCATTTGCTCACCCAATCTCACCAATCGTCTCATTCCCAAGTGTCCCTCCTTATGCCACATCCAGCTGTCGTTGTAGATAGGGTCATTCCAGCTTTCATCAGAGACCCTGAAGGAATTGTAAAGAATTTCCCAGTTTTTTTGTTTTGTTTTTGAAATTCCTTTTTATAGTGGGTTTGAGCTGATTCTCGCTGCCATGTTTATGCCAGTCTAGACACACTTGATTCCCTTACGGAGACATATCAATACATAGGTTTTAAGATTCTTACTAGTCAGATATTTTCCTCTGCGGGAAATATGGGGTTTTGAGTCCCTTTCACTGAGGACGGGGTAGGTCTTGTCTATTCCATAGTTGGTTTTTGGAACGGTACCTGTGCTTATATCAAACTCTGGTTTTATGCATCACCCCACCTCTCCTTCCCCCTTAAGCAGGTATAAGAGTGTTTTCTAAATGTGCGACACTGTTCTCTTTCCTAACTCAGTTCAAGTGTAGCCATGTTTACAGGATCTTCATAAGTGATATATTATGATAAGTTTCTTTTTCTGTGTGACTTATTTCACTTAGAATCATCGTACCTGAATCCACCCATTTTGATGCTACTGGTCTTATGACATTGATTTCATGGCTGAGGGATATTCCATCGTACGTAAGTACCACAATTTTTTGAACCATGTTTATATTTTCTGGGATACTTAAGGTGTATCCAAGTTGAGGTCCTTGTATGCAGTGCAGCCCTAAATTTTGGGGTGGCTCTGTCTTATTGATTTTCAGTTTTCCCAAGGTATATTCCCTAGACTGGAAGTGCCCTTGGCTCTGTAGCTCTGTTCTTCACTTGTTTTAGGGAACAGAATGCACTCCTCCAGAGAGGCAGTTGGCAATTTACATCCCGCCCATCAGCATAACAAGGCTCCCTGTTCTCCAGGGCCTGTCTTGCCTTTCTTGTTCTTACACATTTTGTGGATGTCCCTTTTGACCGGTGGGAAGTGATACTTCTTTGTAGTGCAGATTTGCATTGCCCGCTTGCTTGCTTGGCCAAAAAGGGCGTATGCGTTTTCTCCTGAATATATTCAGGAGAAAACGCATACGCCCTTTTTGGCCAAGTGCATCATTGTCGAAGTTGTGCCCCTCTTCCTATGCTTTATAGGCGATTCCAACGTACCTCTTGAAATCTGTTTCCTGCTATTCTGCCTCGCTTTCAAGTCCGCCTCGTTGCCTTCCCTCAACAGATTTTTGGACGATAGTTGTCCTTTATTACTCGGCCAGTTTGTGAATTGCTGTGCCCCTGAGCTCCATTTTTAAACTCGTTTTTGGTGAGTTGACCGCAAGTCCAAAATTTTGGTTCAGGACCTATACTGGTTCCCGGTGGGTGGCTGAGAATTTGCTTAATTCTTCTTCCTGCCGGGAAATTACAGTGATATGTGCCCGTCCAAATGCCTAACAGCTACTCTCTCATTGGTTCTCCCTCTTCCCTTTCATCCTCTGCCAAATTGGCAACCTGTGCGAACCAAGAGGTTAAAGGGGCTGTCTCTCCAAGTTGGGAGGTTGATAGTAAAGCAGACGGAAAGTCAAACCGGAGCACCAGGAGAGGGACTATTCGTTGAGTTTTAGAAACCTTTCGTATTCACAGTGTGTCCGTTCTCTAGGTTTCCCGCACATGTTATAGCTGTAATAATATTCCCTTCAACCTGGAGAGTTCGGACCCATGGAATGGGTGCCATGCATTATTGCTTTAAAGGGTCTGCATTTGCTCACCCAAT
The DNA here is from genome assembly GCF_949752795.1 of Hyperoodon ampullatus. Taxonomy (NCBI): domain Eukaryota; kingdom Metazoa; phylum Chordata; class Mammalia; order Artiodactyla; family Ziphiidae; genus Hyperoodon; species Hyperoodon ampullatus. The sequence continues at coordinate 1,097,378 of NW_027640805.1, read as the reverse complement.
CTCACCAATCGTCTCAGTCCCAAGTGTCCCTCCTTATGCCACATCCAGCTGTCGTTGTAGATAGGGTCATTCCAGCTTTCATCAGAGACCCTGAAGGAATTGTAAAGAATTTCCCAGTTTTTTTGTTTTGTTTTTGAAATTCCTTTTTATAGTGGGTTTGAGCTGATTCTCGCTGCCATGTTTATGCCAGTCTAGACACACTTGATTCCCTTACGGAGACATATCAATAGATAGGTTTTAAGATACTTACTAGTCAGATATTTTCCTCTGCCGGAAATATGGGGTTTTGAGTCCCTTTCACTGAGGACGGTGTAGGTCTTGTCTATTCCATAGTTGGTTTTTGGAACGGTACCTGTGCTTATATCAAACTCTGGTTTTATGCATCACCCCACCTCTCCTTCCCCCTTAAGCAGGTATAAGAGTGTTTTCTAAATGTGCGACACTGTTCTCTTTCCTAACTCAGTTCAAGTGTAGCCATGTTTACAGGATCTTCATAAGTGATATCTTATGATAAGTTTCTTTTTCTGTGTGACTTATTTCACTTAGAATCATCGTACCTGAATCCAACCATTTTGCTGCTACTGGTCTTATGACATTGATTTCATGGCTGAGGGATATTCCATCGTACGTAAGTACCACAATTTATTGAACCATGTTTATATTTTCTGGGAAACTTAAGGTGTATCCAAGTTGAGGTCCTTGTATGCAGTGCAGCCCTAAATTTTGGGGTGGCTCTGTCTTATTGATTTTCAGTTTTCCCAAGGCATATTCCCTAGACTGGTAGTGCCCTTGGCTCTGTAGCTCTGTTATTTACTTGTTTTAGGGAACAGAATGCACTCCTCCAGAGAGGCAGTTGGCAATTTACATCCCGCCCATCAGCATAACAAGGCTCCCTGTTCTCCAGGGCCTGTCTTGCCTTTCTTGTTCTTACACATTTTGTGGATGTCCCTTTTGACCGGTGGGAAGTGATACTTCTTTGTAGTGCAGATTTGCATTGCCCGCTTGCTTGCTTGGCCAAAAAGGGCGTATGCGTTTTCTCCTGAATATATTCAGGAGAAAACGCATACGCCCTTTTTGGCCAAGTGCATCATTGTCGAAGTTGTGCCCCTCTTCCTATGCTTTATAGGTGATTCCAACGTACCTCTTGAAATCTGTTTCCTGCTATTCTGCCTCGCTTTCAAGTCCGCCTCGTTGCCTTCCCTCAACAGATTTTTGGACGATAGTTGTCCTTTATTACTCGGCCAGTTTGTGAATTGCTGTGCCCCTGAGCTCCATTTTTCAACTCGTTTTTGGTGAGCTGACCGCAAGTCCAAAATTTTGGTTCAGGACCTATACTGGTTCCCGGTGGGTGGCTGAGAATTTGCTTAATTCTTCTTCCTGCCGGGAAATTACAGTGATATGTGCCCGTCCAAATGCCTAACAGCTACTCTCTCATTGGTTCTCCCTCTTCCCTTTCATCCTCTGCCAAATTGGCAACCTGTGCGAACCAAGAGGTTAAAGGGGCTGTCTCTCCAAGTTGGGAGGTTGATAGTAAAGCAGACGGAAAGTCAAACCGGAGCACCAGGAGTGGGACTATTCGTTGAGTTTTAGAAACCTTTCGTATTCACAGTGTGTCCGTTCTCTAGGTTTCCCGCACATGTTATAGCTGTAATAATATTCCCTTCAACCTGGAGAGTTCGGACCCATGGAATGGGTGCCATGCATTATTGCTTTAAAGGGTCTGCATTTGCTCACCCAATCTCACCAATCGTCTCAGTCCCAAGTGTCCCTCCTTATGCCACATCCAGCTGTCGTTGTAGATAGGGTCATTCCAGCTTTCATCAGAGACCCTGAAGGAATTGTAAAGAATTTCCCAGTTTTTTTGTTTTGTTTTTGAAATTCCTTTTTATAGTGGGTTTGAGCTGATTCTCGCTGCCATGTTTATGCCAGTCTAGACACACTTGATTCCCTTACGGAGACATATCAATAGATAGGTTTTAAGATACTTACTAGTCAGATATTTTCCTCTGCCGGAAATATGGGGTTTTGAGTCCCTTTCACTGAGGACGGTGTAGGTCTTGTCTATTCCATAGTTGGTTTTTGGAACGGTACCTGTGCTTATATCAAACTCTGGTTTTATGCATCACCCCACCTCTCCTTCCCCCTTAAGCAGGTATAAGAGTGTTTTCTAAATGTGCGACACTGTTCTCTTTCCTAACTCAGTTCAAGTGTAGCCATGTTTACAGGATCTTCATAAGTGATATCTTATGATAAGTTTCTTTTTCTGTGTGACTTATTTCACTTAGAATCATCGTACCTGAATCCACCCATTTTGCTGCTACTGGTCTTATGACATTGATTTCATGGCTGAGGGATATTCCATCGTACGTAAGTACCACAATTGTTTGAACCATGTTTATATTTTCTGGGATACTTAAGGTGTATCCAAGTTGAGGTCCTTGTATGCAGTGCAGCCCTAAATTTTGGGGTGGCTCTGTCTTATTGATTTTCAGTTTTCCCAAGGCATATTCCCTAGACTGGTAGTGCCCTTGGCTCTGTAGCTCTGTTATTTACTTGTTTTAGGGAACAGAATGCACTCCTCCAGAGAGGCAGTTGGCAATTTACATCCCGCCCATCAGCATAACAAGGCTCCCTGTTCTCCAGGGCCTGTCTTGCCTTTCTTGTTCTTACACATTTTGTGGATGTCCCTTTTGACCGGTGGGAAGTGATACTTCTTTGTAGTGCAGATTTGCATTGCCCGCTTGCTTGCTTGGCCAAAAAGGGCGTATGCGTTTTCTCCTGAATATATTCAGGAGAAAACGCATACGCCCTTTTTGGCCAAGTGCATCATTGTCGAAGTTGTGCCCCTCTTCCTGTGCTTTAAAGGCGATTCCAACGTACCTCTTGAAATCTGTTTCCTGCTATTCTGCCTCGCTTTCAAGTCCGCCTCGTTGCCTTCCCTCAACAGATTTTTGGACGATAGTTGTCCTTTATTACTCGGCCAGTTTGTGAATTGCTGTGCCCCTGAGCTCCATTTTTCAACTCGTTTTTGGTGAGCTGACCGCAAGTCCAAAATTTTGGTTCAGGACCTATACTGGTTCCCGGTGGGTGGCTGAGAATTTGGTTAATTCTTCTTCCTGCCGGGAAATTACAGTGATATGTGCCCGTCCAAATGCCTAACAGCTACTCTCTCATTGGTTCTCCCTCTTCCCTTTCATCCTCTGCCAAATTGGCAACCTGTGCGAACCAAGAGGTTAAAGGGGCTGTCTCTCCAAGTTGGGAGGTTGATAGTAAAGCAGACGGAAAGTCAAACCGGAGCACCAGGAGAGGGACTATTCGTTGAGTTTTAGAAACCTTTCGTATTCACAGTGTGTCCGTTCTCTAGGTTTCCCGCACATGTTATAGCTGTAGTAATATTCCCTTCAACCTGGAGAGTTCGGACCCATGGAATGGGTGCCATGCATTATTGCTTTAAAGGGTCTGCATTTGCTCACCCAATCTCACCAATCGTCTCAGTCCCAAGTGTCCCTCCTTATGCCACATCCAGCTGTCGTTGTAGATAGGGTCATTCCAGCTTTCATCAGAGACCCTGAAGGAATTGTAAAGAATTTCCCAGTTTTTTTGTTTTGTTTTTGAAATTCCTTTTTATAGTGGGTTTGAGCTGATTCTCGCTGCCATGTTTATGCCAGTCTAGACACACTTGATTCCCTTACGGAGACATATCAATAGATAGGTTTTAAGATTCTTACTAGTCAGATATTTTCCTCTGCGGGAAATATGGGGTTTTGAGTCCCTTTCACTGAGGACGGTGTAGGTCTTGTCTATTCCATAGTTGGTTTTTGGAACGGTACCTGTGCTTATATCAAACTCTGGTTTTATGCATCACCCCACCTCTCCTTCCCCCTTAAGCAGGTATAAGAGTGTTTTCTAAATGTGCGACACTGTTCTCTTTCCTAACTCAGTTCAAGTGTAGCCATGTTTACAGGATCTTCATAAGTGATATCTTATGATAAGTTTCTTTTTCTGTGTGACTTATTTCACTTAGAATCATCGTACCTGAATCCACCCATTTTGATGCTACTGGTCTTATGACATTGATTTCATGGCTGAGGGATATTCCATCGTACGTAAGTACCACAATTTTTTGAACCATGTTTATATTTTCTGGGATACTTAAGGTGTATCCAAGTTGAGGTCCTTGTATGCAGTGCAGCCCTAAATTTTGGGGTGGCTCTGTCTTATTGATTTTCAGTTTTCCCAAGGTATATTCCCTAGACTGGTAGTGCCCTTGGCTCTGTAGCTCTGTTCTTCACTTGTTTTAGGGAACAGAATGCACTCCTCCAGAGAGGCAGTTGGCAATTTACATCCCGCCCATCAGCATAACAAGGCTCCCTGTTCTCCAGGGCCTGTCTTGCCTTTCTTGTTCTTACACATTTTGTGGATGTCCCTTTTGACCGGTGGGAAGTGATACTTCTTTGTAGTGCAGATTTGCATTGCCCGCTTGCTTGCTTGGCCAAAAAGGGCGTATGCGTTTTCTCCTGAATATATTCAGGAGAAAACGCATACGCCCTTTTTGGCCAAGTGCATAATTGTCGAAGTTGTGCCCCTCTTCCTATGCTTTATAGGCGATTCCAACGTACCTCTTGAAATCTGTTTCCTGCTATTCTGCCTCGCTTTCAAGTCCGCCTCGTTGCCTTCCCTCAACAGATTTTTGGACGATAGTTGTCCTTTATTACTCGGCCAGTTTGTGAATTGCTGTGCCCCTGAGCTCCATTTTTCAACTCGTTTTTGGTGAGCTGACCGCAAGTCCAAAATTTTGGTTCAGGACCTATACTGGTTCCCGGTGGGTGGCTGAGAATTTGGTTAATTCTTCTTCCTGCCGGGAAATTACAGTGATATGTGCCCGTCCAAATGCCTAACAGCTACTCTCTCATTGGTTCTCCCTCTTCCCTTTCATCCTCTGCCAAATTGGCAACCTGTGCGAACCAAGAGGTTAAAGGGGCTGTCTCTCCAAGTTGGGAGGTTGATAGTAAAGCAGACGGAAAGTCAAACCGGAGCACCAGGAGAGGGACTATTCGTTGAGTTTTAGAAACCTTTCGTATTCACAGTGTGTCCGTTCTCTAGGTTTCCCGCACATGTTATAGCTGTAATAATATTCCCTTCAACCTGGAGAGTTCGGACCCATGGAATGGGTGCCATGCATTATTGCTTTAAAGGGTCTGCATTTGCTCACCCAATCTCACCAATCGTCTCAGTCCCAAGTGTCCCTCCTTATGCCACATCCAGCTGTCGTTGTAGATAGGGTCATTCCAGCTTTCATCAGAGACCCTGAAGGAATTGTAAAGAATTTCCCAGTTTTTTTGTTTTGTTTTTGAAATTCCTTTTTATAGTGGGTTTGAGCTGATTCTCACTGCCATGTTTATGCCAGTCTAGACACACTTGATTCCCTTACGGAGACATATCAATAGATAGGTTTTAAGATTCTTACTAGTCAGATATTTTCCTCTGCCGGAAATATGGGGTTTTGAGTCCCTTTCACTGAGGACGGTGTAGGTCTTGTCTATTCCATAGTTGGTTTTTGGAACGGTACCTGTGCTTATATGAAACTCTGGTTTTATGCATCACCCCACCTCTCCTTCCCCCTTAAGCAGGTATAAGAGTGTTTTCTAAATGTGCGACACTGTTCTCTTTCCTAACTCAGTTCAAGTGTAGCCATGTTTACAGGATCTTCATAAGTGATATCTTATGATAAGTTTCTTTTTCTGTGTGACTTATTTCACTTAGAATCATCGTACCTGAATCCACCCATTTTGCTGCTACTGGTCTTATGACATTGATTTCATGGCTGAGGGATATTCCATCGTACGTAAGTACCACAATTTTTTGAACCATGTTTATATTTTCTGGGATACTTAAGGTGTATCCAAGTTGAGGTCCTTGTATGCAGTGCAGCCCTAAATTTTGGGGTGGCTCTGTCTTATTGATTTTCAGTTTTCCCAAGGCATATTCCCTAGACTGGTAGTGCCCTTGGCTCTGTAGCTCTGTTCTTTACTTGTTTTAGGGAACAGAATGCACTCCTCCAGAGAGGCAGTTGGCAATTTACATCCCGCCCATCAGCATAACAAGGCTCCGTGTTCTCCAGGGCCTGTCTTGCCTTTCTTGTTCTTACACATTTTGTGGATGTACCTTTTGACCGGTGGGAAGTGATACTTCTTTGTAGTGCAGATTTGCATTGCCCGCTTGCTTGCTTGCCCAAAAAGGGCGTATGCGTTTTCTCCTGAATATATTCAGGAGAAAACGCATACGCCCTTTTTGGCCAAGTGCATCATTGTCGAAGTTGTGCCCCTCTTCCTGTGCTTTAAAGGCGATTCCAACGTACCTCTTGAAATCTGTTTCCTGCTATTCTGCCTCGCTTTCAAGTCCGCCTCGTTGCCTTCCCTCAACAGATTTTTGGACGATAGTTGTCCTTTATTACTCGGCCAGTTTGTGAATTGCTGTGCCCCTGAGCTCCATTTTTCAACTCGTTTTTGGTGAGCTGACCGCAAGTCCAAAATTTTGGTTCAGGACCTATACTGGTTCCCAGTGGGTGGCTGAGAATTTGCTTAATTCTTCTTCCTGCCGGGAAATTACAGTGATATGTGCCCGTCCAAATGCCTAACAGCTACTCTCTCATTGGTTCTCCCTCTTCCCTTTCATCCTCTGCCAAATTGGCAACCTGTGCGAACCAAGAGGTTAAAGGGGCTGTCTCTCCAAGTTGGGAGGTTGATAGTAAAGCAGACGGAAAGTCAAACCGGAGCACCAGGAGAGGGACTATTCCTTGAGTTTTAGAAACCTTTCGTATTCACAGTGTGTCCGTTCTCTAGGTTTCCCGCACATGTTATAGCTGTAGTAATATTCCCTTCAACCTGGAGAGTTCGGACCCATGGAATGGGTGCCATGCATTATTGCTTTAAAGGGTCTGCATTTGCTCACCCAATCTCACCAATCGTCTCAGTCCCAAGTGTCCCTCCTTATGCCACATCCAGCTGTCGTTGTAGATAGGGTCATTCCAGCTTTCATCAGAGACCCTGAAGGAATTGTAAAGAATTTCCCAGTTTTTTTGTTTTGTTTTTGAAATTCCTTTTTATAGTGGGTTTGAGCTGATTCTCGCTGCCATGTTTATGCCAGTCTAGACACACTTGATTCCCTTACGGAGACATATCAATACATAGGTTTTAAGATTCTTACTAGTCAGATATTTTCCTCTGCGGGAAATATGGGGTTTTGAGTCCCTTTCACTGAGGACGGTGTAGGTCTTGTCTATTCCATAGTTGGTTTTTGGAACGGTACCTGTGCTTATATCAAACTCTGGTTTTATGCATCACCCCACCTCTCCTTCCCCCTTAAGCAGGTATAAGAGTGTTTTCTAAATGTGAGACACTGTTCTCTTTCCTAACTCAGTTCAAGTGTAGCCATGTTTACAGGATCTTCATAAGTGATATCTTATGATAAGTTTCTTTTTCTGTGTGACTTATTTCACTTAGAATCATCGTACCTGAATCCACCCATTTTGCTGCTACTGGTCTTATGACATTGATTTCATGGCTGAGGGATATTCCATCGTACGTAAGTACCACAATTTTTTGAACCATGTTTATATTTTCTGGGATAATTAAGGTGTATCCAAGTTGAGGTCCTTGTATGCAGTGCAGCCCTAAATTTTGGGGTGGCTCTGTCTTATTGATTTTCAGTTTTCCCAAGGTATATTCCCTAGACTGGTAGTGCCCTTGGCTCTGTAGCTCTGTTCTTTACTTGTTTTAGGGAACAGAATGCACTCCTCCAGAGAGGCAGTTGGCAATTTACATCCCGCCCATCAGCATAACAAGACTCCCTGTTCTCCAGGGCCTGTCTTGCCTTTCTTGTTCTTACACATTTTGTGGATGTCCCTTTTGACCGGTTGGAAGTGATACTTCTTTGTAGTGCAGATTTGCATTGCCCGCTTGCTTGCTTGGCCAAAAAGGGCGTATGCGTTTTCTCCTGAATATATTCAGGAGAAAACGCATACACCCTTTTTGGCCAAGTGCATCATTGTCGAAGTTGTGCCCCTCTTCCTGTGCTTTAAGGGCGATTCCAACGTACCTCTTGAAATCTGTTTCCTGCTATTCTGCCTCGCTTTCAAGTCCGCCTCGTTGCCTTCCCTCAACAGATTTTTGTACGATAGTTGTCCTTTATTACTCGGCCAGTTTGTGAATTGCTGTGCCCCTGAGCTCCATTTTTAAACTCGTTTTTGGTGAGCTGACCGCAAGTCCAAAATTTTGGTTCAGGACCTATACTGGTTCCCGGTGGGTGGCTGAGAATTTGCTTAATTCTTCTTCCTGCCGGGAAATTACAGTGATATGTGCCCGTCCAAATGCCTAACAGCTACTCTCTCATTGGTTCTCCCTCTTCCCTTTCATTCTCTGCCAAATTGGCAACCTGTGCGAACCAAGAGGTTAAAGGGGCTGTCTCTCCAAGTTGGGAGGTTGATAGTAAAGTAGACGGAAAGTCAAACCGGAGCACCAGGAGAGGGACTATTCGTTGAGTTTTAGAAACCTTTCGTATTCACAGTGTGTCCGTTCTCTAGGTTTCCCGCACATGTTATAGCTGTAGTAATATTCCCTTCAACCTGGAGAGTTCGGACCCATGGAATGGGTGCCATGCATTATTGCTTTAAAGGGTCTGCATTTGCTCACCCAATCTCACCAATCGTCTCAGTCCCAAGTGTCCCTCCTTATGCCACATCCAGCTGTCGTTGTAGATAGGGTCATTCCAGCTTTCATCAGAGACCCTGAAGGAATTGTAAAGAATTTCCCAGTTTTTTTGTTTTGTTTTTGAAATTCCTTTTTATAGTGGGTTTGAGCTGATTCTCGCTGCCATGTTTATGCCAGTCTAGACACACTTGATTCCCTTACGGAGACATATCAATACATAGGTATTAAGATTCTTACTAGTCAGATATTTTCCTCTGCGGGAAATATGGGGTTTTGAGTCCCTTTCACTGAGGACGGTGTAGGTCTTGTCTATTCCATAGTTGGTTTTTGGAACGGTACCTGTGCTTATATCAAACTCTGGTTTTATGCATCACCCCACCTCTCCTTCCCCCTTAAGCAGGTATAAGAGTGTTTTCTAAATGTCAGACACTGTTCTCTTTCCTAACTCAGTTCAAGTGTAGCCATGTTTACAGGATCTTCATAAGTGATATCTTATGATAAGTTTCTTTTTCTGTGTGACTTATTTCACTTAGAATCATCGTACCTGAATCCACCCATTTTGCTGCTACTGGTCTTATGACATTGATTTCATGGCTGAGGGATATTCCATCGTACGTAAGTACCACAATTTTTTGAACCATGTTTATATTTTCTGGGATACTTAAGGTGTATCCAAGTTGAGGTCCTTGTATGCAGTGCAGCCCTAAATTTTGGGGTGGCTCTGTCTTATTGATTTTCAGTTTTCCCAAGGTATATTCCCTAGACTGGTAGTGCCCTTGGCTCTGTAGCTCTGTTCTTTACTTGTTTTAGGGAACAGAATGCACTCCTCCAGAGAGGCAGTTGGCAATTTACATCCCGCCCATCAGCATAACAAGGCTCCCTGTTCTCCAGGGCCTGTCTTGCCTTTCTTGTTCTTACAAATTTTGTGGATGTCCCTTTTGACCGGTGGGAAGTGATACTTCTTTGTAGTGCAGATTTGCATTGCCCGCTTGCTTGCTTGGCCAAAAAGGGCGTATGCGTTTTCTCCTGAATATATTCAGGAGAAAACGCATACGCCCTTTTTGGCCAAGTGCATCATTGTCGAAGTTGTGCCCCTCTTCCTGTGCTTTAAAGGCGATTCCAACGTACCTCTTGAAATCTGTTTCCTGCTATTCTGCCTCGCTTTCAAGTCCGCCTCGTTGCCTTCCCTCAACAGATTTTTGGACGATAGTTGTCCTTTATTACTCGGCCAGTTTGTGAATTGCTGTGCCCCTGAGCTCCATTTTTCAACTCGTTTTTGGTGAGCTGACCGCAAGTCCAAAATTTTGGTTCAGGACCTATACTGGTTCCCGGTGGGTGGCTGAGAATTTGCTTAATTCTTCTTCCTGCCGGGAAATTACAGTGATATGTGCCCGTCCAAATGCCTAACAGCTACTCTATCATTGGTTCTCCCTCTTCCCTTTCATCCTCTGCCAAATTGGCAACCTGTGCGAACCAAGAGGTTAAAGGGGCTGTCTCTCCAAGTTGGGAGGTTGATAGTAAAGCAGACGGAAAGTCAAACCGGAGCACCAGGAGAGGGACTATTTGTTGAGTTTTAGAAACCTTTCGTATTCACAGTGTGTCCTTTCCCTAGGTTTCCCGCACATGTTATAGCTGTAGTAATATTCCCTTCAACCTGGAGAGTTCGGACCCATGGAATGGGTGCCATGCATTATTGCTTTAAAGGGTCTGCATTTGCTCACCCAATCTCACCAATCATCTCAGTCCCAAGTGTCCAGCCTTATGCCACATCCAGCTGTCGTTGTAGATAGGGTCATTCCAGCTTTCATCAGAGACCCTGAAGGAATTGTAAAGAATTTCCCAGTTTTTTTGTTTTGTTTTTGAAATTCCTTTTTATAGTGGGTTTGAGCTGATTCTCGCTGCCATGTTTATGCCAGTCTAGACACACTTGATTCCCTTACGGAGACATATCAATACATAGGTTTTAAGATTCTTACTAGTCAGATATTTTCTTCTGCGGGAAATATGGGGTTTTGAGTCCCTTTCACTGAGGACGGTGTAGGTCTTGTCTATTCCATAGTTGGTTTTTGGAATGGTACCTGTGCTTATATCAAACTCTGGTTTTATGCATCACCCCACCTCTCCTTCCCCCTTAAGCAGGTATAAGAGTGTTTTCTAAATGTCAGACACTGTTCTCTTTCCTAACTCAGTTCAAGTGTAGCCATGTTTACAGGATCTTCATAAGTGATATCTTATGATAAGTTTCTTTTTCTGTGTGACTTATTTCACTTAGAATCATCGTACCTGAATCCACCCATTTTGTTGCTACTGGTCTTATGACATTGATTTCATGGCTGAGGGATATTCCATCGTACGTAAGTACCACAATTTTTTGAACCATGTTTATATTTTCTGGGATACTTAAGGTGTATCCAAGTTGAGGTCCTTGTATGCAGTGCAGCCCTAAATTTTGGGGTGGCTCTGTCTTATTGATTTTCAGTTTTCCCAAGGTATATTCCCTAGACTGGTAGTGCCCTTGGCTCTGTAACTCTGTTCTTTACTTGTTTTAGGGAACAGAATGCACACCTCCAGAGAGGCAGTTGGCAATTTACATCCCGCCCATCAGCATAACAAGGCTCCCTGTTCTCCAGGGCCTGTCTTGCCTTTCTTGTTCTTACACATTTTGTGGATGTCCCTTTTGACCGGTGGGAAGTGATACTTCTTTGTAGTGCAGATTTGCATACGCCCTATTTGGCCAAGTGCATCATTGTCGAAGTTGTGCCCCTCTTCCTGTGCTTTAAAGGAGATTCCAACGTACCTCTTGAAATCTGTTTCCTGCTATTCTGCCTCGCTTTCAAGTCCGCCTCGTTGCCTTCCCTCAACAGATTTTTGGACGATAGTTGTCCTTTATTACTCGGCCAGTTTGTGAATTGCTGTGCCCCTGAGCTCCATTTTTCAACTCGTTTTTGGTGAGCTGACCGCAAGTCCAAAATTTTGGTTCAGGACCTATACTGGTTCCCGGTGGGTGGCTGAGAATTTGCTTAATTCTTCTTCCTGCTGGGAAATTACAGTGATATGTGCCCGTCCAAATGCCTAACAGCTACTCTCTCATTGGTTCTCCCTCTTCCGTTTCATCCTCTGCCAAATTGGCAACCTGTGCGAACCAAGAGGTTAAAGGGGCTGTCTCTCCAAGTTGGGAGGTTGATAGTAAAGCAGACGGAAAGTCAAACCGGAGCACCAGGAGAGGGACTATTCGTTGAGTTTTAGAAACCTTTCGTATTCACAGTGTGTCCGTTCTCTAGGTTTCCCACACATGTTATAGCTGTAGTAATATTCCCTTCAACCTGGAGAGTTCGGACCCATGGAATGGGTGCCATGCATTATTGCTTTAAAGGGTCTGCATTTGCTCACCCAATCTCACCAATCGTCTCAGTCCCAAGTGTCCCTCCTTATGCCATATCCAGCTGTCGTTGTAGATAGGGTCATTCCAGCTTTCATCAGAGACCCTGAAGGAATTGTAAATAATTTCCCAGTTTTTTTGTTTTGTTTTTGAAATTCCTTTTTATAGTGGGTTTGAGCTGATTCTCGCTGCCATGTTTATGCCAGTCTAGACACACTTGATTCCCTTACGGAGACATATCAATACATAGGTTTTAAGATTCTTACTAGTCAGATATTTTCCTCTGCGGGAAATATGGGGTTTTGAGTCCCTTTCACTGAGGACGGTGTAGGTCTTGTCTATTCCATAGTTGGTTTTTGGAACGGTACCTGTGCTTATATCAAACTCTGGTTTTATGCATCACCCCACCTCTCCTTCCCCCTTAAGCAGGTATAAGAGTGTTTTCTAAATGTGAGACACTGTTCTCTTTCCTAACTCAGTTCAAGTGTAGCCATGTTTACAGGATCTTCATAAGTGATATCTTATGATAAGTTTCTTTTTCTGTGTGACTTATTTCACTTAGAATCATCGTACCTGAATCCACCCATTTTGCTGCTACTGGTCTTATGACATTGATTTCATGGCTGAGGGATATTCCATCGTACGTAAGTACCACAATTTTTTGAACCATGTTTATATTTTCTGGGATAATTAAGGTGTATCCAAGTTGAGGTCCTTGTATGCAGTGCAGCCCTAAATTTTGGGGTGGCTCTGTCTTATTGATTTTCAGTTTTCCCAAGGTATATTCCCTAGACTGGTAGTGCCCTTGGCTCTGTAGCTCTGTTCTTTACTTGTTTTAGGGAACAGAATGCACTCCTCCAGAGAGGCAGTTGGCAATTTACATCCCGCCCATCAGCATAACAAGACTCCCTGTTCTCCAGGGCCTGTCTTGCCTTTCTTGTTCTTACACATTTTGTGGATGTCCCTTTTGACCGGTTGGAAGTGATACTTCTTTGTAGTGCAGATTTGCATTGCCCGCTTGCTTGCTTGGCCAAAAAGGGCGTATGCGTTTTCTCCTGAATATATTCAGGAGAAAACGCATACACCCTTTTTGGCCAAGTGCATCATTGTCGAAGTTGTGCCCCTCTTCCTGTGCTTTAAGGGCGATTCCAACGTACCTCTTGAAATCTGTTTCCTGCTATTCTGCCTCGCTTTCAAGTCCGCCTCGTTGCCTTCCCTCAACAGATTTTTGTACGATAGTTGTCCTTTATTACTCGGCCAGTTTGTGAATTGCTGTGCCCCTGAGCTCCATTTTTAAACTCGTTTTTGGTGAGCTGACCGCAAGTCCAAAATTTTGGTTCAGGACCTATACTGGTTCCCGGTGGGTGGCTGAGAATTTGCTTAATTCTTCTTCCTGCCGGGAAATTACAGTGATATGTGCCCGTCCAAATGCCTAACAGCTACTCTCTCATTGGTTCTCCCTCTTCCCTTTCATTCTCTGCCAAATTGGCAACCTGTGCGAACCAAGAGGTTAAAGGGGCTGTCTCTCCAAGTTGGGAGGTTGATAGTAAAGTAGACGGAAAGTCAAACCGGAGCACCAGGAGAGGGACTATTCGTTGAGTTTTAGAAACCTTTCGTATTCACAGTGTGTCCGTTCTCTAGGTTTCCCGCACATGTTATAGCTGTAGTAATATTCCCTTCAACCTGGAGAGTTCGGACCCATGGAATGGGTGCCATGCATTATTGCTTTAAAGGGTCTGCATTTGCTCACCCAATCTCACCAATCGTCTCAGTCCCAAGTGTCCCTCCTTATGCCACATCCAGCTGTCGTTGTAGATAGGGTCATTCCAGCTTTCATCAGAGACCCTGAAGGAATTGTAAAGAATTTCCCAGTTTTTTTGTTTTGTTTTTGAAATTCCTTTTTATAGTGGGTTTGAGCTGATTCTCGCTGCCATGTTTATGCCAGTCTAGACACACTTGATTCCCTTACGGAGACATATCAATACATAGGTATTAAGATTCTTACTAGTCAGATATTTTCCTCTGCGGGAAATATGGGGTTTTGAGTCCCTTTCACTGAGGACGGTGTAGGTCTTGTCTATTCCATAGTTGGTTTTTGGAACGGTACCTGTGCTTATATCAAACTCTGGTTTTATGCATCACCCCACCTCTCCTTCCCCCTTAAGCAGGTATAAGAGTGTTTTCTAAATGTCAGACACTGTTCTCTTTCCTAACTCAGTTCAAGTGTAGCCATGTTTACAGGATCTTCATAAGTGATATCTTATGATAAGTTTCTTTTTCTGTGTGACTTATTTCACTTAGAATCATCGTACCTGAATCCACCCATTTTGCTGCTACTGGTCTTATGACATTGATTTCATGGCTGAGGGATATTCCATCGTACGTAAGTACCACAATTTTTTGAACCATGTTTATATTTTCTGGGATACTTAAGGTGTATCCAAGTTGAGGTCCTTGTATGCAGTGCAGCCCTAAATTTTGGGGTGGCTCTGTCTTATTGATTTTCAGTTTTCCCAAGGTATATTCCCTAGACTGGTAGTGCCCTTGGCTCTGTAGCTCTGTTCTTTACTTGTTTTAGGGAACAGAATGCACTCCTCCAGAGAGGCAGTTGGCAATTTACATCCCGCCCATCAGCATAACAAGGCTCCCTGTTCTCCAGGGCCTGTCTTGCCTTTCTTGTTCTTACAAATTTTGTGGATGTCCCTTTTGACCGGTGGGAAGTGATACTTCTTTGTAGTGCAGATTTGCATTGCCCGCTTGCTTGCTTGGCCAAAAAGGGCGTATGCGTTTTCTCCTGAATATATTCAGGAGAAAACGCATACGCCCTTTTTGGCCAAGTGCATCATTGTCGAAGTTGTGCCCCTCTTCCTGTGCTTTAAAGGCGATTCCAACGTACCTCTTGAAATCTGTTTCCTGCTATTCTGCCTCGCTTTCAAGTCCGCCTCGTTGCCTTCCCTCAACAGATTTTTGGACGATAGTTGTCCTTTATTACTCGGCCAGTTTGTGAATTGCTGTGCCCCTGAGCTCCATTTTTCAACTCGTTTTTGGTGAGCTGACCGCAAGTCCAAAATTTTGGTTCAGGACCTATACTGGTTCCCGGTGGGTGGCTGAGAATTTGCTTAATTCTTCTTCCTGCCGGGAAATTACAGTGATATGTGCCCGTCCAAATGCCTAACAGCTACTCTATCATTGGTTCTCCCTCTTCCCTTTCATCCTCTGCCAAATTGGCAACCTGTGCGAACCAAGAGGTTAAAGGGGCTGTCTCTCCAAGTTGGGAGGTTGATAGTAAAGCAGACGGAAAGTCAAACCGGAGCACCAGGAGAGGGACTATTTGTTGAGTTTTAGAAACCTTTCGTATTCACAGTGTGTCCTTTCCCTAGGTTTCCCGCACATGTTATAGCTGTAGTAATATTCCCTTCAACCTGGAGAGTTCGGACCCATGGAATGGGTGCCATGCATTATTGCTTTAAAGGGTCTGCATTTGCTCACCCAATCTCACCAATCATCTCAGTCCCAAGTGTCCAGCCTTATGCCACATCCAGCTGTCGTTGTAGATAGGGTCATTCCAGCTTTCATCAGAGACCCTGAAGGAATTGTAAAGAATTTCCCAGTTTTTTTGTTTTGTTTTTGAAATTCCTTTTTATAGTGGGTTTGAGCTGATTCTCGCTGCCATGTTTATGCCAGTCTAGACACACTTGATTCCCTTACGGAGACATATCAATACATAGGTTTTAAGATTCTTACTAGTCAGATATTTTCTTCTGCGGGAAATATGGGGTTTTGAGTCCCTTTCACTGAGGACGGTGTAGGTCTTGTCTATTCCATAGTTGGTTTTTGGAATGGTACCTGTGCTTATATCAAACTCTGGTTTTATGCATCACCCCACCTCTCCTTCCCCCTTAAGCAGGTATAAGAGTGTTTTCTAAATGTCAGACACTGTTCTCTTTCCTAACTCAGTTCAAGTGTAGCCATGTTTACAGGATCTTCATAAGTGATATCTTATGATAAGTTTCTTTTTCTGTGTGACTTATTTCACTTAGAATCATCGTACCTGAATCCACCCATTTTGTTGCTACTGGTCTTATGACATTGATTTCATGGCTGAGGGATATTCCATCGTACGTAAGTACCACAATTTTTTGAACCATGTTTATATTTTCTGGGATACTTAAGGTGTATCCAAGTTGAGGTCCTTGTATGCAGTGCAGCCCTAAATTTTGGGGTGGCTCTGTCTTATTGATTTTCAGTTTTCCCAAGGTATATTCCCTAGACTGGTAGTGCCCTTGGCTCTGTAACTCTGTTCTTTACTTGTTTTAGGGAACAGAATGCACACCTCCAGAGAGGCAGTTGGCAATTTACATCCCGCCCATCAGCATAACAAGGCTCCCTGTTCTCCAGGGCCTGTCTTGCCTTTCTTGTTCTTACACATTTTGTGGATGTCCCTTTTGACCGGTGGGAAGTGATACTTCTTTGTAGTGCAGATTTGCATACGCCCTATTTGGCCAAGTGCATCATTGTCGAAGTTGTGCCCCTCTTCCTGTGCTTTAAAGGAGATTCCAACGTACCTCTTGAAATCTGTTTCCTGCTATTCTGCCTCGCTTTCAAGTCCGCCTCGTTGCCTTCCCTCAACAGATTTTTGGACGATAGTTGTCCTTTATTACTCGGCCAGTTTGTGAATTGCTGTGCCCCTGAGCTCCATTTTTCAACTCGTTTTTGGTGAGCTGACCGCAAGTCCAAAATTTTGGTTCAGGACCTATACTGGTTCCCGGTGGGTGGCTGAGAATTTGCTTAATTCTTCTTCCTGCTGGGAAATTACAGTGATATGTGCCCGTCCAAATGCCTAACAGCTACTCTCTCATTGGTTCTCCCTCTTCCGTTTCATCCTCTGCCAAATTGGCAACCTGTGCGAACCAAGAGGTTAAAGGGGCTGTCTCTCCAAGTTGGGAGGTTGATAGTAAAGCAGACGGAAAGTCAAACCGGAGCACCAGGAGAGGGACTATTCGTTGAGTTTTAGAAACCTTTCGTATTCACAGTGTGTCCGTTCTCTAGGTTTCCCACACATGTTATAGCTGTAGTAATATTCCCTTCAACCTGGAGAGTTCGGACCCATGGAATGGGTGCCATGCATTATTGCTTTAAAGGGTCTGCATTTGCTCACCCAATCTCACCAATCGTCTCAGTCCCAAGTGTCCCTCCTTATGCCATATCCAGCTGTCGTTGTAGATAGGGTCATTCCAGCTTTCATCAGAGACCCTGAAGGAATTGTAAATAATTTCCCAGTTTTTTTGTTTTGTTTTTGAAATTCCTTTTTATAGTGGGTTTGAGCTGATTCTCGCTGCCATGTTTATGCCAGTCTAGACACACTTGATTCCCTTACGGAGACATATCAATACATAGGTTTTAAGATTCTTACTAGTCAGATATTTTCCTGTGCGGGAAATATGGGGTTTTGAGTCCCTTTCACTGAGGACGGTGTAGGTCTTGTCTATTCCATAGTTGGTTTTTGGAACGGTACCTGTGCTTATATCAAACTCTGGTTTTATGCATCACCCCACCTCTCCTTCCCCCTTAAGCAGGTATAAGAGTGTTTTCTAAATGTGAGACACTGTTCTCTTTCCTAACTGAGTTCATGTGTAGCCATGTTTACAGGATCTTCATAAGTGATATCTTATGATAAGTTTCTTTTTCTGTGTGACTTATTTCACTTAGAATCATCGTACCTGAATCCACCCATTTTGCTGCTACTGGTCTTATGACATTGATTTCATGGCTGAGAGATATTCCATCGTACGTAAGTACCACAATTCTTTGAACCATGTTTATATTTTCTGGGATACTTAAGGTGTATCCAAGTTGAGGTCCTTGTATGCAGTGCAGCCCTAAATTTTGGGGTGGCTCTGTCTTATTGATTTTCAGTTTTCCCAAGGTATATTCCCTAGACTGGTAGTGACCTTGGCTCTGTAGCTCTGTTCTTTACTTGTTTTAGGGAACAGAATGCACTCCTCCAGAGAGGCAGTTGGCAATTTACATCCCGCCCATCAGCATAACAAGGCTCCCTGTTCTCCAGGGCCTGTCTTACCTTTCTTGTTCTTACACATTTTGTGGATGTCCCTTTTGACCGGTGGGAAGTGATACTTCTTTGTAGTGCAGATTTGCATTGCCCGCTTGCTTGCTTGGCCAAAAAGGGCGTATGCGTTTTCTCCTGAATATATTCAGGAGAAAACGCATACGCCCTTTTTGGCCAAGTGCATCATTGTCGAAGTTGTGCCCCTCTTCCTGTGCTTTAAAGGCGATTCCAACGTACCTCTTGAAATCTGTTTCCTGCTATTCTGCCTCGCTTTCAAGTCCGCCTCGTTGCCTTCCCTCAACAGATTTTTGGACGATAGTTGTCCTTTATTACTCGGCCATTTTGTGAATTGCTGTGCCCCTGAGCTCCATTTTTCAACTCGTTTTTGGTGAGCTGACCACAAGTCCAAAATTTTGGTTCAGGACCTATACTGGTTCCCGGTGGGTGGCTGAGAATTTGCTTAATTCTTCTTCCTGCCGGGAAATTACAGTGATATGTGCCCGTCCAAATGCCTAACAGCTACTCTCTCATTGGTTCTCCCTCTTCCCTTTCATCCTCTGCCAAATTGGCAACCTGTGCGAACCAAGAGGTTAAAGGGGCTGTCTCTCCAAGTTGGGAGGTTGATAGTAAAGCAGACGGAAAGTCAAACCGGAGCACCAGGAGAGGGACTATTCGTTGAGTTTTAGAAACCTTTCGTATTCACAGTGTGTCCTTTCCCTAGGTTTCCCGCACATGTTATAGCTGTAGTAATATTCCCTTCAACCTGGAGAGTTCGGACCCATGGAATGGGTGCCATGCATTATTGCTTTACAGGGTCTGCATTTGCTCACCCAATCTCACCAATCATCTCAGTCCCAAGTGTCCAGCCTTATGCCACATCCAGCTGTCGTTGTAGATAGGGTCATTCCAGCTTTCATCAGAGACCCTGAAGGAATTGTAAAGAATTTCCCAGTTTTTTTGTTTTGTTTTTGAAATTCCTTTTTATAGTGGGTTTGAGCTGATTCTCGCTGCCATGTTTATGCCAGTCTAGACACACTTGATTCCCTTACGGAGACATATCAATACATAGGTTTTAAGATTCTTACTAGTCAGATATTTTCCTCTGCGGGAAATATGGGGTTTTGAGTCCCTTTCTCTGAGGACGGTGTAGGTCTTGTCTATTCCATAGTTGGTTTTTGGAACGGTACCTGTGCTTATATCAAACTCTGGTTTTATGCATCACCCCACCTCTCCTTCCCCCTTAAGCAGGTATAAGAGTGTTTTCTAAATCTCAGACACTGTTCTCTTTCCTAACTCAGTTCAAGTGTAGCCATGTTTACAGGATTTTCATAAGTGATATCTTATGATAAGTTTCTTTTTCTGTGTAACTTATTTCACTTAGAATCATCGTACCTGAATCCACCCATTTTGTTGCTACTGGTCTTATGACATTGATTTCATGGCTGAGGGATATTCCATCGTACGTAAGTACCACAATTTTTTGAACCATGTTTATATTTTCTGGGATACTTAAGGTGTATCCAAGTTGAGGTCCTTGTATGCAGTGCAGCCCTAAATTTTGGGGTGGCTCTGTCTTATTGATTTTCAGTTTTCCCAAGGTATATTCCCTAGACTGGTAGTGCCCTTGGCTCTGTAGCTCTGTTCTTTACTTGTTTTAGGGAACAGAATGCACACCTCCAGAGAGGCAGTTGGCAATTTACATCCCGTCCATCAGCATAACAAGGCTCCCTGTTCTCCAGGGCCTGTCTTGCCTTTCTTGTTCTTACACATTTTGTGGATGTCCCTTTTGACCGGTGGGAAGTGATACTTCTTTGTAGTGCAGATTTGCATACGCCCTATTTGGCCAAGTGCATCATTGTCGAAGTTGTGCCCCTCTTCCTGTGCTTTAAAGGCGATTCCAACGTACCTCTTGAAACCTGTTTCCTGCTATTCTGCCTCGCTTTCAAGTCCGCCTCGTTGCCTTCCCTCAACAGATTTTTGGACGATAGTTGTCCTTTATTACTCGGCCAGTTTGTGAATTGCTGTGCCCCTGAGCTCCATTTTTCAACTCGTTTTTGGTGAGCTGACCGCAAGTCCAAAATTTTGGTTCAGGACCTATACTGGTTCCCGGTGGGTGGCTGAGAATTTGCTTAATTCTTCTTCCTGCTGGGAAATTACAGTGATATGTGCCCGTCCAAATGCCTAACAGCTACTCTCTCATTGGTTCTCCCTCTTCCCTTTCATCCTCTGCCAAATTGGCAACCTGTGCGAACCAAGAGGTTAAAGGGGCTGTCTCTCCAAGTTGGGAGGTTGATAGTAAAGCAGACGGAAAGTCAAACCGGAGCACCAGGAGAGGGACTATTCGTTGAGTTTTAGAAACCTTTCGTATTCACAGTGTGTCCGTTCTCTAGGTTTCCCGCACATGTTATAGCTGTAGTAATATTCCCTTCAACCTGGAGAGTTCGGACCCATGGAATGGGTGCCATGCATTATTGCTTTAAATGGTCTGCATTTGCTCACCCAATCTCACCAATCGTCTCAGTCCCAAGTGTCCCTCCTTATGCCACATCCAGCTGTCGTTGTAGATAGGGTCATTCCAGCTTTCATCAGAGACCCTGAAGGAATTGTAAAGAATTTCCCAGTTTTTTTGTTTTGTTTTTGAAATTCCTTTTTATAGTGTGTTTGAGCTGATTCTCGCTGCCATGTTTATGCCAGTCTAGACACACTTGATTCCCTTACGGAGACATATCAATACATAGGTTTTAAGATTCTTACTAGTCAGATATTTTCCTCTGCGGGAAATATGGGGTTTTGAGTCCCTTTCACTGAGGACGGTGTAGGTCTTGTCTATTCCATAGTTGGTTTTTGGAACGGTACCTGTGCTTATATCAAACTCTGGTTTTATGCATCACCCCACCTCTCCTTCCCCCTTAAGCAGGTATAAGAGTGTTTTCTAAATGTCAGACACTGTTCTCTTTCCTAACTCAGTTCAAGTGTAGCCATGTTTACAGTATCTTCATAAGTGATATCTTATGATAAGTTTCTTTTTCTGTGTGACTTATTTCACTTAGAATCATCGTACCTGAATCCACCCATTTTGCTGCTACTGGTCTTATGACATTGATTTCATGGCTGAGGGATATTCCATCGTACGTAAGTACCACAATTTTTTGAACCATGTTTATATTTTCTGGGATACTTAAGGTGTATCCAAGTTGAGGTCCTTGTATGCAGTGCAGCCCTATGTTTAGGGGTGGCTCTGTCTTATTGATTTTCAGTTTTCCCAAGACATATTCCCTAGACTGGTAGTGCCCTTGGCTCTGTAGCTCTGTTCTTTACTTGTTTTAGGGAACAGAATGCACTCCTCCAGAGAGGCAGTTGGCAATTTACATCCCGCCCATCAGCATAACAAGGCTCCCTGTTCTCCAGGGCCTGTCTTGCCTTTCTTGTTCTTACACATTTTGTGGATGTCCCTTTTGACCGGTTGGAAGTGATACTTCTTTGTAGTGCAGATTTCCATTGCCCGCTTGCTTGCTTGGCCAAAAAGGGCGTAAGCGTTTTCTCCTGAATATATTCAGGAGAAAACGCATACACCCTTTTTGGCCAAGTGCATCATTGTCGAAGTTGTGCCCCTCTTCCTGTGCTTTAAAGGCGATTCCAACGTACCTCTTGAAATCTGTTTCCTGCTATTCTGCCTCGCTTTCAAGTCCGCCTCGTTGCCTTCCCTCAACAGATTTTTGGACGATAGTTGTCCTTTATTACTCGGCCAGTTTGTGAATTGCTGTGCCCCTGAGCTCCATTTCTCAACTCGTTTTTGGTGAGCTGACCCCAAGTCCAAAATTTTGGTTCAGGACCTATACTGGTTCCCGGTGGGTGGCTGAGAATTTGGTTAATTCTTCTTCCTGCCGGGAAATTACAGTGATATGTGCCCGTCCAAATGCCTAACAGCTACTCTCTCATTGGTTCTCCCTCTTCCCTTTCATCCTCTGCCAAATTGGAAACCTGTGCGAACCAAGAGGTTAAAGGGGCTGTCTCTCCAAGTTGGGAGGTTGATAGTAAAGTAGACGGAAAGTCAAACCGGAGCACCAGGAGAGGGACTATTCGTTGAGTTTTAGAAACCTTTCGTATTCACAGTGTGTCCGTTCTCTAGGTTTCCCTCACATGTTATAGCTGTAATAATATTCCCTTCAACCTGGAGAGTTCGGACCCATGGAATGGGTGCCATGCATTATTGCTTTAAAGGGTCTGCATTTGCTCACCCAATCTCACCAATCGTCTCAGTCCCAAGTGTCCCTCCTTATGCCATATCCAGCTGTCGTTGTAGATAGGGTCATTCCAGCTTTCATCAGAGACCCTGAAGGAATTGTAAAGAATTTCCCAGTTTTTTTGTTTTGTTTTTGAAATTCCTTTTTATAGTGGGTTTGAGCTGATTCTCGCTGCCATGTTTATGCCAGTCTAGACACACTTGATTCCCTTACGGAGACATATCAATACATAGGTTTTAAGATTCTTACTAGTCAGATATTTTCTTCTGCGGGAAATATGGGGTTTTGAGTCCCTTTCACTGAGGACGGTGTAGGTCTTGTCTATTCCATAGTTGGTTTTTGGAACGGTACCTGTGCTTATATCAAACTCTGGTTTTATGCATCACCCCACCTCTCCTTCCCCCTTAAGCAGGTATAAGAGTGTTTTCTAAATGTCAGACACTGTTCTCTTTCCTAACTCAGTTCAAGTGTAGCCATGTTTACAGGATCTTCATAAGTGATATCTTATGATAAGTTTCTTTTTCTGTGTGACTTATTTCACTTAGAATCATCGTACCTGAATCCACCCATTTTGTTGCTACTGGTCTTATGACATTGATTTCATGGCTGAGGGATATTCCATCGTACGTAAGTACCACAATTTTTTGAACCATGTTTATATTTTCTGGGATACTTAAGGTGTATCCAAGTTGAGGTCCTTGTATGCAGTGCAGCCCTAAATTTTGGGGTGGCTCTGTCTTATTGATTTTCAGTTTTCCCAAGGTATATTCCCTAGACTGGTAGTGCCCTTGGCTCTGTAACTCTGTTCTTTACTTGTTTTAGGGAACAGAATGCACACCTCCAGAGAGGCAGTTGGCAATTTACATCCCGCCCATCAGCATAACAAGGCTCCCTGTTCTCCAGGGCCTGTCTTGCCTTTCTTGTTCTTACACATTTTGTGGATGTCCCTTTTGACCGGTGGGAAGTGATACTTCTTTGTAGTGCAGATTTGCATACGCCCTATTTGGCCAAGTGCATCATTGTCGAAGTTGTGCCCCTCTTCCTGTGCTTTAAAGGAGATTCCAACGTACCTCTTGAAATCTGTTTCCTGCTATTCTGCCTCGCTTTCAAGTCCGCCTCGTTGCCTTCCCTCAACAGATTTTTGGACGATAGTTGTCCTTTATTACTCGGCCAGTTTGTGAATTGCTGTGCCCCTGAGCTCCATTTTTCAACTCGTTTTTGGTGAGCTGACCGCAAGTCCAAAATTTTGGTTCAGGACCTATACTGGTTCCCGGTGGGTGGCTGAGAATTTGCTTAATTCTTCTTCCTGCTGGGAAATTACAGTGATATGTGCCCGTCCAAATGCCTAACAGCTACTCTCTCATTGGTTCTCCCTCTTCCGTTTCATCCTCTGCCAAATTGGCAACCTGTGCGAACCAAGAGGTTAAAGGGGCTGTCTCTCCAAGTTGGGAGGTTGATAGTAAAGCAGACGGAAAGTCAAACCGGAGCACCAGGAGAGGGACTATTCGTTGAGTTTTAGAAACCTTTCGTATTCACAGTGTGTCCGTTCTCTAGGTTTCCCACACATGTTATAGCTGTAGTAATATTCCCTTCAACCTGGAGAGTTCGGACCCATGGAATGGGTGCCATGCATTATTGCTTTAAAGGGTCTGCATTTGCTCACCCAATCTCACCAATCGTCTCAGTCCCAAGTGTCCCTCCTTATGCCATATCCAGCTGTCGTTGTAGATAGGGTCATTCCAGCTTTCATCAGAGACCCTGAAGGAATTGTAAATAATTTCCCAGTTTTTTTGTTTTGTTTTTGAAATTCCTTTTTATAGTGGGTTTGAGCTGATTCTCGCTGCCATGTTTATGCCAGTCTAGACACACTTGATTCCCTTACGGAGACATATCAATACATAGGTTTTAAGATTCTTACTAGTCAGATATTTTCCTGTGCGGGAAATATGGGGTTTTGAGTCCCTTTCACTGAGGACGGTGTAGGTCTTGTCTATTCCATAGTTGGTTTTTGGAACGGTACCTGTGCTTATATCAAACTCTGGTTTTATGCATCACCCCACCTCTCCTTCCCCCTTAAGCAGGTATAAGAGTGTTTTCTAAATGTGAGACACTGTTCTCTTTCCTAACTGAGTTCATGTGTAGCCATGTTTACAGGATCTTCATAAGTGATATCTTATGATAAGTTTCTTTTTCTGTGTGACTTATTTCACTTAGAATCATCGTACCTGAATCCACCCATTTTGCTGCTACTGGTCTTATGACATTGATTTCATGGCTGAGGGATATTCCATCGTACGTAAGTACCACAATTTTTTGAACCATGTTTATATTTTCTGGGATACTTAAGGTGTATCCAAGTTGAGGTCCTTGTATGCAGTGCAGCCCTAAATTTTGGGGTGGCTCTGTCTTATTGATTTTCAGTTTTCCCAAGGTATATTCCCTAGACTGGTAGTGACCTTGGCTCTGTAGCTCTGTTCTTTACTTGTTTTAGGGAACAGAATGCACTCCTCCAGAGAGGCAGTTGGCAATTTACATCCCGCCCATCAGCATAACAAGGCTCCCTGTTCTCCAGGGCCTGTCTTGCCTTTCTTGTTCTTACACATTTTGTGGATGTCCCTTTTGACCGGTGGGAAGTGATACTTCTTTGTAGTGCAGATTTGCATTGCCCGCTTGCTTGCTTGGCCAAAAAGGGCGTATGCGTTTTCTCCTGAATATATTCAGGAGAAAACGCATACGCCCTTTATGGCCAAGTGCATCATTGTCGAAGTTGTGCCCCTCTTCCTGTGCTTTAAAGGCGATTCCAACGTACCTCTTGAAATCTGTTTCCTGCTATTCTGCCTCGCTTTCAAGTCCGCCTCGTTGCCTTCCCTCAACAGATTTTTGGACGATAGTTGTCCTTTATTACTCGGCCAGTTTGTGAATTGCTGTGCCCCTGAGCTCCATTTTTCAACTCGTTTTTGGTGAGCTGACCACAAGTCCAAAATTTTGGTTCAGGACCTATACTGGTTCCCGGTGGGTGGCTGAGAATTTGCTTAATTCTTCTTCCTGCCGGGAAATTACAGTGATATGTGCCCGTCCAAATGCCTAACAGCTACTCTCTCATTGGTTCTCCCTCTTCCCTTTCATCCTCTGCCAAATTGGCAACCTGTGCGAACCAAGAGGTTAAAGGGGCTGTCTCTCCAAGTTGGGAGGTTGATAGTAAAGCAGACGGAAAGTCAAACCGGAGCACCAGGAGAGGGACTATTCGTTGAGTTTTAGAAACCTTTCGTATTCACAGTGTGTCCTTTCCCTAGGTTTCCCGCACATGTTATAGCTGTAGTAATATTCCCTTCAACCTGGAGAGTTCGGACCCATGGAATGGGTGCCATGCATTATTGCTTTACAGTGTCTGCATTTGCTCACCCAATCTCACCAATCATCTCAGTCCCAAGTGTCCAGCCTTATGCCACATCCAGCTGTCGTTGTAGATAGGGTCATTCCAGCTTTCATCAGAGACCCTGAAGGAATTGTAAAGAATTTCCCAGTTTTTTTGTTTTGTTTTTGAAATTCCTTTTTATAGTGGGTTTGAGCTGATTCTCGCTGCCATGTTTATGCCAGTCTAGACACACTTGATTCCCTTACGGAGACATATCAATACATAGGTTTTAAGATTCTTACTAGTCAGATATTTTCCTCTGCGGGAAATATGGGGTTTTGAGTCCCTTTCTCTGAGGACGGTGTAGGTCTTGTCTATTCCATAGTTGGTTTTTGGAACGGTACCTGTGCTTATATCAAACTCTGGTTTTATGCATCACCCCACCTCTCCTTCCCCCTTAAGCAGGTATAAGAGTGTTTTCTAAATCTCAGACACTGTTCTCTTTCCTAACTCAGTTCAAGTGTAGCCATGTTTACAGGATTTTCATAAGTGATATCTTATGATAAGTTTCTTTTTCTGTGTAACTTATTTCACTTAGAATCATCGTACCTGAATCCACCCATTTTGTTGCTACTGGTCTTATGACATTGATTTCATGGCTGAGGGATATTCCATCGTACGTAAGTACCACAATTTTTTGAACCATGTTTATATTTTCTGGGATACTTAAGGTGTATCCAAGTTGAGGTCCTTGTATGCAGTGCAGCCCTAAATTTTGGGGTGGCTCTGTCTTATTGATTTTCAGTTTTCCCAAGGTATATTCCCTAGACTGGTAGTGCCCTTGGCTCTGCAGCTCTGTTCTTTACTTGTTTTAGGGAACAGAATGCACACCTCCAGAGAGGCAGTTGGCAATTTACATCCCGTCCATCAGCATAACAAGGCTCCCTGTTCTCCAGGGCCTGTCTTGCCTTTCTTGTTCTTACACATTTTGTGGATGTCCCTTTTGACCGGTGGGAAGTGATACTTCTTTGTAGTGCAGATTTGCATACGCCCTATTTGGCCAAGTGCATCATTGTCGAAGTTGTGCCCCTCTTCCTGTGCTTTAAAGGCGATTCCAACGTACCTCTTGAAACCTGTTTCCTGCTATTCTGCCTCGCTTTCAAGTCCGCCTCGTTGCCTTCCCTCAACAGATTTTTGGACGATAGTTGTCCTTTATTACTCGGCCAGTTTGTGAATTGCTGTGCCCCTGAGCTCCATTTTTCAACTCGTTTTTGGTGAGCTGACCACAAGTCCAAAATTTTGGTTCAGGACCTATACTGGTTCCCGGTGGGTGGCTGAGAATTTGCTTAATTCTTCTTCCTGCCGGGAAATTACAGTGATATGTGCCCGTCCAAATGCCTAACAGCTACTCTCTCATTGGTTCTCCCTCTTCCCTTTCATCCTCTGCCAAATTGGCAACCTGTGCGAACCAAGAGGTTAAAGGGGCTGTCTCTCCAAGTTGGGAGGTTGATAGTAAAGCAGACGGAAAGTCAAACCGGAGCACCAGGAGAGGGACTATTCGTTGAGTTTTAGAAACCTTTCGTATTCACAGTGTGTCCTTTCCCTAGGTTTCCCGCACATGTTATAGCTGTAGTAATATTCCCTTCAACCTGGAGAGTTCGGACCCATGGAATGGGTGCCATGCATTATTGCTTTAAAGGGTCTGCATTTGCTCACCCAATCTCACCAATCGTCTCAGTCCCAAGTGTCCCTCCTTATGCCACATCCAGCTGTCGTTGTAGATAGGGTCATTCCAGCTTTCATCAGAGACCCTGAAGGAATTGTAAAGAATTTCCCAGTTTTTTTGTTTTGTTTTTGAAATTCCTTTTTATAGTGGGTTTGAGCTGATTCTCGCTGCCATGTTTATGCCAGTCTAGACACACTTGATTCCCTTACGGAGACATATCAATACATAGGTTTTAAGATTCTTACTAGTCAGATATTTTCCTCTGCGGGAAATATGGGGTTTTGAGTCCCTTTCACTGAGGACAGTGTAGGTCTTGTCTATTCCATAGTTGGTTTTTGGAACGGTACCTGTGCTTATATCAAACTCTGGTTTTATGCATCACCCCACCTCTCCTTCCCCCTTAAGCAGGTATAAGAGTGTTTTCTAAATGTGCGACACTGTTCTCTTTCCTAACTCAGTTCAAGTGTAGCCATGTTTACAGGATCTTCATAAGTGATATCTTATGATAAGTTTCTTTTTCTGTGTGACTTATTTCACTTAGAATCATCGTACCTGAATCCACCCATTTTGCTGCTACTGGTCTTATGACATTGATTTCATGGCTGAGGGATATTCCATCGTACATAAGTACCACAATTTTTTGAACCATGTTTATATTTTCTGGGATACTTAAGGTGTATCCAAGTTGAGGTCCTTGTATGCAGTGCAGCCCTAAATTTTGGGGTGGCTCTGTCTTATTGATTTTCAATTTTCCCAAGGTATATTCCCTAGACTGGTAGTGCCCTTGGCTCTGTAGCTCTGTTCTTTACTTGTTTTAGGGAACAGAATGCACTCCTCCAGAGAGGCAGTTGGCAATTTACATCCCGCCCATCAGCATAACAAGGCTCCCTGTTCTCCAGGGCCTGTCTTGCCTTTCTTGTTCTTACACATTTTGTGGATGTCCCTTTTGACCGGTTGGAAGTGATACTTCTTTGTAGTGCAGATTTCCATTGCCCGCTTGCTTGCTTGGCCAAAAAGGGCGTAAGCGTTTTCTCCTGAATATATTCAGGAGAAAACGCATACACCCTTTTTGGCCAAGTGCTTCATTGTCGAAGTTGTGCCCCTCTTCCTGTGCTTTAAAGGCGATTCCAACGTACCTCTTGAAATCTGTTTCCTGCTATTCTGCCTCGCTTTCAAGTCCGCCTCGTTGCCTTCCCTCAACAGATTTTTGTACGATAGTTGTCCTTTATTACTCGGCCAGTTTGTGAATTGCTGTGCCCCTGAGCTCCATTTTTCAACTCGTTTTTGGTGAGCTGACCGCAAGTCCAAAATTTTGGTTCAGGACCTATACTGGTTCCCGGTGGGTGGCTGAGAATTTGGTTAATTCTTCTTCCTGCCGGGAAATTACAGTGATATGTGCCCGTCCAAATGCCTAACAGCTACTCTCTCATTGGTTCTCCCTCTTCCCTTTCATCCTCTGCCAAATTGGAAACCTGTGCGAACCAAGAGGTTAAAGGGGCTGTCTCTCCAAGTTGGGAGGTTGATAGTAAAGCAGACGGAAAGTCAAACCGGAGCACCAGGAGAGGGACTATTCGTTGAGTTTTAGAAAGCTTTCCTATTCACAGTGTGTCCGTTCTCTAGGTTTCCCGCACATGTTATAGCTGTAATAATATTCCCTTCAACCTGGAGAGTTCGGACCCATGGAATGGGTGCCATGCATTATTGCTTTAAAGGGTCTGCATTTGCTCACCCAATCTCACCAATCGTCTCAGTCCCAAGTGTCCCTCCTTATGCCACATCCAGCGGTCGTTGTAGATAGGGTCATTCCAGCTTTCATCAGAGACCCTGAAGGAATTGTAAAGAATTTCCCAGTTTTTTTGTTTTGTTTTTGAAATTCCTTTTTATAGTGGGTTTGAGCTGATTCTCGCTGCCATGTTTATGCCAGTCTAGACACACTTGATTCCCTTACGGAGACATATCAATAGATAGGTTTTAAGATTCTTACTAGTCAGATATTTTCCTCTGCGGGAAATATGGGGTTTTGAGTCCCTTTCACTGAGGACGGTGTAGGTCTTGTCTATTCCATAGTTGGTTTTTGGAACGGTACCTGTGCTTATATCAAACTCTGGTTTTATGCATCACCCCACCTCTCCTTCCCCCTTAAGCAGGTATAAGAGTGTTTTCTAAATGTGAGACACTGTTCTCTTTCCTAACTCAGTTCAAGTGTAGCCATGTTTACAGGATCTTCATAAGTGATATCTTATGATAAGTTTCTTTTTCTGTGTGACTTATTTCACTTAGAATCATCGTACCTGAATCCACCCATTTTGCTGCTACTGGTCTTATGACATTGATTTCATGGCTGAGGGATATTCCATCGTACGTAAGTACCACAATTTTTTGAACCATGTTTATATTTTCTGGGATACTTAAGGTGTATCCAAGTTGAGGTCCTTGTATGCAGTGCAGCCCTAAATTTTGGGGTGGCTCTGTCTTATTGATTTTCAGTTTTCCCAAGGTATATTCCCTAGACTGGTAGTGCCCTTGGCTCTGTAGCTCTGTTCTTTACTTGTTTTAGGGAACAGAATGCACTCCTCCAGAGAGGCAGTTGGCAATTTACATCCCGCCCATCAGCATAACAAGGCTCCCTGTTCTCCAGGGCCTGTCTTGCCTTTCTTGTTCTTACACATTTTGTGGATGTCCCTTTTGACCGGTGGGAAGTGGTACTTCTTTGTAGTGCAGATTTGCATTGCCCGCTTGCTTGCTTGCCCAAAAAGGGCGTATGCGTTTTCTCCTGAATATATTCAGGAGAAAACGCATACGCCCTTTTTGGCCAAGTGCATCATTGTCGAAGTTGTGCCCCTCTTCCTGTGCTTTAAAGGTGATTCCAACGTACCTCTTGAAATCTGTTTCCTGCTATTCTGCCTCGCTTTCAAGTCCGCCTCGTTGCCTTCCCTCAACAGATTTTTGGACGATAGTTGTCCTTTATTACTCGGCCAGTTTGTGAATTGCTGTGCCCCTGAGCTCCATTTTTCAACTCGTTTTTGGTGAGCTGACCGCAAGTCCAAAATTTTGGTTCAGGACCTATACTGGTTCCCGGTGGGTGGCTGAGAATTTGGTTAATTCTTCTTCCTGCCGGGAAATTACAGTGATATGTGCCCGTCCAAATGCCTAACAGCTACTCTCTCATTGGTTCTCCCTCTTCCCTTTCATCCTCTGCCAAATTGGAAACCTGTGCGAACCAAGAGGTTAAAGGGGCTGTCTCTCCAAGTTGGGAGGTTGATAGTAAAGTAGACGGAAAGTCAAACTGGAGCACCAGGAGAGGGACTAATCGTTGAGTTTTAGAAACCTTTCGTATTCACAGTGTGTCCGTTCTCTAGGTTTCCCGCACATGTTATAGCTGTAGTAATATTCCCTTCAACCTGGAGAGTTCGGACCCATGGAATGGGTGCCATGCATTATTGCTTTAAAGGGTCTGCATTTGCTCACCCAATCTCACCAATCGTCTCAGTCCCAAGTGTCCCTCCTTATGCCACATCCAGCTTTCGTTGTAGATAGGGTCATTCCAGCTTTCATCAGAGACCATGAAGGAATTGTAAAGAATTTCCCAGTTTTTTTGTTTTGTTTTTGAAATTCCTTTTTATAGTGGGTTTGAGCTGATTCTCGCTGCCATGTTTATGCCAGTCTAGACACACTTGATTCCCTTACGGAGACATATCAATAGATAGGTTTTAAGATTCTTACTAGTCATATATTTTCCTCTGCGGGAAATATGGGGTTTTGAGTCCCTTTCACTGAGGACGGTGTAGGTCTTGTCTATTCCATAGTTGGTTTTTGGAACGGTACCTGTGCTTATATCAAACTCTGGTTTTATGCATCACCCCACCTCTCCTTCCCCCTTAAGCAGGTATAAGAGTGTTTTCTAAATGTGAGACACTGTTCTCTTTCCTAACTCAGTTCAAGTGTAGCCATGTTTACAGGATCTTCATAAGTGATATCTTATGATAAGTTTCTTTTTCTGTGTGACTTATTTCACTTAGAATCATCGTACCTGAATCCACCCATTTTGCTGCTACTGGTCTTATGACATTGATTTCATGGCTGAGGGATATTCCATCGTACGTAAGTACCACAATTTTTTGAACCATGTTTATATTTTCTGGGATACTTAAGGTGTATCCAAGTTGAGGTCCTTGTATGCAGTGCAGCCCTAAATTTTGGGGTGGCTCTGTCTTATTGATTTTCAGTTTTCCCAAGGTATATTCCCTACACTGGTAGTGCCCTTGGCTCTGTAGCTCTGTTCTTTACTTGTTTTAGGGAACAGAATGCACTCCTCTGGAGAGGCAGTTGGCAATTTACATCCCGCCCATCAGCATAACAAGGCTCCCTGTTCTCCAGGGACTGTCTTGCCTTTCTTGTTCTTACACATTTTGTGGATGTCCCTTTTGACCGGTGGGAAGTGATACTTCTTTGTAGTGCAGATTTGCATTGCCCGCTTGCTTGCTTGCCCAAAAAGGGCGTATGCGTTTTCTCCTGAATATATTCAGGAGAAAACGCATACGCCCTTTTTGGCCAAGTGCATCATTGTCGAAGTTGTGCCCCTCTTCCTGTGCTTTAAAGGCGATTCCAACGTACCTCTTGAAATCTGTTTCCTGCTATTCTGCCTCGCTTTCAAGTGCGCCTCGTTGCCTTCCCTCAACAGATTTTTGGACGATAGTTGTCCTTTATTACTCGGCCAGTTTGTGAATTGCTGTGCCCCTGAGCTCCATTTTTCAACTCGTTTTTGGTGAGCTGACCGCAAGTCCAAAATTTTGGTTCAGGACCTATACTGGTTCCCGGTGGGTGGCTGAGAATTTGGTTAATTCTTCTTCCTGCCGGGAAATTACAGTGATATGTGCCCGTCCAAATGCCTAACAGCTACTCTCTCATTGGTTCTCCCTCTTCCCTTTCATCCTCTGCCAAATTGGCATCCTGTGCGAACCAGGAGGTTAAAGGGGCTGTCTCTCCAAGTTGGGAGGTTGATAGTAAAGCAGACGGAAAGTCAAACCGGAGCACCAGGAGAGGGACTATTCGTTGAGTTTTAGAAACCTTTCGTATTCACAGTGTGTCCGTTCTCTAGGTTTCCCGCACATGTTATAGCTGTAGTAATATTCCCTTCAACCTGGAGAGTTCGGACCCATGGAATGGGTGCCATGCATTATTGCTTTAAAGGGTCTGCATTTGCTCACCCAATCTCACCAATCGTCTCAGTCCTATGTGTCCCTCCTTATGCCACATCCAGCTGTCATTGTAGATAGGGTCATTCCAGCTTTCATCAGAGACCCTGAAGGAATTGTAAAGAATTTCCCAGTTTTTTTGTTTTGTTTTTGAAATTCCTTTTTATAGTGGGTTTGAGCTGATTCTCGCTGCCATGTTTATGCCAGTCTAGACACACTTGATTCCCTTACGGAGACATATCAATACATAGGTTTTAAGATTCTTACTGGTCAGATATTTTCCTCTGTGGGAAATATGGGGTTTTGAGTCCCTTTCACTGAGGACGGTGTAGTTCTTGTCTATTCCATAGTTGGTTTTTGGAACGGTACCTGTGCTTATATCAAACTCTGGTTTTATGCATCACCCCACCTCTCCTTCCCCCTTAAGCAGGTATAAGAGTGTTTTCTAAATGTGAGACACTGTTCTCTTTCCTAACTCAGTTCAAGTGTAGCCATGTTTACAGGATCTTCATAAGTGATATCTTATGATAAGTTTCTTTTTCTGTGTGACTTATTTCACTTAGAATCATCGTACCTGAATCCACCCATTTTGCTGCTACTGGTCTTATGACATTGATTTCATGGCTGAGGGATATTCCATCGTACGTAAGTACCACAATTTTTTGAACCATGTTTATATTTTCTGGGATACTTAAGGTGTATCCAAGTTGAGGTCCTTGTATGCAGTGCAGCCCTAAATTTTGGGGTGGCTCTGTCTTATTGATTTTCAGTTTTCCCAAGGTATATTCCCTAGACTGGTAGTGCCCTTGGCTCTGTAGCTCTGTTCTTTACTTGTTTTAGGGAACAGAATGCACTCCTCCAGAGAGGCAGTTGGCAATTTACATCCCGCCCATCAGCATAACAAGGCTCCCTGTTCTCCAGGGCCTGTCTTGCCTTTCTTGTTCTTACACATTTTGTGGATGTCCCTTTTGACCGGTGGGAAGTGATACTTCTTTGTAGTGCAGATTTGCATTGCCCGCTTGCTTGCTTGGCCAAAAAGGGCGTATGCGTTTTCTCCTGAATATATTCAGGAGAAAACGCATACGCCCTTTTTGGCCAAGTGCATCATTGTCGAAGTTGTGCCCCTCTTCCTGTGCTTTAAAGGCGATTCCAACGTACCTCTTGAAATCTGTTTCCTGCTATTCTGCCTCGCTTTCAAGTCCGCCTCGTTGCCTTCCCTCAACAGATTTTTGGACGATAGTTGTCCTTTATTACTCGGCCAGTTTGTGAATTGCTGTGCCCCTGAGCTCCATTTTTCAACTCGTTTTTGGTGAGCTGACCGCAAGTCCAAAATTTTGGTTCAGGACCTATACTGGTTCCCGGTGGGTGGCTGAGAATTTGGTTAATTCTTCTTCCTGCCGGGAAATTACAGTGATATGTGCCCGTCCAAATGCCTAACAGCTACTCTCTCATTGGTTCTCCCTCTTCCCTTTCATCCTCTGCCAAATTGGCATCCTGTGCGAACCAGGAGGTTAAAGGGGCTGTCTCTCCAAGTTGGGAGGTTGATAGTAAAGCAGACGGAAAGTCAAACCGGAGCACCAGGAGAGGGACTATTCGTTGAGTTTTAGAAACCTTTCGTATTCACAGTGTGTCCGTTCTCTAGGTTTCCCGCACATGTTATAGCTGTAGTAATATTCCCTTCAACCTGGAGAGTTCGGACCCATGGAATGGGTGCCATGCATTATTGCTTTAAAGGGTCTGCATTTGCTCACCCAATCTCACCAATCGTCTCAGTCCTATGTGTCCCTCCTTATGCCACATCCAGCTGTCATTGTAGATAGGGTCATTCCAGCTTTCATCAGAGACCCTGAAGGAATTGTAAAGAATTTCCCAGTTTTTTTGTTTTGTTTTTGAAATTCCTTTTTATAGTGGGTTTGAGCTGATTCTCGCTGCCATGTTTATGCCAGTCTAGACACACTTGATTCCCTTACGGAGACATATCAATACATAGGTTTTAAGATTCTTACTGGTCAGATATTTTCCTCTGTGGGAAATATGGGGTTTTGAGTCCCTTTCACTGAGGACGGTGTAGTTCTTGTCTATTCCATAGTTGGTTTTTGGAACGGTACCTGTGCTTATATCAAACTCTGGTTTTATGCATCACCCCACCTCTCCTTCCCCCTTAAGCAGGTATAAGAGTGTTTTCTAAATGTGAGACACTGTTCTCTTTCCTAACTCAGTTCAAGTGTAGCCATGTTTACAGGATCTTCATAAGTGATATCTTATGATAAGTTTCTTTTTCTGTGTGACTTATTTCACTTAGAATCATCGTACCTGAATCCACCCATTTTGCTGCTACTGGTCTTATGACATTGATTTCATGGCTGAGGGATATTCCATCGTACGTAAGTACCACAATTTTTTGAACCATGTTTATATTTTCTGGGATACTTAAGGTGTATCCAAGTTGAGGTCCTTGTATGCAGTGCAGCCCTAAATTTTGGGGTGGCTCTGTCTTATTGATTTTCAGTTTTCCCAAGGTATATTCCCTAGACTGGTAGTGCCCTTGGCTCTGTAGCTCTGTTCTTTACTTGTTTTAGGGAACAGAATGCACTCCTCCAGAGAGGCAGTTGGCAATTTACATCCCGCCCATCAGCATAACAAGGCTCCCTGTTCTCCAGGGCCTGTCTTGCCTTTCTTGTTCTTACACATTTTGTGGATGTCCCTTTTGACCGGTGGGAAGTGATACTTCTTTGTAGTGCAGATTTGCATTGCCCGCTTGCTTGCTTGGCCAAAAAGGGCGTATGCGTTTTCTCCTGAATATATTCAGGAGAAAACGCATACGCCCTTTTTGGCCAAGTGCATCATTGTCGAAGTTGTGCCCCTCTTCCTGTGCTTTAAAGGCGATTCCAACGTACCTCTTGAAATCTGTTTCCTGCTATTCTGCCTCGCTTTCAAGTCCGCCTCGTTGCCTTCCCTCAACAGATTTTTGGACGATAGTTGTCCTTTATTACTCGGCCAGTTTGTGAATTGCTGTGCCCCTGAGCTCCATTTTTCAACTCGTTTTTGGTGAGCTGACCGCAAGTCCAAAATTTTGGTTCAGGACCTATACTGGTTCCCGGTGGGTGGCTGAGAATTTGGTTAATTCTTCTTCCTGCCGGGAAATTACAGTGATATGTGCCCGTCCAAATGCCTAACAGCTACTCTCTCATTGGTTCTCCCTCTTCCCTTTCATCCTCTGCCAAATTGGCAACCTGTGCGAACCAAGAGGTTAAAGGGGCTGTCTCTCCAAGTTGGGAGGTTGATAGTAAAGTAGACGGAAAGTCAAACCGGAGCACCAGGAGAGGGACTATTCGTTGAGTTTTAGAAACCTTTCGTATTCACAGTGTGTCCGTTCTCTAGGTTTCCCGCACATGTTATAGCTGTAGTAATATTCCCTTCAACCTGGAGAGTTCGGACCCATGGAATGGGTGCCATGCATTATTGCTTTAAAGGGTCTGCATTTGCTCACCCAATCTCACCAATCGTCTCAGTCCCAAGTGTCCCTCCTTATGCCACATCCAGCTTTCGTTGTAGATAGGGTCATTCCAGCTTTCATCAGAGACCCTGAAGGAATTGTAAAGAATTTCCCAGTTTTTTTGTTTTGTTTTTGAAATTCCTTTTTATAGTGGGTTTGAGCTGATTCTCGCTGCCATGTTTATGCCAGTCTAGACACACTTGATTCCCTTACGGAGACATATCAATAGATAGGTTTTAAGATTCTTACTAGTCAGATATTTTCCTCTGCGGGAAATATGGGGTTTTGAGTCCCTTTCACTGAGGACGGTGTAGGTCTTGTCTATTCCATAGTTGGTTTTTGGAACGGTACCTGTGCTTATATCAAACTCTGGTTTTATGCATCACCCCACCTCTCCTTCCCCCTTAAGCAGGTATAAGAGTGTTTTCTAAATGTGAGACACTGTTCTCTTTCCTAACTCAGTTCAAGTGTAGCCATGTTTACAGGATCTTCATAAGTGATATCTTATGATAAGTTTCTTTTTCTGTGTGACTTATTTCACTTAGAATCATCGTACCTGAATCCACCCATTTTGCTGCTACTGGTCTTATGACATTGATTTCATGGCTGAGGGATATTCCATCGTACGTAAGTACCACAATTTTTTGAACCATGTTTATATTTTCTGGGATACTTAAGGTGTATCCAAGTTGAGGTCCTTGTATGCAGTGCAGCCCTAAATTTTGGGGTGGCTCTGTCTTATTGATTTTCAGTTTTCCCAAGGTATATTCCCTAGACTGGTAGTGCCCTTGGCTCTGTAGCTCTGTTCTTTACTTGTTTTAGGGAACAGAATGCACTCCTCCGGAGAGGCAGTTGGCAATTTACATCCCGCCCATCAGCATAACAAGGCTCCCTGTTCTCCAGGGCCTGTCTTGCCTTTCTTGTTCTTACACATTTTGTGGATGTCCCTTTTGACCGGTGGGAAGTGATACTTCTTTGTAGTGCAGATTTGCATTGCCCGCTTGCTTGCTTGCCCAAAAAGGGCGTATGCGTTTTCTCCTGAATATATTCAGGAGAAAACGCATACGCCCTTTTTGGCCAAGTGCATCATTGTCGAAGTTGTGCCCCTCTTCCTGTGCTTTAAAGGCGATTCCAACGTACCTCTTGAAATCTGTTTCCTGCTATTCTGCCTCGCTTTCAAGTCCGCCTCGTTGCCTTCCCTCAACAGATTTTTGGACGATAGTTGTCCTTTATTACTCGGCCAGTTTGTGAATTGCTGTGCCCCTGAGCTCCATTTTTCAACTCGTTTTTGGTGAGCTGACCGCAAGTCCAAAATTTTGGTTCAGGACCTATACTGGTTCCTGGTGGGTGGCTGAGAATTTGGTTAATTCTTCTTCCTGCCGGGAAATTACAGTGATATGTGCCCGTCCAAATGCCTAACAGCTACTCTCTCATTGGTTCTCCCTCTTCCCTTTCATCCTCTGCCAAATTGGCATCCTGTGCGAACCAGGAGGTTAAAGGGGCTGTCTCTCCAAGTTGGGAGGTTGATAGTAAAGCAGACGGAAAGTCAAACCGGAGCACCAGGAGAGGGACTATTCGTTGAGTTTTAGAAACCTTTCGTATTCACAGTGTGTCCGTTCTCTAGGTTTCCCGCACATGTTATAGCTGTAGTAATATTCCCTTCAACCTGGAGAGTTCGGACCCATGGAATGGGTGCCATGCATTATTGCTTTAAAGGGTCTGCATTTGCTCACCCAATCTCACCAATCGTCTCAGTCCTATGTGTCCCTCCTTATGCCACATCCAGCTGTCATTGTAGATAGGGTCATTCCAGCTTTCATCAGAGACCCTGAAGGAATTGTAAAGAATTTCCCAGTTTTTTTGTTTTGTTTTTGAAATTCCTTTTTATAGTGGGTTTGAGCTGATTCTCGCTGCCATGTTTATGCCAGTCTAGACACACTTGATTCCCTTACGGAGACATATCAATACATAGGTTTTAAGATTCTTACTGGTCAGATATTTTCCTCTGTGGGAAATATGGGGTTTTGAGTCCCTTTCACTGAGGACGGTGTAGTTCTTGTCTATTCCATAGTTGGTTTTTGGAACGGTACCTGTGCTTATATCAAACTCTGGTTTTATGCATCACCCCACCTCTCCTTCCCCCTTAAGCAGGTATAAGAGTGTTTTCTAAATGTGAGACACTGTTCTCTTTCCTAACTCAGTTCAAGTGTAGCCATGTTTACAGGATCTTCATAAGTGATATCTTATGATAAGTTTCTTTTTCTGTGTGACTTATTTCACTTAGAATCATCGTACCTGAATCCACCCATTTTGCTGCTACTGGTCTTATGACATTGATTTCATGGCTGAGGGATATTCCATCATACGTAAGTACCACAATTTTTTGAACCATGTTTATATTTTCTGGGATACTTAAGGTGTATCCAAGTTGAGGTCCTTGTATGCAGTGCAGCCCTAAATTTTGGGGTGGCTCTGTCTTATTGATTTTCAGTTTTCCCAAGGTATATTCCCTAGACTGGTAGTGCCCTTGGCTCTGTAGCTCTGTTCTTTACTTGTTTTAGGGAACAGAATGCACTCCTCCAGAGAGGCAGTTGGCAATTTACATCCCGCCCATCAGCATAACAAGGCTCCCTGTTCTCCAGGGCCTGTCTTGCCTTTCTTGTTCTTACACATTTTGTGGATGTCCCTTTTGACCGGTGGGAAGTGATACTTCTTTGTAGTGCAGATTTGCATTGCCCGCTTGCTTGCTTGGCCAAAAAGGGCGTATGCGTTTTCTCCTGAATATATTCAGGAGAAAACGCATACGCCCTTTTAGGCCAAGTGCATCATTGTCGAAGTTGTGCCCCTCTTCCTGTGCTTTAAAGGCGATTCCAACGTACCTCTTGAAATCTGTTTCCTGCTATTCTGCCTCGCTTTCAAGTGCGCCTCGTTGCCTTCCCTCAACAGATTTTTGGACGATAGTTGTCCTTTACTACTCGGCCAGTTTGTGAATTGCTGTGCCCCTGAGCTCCATTTTTCAACTCGTTTTTGGTGAGCTGACCACAAGTCCAAAATTTTGGTTCAGGACCTATACTGGCTCCCGGTGGGTGGCTGAGAATTTGGTTAATTCTTCTTCCTGCCGGGAAATTACAGTGATATGTGCCCGTCCAAATGCCTAACAGCTAC
This sequence comes from Hyperoodon ampullatus, assembly GCF_949752795.1. Taxonomy (NCBI): domain Eukaryota; kingdom Metazoa; phylum Chordata; class Mammalia; order Artiodactyla; family Ziphiidae; genus Hyperoodon; species Hyperoodon ampullatus. The sequence continues at coordinate 1,058,043 of NW_027640805.1, read as the reverse complement.
TCTCTCATTGGTTCTCCCTCTTCCCTTTCATCCTCTGCCAAATTGGCATCCTGTGCGAACCAGGAGGTTAAAGGGGCTGTCTCTCCAAGTTGGGAGGTTGATAGTAAAGCAGACGGAAAGTCAAACCGGAGCACCAGGAGAGGGACTATTCGTTGAGTTTTAGAAACCTTTCGTATTCACAGTGTGTCCGTTCTCTAGGTTTCCCGCACATGTTATAGCTGTAGTAATATTCCCTTCAACCTGGAGAGTTCGGACCCATGGAATGGGTGCCATGCATTATTGCTTTAAAGGGTCTGCATTTGCTCACCCAATCTCACCAATCGTCTCAGTCCCAAGTGTCCCTCCTTATGCCACATCCAGCTGTCGTTGTAGATAGGGTCATTCCAGCTTTCATCAGAGACCCTGAAGGAATTGTAAATAATTTCCCAGTTTTTTTGTTTTGTTTTTGAAATTCCTTTTTATAGTGGGTTTGAGCTGATTCTCGCTGCCATGTTTATGCCAGTCTAGACACACTTGATTCCCTTACGGAGACATATCAATAGATAGGTTTTAAGATTCTTACTAGTCAGATATTTTCCTCTGCGGGAAATATGGGGTTTTGAGTCCCTTTCACTGAGGACGGTGTAGGTCTTGTCTATTCCATAGTTGGTTTTTGGAACGGTACCTGTGCTTATATCAAACTCTGGTTTTATGCATCACCCCACCTCTCCTTCCCCCTTAAGCAGGCATAAGAGTGTTTTCTAAATGTGAGACACTGTTCTCTTTCCTAACTCAGTTCAAGTGTAGCCATGTTTACAGGATCTTCATAAGTGATATCTTATGATAAGTTTCTTTTTCTCTGTGACTTCTTTCACTTAGAATCATCGTACCTGAATCCACCCATTTTGCTGCTACTGGTCTTATGACATTGATTTCATGGCTGAGGGATATTCCATCGTACGTAAGTACCACAATTTTTTGAACCATGTTTATATTTTCTGGGATACTTAAGGTGTATCCAAGTTGAGGTCCTTGTATGCAGTGCAGCCCTAAATTTTGGGTTGGCTGTGTCTTATTGATTTTCAGTTTTCCCAAGGTATATTCCCTAGACTGGTAGTGCCCTTGGCTCTGTAGCTCTGTTCTTTACTTGTTTTAGGGAACAGAATGCACTCCTCCGGAGAGGCAGTTGGCAATTTACATCCCGCCCATCAGCATAACAAGGCTCCCTGTTCTCCAGGGCCTGTCTTGCCTTTCTTGTTCTTACACATTTTGTGGATGTCCCTTTTGACCGGTGGGAAGTGATACTTCTTTGTAGTGCAGATTTGCATTGCCCGCTTGCTTGCTTGCCCAAAAAGGGCGTATGCGTTTTCTCCTGAATATATTCAGGAGAAAACGCATACGCCCTTTTTGGCCAAGTGCATCATTGTCGACGTTGTGCCCCTCTTCCTGTGCTTTAAAGGCGATTCCAACGTACCTCTTGAAATCTGTTTCCTGCTATTCTGCCTCGCTTTCAAGTCCGCCTCGTTGCCTTCCCTCAACAGATTTTTGGACGATAGTTGTCCTTTATTACTCGGCCAGTTTGTGAATTGCTGTGCCCCTGAGCTCCATTTTTCAACTCGTTTTTGGTGAGCTGACCGCAAGTCCAAAATTTTGGTTCAGGACCTATACTGGTTCCCGGTGGGTGGCTGAGAATTTGCTTAATTCTTCTTCCTGCCGGGAAATTACAGTGATATGTGCCCGTCCAAATGCCTAACAGCTACTCTCTCATTGGTTCTCCCTCTTCCCTTTCATCCTCTGCCAAATTGGCATCCTGTGCGAACCAGGAGGTTAAAGGGGCTGTCTCTCCAAGTTGGGAGGTTGATAGTAAAGCAGACGGAAAGTCAAACCGGAGCACCAGGAGAGGGACTATTCGTTGAGTTTTAGAAACCTTTCGTATTCACAGTGTGTCCGTTCTCTAGGTTTCCCGCACATGTTATAGCTGTAGTAATATTCCCTTCAACCTGGAGAGTTCGGACCCATGGAATGGGTGCCATGCATTATTGCTTTAAAGGGTCTGCATTTGCTCACCCAATCTCACCAATCGTCTCAGTCCTATGTGTCCCTCCTTATGCCACATCCAGCTGTCATTGTAGATAGGGTCATTCCAGCTTTCATCAGAGACCCTGAAGGAATTGTAAAGAATTTCCCAGTTTTTTTGTTTTGTTTTTGAAATTCCTTTTTATAGTGGGTTTGAGCTGATTCTCGCTGCCATGTTTATGCCAGTCTAGACACACTTGATTCCCTTACGGAGACATATCAATACATAGGTTTTAAGATTCTTACTGGTCAGATATTTTCCTCTGTGGGAAATATGGGGTTTTGAGTCCCTTTCACTGAGGACGGTGTAGTTCTTGTCTATTCCATAGTTGGTTTTTGGAACGGTACCTGTGCTTATATCAAACTCTGGTTTTATGCATCACCCCACCTCTCCTTCCCCCTTAAGCAGGTATAAGAGTGTTTTCTAAATGTGAGACACTGTTCTCTTTCCTAACTCAGTTCAAGTGTAGCCATGTTTACAGGATCTTCATAAGTGATATCTTATGATAAGTTTCTTTTTCTGTGTGACTTATTTCACTTAGAATCATCGTACCTGAATCCACCCATTTTGCTGCTACTGGTCTTATGACATTGATTTCATGGCTGAGGGATATTCCATCGTACGTAAGTACCACAATTTTTTGAACCATGTTTATATTTTCTGGGATACTTAAGGTGTATCCAAGTTGAGGTCCTTGTATGCAGTGCAGCCCTAAATTTTGGGGTGGCTCTGTCTTATTGATTTTCAGTTTTCCCAAGGTATATTCCCTAGACTGGTAGTGCCCTTGGCTCTGTAGCTCTGTTCTTTACTTGTTTTAGGGAACAGAATGCACTCCTCCAGAGAGGCAGTTGGCAATTTACATCCCGCCCATCAGCATAACAAGGCTCCCTGTTCTCCAGGGCCTGTCTTGCCTTTCTTGTTCTTACACATTTTGTGGATGTCCCTTTTGACCGGTGGGAAGTGATACTTCTTTGTAGTGCAGATTTGCATTGCCCGCTTGCTTGCTTGGCCAAAAAGGGCGTATGCGTTTTCTCCTGAATATATTCAGGAGAAAACGCATACGCCCTTTTTGGCCAAGTGCATCATTGTCGAAGTTGTGCCCCTCTTCCTGTGCTTTAAAGGCGATTCCAACGTACCTCTTGAAATCTGTTTCCTGCTGTTCTGCCTCGCTTTCAAGTCCGCCTCGTTGCCTTCCCTCAACAGATTTTTGGACGATAGTTGTCCTTTATTACTCGGCCAGTTTGTGAATTGCTGCGCCCCTGAGCTCCATTTTTCAACTCGTTTTTGGTGAGCTGACCGCAAGTCCAAAATTTTGGTTCAGGACCTATACTGGTTCCCGGTGGGTGGCTGAGAATTTGGTTAATTCTTCTTCCTGCCGGGAAATTACAGTGATATGTGCCCGTCCAAATGCCTAACAGCTACTCTCTCATTGGTTCTCCCTCTTCCCTTTCATCCTCTGCCAAATTGGAAACCTGTGCGAACCAAGAGGTTAAAGGGGCTGTCTCTCCAAGTTGGGAGGTTGATAGTAAAGTAGACGGAAAGTCAAACTGGAGCACCAGGAGAGGGACTATTCGTTGAGTTTTAGAAACCTTTCGTATTCACAGTGTGTCCGTTCTCTAGGTTTCCCGCACATGTTATAGCTGTAATAATATTCCCTTCAACCTGGAGAGTTCGGACCCATGGAATGGGTGCCATGCATTATTGCTTTAAAGGGTCTGCATTTGCTCACCCAATCTCACCAATCGTCTCAGTCCCAAGTGTCCCTCCTTATGCCACATCCAGCTGTCGTTGTAGATAGGGTCATTCCAGCTTTCATCAGAGACCCTGAAGGAATTGTAAAGAATTTCCCAGTTTTTTTGTTTTGTTTTTGAAATTCCTTTTTATAGTGGGTTTGAGCTGATTCTCGCTGCCATGTTTATGCCAGTCTAGACACACTTGATTCCCTTACGGAGACATATCAATACATAGGTTTTAAGATTCTTACTGGTCAGATATTTTCCTCTGTGGGAAATATGGGGTTTTGAGTCCCTTTCACTGAGGACGGTGTAGTTCTTGTCTATTCCATAGTTGGTTTTTGGAACGGTACTTGTGCTTATATCAAACTCTGGTTTTATGCATCACCCCACCTCTCCTTCCCCCTTAAGCAGGTATAAGAGTGTTTTCTAAATGTGAGACACTGTTCTCTTTCCTAACTCAGTTCAAGTGTAGCCATGTTTACAGGATCTTCATAAGTGATATCTTATGATAAGTTTCTTTTTCTGTGTGACTTATTTCACTTAGAATCATCGTACCTGAATCCACCCATTTTGCTTCTACTGGTCTTATGACATTGATTTCATGGCTGAGGGATATTCCATCGTACGTAAGTACCACAATTTTTTGAACCATGTTTATATTTTCTGGGATACTTAAGGTGTATCCAAGTTGAGGTCCTTGTATGCAGTGCAGCCCTAAATTTTGGGGTGGCTCTGTCTTATTGATTTTCAGTTTTCCCAAGGTATATTCCCTAGACTGGTAGTGACCTTGGCTCTGTAGCTCTGTTCTTTACTTGTTTTAGGGAACAGAATGCACTCCTCCAGAGAGGCAGTTGGCAATTTACATCCCGCCCATCAGCATAACAAGGCTCCCTGTTCTCCAGGGCCTGTCTTGCCTTTCTTGTTCTTACACATTTTGTGGATGTCCCTTTTGACCGGTGGGAAGTGATACTTCTTTGTAGTGCAGATTTGCATTGCCCGCTTGCTTGCTTGGCCAAAAAGGGCGTATGCGTTTTCTCCTGAATATATTCAGGAGAAAACGCATACGCCCTTTTTGGCCAAGTGCATCATTGTCGAAGTTGTGCCCCTCTTCCTGTGCTTTAAAGGCGATTCCAACGTACCTCTTGAAATCTGTTTCCTGCTATTCTGCCTCGCTTTCAAGTCCGCCTCGTTGCCTTCCCTCAACAGATTTTTGGACGATAGTTGTCCTTTATTACTCGGCCAGTTTGTGAATTGCTGCGCCCCTGAGCTCCATTTTTCAACTCGTTTTTGGTGAGCTGACCGCAAGTCCAAAATTTTGGTTCAGGACCTATACTGGTTCCTGGTGGGTGGCTGAGAATTTGGTTAATTCTTCTTCCTGCCGGGAAATTACAGTGATATGTGCCCGTCCAAATGCCTAACAGCTACTCTCTCATTGGTTCTCCCTCTTCCCTTTCATCCTCTGCCAAATTGGAAACCTGTGCGAACCAAGAGGTTAAAGGGGCTGTCTCTCCAAGTTGGGAGGTTGATAGTAAAGTAGACGGAAAGTCAAACTGGAGCACCAGGAGAGGGACTATTCGTTGAGTTTTAGAAACCTTTCATATTCACAGTGTGTCCGTTCTCTAGGTTTCCCGCACATGTTATAGCTGTAATAATATTCCCTTCAACCTGGAGAGTTCGGACCCATGGAATGGGTGCCATGCATTATTGCTTTAAAGGGTCTGCATTTGCTCACCCAATCTCACCAATCGTCTCAGTCCCAAGTGTCCCTCCTTATGCCACATCCAGCTGTCGTTGTAGATAGGGTCATTCCAGCTTTCATCAGAGACCCTGAAGGAATTGTAAAGAATTTCCCAGTTTTTTTGTTTTGTTTTTGAAATTCCTTTTTATAGTGGGTTTGAGCTGATTCTCGCTGCCATGTTTATGCCAGTCTAGACACACTTGATTCCCTTACGGAGACATATCAATACATAGGTTTTAAGATTCTTACTAGTCAGATATTTTCCTCTGCGGGAAATATGGGGTTTTGAGTCCCTTTCACTGAGGACGGTGTAGGTCTTGTCTATTCCATAGTTGGTTTTTGGAACGGTACCTGTGCTTATATCAAACTCTGGTTTTATGCATCACCCCACCTCTCCTTCCCCCTTAAGCAGGTATAAGAGTGTTTTCTAAATGTGAGACACTGTTCTCTTTCCTAACTCAGTTCAAGTGTAGCCATGTTTACAGGATCTTCATAAGTGATATCTTATGATAAGTTTCTTTTTCTGTGTGACTTATTTCACTTAGAATCATCGTACCTGAATCCACCCATTTTGCTGCTACTGGTCTTATGACATTGATTTCATGGCTGAGGGATATTCCATCGTACGTAAGTACCACAATTTTTTGAACCATGTTTATATTTTCTGGGATACTTAAGGTGTATCCAAGTTGAGGTCCTTGTATGCAGTGCAGCCCTAAATTTTGGGGTGGCTCTGTCTTATTGATTTTCAGTTTTCCCAAGGTATATTCCCTAGACTGGTAGTGCCCTTGGCTCTGTAGCTCTGTTCTTTACTTGTTTTAGGGAACAGAATGCACTCCTCCAGAGAGGCAGTTGGCAATTTACATCCCGCCCATCAGCATAACAAGGCTCCCTGTTCTCCAGGGCCTGTCTTGCCTTTCTTGTTCTTACACATTTTGTGGATGTCCCTTTTGACCGGTGGGAAGTGGTACTTCTTTGTAGTGCAGATTTGCATTGCCCGCTTGCTTGCTTGGCCAAAAAGGGCGTATGCGTTTTCTCCTGAATATATTCAGGAGAAAACGCATACGCCCTTTTTGGCCAAGTGCATCATTGTCGAAGTTGTGCCCCTCTTCCTGTGCTTTAAAGGCGATTCCAACGTACCTCTTGAAATCTGTTTCCTGCTGTTCTGCCTCGCTTTCAAGTCCGCCTCGTTGCCTTCCCTCAACAGATTTTTGGACGATAGTTGTCCTTTATTACTCGGCCAGTTTGTGAATTGCTGCGCCCCTGAGCTCCATTTTTCAACTCGTTTTTGGTGAGCTGACCGCAAGTCCAAAATTTTGGTTCAGGACCTATACTGGTTCCCGGTGGGTGGCTGAGAATTTGGTTAATTCTTCTTCCTGCCGGGAAATTACAGTGATATGTGCCCGTCCAAATGCCTAACAGCTACTCTCTCATTGGTTCTCCCTCTTCCCTTTCATCCTCTGCCAAATTGGAAACCTGTGCGAACCAAGAGGTTAAAGGGGCTGTCTCTCCAAGTTGGGAGGTTGATAGTAAAGTAGACGGAAAGTCAAACTGGAGCACCAGGAGAGGGACTATTCGTTGAGTTTTAGAAACCTTTCGTATTCACAGTGTGTCCGTTCTCTAGGTTTCCCGCACATGTTATAGCTGTAATAATATTCCCTTCAACCTGGAGAGTTCGGACCCATGGAATGGGTGCCATGCATTATTGCTTTAAAGGGTCTGCATTTGCTCACCCAATCTCACCAATCGTCTCAGTCCCAAGTGTCCCTCCTTATGCCACATCCAGCTGTCGTTGTAGATAGGGTCATTCCAGCTTTCATCAGAGACCCTGAAGGAATTGTAAAGAATTTCCCAGTTTTTTTGTTTTGTTTTTGAAATTCCTTTTTATAGTGGGTTTGAGCTGATTCTCGCTGCCATGTTTATGCCAGTCTAGACACACTTGATTCCCTTACGGAGACATATCAATACATAGGTTTTAAGATTCTTACTGGTCAGATATTTTCCTCTGTGGGAAATATGGGGTTTTGAGTCCCTTTCACTGAGGACGGTGTAGTTCTTGTCTATTCCATAGTTGGTTTTTGGAACGGTACTTGTGCTTATATCAAACTCTGGTTTTATGCATCACCCCACCTCTCCTTCCCCCTTAAGCAGGTATAAGAGTGTTTTCTAAATGTGAGACACTGTTCTCTTTCCTAACTCAGTTCAAGTGTAGCCATGTTTACAGGATCTTCATAAGTGATATCTTATGATAAGTTTCTTTTTCTGTGTGACTTATTTCACTTAGAATCATCGTACCTGAATCCACCCATTTTGCTTCTACTGGTCTTATGACATTGATTTCATGGCTGAGGGATATTCCATCGTACGTAAGTACCACAATTTTTTGAACCATGTTTATATTTTCTGGGATACTTAAGGTGTATCCAAGTTGAGGTCCTTGTATGCAGTGCAGCCCTAAATTTTGGGGTGGCTCTGTCTTATTGATTTTCAGTTTTCCCAAGGTATATTCCCTAGACTGGTAGTGACCTTGGCTCTGTAGCTCTGTTCTTTACTTGTTTTAGGGAACAGAATGCACTCCTCCAGAGAGGCAGTTGGCAATTTACATCCCGCCCATCAGCATAACAAGGCTCCCTGTTCTCCAGGGCCTGTCTTGCCTTTCTTGTTCTTACACATTTTGTGGATGTCCCTTTTGACCGGTGGGAAGTGATACTTCTTTGTAGTGCAGATTTGCATTGCCCGCTTGCTTGCTTGGCCAAAAAGGGCGTATGCGTTTTCTCCTGAATATATTCAGGAGAAAACGCATACGCCCTTTTTGGCCAAGTGCATCATTGTCGAAGTTGTGCCCCTCTTCCTGTGCTTTAAAGGCGATTCCAACGTACCTCTTGAAATCTGTTTCCTGCTATTCTGCCTCGCTTTCAAGTCCGCCTCGTTGCCTTCCCTCAACAGATTTTTGGACGATAGTTGTCCTTTATTACTCGGCCAGTTTGTGAATTGCTGTGCCCCTGAGCTCCATTTTTCAACTCGTTTTTGGTGAGCTGACCGCAAGTCCAAAATTTTGGTTCAGGACCTATACTGGTTCCCGGTGGGTGGCTGAGAATTTGGTTAATTCTTCTTCCTGCCGGGAAATTACAGTGATATGTGCCCGTCCAAATGCCTAACAGCTACTCTCTCATTGGTTCTCCCTCTTCCCTTTCATCCTCTGCCAAATTGGCAACCTGTGCGAACCAAGAGGTTAAAGGGGCTGTCTCTCCAAGTTGGGAGGTTGATAGTAAAGTAGACGGAAAGTCAAACCGGAGCACCAGGAGAGGGACTATTCGTTGAGTTTTAGAAACCTTTCGTATTCACAGTGTGTCCGTTCTCTAGGTTTCCCGCACATGTTATAGCTGTAGTAATATTCCCTTCAACCTGGAGAGTTCGGACCCATGGAATGGGTGCCATGCATTATTGCTTTAAAGGGTCTGCATTTGCTCACCCAATCTCACCAATCGTCTCAGTCCCAAGTGTCCCTCCTTATGCCACATCCAGCTTTCGTTGTAGATAGGGTCATTCCAGCTTTCATCAGAGACCCTGAAGGAATTGTAAAGAATTTCCCAGTTTTTTTGTTTTGTTTTTGAAATTCCTTTTTATAGTGGGTTTGAGCTGATTCTCGCTGCCATGTTTATGCCAGTCTAGACACACTTGATTCCCTTACGGAGACATATCAATAGATAGGTTTTAAGATTCTTACTAGTCAGATATTTTCCTCTGCGGGAAATATGGGGTTTTGAGTCCCTTTCACTGAGGACGGTGTAGGTCTTGTCTATTCCATAGTTGGTTTTTGGAACGGTACCTGTGCTTATATCAAACTCTGGTTTTATGCATCACCCCACCTCTCCTTCCCCCTTAAGCAGGTATAAGAGTGTTTTCTAAATGTGAGACACTGTTCTCTTTCCTAACTCAGTTCAAGTGTAGCCATGTTTACAGGATCTTCATAAGTGATATCTTATGATAAGTTTCTTTTTCTGTGTGACTTATTTCACTTAGAATCATCGTACCTGAATCCACCCATTTTGCTGCTACTGGTCTTATGACATTGATTTCATGGCTGAGGGATATTCCATCGTACGTAAGTACCACAATTTTTTGAACCATGTTTATATTTTCTGGGATACTTAAGGTGTATCCAAGTTGAGGTCCTTGTATGCAGTGCAGCCCTAAATTTTGGGGTGGCTCTGTCTTATTTATTTTCAGTTTTCCCAAGGTATATTCCCTAGACTGGTAGTGCCCTTGGCTCTGTAGCTCTGTTCTTTACTTGTTTTAGGGAACAGAACGCACTCCTCCGGAGAGGCAGTTGGCAATTTACATCCCGCCCATCAGCATAACAAGGCTCCCTGTTCTCCAGGGCCTGTCTTGCCTTTCTTGTTCTTACACATTTTGTGGATGTCCCTTTTGACCGGTGGGAAGTGATACTTCTTTGTAGTGCAGATTTGCATTGCCCGCTTGCTTGCTTGCCCAAAAAGGGCGTATGCGTTTTCTCCTGAATATATTCAGGAGAAAACGCATACGCCCTTTTTGGCCAAGTGCATCATTGTCGAAGTTGTGCCCCTCTTCCTGTGCTTTAAAGGCGATTCCAACGTACCTCTTGAAATCTGTTTCCTGCTATTCTGCCTCGCTTTCAAGTCCGCCTCGTTGCCTTCCCTCAACAGATTTTTGGACGATAGTTGTCCTTTATTACTCGGCCAGTTTGTGAATTGCTGTGCCCCTGAGCTCCATTTTTCAACTCGTTTTTGGTGAGCTGACCGCAAGTCCAAAATTTTGGTTCAGGACCTATACTGGTTCCCGGTGGGTGGCTGAGAATTTGGTTAATTCTTCTTCCTGCCGGGAAATTACAGTGATATGTGCCCGTCCAAATGCCTAACAGCTACTCTCTCATTGGTTCTCCCTCTTCCCTTTCATCCTCTGCCAAATTGGCATCCTGTGCGAACCAGGAGGTTAAAGGGGCTGTCTCTCCAAGTTGGGAGGTTGATAGTAAAGCAGACGGAAAGTCAAACCGGAGCACCAGGAGAGGGACTATTCGTTGAGTTTTAGAAACCTTTCGTATTCACAGTGTGTCCGTTCTCTAGGTTTCCCGCACATGTTATAGCTGTAGTAATATTCCCTTCAACCTGGAGAGTTCGGACCCATGGAATGGGTGCCATGCATTATTGCTTTAAAGGGTCTGCATTTGCTCACCCAATCTCACCAATCGTCTCAGTCCTATGTGTCCCTCCTTATGCCACATCCAGCTGTCATTGTAGATAGGGTCATTCCAGCTTTCATCAGAGACCCTGAAGGAATTGTAAAGAATTTCCCAGTTTTTTTGTTTTGTTTTTGAAATTCCTTTTTATAGTGGGTTTGAGCTGATTCTCGCTGCCATGTTTATGCCAGTCTAGACACACTTGATTCCCTTACGGAGACATATCAATACATAGGTTTTAAGATTCTTACTGGTCAGATATTTTCCTCTGTGGGAAATATGGGGTTTTGAGTCCCTTTCACTGAGGACGGTGTAGTTCTTGTCTATTCCATAGTTGGTTTTTGGAACGGTACCTGTGCTTATATCAAACTCTGGTTTTATGCATCACCCCACCTCTCCTTCCCCCTTAAGCAGGTATAAGAGTGTTTTCTAAATGTGAGACACTGTTCTCTTTCCTAACTCAGTTCAAGTGTAGCCATGTTTACAGGATCTTCATAAGTGATATCTTATGATAAGTTTCTTTTTCTGTGTGACTTATTTCACTTAGAATCATCGTACCTGAATCCACCCATTTTGCTGCTACTGGTCTTATGACATTGATTTCATGGCTGAGGGATATTCCATCGTACGTAAGTACCACAATTTTGTGAACCATGTTTATATTTTCTGGGATACTTAAGGTGTATCCAAGTTGAGGTCCTTGTATGCAGTGCAGCCCTAAATTTTGGGGTGGCTCTGTCTTATTGATTTTCAGTTTTCCCAAGGTATATTCCCTAGACTGGTAGTGCCCTTGGCTCTGTAGCTCTGTTCTTTACTTGTTTTAGGGAACAGAATGCACTCCTCCAGAGAGGCAGTTGGCAATTTACATCCCGCCCATCAGCATAACAAGGCTCCCTGTTCTCCAGGGCCTGTCTTGCCTTTCTTGTTCTTACACATTTTGTGGATGTCCCTTTTGACCGGTGGGAAGTGATACTTCTTTGTAGTGCAGATTTGCATTGCCCGCTTGCTTGCTTGGCCAAAAAGGGCGTATGCGTTTTCTCCTGAATATATTCAGGAGAAAACGCATACGCCCTTTTTGGCCAAGTGCATCATTGTCGAAGTTGTGCCCCTCTTCCTGTGCTTTAAAGGCGATTCCAACGTACCTCTTGAAATCTGTTTCCTGCTATTCTGCCTCGCTTTCAAGTCCGCCTCGTTGCCTTCCCTCAACAGATTTTTGGACGATAGTTGTCCTTTATTACTCGGCCAGTTTGTGAATTGCTGTGCCCCTGAGCTCCATTTTTCAACTCGTTTTTGGTGAGCTGACCGCAAGTCCAAAATTTTGGTTCAGGACCTATACTGGTTCCCGGTGGGTGGCTGAGAATTTGGTTAATTCTTCTTCCTGCCGGGAAATTACAGTGATATGTGCCCGTCCAAATGCCTAACAGCTACTCTCTCATTGGTTCTCCCTCTTCCCTTTCATCCTCTGCCAAATTGGAAACCTGTGCGAACCAAGAGGTTAAAGGGGCTGTCTCTCCAAGTTGGGAGGTTGATAGTAAAGTAGACGGAAAGTCAAACCGGAGCACCAGGAGAGGGACTATTCGTTGAGTTTTAGAAACCTTTCGTATTCACAGTGTGTCCGTTCTCTAGGTTTCCCGCACATGTTATAGCTGTAATAATATTCCCTTCAACCTGGAGAGTTCGGACCCATGGAATGGGTGCCATGCATTATTGCTTTAAAGGGTCTGCATTTGCTCACCCAATCTCACCAATCGTCTCAGTCCCAAGTGTCCCTCCTTATGCCACATCCAGCTGTCGTTGTAGATAGGGTCATTCCAGCTTTCATCAGAGACCCTGAAGGAATTGTAAAGAATTTCCCAGTTTTTTTGTTTTGTTTTTGAAATTCCTTTTTATAGTGGGTTTGAGCTGATTCTCGCTGCCATGTTTATGCCAGTCTAGACACACTTGATTCCCTTACGGAGACATATCAATAGATAGGTTTTAAGATTCTTACTAGTCAGATATTTTCCTCTGCGGGAAATATGGGGTTTTGAGTCCCTTTCACTGAGGACGGTGTAGGTCTTGTCTATTCCATAGTTGGTTTTTGGAACGGTACCTGTGCTTATATCAAACTCTGGTTTTATGCATCACCCCACCTCTCCTTCCCCCTTAAGCAGGTATAAGAGTGTTTTCTAAATGTGAGACACTGTTCTCTTTCCTAACTCAGTTCAAGTGTAGCCATGTTTACAGGATCTTCATAAGTGATATCTTATGATAAGTTTCTTTTTCTGTGTGACTTATTTCACTTAGAATCATCGTACCTGAATCCACCCATTTTGCTGCTACTGGTCTTATGACATTGATTTCATGGCTGAGGGATATTCCATCGTACGTAAGTACCACAATTTTTTGAACCATGTTTATATTTTCTGGGATACTTAAGGTGTATCCAAGTTGAGGTCCTTGTATGCAGTGCAGCCCTAAATTTTGGGGTGGCTCTGTCTTATTGATTTTCAGTTTTCCCAAGGTATATTCCCTAGACTGGTAGTGCCCTTGGCTCTGTAGCTCTGTTCTTTACTTGTTTTAGGGAAGAGAATGCACTCCTCCAGAGAGGCAGTTGGCAATTTACATCCCGCCCATCAGCATAACAAGGCTCCCTGTTCTCCAGGGCCTGTCTTGCCTTTCTTGTTCTTACACATTTTGTGGATGTCCCTTTTGACCGGTGGGAAGTGGTACTTCTTTGTAGTGCAGATTTGCATTGCCCGCTTGCTTGCTTGGCCAAAAAGGGCGTATGCGTTTTCTCCTGAATATATTCAGGAGAAAACGCATACGCCCTTTTTGGCCAAGTGCATCATTGTCGAAGTTGTGCCCCTCTTCCTGTGCTTTAAAGGTGATTCCAACGTACCTCTTGAAATCTGTTTCCTGCTATTCTGCCTCGCTTTCAAGTCCGCCTCGTTGCCTTCCCTCAACAGATTTTTGGACGATAGTTGTCCTTTATTACTCGGCCAGTTTGTGAATTGCTGTGCCCCTGAGCTCCATTTTTCAACTCGTTTTTGGTGAGCTGACCGCAAGTCCAAAATTTTGGTTCAGGACCTATACTGGTTCCCGGTGGGTGGCTGAGAATTTGGTTAATTCTTCTTCCTGCCGGGAAATTACAGTGATATGTGCCCGTCCAAATGCCTAACAGCTACTCTCTCATTGGTTCTCCCTCTTCCCTTTCATCCTCTGCCAAATTGGCAACCTGTGCGAACCAAGAGGTTAAAGGGGCTGTCTCTCCAAGTTGGGAGGTTGATAGTAAAGTAGACGGAAAGTCAAACCGGAGCACCAGGAGAGGGACTCTTCGTTGAGTTTTAGAAACCTTTCGTATTCACAGTGTGTCCGTTCTCTAGGTTTCCCGCACATGTTATAGCTGTAGTAATATTCCCTTCAACCTGGAGAGTTCGGACCCATGGAATGGGTGCCATGCATTATTGCTTTAAAGGGTCTGCATTTGCTCACCCAATCTCACCAATCGTCTCAGTCCTATGTGTCCCTCCTTATGCCACATCCAGCTGTCATTGTAGATAGGGTCATTCCAGCTTTCATCAGAGACCCTGAAGGAATTGTAAAGAATTTCCCAGTTTTTTTGTTTTGTTTTTGAAATTCCTTTTTATAGTGGGTTTGAGCTGATTCTCGCTGCCATGTTTATGCCAGTCTAGACACACTTGATTCCCTTACGGAGACATATCAATACATAGGTTTTAAGATTCTTACTGGTCAGATATTTTCCTCTGTGGGAAATATGGGGTTTTGAGTCCCTTTCACTGAGGACGGTGTAGTTCTTGTCTATTCCATAGTTGGTTTTTGGAACGGTACCTGTGCTTATATCAAACTCTGGTTTTATGCATCACCCCACCTCTCCTTCCCCCTTAAGGAGGTATAAGAGTGTTTTCTAAATGTGAGACACTGTTCTCTTTCCTAACTCAGTTCAAGTGTAGCCATGTTTACAGGATCTTCATAAGTGATATCTTATGATAAGTTTCTTTTTCTGTGTGACTTATTTCACTTAGAATCATCGTACCTGAATCCACCCATTTTGCTGCTACTGGTCTTATGACATTGATTTCATGGCTGAGGGATATTCCATCGTACGTAAGTACCACAATTTTTTGAACCATGTTTATATTTTCTGGGATACTTAAGGTGTATCCAAGTTGAGGTCCTTGTATGCAGTGCAGCCCTAAATTTTGGGGTGGCTCTGTCTTATTGATTTTCAGTTTTCCCAAGGTATATTCCCTAGACTGGTAGTGCCCTTGGCTCTGTAGCTCTGTTCTTTACTTGTTTTAGGGAACAGAATGCACTCCTCCAGAGAGGCAGTTGGCAATTTACATCCCGCCCATCAGCATAACAAGGCTCCCTGTTCTCCAGGGCCTGTCTTGCCTTTCTTGTTCTTACACATTTTGTGGATGTCCCTTTTGACCGGTGGGAAGTGATACTTCTTTGTAGTGCAGATTTGCATTGCCCGCTTGCTTGCTTGGCCAAAAAGGGCGTATGCGTTTTCTCCTGAATATATTCAGGAGAAAACGCATACGCCCTTTTTGGCCAAGTGCATCATTGTCGAAGTTGTGCCCCTCTTCCTGTGCTTTAAAGGCGATTCCAACGTACCTCTTGAAATCTGTTTCCTGCTATTCTGCCTCGCTTTCAAGTCCGCCTCGTTGCCTTCCCTCAACAGATTTTTGGACGATAGTTGTCCTTTATTACTCGGCCAGTTTGTGAATTGCTGCGCCCCTGAGCTCCATTTTTCAACTCGTTTTTGGTGAGCTGACCGCAAGTCCAAAATTTTGGTTCAGGACCTATACTGGTTCCCGGTGGGTGGCTGAGAATTTGGTTAATTCTTCTTCCTGCCGGGAAATTACAGTGATATGTGCCCGTCCAAATGCCTAACAGCTACTCTCTCATTGGTTCTCCCTCTTCCCTTTCATCCTCTGCCAAATTGGCAACCTGTGCGAACCAAGAGGTTAAAGGGGCTGTCTCTCCAAGTTGGGAGGTTGATAGTAAAGTAGACGGAAAGTCAAACCGGAGCACCAGGAGAGGGACTATTCGTTGAGTTTTAGAAACCTTTCGTATTCACAGTGTGTCCGTTCTCTAGGTTTCCCGCACATGTTATAGCTGTAATAATATTCCCTTCAACCTGGAGAGTTCGGACCCATGGAATGGGTGCCATGCATTATTGCTTTAAAGGGTCTGCATTTGCTCACCCAATCTCACCAATCGTCTCAGTCCCAAGTGTCCCTCCTTATGCCATATCCAGCTGTCGTTGTAGATAGGGTCATTCCAGCTTTCATCAGAGACCCTGAAGGAATTGTAAAGAATTTCCCAGTTTTTTTGTTTTGTTTTTGAAATTCCTTTTTATAGTGGGTTTGAGCTGATTCTCGCTGCCATGTTTATGCCAGTCTAGACACACTTGATTCCCTTACGGAGACATATCAATACATAGGTTTTAAGATTCTTACTAGTCAGATATTTTCCTCTGCGGGAAATATGGGGTTTTGAGTCCCTTTCACTGAGGACGGTGTAGGTCTTGTCTATTCCATAGTTGGTTTTTGGAACGGTACCTGTGCTTATATCAAACTCTGGTTTTATGCATCACCCCACCTCTCCTTCCCCCTTAAGCAGGTATAAGAGTGTTTTCTAAATGTGAGACACTGTTCTCTTTCCTAACTCAGTTCAATTGTAGCCATGTTTACAGGATCTTCATAAGTGATATCTTAGGATAAGTTTCTTTTTCTGTGTGACTTATTTCACTTAGAATCATCGTACCTGAATCCACCCATTTTGCTGCTACTGGTCTTATGACATTGATTTCATGGCTGAGGGATATTCCATCGTACGTAAGTACCACAATTTTTTGAACCATGTTTATATTTTCTGGGATACTTAAGGTGTATCCAAGTTGAGGTCCTTGTATGCAGTGCAGCCCTAAATTTTGGGGTGGCTCTGTCTTATTGATTTTCAGTTTTCCCAAGGTATATTCCCTAGACTGGTAGTGCCCTTGGCTCTGTAGCTCTGTTCTTTACTTGTTTTAGGGAACAGAATGCACTCCTCCAGAGAGGCAGTTGGCAATTTACATCCCGCCCATCAGCATAACAAGGCTCCCTGTTCTCCAGGGCCTGTCTTGCCTTTCTTGTTCTTACACATTTTGTGGATGTCCCTTTTGACCGGTGGGAAGTGGTACTTCTTTGTAGTGCAGATTTGCATTGCCCGCTTGCTTGCTTGGCCAAAAAGGGCGTATGCGTTTTCTCCTGAATATATTCAGGAGAAAACGCATACGCCCTTTTTGGCCAAGTGCATCATTGTCGAAGTTGTGCCCCTCTTCCTGTGCTTTAAAGGTGATTCCAACGTACCTCTTGAAATCTGTTTCCTGCTATTCTGCCTCGCTTTCAAGTCCGCCTCGTTGCCTTCCCTCAACAGATTTTTGGACGATAGTTGTCCTTTATTACTCGGCCAGTTTGTGAATTGCTGTGCCCCTGAGCTCCATTTTTCAACTCGTTTTTGGTGAGCTGACCGCAAGTCCAAAATTTTGGTTCAGGACCTATACTGGTTCCCGGTGGGTGGCTGAGAATTTGGTTAATTCTTCTTCCTGCCGGGAAATTACAGTGATATGTGCCCGTCCAAATGCCTAACAGCTACTCTCTCATTGGTTCTCCCTCTTCCCTTTCATCCTCTGCCAAATTGGCAACCTGTGCGAACCAAGAGGTTAAAGGGGCTGTCTCTCCAAGTTGGGAGGTTGATAGTAAAGTAGACGGAAAGTCAAACCGGAGCACCAGGAGAGGGACTCTTCGTTGAGTTTTAGAAACCTTTCCTATTCACAGTGTGTCCGTTCTCTAGGTTTCCCGCACATGTTATAGCTGTAGTAATATTCCCTTCAACCTGGAGAGTTCGGACCCATGGAATGGGTGCCATGCATTATTGCTTTAAAGGGTCTGCATTTGCTCACCCAATCTCACCAATCGTCTCAGTCCCAAGTGTCCCTCCTTATGCCACATCCAGCTTTCGTTGTAGATAGGGTCATTCCAGCTTTCATCAGAGACCCTGAAGGAATTGTAAAGAATTTCCCAGTTTTTTTGTTTTGTTTTTGAAATTCCTTTTTATAGTGGGTTTGAGCTGATTCTCGCTGCCATGTTTATGCCAGTCTAGACACACTTGATTCCCTTACGGAGACATATCAATAGATAGGTTTTAAGATTCTTACTAGTCAGATATTTTCCTCTGCGGGAAATATGGGGTTTTGAGTCCCTTTCACTGAGGACGGTGTAGGTCTTGTCTATTCCATAGTTGGTTTTTGGAACGGTACCTGTGCTTATATCAAACTCTGGTTTTATGCATCACCCCACCTCTCCTTCCCCCTTAAGCAGGTATAAGAGTGTTTTCTAAATGTGAGACACTGTTCTCTTTCCTAACTCAGTTCAAGTGTAGCCATGTTTACAGGATCTTCATAAGTGATATCTTATGATAAGTTTCTTTTTCTGTGTGACTTATTTCACTTAGAATCATCGTACCTGAATCCACCCATTTTGCTGCTACTGGTCTTATGACATTGATTTCATGGCTGAGGGATATTCCATCGTACGTAAGTACCACAATTTTTTGAACCATGTTTATATTTTCTGGGATACTTAAGGTGTATCCAAGTTGAGGTCCTTGTATGCAGTGCAGCCCTAAATTTTGGGGTGGCTCTGTCTTATTGATTTTCAGTTTTCCCAAGGTATATTCCCTAGACTGGTAGTGCCCTTGGCTCTGTAGCTCTGTTCTTTACTTGTTTTAGGGAACAGAATGCACTCCTCCGGAGAGGCAGTTGGCAATTTACATCCCGCCCATCAGCATAACAAGGCTCCCTGTTCTCCAGGGCCTGTCTTGCCTTTCTTGTTCTTACACATTTTGTGGATGTCCCTTTTGACCGGTGGGAAGTGATACTTCTTTGTAGTGCAGATTTGCATTGCCCGCTTGCTTGCTTGGCCAAAAAGGGCGTATGCGTTTTCTCCTGAATATATTCAGGAGAAAACGCATACGCCCTTTTTGGCCAAGTGCATCATTGTCGAAGTTGTGCCCCTCTTCCTGTGCTTTAAAGGCGATTCCAACGTACCTCTTGAAATCTGTTTCCTGCTATTCTGCCTCGCTTTCAAGTCCGCCTCGTTGCCTTCCCTCAACAGATTTTTGGACGATAGTTGTCCTTTATTACTCGGCCAGTTTGTGAATTGCTGTGCCCCTGAGCTCCATTTTTCAACTCGTTTTTGGTGAGCTGACCGCAAGTCCAAAATTTTGGTTCAGGACCTATACTGGTTCCCGGTGGGTGGCTGAGAATTTGGTTAATTCTTCTTCCTGCCGGGAAATTACAGTGATATGTGCCCGTCCAAATGCCTAACAGCTACTCTCTCATTGGTTCTCCCTCTTCCCTTTCATCCTCTGCCAAATTGGCATCCTGTGCGAACCAGGAGGTTAAAGGGGCTGTCTCTCCAAGTTGGGAGGTTGATAGTAAAGTAGACGGAAAGTCAAACCGGAGCACCAGGAGAGGGACTATTCGTTGAGTTTTAGAAACCTTTCGTATTCACAGTGTGTCCGTTCTCTAGGTTTCCCGCACATGTTATAGCTGTAGTAATATTCCCTTCAACCTGGAGAGTTCGGACCCATGGAATGGGTGCCATGCATTATTGCTTTAAAGGGTCTGCATTTGCTCACCCAATCTCACCAATCGTCTCAGTCCTATGTGTCCCTCCTTATGCCACATCCAGCTGTCATTGTAGATAGGGTCATTCCAGCTTTCATCAGAGACCCTGAAGGAATTGTAAAGAATTTCCCAGTTTTTTTGTTTTGTTTTTGAAATTCCTTTTTATAGTGGGTTTGAGCTGATTCTCGCTGCCATGTTTATGCCAGTCTAGACACACTTGATTCCCTTACGGAGACATATCAATACATAGGTTTTAAGATTCTTACTGGTCAGATATTTTCCTCTGTGGGAAATATGGGGTTTTGAGTCCCTTTCACTGAGGACGGTGTAGTTCTTGTCTATTCCATAGTTGGTTTTTGGAACGGTACCTGTGCTTATATCAAACTCTGGTTTTATGCATCACCCCACCTCTCCTTCCCCCTTAAGCAGGTATAAGAGTGTTTTCTAAATGTGAGACACTGTTCTCTTTCCTAACTCAGTTCAAGTGTAGCCATGTTTACAGGATCTTCATAAGTGATATCTTATGATAAGTTTCTTTTTCTGTGTGACTTATTTCACTTAGAATCATCGTACCTGAATCCACCCATTTTGCTGCTACTGGTCTTATGACATTGATTTCATGGCTGAGGGATATTCCATCGTACGTAAGTACCACAATTTTGTGAACCATGTTTATATTTTCTGGGATACTTAAGGTGTATCCAAGTTGAGGTCCTTGTATGCAGTGCAGCCCTAAATTTTGGGGTGGCTCTGTCTTATTGATTTTCAGTTTTCCCAAGGTATATTCCCTAGACTGGTAGTGCCCTTGGCTCTGTAGCTCTGTTCTTTACTTGTTTTAGGGAACAGAATGCACTCCTCCAGAGAGGCAGTTGGCAATTTACATCCCGCCCATCAGCATAACAAGGCTCCCTGTTCTCCAGGGCCTGTCTTGCCTTTCTTGTTCTTACACATTTTGTGGATGTCCCTTTTGACCGGTGGGAAGTGATACTTCTTTGTAGTGCAGATTTGCATTGCCCGCTTGCTTGCTTGGCCAAAAAGGGCGTATGCGTTTTCTCCTGAATATATTCAGGAGAAAACGCATACGCCCTTTTTGGCCAAGTGCATCATTGTCGAAGTTGTGCCCCTCTTCCTGTGCTTTAAAGGCGATTCCAACGTACCTCTTGAAATCTGTTTCCTGCTATTCTGCCTCGCTTTCAAGTCCGCCTCGTTGCCTTCCCTCAACAGATTTTTGGACGATAGTTGTCCTTTATTACTCGGCCAGTTTGTGAATTGCTGTGCCCCTGAGCTCCATTTTTCAACTCGTTTTTGGTGAGCTGACCGCAAGTCCAAAATTTTGGTTCAGGACCTATACTGGTTCCCGGTGGGTGGCTGAGAATTTGCTTAATTCTTCTTCCTGCCGGGAAATTACAGTGATATGTGCCCGTCCAAATGCCTAACAGCTACTCTCTCATTGGTTCTCCCTCTTCGCTTTCATCCTCTGCCAAATTGGAAACCTGTGCGAACCAAGAGGTTAAAGGGGCTGTCTCTCCAAGTTGGGAAGTTGATAGTAAAGTAGACGGAAAGTCAAACCGGAGCACCAGGAGAGGGACTATTCATTGAGTTTTAGAAACCTTTCGTATTCACAGTGTGTCCGTTCTCTAGGTTTCCCGCACATGTTATAGCTGTAATAATATTCCCTTCAACCTGGAGAGTTCGGACCCATGGAATGGGTGCCATGCATTATTGCTTTAAAGGGTCTGCATTTGCTCACCCAATCTCACCAATCGTCTCAGTCCCAAGTGTCCCTCCTTATGCCACATCCAGCTGTCGTTGTAGATAGGGTCATTCCAGCTTTCATCAGAGACCCTGAAGGAATTGTAAAGAATTTCCCAGTTTTTTTGTTTTGTTTTTGAAATTCCTTTTTATAGTGGGTTTGAGCTGATTCTCGCTGCCATGTTTATGCCAGTCTAGACACACTTGATTCCCTTACGGAGACATATCAATAGATAGGTTTTAAGATTCTTACTAGTCAGATATTTTCCTCTGCGGGAAATATGGGGTTTTGAGTCCCTTTCACTGAGGACGGTGTAGGTCTTGTCTATTCCATAGTTGGTTTTTGGAACGGTACCTGTGCTTATATCAAACTCTGGTTTTATGCATCACCCCACCTCTCCTTCCCCCTTAAGCAGGTATAAGAGTGTTTTCTAAATGTGAGACACTGTTCTCTTTCCTAACTGAGTTCATGTGTAGCCATGTTTACAGGATCTTCATAAGTGATATCTTATGATAAGTTTCTTTTTCTGTGTGACTTATTTCACTTAGAATCATCGTACCTGAATCCACCCATTTTGCTGCTACTGGTCTTATGACATTGATTTCATGGCTGAGGGATATTCCATCGTACGTAAGTACCACAATTTTTTGAACCATGTTTATATTTTCTGGGATACTTAAGGTGTATCCAAGTTGAGGTCCTTGTATGCAGTGCAGCCCTAAATTTTGGGGTGGCTCTGTCTTATTGATTTTCAGTTTTCCCAAGGTATATTCCCTAGACTGGTAGTGCCCTTGGCTCTGTAGCTCTGTTCTTTACTTGTTTTAGGGAACAGAATGCACTCCTCCAGAGAGGCAGTTGGCAATTTACATCCCGCCCATCAGCATAACAAGGCTCCCTGTTCTCCAGGGCCTGTCTTGCCTTTCTTGTTCTTACACATTTTGTGGATGTCCCTTTTGACCGGTGGGAAGTGGTACTTCTTTGTAGTGCAGATTTGCATTGCCCGCTTGCTTGCTTGGCCAAAAAGGGCGTATGCGTTTTCTCCTGAATATATTCAGGAGAAAACGCATACGCCCTTTTTGGCCAAGTGCATCATTGTCGAAGTTGTGCCCCTCTTCCTGTGCTTTAAAGGTGATTCCAACGTACCTCTTGAAATCTGTTTCCTGCTATTCTGCCTCGCTTTCAAGTCCGCCTCGTTGCCTTCCCTCAACAGATTTTTGGACGATAGTTGTCCTTTATTACTCGGCCAGTTTGTGAATTGCTGTGCCCCTGAGCTCCATTTTTCAACTCGTTTTTGGTGAGCTGACCGCAAGTCCAAAATTTTGGTTCAGGACCTATACTGGTTCCCGGTGGGTGGCTGAGAATTTGGTTAATTCTTCTTCCTGCCGGGAAATTACAGTGATATGTGCCCGTCCAAATGCCTAACAGCTACTCTCTCATTGGTTCTCCCTCTTCCCTTTCATCCTCTGCCAAATTGGCAACCTGTGCGAACCAAGAGGTTAAAGGGGCTGTCTCTCCAAGTTGGGAGGTTGATAGTAAAGTAGACGGAAAGTCAAACCGGAGCACCAGGAGAGGGACTATTCGTTGAGTTTTAGAAACCTTTCGTATTCACAGTGTGTCCGTTCTCTAGGTTTCCCGCACATGTTATAGCTGTAGTAATATTCCCTTCAACCTGGAGAGTTCGGACCCATGGAATGGGTGCCATGCATTATTGCTTTAAAGGGTCTGCATTTGCTCACCCAATCTCACCAATCGTCTCAGTCCCAAGTGTCCCTCCTTATGCCACATCCAGCTTTCGTTGTAGATAGGGTCATTCCAGCTTTCATCAGAGACCCTGAAGGAATTGTAAAGAATTTCCCAGTTTTTTTGTTTTGTTTTTGAAATTCCTTTTTATAGTGGGTTTGAGCTGATTCTCGCTGCCATGTTTATGCCAGTCTAGACACACTTGATTCCCTTACGGAGACATATCAATAGATAGGTTTTAAGATTCTTACTAGTCAGATATTTTCTTCTGCGGGAAATATGGGGTTTTGAGTCCCTTTCACTGAGGACGGTGTAGGTCTTGTCTATTCCATAGTTGGTTTTTGGAACGGTACCTGTGCTTATATCAAACTCTGGTTTTATGCATCACCCCACCTCTCCTTCCCCCTTAAGCAGGTATAAGAGTGTTTTCTAAATGTGAGACACTGTTCTCTTTCCTAACTCAGTTCAAGTGTAGCCATGTTTACAGGATCTTCATAAGTGATATCTTATGATAAGTTTCTTTTTCTGTGTGACTTATTTCACTTAGAATCATCGTACCTGAATCCACCCATTTTGCTGCTACTGGTCTTATGACATTGATTTCATGGCTGAGGGATATTCCATCGTACGTAAGTACCACAATTTTTTGAACCATGTTTATATTTTCTGGGATACTTAAGGTGTATCCAAGTTGAGGTCCTTGTATGCAGTGCAGCCCTAAATTTTGGGGTGGCTCTGTCTTATTGATTTTCAGTTTTCCCAAGGTATATTCCCTAGACTGGTAGTGCCCTTGGCTCTGTAGCTCTGTTCTTTACTTGTTTTAGGGAACAGAATGCACTCCTCCGGAGAGGCAGTTGGCAATTTACATCCCGCCCATCAGCATAACAAGGCTCCCTGTTCTCCAGGGCCTGTCTTGCCTTTCTTGTTCTTACACATTTTGTGGATGTCCCTTTTGACCGGTGGGAAGTGATACTTCTTTGTAGTGCAGATTTGCATTGCCCGCTTGCTTGCTTGCCCAAAAAGGGCGTATGCGTTTTCTCCTGAATATATTCAGGAGAAAACGCATACGCCCTTTTTGGCCAAGTGCATCATTGTCGAAGTTGTGCCCCTCTTCCTGTGCTTTAAAGGCGATTCCAACGTACCTCTTGAAATCTGTTTCCTGCTATTCTGCCTCGCTTTCAAGTCCGCCTCGTTGCCTTCCCTCAACAGATTTTTGGACGATAGTTGTCCTTTATTACTCGGCCAGTTTGTGAATTGCTGTGCCCCTGAGCTCCATTTTTCAACTCGTTTTTGGTGAGCTGACCGCAAGTCCAAAATTTTGGTTCAGGACCTATACTGGTTCCCGGTGGGTGGCTGAGAATTTGGTTAATTCTTCTTCCTGCCGGGAAATTACAGTGATATGTGCCCGTCCAAATGCCTAACAGCTACTCTCTCATTGGTTCTCCCTCTTCCCTTTCATCCTCTGCCAAATTGGCATCCTGTGCGAACCAGGAGGTTAAAGGGGCTGTCTCTCCAAGTTGGGAGGTTGATAGTAAAGCAGACGGAAAGTCAAACCGGAGCACCAGGAGAGGGACTATTCGTTGAGTTTTAGAAACCTTTCGTATTCACAGTGTGTCCGTTCTCTAGGTTTCCCGCACATGTTATAGCTGTAGTAATATTCCCTTCAACCTGGAGAGTTCGGACCCATGGAATGGGTGCCATGCATTATTGCTTTAAAGGGTCTGCATTTGCTCACCCAATCTCACCAATCGTCTCAGTCCTATGTGTCCCTCCTTATGCCACATCCAGCTGTCATTGTAGATAGGGTCATTCCAGCTTTCATCAGAGACCCTGAAGGAATTGTAAAGAATTTCCCAGTTTTTTTGTTTTGTTTTTGAAATTCCTTTTTATAGTGGGTTTGAGCTGATTCTCGCTGCCATGTTTATGCCAGTCTAGACACACTTGATTCCCTTACGGAGACATATCAATACATAGGTTTTAAGATTCTTACTGGTCAGATATTTTCCTCTGTGGGAAATATGGGGTTTTGAGTCCCTTTCACTGAGGACGGTGTAGTTCTTGTCTATTCCATAGTTGGTTTTTGGAACGGTACCTGTGCTTATATCAAACTCTGGTTTTATGCATCACCCCACCTCTCCTTCCCCCTTAAGCAGGTATAAGAGTGTTTTCTAAATGTGAGACACTGTTCTCTTTCCTAACTCAGTTCAAGTGTAGCCATGTTTACAGGATCTTCATAAGTGATATCTTATGATAAGTTTCTTTTTCTGTGTGACTTATTTCACTTAGAATCATCGTACCTGAATCCACCCATTTTGCTGCTACTGGTCTTATGACATTGATTTCATGGCTGAGGGATATTCCATCGTACGTAAGTACCACAATTTTTTGAACCATGTTTATATTTTCTGGGATACTTAAGGTGTATCCAAGTTGAGGTCCTTGTATGCAGTGCAGCCCTAAATTTTGGGGTGGCTCTGTCTTATTGATTTTCAGTTTTCCCAAGGTATATTCCCTAGACTGGTAGTGCCCTTGGCTCTGTAGCTCTGTTCTTTACTTGTTTTAGGGAACAGAATGCACTCCTCCAGAGAGGCAGTTGGCAATTTACATCCCGCCCATCAGCATAACAAGGCTCCCTGTTCTCCAGGGCCTGTCTTGCCTTTCTTGTTCTTACACATTTTGTGGATGTCCCTTTTGACCGGTGGGAAGTGATACTTCTTTGTAGTGCAGATTTGCATTGCCCGCTTGCTTGCTTGCCCAAAAAGGGCGTATGCGTTTTCTCCTGAATATATTCAGGAGAAAACGCATACGCCCTTTTTGGCCAAGTGCATCATTGTCGAAGTTGTGCCCCTCTTCCTGTGCTTTAAAGGCGATTCCAACGTACCTCTTGAAATCTGTTTCCTGCTATTCTGCCTCGCTTTCAAGTCTGCCTCGTTGCCTTCCCTCAACAGATTTTTGGACGATAGTTGTCCTTTATTACTCGGCCAGTTTGTGAATTGCTGTGCCCCTGAGCTCCATTTTTCAACTCGTTTTTGGTGAGCTGACCGCAAGTCCAAAATTTTGGTTCAGGACCTATACTGGTTCCCGGTGGGTGGCTGAGAATTTGGTTAATTCTTCTTCCTGCCGGGAAATTACAGTGATATGTGCCCGTCCAAATGCCTAACAGCTACTCTCTCATTGGTTCTCCCTCTTCCCTTTCATCCTCTGCCAAATTGGCAACCTGTGCGAACCAAGAGGTTAAAGGGGCTGTCTCTCCAAGTTGGGAGGTTGATAGTAAAGTAGACGGAAAGTCAAACCGGAGCACCAGGAGAGGGACTATTCGTTGAGTTTTAGAAACCTTTCGTATTCACAGTGTGTCCGTTCTCTAGGTTTCCCGCACATGTTATAGCTGTAATAATATTTCCTTCAACCTGGAGAGTTCGGACCCATGGAATGGGTGCCATGCATTATTGCTTTAAAGGGTCTGCATTTGCTCACCCAATCTCACCAATCGTCTCAGTCCCAAGTGTCCCTCCTTATGCCACATCCAGCTGTCGTTGTAGATAGGGTCATTCCAGCTTTCATCAGAGACCCTGAAGGAATTGTAAAGAATTTCCCAGTTTTTTTGTTTTGTTTTTGAAATTCCTTTTTATAGTGGGTTTGAGCTGATTCTCGCTGCCATGTTTATGCCAGTCTAGACACACTTGATTCCCTTACGGAGACATATCAATAGATAGGTTTTAAGATTCTTACTAGTCAGATATTTTCCTCTGCGGGAAATATGGGGTTTTGAGTCCCTTTCACTGAGGACGGTGTAGGTCTTGTCTATTCCATAGTTGGTTTTTGGAACGGTACCTGTGCTTATATCAAACTCTGGTTTTATGCATCACCCCACCTCTCCTTCCCCCTTAAGCAGGTATAAGAGTGTTTTCTAAATGTGAGACACTGTTCTCTTTCCTAACTCAGTTCAAGTGTAGCCATGTTTACAGGATCTTCATAAGTGATATCTTAGGATAAGTTTCTTTTTCTGTGTGACTTATTTCACTTAGAATCATCGTACCTGAATCCACCCATTTTGCTGCTACTGGTCTTATGACATTGATTTCATGGCTGAGGGATATTCCATCGTACGTAAGTACCACAATTTTTTGAACCATGTTTATATTTTCTGGGATACTTAAGGTGTATCCAAGTTGAGGTCCTTGTATGCAGTGCAGCCCTAAATTTTGGGGTGGCAATGTCTTATTGATTTTCAGTTTTCCCAAGGCATATTCCCTAGACTGGTAGTGCCCTTGGCTCTGTAGCTCTGTTCTTTACTTGTTTTAGGGAACAGAATGCACTCCTCCAGAGAGGCAGTTGGCAATTTACATCCCGCCCATCAGCATAACAAGGCTCCCTGTTCTCCAGGGCCTGTCTTGCCTTTCTTGTTCTTACACATTTTGTGGCTGTCCCTTTTGACCAGTGGGAAGTGATACTTCTTTGAATGCAGATTTGCATTGCCCGCTTACTTGCTTGGCCAAAAAGGGCGTATGCGTTTTCTCCTGAATATATTCAGGAGAAAACGCATACACCCTTTTTGGCCAAGTGCATCATTGTCGAAGTTGTGCCCCTCTTCCTGTGCTTTAAAGGCGATTCCAACGTACCTCTTGAAATCTGTTTCCTGCTATTCTGCCTCGCTTTCAAGTCCGCCTCGTTGCCTTCCCTCAACAGATTTTTGTACGATAGTTGTCCTTTATTACTCGGCCAGTTTGTGAATTGCTGTGCCCCTGAGCTCCATTTTTCAACTCGTTTTTGGTGAGCTGACCGCAAGTCCAAAATTTTGGTTCAGGACCTATACTGGTTCCCAGTGGGTGGCTGAGAATTTGGTTAATTCTTCTTCCTGCCGGGAAATTACAGTGATATGTGCCCGTCCAAATGCCTAACAGCTACTCTCTCATTGGTTCTCCCTCTTCCCTTTCATCCTCTGCCAAATTGGCAACCTGTGCGAACCAAGAGGTTAAAGGGGCTGTCTCTCCAAGTTGGGAGGTTGATAGTAAAGTAGACGGAAAGTCAAACCGGAGCACCAGGAGAGGGACTATTCGTTGAGTTTTAGAAACCTTTCGTATTCACAGTGTGTCCGTTCTCTAGGTTTCCCGCACATGTTATAGCTCTAGTAATATTCCCTTCAACCTGGAGAGTTCGGACCCATGGAATGGGTGCCATGCATTATTGCTTTAAAGGGTCTGCATTTGCTCACCCAATCTCACCAATCGTCTCAGTCCCAAGTGTCCCTCCTTATGCCACATCCAGCTGTCGTTGTAGATAGGGTCATTCCAGCTTTCATCAGAGACCCTGAAGGAATTTCCCAGTTTTTTTGTTTTGTTTTTGAAATTCCTTTTTATAGTGGGTTTGAGCTGATTCTCGCTGCCATGTTTATGCCAGTCTAGACACACTTGATTCCCTTACGGAGACATATCAATACATAGGTTTTAAGATTCTTACTAGTCAGATATTTTCCTCTGCGGGAAATATGGGGTTTTGAGTCCCTTTCACTGAGGACGGTGTAGGTCTTGTCTATTCCATAGTTGGTTTTTGGAATGTTACCTGTGCTTATATCAAACTCTGGTTTTATGCATCACCCCACCTCTCCTTCCCCCTTAAGCAGGTATAAGAGTGTTTTCTAAATGTGAGACACTGTTCTCTTTCCTAACTCAGTTCAAGTGTAGCCATGTTTACAGGATCTTCATAAGTGATATCTTATGATAAGTTTCTTTTTCTGTGTGACTTATTTCACTTAGAATCATCGTACCTGAATCCACCCATTTTGCTTCTACTGGTCTTATGACATTGATTTCATGGCTGAGGGATATTCCATCGTACGTAAGTACCACAATTTTTTGAACCATGTTTATATTTTCTGGGATACTTAAGGTGTATCCAAGTTGAGGTCCTTGTATGCAGTGCAGCCCTAAATTTTGGGGTGGCTCTGTCTTATTGATTTTCAGTTTTCCCAAGGTATATTCCCTAGACTGGTAGTGACCTTGGCTCTGTAGCTCTGTTCTTTACTTGTTTTAGGGAACAGAATGCACTCCTCCAGAGAGGCAGTGGGCAATTTACATCCCGCCCATCAGCATAACAAGGCTCCCTGTTCTCCAGGGCCTGTCTTGCCTTTCTTGTTCTTACACATTTTGTGGATGTCCCTTTTGACCGGTGGGAAGTGATACTTCTTTGTAGTGCAGATTTGCATTGCCCGCTTGCTTGCTTGGCCAAAAAGGGCGTATGCGTTTTCTCCTGAATATATTCAGGAGAAAACGCATACGCCCTTTTTGGCCAAGTGCATCATTGTCGAAGTTGTGCCCCTCTTCCTGTGCTTTAAAGGCGATTCCAACGTACCTCTTGAAATCTGTTTCCTGCTATTCTGCCTCGCTTTCAAGTCCGCCTCGTTGCCTTCCCTTAACAGATTTTTGGACGATAGTTGTCCTTTATTACTCGGCCAGTTTGTGAATTGCTGTGCCCCTGAGCTCCATTTTTCAACTCGTTTTTGGTGAGCTGACCGCAAGTCCAAAATTTTGGTTCAGGACCTATACTGGTTCCCGGTGGGTGGCTGAGAATTTGGTTAATTCTTCTTCCTGCCGGGAAATTACAGTGATATGTGCCCGTCCAAATGCCTAACAGCTACTCTCTCATTGGTTCTCCCTCTTCCCTTTCATCCTCTGCCAAATTGGCAACCTGTGCGAACCAAGAGGTTAAAGGGGCTGTCTCTCCAAGTTGGGAGGTTGATAGTAAAGCAGACGGAAAGTCAAACCGGAGCACCAGGAGAGGGACTATTCGTTGAGTTTTAGAAACCTTTCGTATTCACAGTGTGTCCGTTCTCTAGGTTTCCCGCACATGTTATAGCTGTAGTAATATTCCCTTCAACCTGGAGAGTTCGGACCCATGGAATGGGTGCCATGCATTATTGCTTTAAAGGGTCTGCATTTGCTCACCCAATCTCACCAATCGTCTCAGTCCCAAGTGTCCCTCCTTATGCCACATCCAGCTGTCGTTGTAGATAGGGTCATTCCAGCTTTCATCAGAGACCCTGAAGGAATTGTAAAGAATTTCCCAGTTTTTTTGTTTTGTTTTTGAAATTCCTTTTTATAGTGGGTTTGAGCTGATTCTCGCTGCCATGTTTATGCCAGTCTAGACACACTTGATTCCCTTACGGAGACATATCAATACATAGGTTTTAAGATTCTTACTAGTCAGATATTTTCCTCTGCGGGAAATATGGGGTTTTGAGTCCCTTTCACTGAGGACGGTGTAGGTCTTGTCTATTCCATAGTTGGTTTTTGGAACGGTACCTGTGCTTATATCAAACTCTGGTTTTATGCATCACCCCACCTCTCCTTCCCCCTTAAGCAGGTATAAGAGTGTTTTCTAAATGTGAGACACTGTTCTCTTTCCTAACTCAGTTCAAGTGTAGCCATGTTTACAGGATCTTCATAAGTGATATCTTATGATAAGTTTCTTTTTCTGTGTGACTTATTTCACTTAGAATCATCGTACCTGAATCCACCCATTTTGTTGCTACTGGTCTTATGACATTGATTTCATGGCTGAGGGATATTCCATCGTACGTAAGTACCACAATTTTTTGAACCATGTTTATATTTTCTGGGATACTTAAGGTGTATCCAAGTTGAGGTCCTTGTATGCAGTGCAGCCCTAAATTTTGGGGTGGCTCTGTCTTATTGATTTTCAGTTTTCCCAAGGTATATTCCCTAGACTGGTAGTGCCCTTGGCTCTGTAGCTCTGTTCTTTACTTGTTTTAGGGAACAGAATGCACTCCTCCAGAGAGGCAGTTGGCAATTTACATCCCGCCCATCAGCATAACAAGGCTCCCTGTTCTCCAGGGCCTGTCTTGCCTTTCTTGTTCTTACACATTTTGTGGATGTCCCTTTTGACCGGTGGGAAGTGATACTTCTTTGTAGTGCAGATTTGCATTGCCCGCTTGCTTGCTTGGCCAAAAAGGGCGTATGCGTTTTCTCCTGAATATATTCAGGAGAAAACGCATACGCCCTTTTTGGCCAAGTGCATCATTGTCGAAGTTGTGCCCCTCTTCCTATGCTTTAAAGGCGATTCCAACGTACCTCTTGAAATCTGTTTCCTGCTATTCTGCCTCGCTTTCAAGTCCGCCTCGTTGCCTTCCCTCAACAGATTTTTGTACGATAGTTGTCCTTTATTACTCGGCCAGTTTGTGAATTGCTGTGCCCCTGAGCTCCATTTTTAAACTCGTTTTTGGTGAGCTGACCGCAAGTCCAAAATTTTGGTTCAGGACCTATACTGGTTCCCGGTGGGTGGCTGAGAATTTGCTTAATTCTTCTTCCTGCCGGGAAATTACAGTGATATGTGCCCGTCCAAATGCCTAACAGCTACTCTCTCATTGGTTCTCCCTCTTCCCTTTCATCCTCTGCCAAATTGGCAACCTGTGCGAACCAAGAGGTTAAAGAGGCTGTCTCTCCAAGTTGGGAGGTTGATAGTAAAGCAGACGGAAAGTCAAACCGGAGCACCAGGAGAGGGACTATTCGTTGAGTTTTAGAAACCTTTCGTATTCACAGTGTGTCCGTTCTCTAGGTTTCCCGTACATGTTATAGCTGTAATAATATTCCCTTCAACCTGGAGAGTTCGGACCCATGGAATGGGTGCCATGCATTATTGCTTTAAAGGGTCTGCATTTGCTCACCCAATCTCACCAATCGTCTCAGTCCCAAGTGTCCCTCCTTATGCCACATCCAGCTGTCGTTGTAGATAGGGTCATTCCAGCTTTCATCAGAGACCCTGAAGGAATTGTAAAGAATTTCCCAGTTTTTTTGTTTTGTTTTTGAAATTCCTTTTTATAGTGGGTTTGAGCTGATTCTCGCTGCCATGTTTATGCCAGTCTAGACACACTTGATTCCCTTACAGAGACATATCAATAGATAGGTTTTAAGATTCTTACTAGTCAGATATTTTCCTCTGCGGGAAATATGGGGTTTTGAGTCCCTTTCACTGAGGACGGTGTAGGTCTTGTCTATTCCATAGTTGGTTTTTGGAACGGTACCTGTGCTTATATCAAACTCTGGTTTTATGCATCACCCCACCTCTCCTTCCCCCTTAAGCAGGTATAAGAGTGTTTTCTAAATGTGAGACACTGTTCTCTTTCCTAACTCAGTTCAAGTGTAGCCATGTTTACAGGATCTTCATAAGTGATATCTTATGATAAGTTTCTTTTTCTGTGTGACTTATTTCACTTAGAATCATCGTACCTGAATCCACCCATTTTGCTGCTACTGGTCTTATGACATTGATTTCATGGCTGAGGGATATTCCATCGTACGTAAGTACCACAATTTTTTGAACCATGTTTATATTTTCTGGGATACTTAAGGTGTATCCAAGTTGAGGTCCTTGTATGCAGTGCAGCCCTAAATTTTGGGGTGGCTCTGTCTTATTGATTTTCAGTTTTCCCAAGGCATATTCCCTAGACTGGTAGTGCCCTTGGCTCTGTAGCTCTGTTCTTTACTTGTTTTAGGGAACAGAATGCACTCCTCCAGAGAGGCAGTTGGCAATTTACATCCCGCCCATCAGCATAACAAGGCTCCCTGTTCTCCAGGGCCTGTCTTGCCTTTCTTGTTCTTACACATTTTGTGGATGTCCCTTTTGACCGGTGGGAAGTGATACTTCTTTGTAGTGCAGATTTGCATTGCCCGCTTGCTTGCTTGGCCAAAAAGGGCGTATGCGTTTTCTCCTGAATATATTCAGGAGAAAACGCATACGCCCTTTTTGGCCAAGTGCATCATTGTCGAAGTTGTGCCCCTCTTCCTGTGCTTTAAAGGCGATTCCAACGTACCTCTTGAAATCTGTTTCCTGCTATTCTGCCTCGCTTTCAAGTCCGCCTCGTTGCCTTCCCTCAACAGATTTTTGGACGATAGTTGTCCTTTATTACTCGGCCAGTTTGTGAATTGCTGTGCCCCTGAGCTCCATTTTTCAACTCGTTTTTGGTGAGCTGACCGCAAGTCCAAAATTTTGGTTCAGGACCTATACTGGTTCCCGGTGGGTGGCTGAGAATTTGGTTAATTCTTCTTCCTGCCGGGAAATTACAGTGATATGTGCCCGTCCAAATGCCTAACAGCTACTCTCTCATTGGTTCTCCCTCTTCCCTTTCATCCTCTGCCAAATTTGCAACCTGTGCGAACCAAGAGGTTAAAGGGGCTGTCTCTCCAAGTTGGGAGGTTGATAGTAAAGCAGACGGAAAGTCAAACCGGAGCACCAGGAGAGGGACTATTCGTTGACTTTTAGAAACCTTTCGTATTCACAGTGTGTCCGTTCTCTAGGTTTCCCGCACATGTTATAGCTGTAGTAATATTCCCTTCAACCTGGAGAGTTCGGACCCATGGAATGGGTGCCATGCATTATTGCTTTAAAGGGTCTGGATTTGCTCACCCAATCTCACCAATCATCTCAGTCCCAAGTGTCCAGCCTTATGCCACATCCAGCTGTCGTTGTAGATAGGGTCATTCCAGCTTTCATCAGAGACCCTGAAGGAATTGTAAAGAATTTCCCAGTTTTTTTGTTTTGTTTTTGAAATTCCTTTTTATAGTGGGTTTGAGCTGATTCTCGCTGCCATGTTTATGCCAGTCTAGACACACTTGATTCCCTTACGGAGACATATCAATACATAGGTTTTAAGATTCTTACTAGTCAGATATTTTCTTCTGCGGGAAATATGGGGTTTTGAGTCCCTTTCACTGAGGACGGTGTAGGTCTTGTCTATTCCATAGTTGGTTTTTGGAACGGTACCTGTGCTTATATCAAACTCTGGTTTTATGCATCACCCCACCTCTCCTTCCCCCTTAAGCAGGTATAAGAGTGTTTTCTAAATGTCAGACACTGTTCTCTTTCCTAACTCAGTTCAAGTGTAGCCATGTTTACAGGATCTTCATAAGTGATATCTTATGATAAGTTTCTTTTTCTGTGTGACTTATTTCACTTAGAATCATCGTACCTGAATCCACCCATTTTGTTGCTACTGGTCTTATGACATTGATTTCATGGGTGAGGGATATTCCATCGTACGTAAGTACCACAATTTTTTGAACCATGTTTATATTTTCTGGGATACTTAAGGTGTATCCAAGTTGAGGTCCTTGTATGCAGTGCAGCCCTAAATTTTGGGGTGGCTCTGTCTTATTGATTTTCAGTTTTCCCAAGGTATATTCCCTAGACTGGTAGTGCCCTTGGCTCTGTAGCTCTGTTCTTTACTTGTTTTAGGGAACAGAATGCACACCTCCAGAGAGGCAGTTGGCAATTTACATCCCGTCCATCAGCATAACAAGGCTCCCTGTTCTCCAGGGCCTGTCTTGCCTTTCTTGTTCTTACACATTTTGTGGATGTCCCTTTTGACCGGTGGGAAGTGATACTTCTTTGTAGTGCAGATTTGCATACGCCCTATTTGGCCAAGTGCATCATTGTCGAAGTTGTGCCCCTCTTCCTGTGCTTTAAAGGCGATTCCAACGTACCTCTTGAAACCTGCTTCCTGCTATTCTGCCTCGCTTTCAAGTCCGCCTCGTTGCCTTCCCTCAACAGATTTTTGGACGATAGTTGTCCTTTATTACTCGGCCAGTTTGTGAATTGCTCTGCCCCTGAGCTCCATTTTTCAACTCGTTTTTGGTGAGCTGACCGCAAGTCCAAAATTTTGGTTCAGGACCTATACTGGTTCCCGGTGGGTGGCTGAGAA
Organism: Hyperoodon ampullatus; assembly: GCF_949752795.1. Classification (NCBI taxonomy): domain Eukaryota; kingdom Metazoa; phylum Chordata; class Mammalia; order Artiodactyla; family Ziphiidae; genus Hyperoodon; species Hyperoodon ampullatus. The sequence goes on along the minus strand of NW_027640805.1, from coordinate 1,023,412 downwards.
TTTGGTTAATTCTTCTTCCTGCCGGGAAATTACAGTGATATGTGCCCGTCCAAATGCCTAACAGCTACTCTCTCATTGGTTCTCCCTCTTCCCTTTCATCCTCTGCCAAATTGGCAACCTGTGTGAACCAAGAGGTTAAAGGGGCTGTCTCTCCAAGTTGGGAGGTTGATAGTAAAGCAGACGGAAAGTCAAACCGGAGCACCAGGAGAGGGACTATTCGTTGAGTTTTAGAAACCTTTCGTATTCACAGTGTGTCCGTTCTCTAGGTTTCCCGCACATGTTATAGCTGTAGTAATATTCCCTTCAACCTGGAGAGTTCGGACCCATGGAATGGGTGCCATGCATTATTGCTTTAAAGGGTCTGCATTTGCTCACCCAATCTCACCAATCGTCTCAGTCCCAAGTGTCCCTCCTTATGCCACATCCAGCTGTCGTTGTAGATAGGGTCATTCCAGCTTTCATCAGAGACCCTGAAGGAATTGTAAAGAATTTCCCAGTTTTTTTGTTTTGTTTTTGAAATTCCTTTTTATAGTGGGTTTGAGCTGATTCTCGCTGCCATGTTTATGCCAGTCTAGACACACTTGATTCCCTTACGGAGACATATCAATACATAGGTTTTAAGATTCTTACTAGTCAGATATTTTCTTCTGCGGGAAATATGGGGTTTTGAGTCCCTTTCACTGAGGACGGTGTAGGTCTTGTCTATTCCATAGTTGGTTTTTGGAACGGTACCTGTGCTTATATCAAACTCTGGTTTTATGCATCACCCCACCTCTCCTTCCCCCTTAAGCAGGTATAAGAGTGTTTTCTAAATGTCAGACACTGTTCTCTTTCTTAACTCAGTTCAAGTGTAGCCATGTTTACAGGATCTTCATAAGTGATATCTTATGATAAGTTTCTTTTTCTGTGTAACTTATTTCACTTAGAATCATCGTACCTGAATCCACTCATTTTGTTGCTACTGGTCTTATGACATTGATTTCATGGCTGAGGGATATTCCATCATACGTAAGTACCACAATTTTTTGAACCATGTTTATATTTTCTGGGATACTTAAGGTGTATCCAAGTTGAGGTCCTTGTATGCAGTGCAGCCCTAAATTTTGGGGTGGCTCTGTCTTATTGATTTTCAGTTTTCCCAAGGTATATTCCCTAGACTGGTAGTGCCCTTGGCTCTGTAGCTCTGTTCTTTACTTGTTTTAGGGAACAGAATGCACACCTCCAGAGAGGCACTTGGCAATTTACATCCCGTCCATCAGCATAACAAGGCTCCCTGTTCTCCAGGGCCTGTCTTGCCTTTCTTGTTCTTACACATTTTGTGGATGTCCCTTTTGACCGGTGGGAAGTGATACTTCTTTGTAGTGCAGATTTGCATACGCCCTATTTGGCCAAGTGCATCATTGTCGAAGTTGTGCCCCTCTTCCTGTGCTTTAAAGGCGATTCCAACATACCTCTTGAAACCTGTTTCCTGCTATTCTGCCTCGCTTTCAAGTACGCCTCGTTGCCTTCCCTCAACAGATTTTTGGACGATAGTTGTCCTTTATTACTCTGCCAGTTTGTGAATTGCTGTGCCCCTGTGCTCCATTTTTCAACTCGTTTTTGGTGAGCTGACCGCAAGTCCAAAATTTTGGTTCAGGACCTATACTGGTTCCCGGTGGGTGGCTGAGAATTTGCTTAATTCTTCTTCCTGCTGGGAAATTACAGTGATATGTGCCCGTCCAAATGCCTAACAGCTACTCTCTCATTGGTTCTCCCTCTTCCCTTTCATCCTCTGCCAAATTGGCAACCTGTGCGAACCAAGAGGTTAAAGGGGCTGTCTCTCCAAGTTGGGAGGTTGATAGTAAAGCAGACGGAAAGTCAAACCGGAGCACCAGGAGAGGGACTATTCGTTGAGTTTTAGAAACCTTTCGTATTCACAGTGTGTCCGTTCTCTAGGTTTCCCGCACATGTTATAGCTGTAGTAATATTCCCTTCAACCTGGAGAGTTCGGACCCATGGAATGGGTGCCATGCATTATTGCTTTAAAGGGTCTGCATTTGCTCACCCAATCTCACCAATCGTCTCAGTCCCAAGTGTCCCTCGTTATGCCACATCCAGCTGTCGTTGTAGATAGGGTCATTCCAGCTTTCATCAGAGACCCTGAAGGAATTGTAAAGAATTTCCCAGTTTTTTTGTTTTGTTTTTGAAATTCCTTTTTATAGTGGGTTTGAGCTGATTCTCGCTGCCATGTTTATGCCAGTCTAGACACACTTGATTCCCTTACGGAGACATATCAATACATAGGTTTTAAGATTCTTACTAGTCAGATATTTTCCTCTGCGGGAAATATGGGGTTTTGAGTCCCTTTCACTGAGGACGGTGTAGGTCTTGTCTATTCCATAGTTGGTTTTTGGAATGTTACCTGTGCTTATATCAAACTCTGGTTTTATGCATCACCCCACCTCTCCTTCCCCCTTAAGCAGGTATAAGAGTGTTTTCTAAATGTGAGACACTGTTCTCTTTCCTAACTCAGTTCAAGTGTAGCCATGTTTACAGGATCTTCATAAGTGATATCTTATGATAAGTTTCTTTTTCTGTGTGACTTATTTCACTTAGAATCATCGTACCTGAATCCACCCATTTTGCTTCTACTGGTCTTATGACATTGATTTCATGGCTGAGGGATATTCCATCGTACGTAAGTACCACAATTTTTTGAACCATGTTTATATTTTCTGGGATACTTAAGGTGTATCCAAGTTGAGGTCCTTGTATGCAGTGCAGCCCTAAATTTTGGGGTGGCTCTGTCTTATTGATTTTCAGTTTTCCCAAGGTATATTCCCTAGACTGGTAGTGACCTTGGCTCTGTAGCTCTGTTCTTTACTTGTTTTAGGGAACAGAATGCACTCCTCCAGAGAGGCAGTGGGCAATTTACATCCCGCCCATCAGCATAACAAGGCTCCCTGTTCTCCAGGGCCTGTCTTGCCTTTCTTGTTCTTACACATTTTGTGGATGTCCCTTTTGACCGGTGGGAAGTGATACTTCTTTGTAGTGCAGATTTGCATTGCCCGCTTGCTTGCTTGGCCAAAAAGGGCGTATGCGTTTTCTCCTGAATATATTCAGGAGAAAACGCATACGCCCTTTTTGGCCAAGTGCATCATTGTCGAAGTTGTGCCCCTCTTCCTGTGCTTTAAAGGCGATTCCAACGTACCTCTTGAAATCTGTTTCCTGCTATTCTGCCTCGCTTTCAAGTCCGCCTCGTTGCCTTCCCTCAACAGATTTTTGGACGATAGTTGTCCTTTATTACTCGGCCAGTTTGTGAATTGCTGTGCCCCTGAGCTCCATTTTTCAACTCGTTTTTGGTGAGCTGACCGCAAGTCCAAAATTTTGGTTCAGGACCTATACTGGTTCCCGGTGGGTGGCTGAGAATTTGGTTAATTCTTCTTCCTGCCGGGAAATTACAGTGATATGTGCCCGTCCAAATGCCTAACAGCTACTCTCTCATTGGTTCTCCCTCTTCCCTTTCATCCTCTGCCAAATTTGCAACCTGTGCGAACCAAGAGGTTAAAGGGGCTGTCTCTCCAAGTTGGGAGGTTGATAGTAAAGCAGACGGAAAGTCAAACCGGAGCACCAGGAGAGGGACTATTCGTTGAGTTTTAGAAACCTTTCGTATTCACAGTGTGTCCGTTCTCTAGGTTTCCCGCACATGTTATAGCTGTAGTAATATTCCCTTCAACCTGGAGAGTTCGGACCCATGGAATGGGTGCCATGCATTATTGCTTTAAAGGGTCTGCATTTGCTCACCCAATCTCACCAATCGTCTCAGTCCCAAGTGTCCCTCCTTATGCCACATCCAGCTGTCGTTGTAGATAGGGTCATTCCAGCTTTCATCAGAGACCCTGAAGGAATTGTAAAGAATTTCCCAGTTTTTTTGTTTTGTTTTTGAAATTCCTTTTTATAGTGGGTTTGAGCTGATTCTCGCTGTCATGTTTATGCCAGTCTAGACACACTTGATTCCCTTACGGAGACATATCAATACATAGGTTTTAAGATTCTTACTAGTCAGATATTTTCCTCTGCGGGAAATATGGGGTTTTGAGTCCCTTTCACTGAGGACGGTGTAGGTCTTGTCTATTCCATAGTTGGTTTTTGGAACGGTACCTGTGCTTATATCAAACTCTGGTTTTATGCATCACCCCACCTCTCCTTCCCCCTTAAGCAGGTATAAGAGTGTTTTCTAAATGTGCGACACTGTTCTGTTTCCTAACTCAGTTCAAGTGTAGCCATGTTTACAGGATCTTCATAAGTGATATCTTATGATAAGTTTCTTTTTCTGTGTGACTTATTTCACTTAGAATCATCGTACCTGAATCCACCCATTTTGCTGCTACTGGTCTTATGACATTGATTTCATGGCTGAGGGATATTCCATCGTACGTAAGTACCACAATTTTTTGAACCATGTTTATATTTTCTGGGATACTTAAGGTGTATCCAAGTTGAGGTCCTTGTATGCAGTGCAGCCCTAAATTTTGGGGTGGCTCTGTCTTATTGATTTTCAGTTTTCCCAAGGTATATTCCCTAGACTGGTAGTGCCCTTGGCTCTGTAGCTCTGTTCTTTACTTGTTTTAGGGAACAGAATGCACTCCTCCAGAGAGGCAGTTGGCAATTTACATCCCGCCCATCAGCATAACAAGGCTCCCTGTTCTCCAGGGCCTGTCTTGCCTTTCTTGTTCTTACACATTTTGTGGATGTCCCTTTTGACCGGTGGGAAGTGATACTTCTTTGTAGTGCAGATTTGCATTGCCCGCTTGCTTGCTTGGCCAAAAAGGGCGTATGCGTTTTCTCCTGAATATATTCAGGAGAAAACGCATACGCCCTTTTTGGCCAAGTGCATCATTGTCGAAGTTGTGCCCCTCTTCCTATGCTTTAAAGGCGATTCCAACGTACCTCTTGAAATCTGTTTCCTGCTATTCTGCCTCGCTTTCAAGTCCGCCTCGTTGCCTTCCCTCAACAGATTTTTGGACGATAGTTGTCCTTTATTACTCGGCCAGTTTGTGAATTGCTGTGCCCCTGAGCTCCATTTTTCAACTCGTTTTTGGTGAGCTGACCGCAAGTCCAAAATTTTGGTTCAGGACCTATACTGGTTCCCGGTGGGTGGCTGAGAATTTGCTTAATTCTTCTTCCTGCCGGGAAATTACAGTGATATGTGCCCGTCCAAATGCCTAACAGCTACTCTCTCATTGGTTCTCCCTCTTCCCTTTCATCCTCTGCCAAATTGGCAACCTGTGCGAACCAAGAGGTTAAAGGGGCTGTCTCTCCAAGTTGGGAGGTTGATAGTAAAGCAGACGGAAAGTCAAACCGGAGCACCAGGAGAGGGACTATTCGTTGAGTTTTAGAAACCTTTCGTATTCACAGTGTGTCCGTTCTCTAGGTTTCCCGCACATGTTATAGCTGTAATTATATTCCCTTCAACCTGGAGAGTTCGGACCCATGGAATGGGTGCCATGCATTATTGCTTTAAAGGGTCTGCATTTGCTCACCCAATCTCACCAATCGTCTCAGTCCCAAGTGTCCCTCCTTATGCCACATCCAGCTGTCGTTGTAGATAGGGTCATTCCAGCTTTCATCAGAGACCCTGAAGGAATTGTAAAGAATTTCCCAGTTTTTTTGTTTTGTTTTTGAAATTCCTTTTTATAGTGGGTTTGAGCTGATTCTCGCTGCCATGTTTATGCCAGTCTAGACACACTTGATTCCCTTACGGAGACATATCAATAGATAGGTTTTAAGATTCTTACTAGTCAGATATTTTCCTCTGCGGGAAATATGGGGTTTTGAGTCCCTTTCACTGAGGACGGTGTAGGTCTTGTCTATTCCATAGCTGGTTTTTGGAACGGTACCTGTGCTTATATCAAACTCTGGTTTTATGCATCACCCCACCTCTCCTTCCCCCTTAAGCAGGTATAAGAGTGTTTTCTAAATGTGAGACACTGTTCTCTTTCCTAACTCAGTTCAAGTGTAGCCATGTTTACAGGATCTTCATAAGTGATATCTTATGATAAGTTTCTTTTTCTGTGTGACTTATTTCACTTAGAATCATCGTACCTGAATCCACCCATTTTGCTGCTACTGGTCTTATGACATTGATTTCATGGCTGAGGGATATTCCATCGTACGTAAGTACCACAATTTTTTGAACCATGTTTATATTTTCTGGGATACTTAAGGTGTATCCAAGTTGAGGTCCTTGTATGCAGTGCAGCCCTAAATTTTGGGGTGGCTCTGTCTTATTGATTTTCAGTTTTCCCAAGGCATATTCCCTAGACTGGTAGTGCCCTTGGCTCTGTAGCTCTGTTCTTTACTTGTTTTAGGGAACAGAATGCACTCCTCCAGAGAGGCAGTTGGCAATTTACATCCCGCCCATCAGCATAACAAGGCTCCCTGTTCTCCAGGGCCTGTCTTGCCTTTCTTGTTCTTACACATTTTGTGGATGTCCCTTTTGACCGGTGGGAAGTGATACTTCTTTGTAGTGCAGATTTGCATTGCCCGCTTGCTTGCTTGGCCAAAAAGGGCGTATGCGTTTTCTCCTGAATATATTCAGGAGAAAACGCATACGCCCTTTTTGGCCAAGTGCATCATTGTCGAAGTTGTGCCCCTCTTCCTGTGCTTTAAAGGCGATTCCAACGTACCTCTTGAAATCTGTTTCCTGCTATTCTGCCTCGCTTTCAAGTCCGCCTCGTTGCCTTCCCTCAACAGATTTTTGGACGATAGTTGTCCTTTATTACTCGGCCAGTTTGTGAATTGCTGTGCCCCTGAGCTCCATTTTTCAACTCGTTTTTGGTGAGCTGACCGCAAGTCCAAAATTTTCGTTCAGGACCTATACTGGTTCCCGGTGGGTGGCTGAGAATTTGCTTAATTCTTCTTCCTGCCGGGAAATTACAGTGATATGTGCCTGTCCAAATGCCTAACAGCTACTCTCTCATTGGTTCTCCCTCTTCCCTTTCATCCTCTGCCAAATTGGAAACCTGTGCGAACCAAGAGGTTAAAGGGGCTGTCTCTCGAAGTTGGGAGGTTGATAGTAAAGTAGACGGAAAGTCAAACCGGAGCACCAGGAGAGGGACTATTCGTTGAGTTTTAGAAACCTTTCGTATTCACAGTGTGTCCGTTCTCTAGGGTTCCCGCACATGTTATAGCTGTAGTAATATTCCCTTCAACCTGGAGAGTTCGGACCCATGGAATGGGTGCCATGCATTATTGCTTTAAAGGGTCTGCATTTGCTCACCCAATCTCACCAATCGTCTCAGTCCCAAGTGTCCCTCCTTATGCCACATCCAGCTGTCGTTGTAGATAGGGTCATTCCAGCTTTCATCAGAGACCCTGAAGGAATTGTAAAGAATTTCCCAGTTTTTTTGTTTTGTTTTTGAAATTCCTTTTTATAGTGGGTTTGAGCTGATTCTCGCTGCCATGTTTATGCCAGTCTAGACACACTTGATTCCCTTACGGAGACATATCAATAGATAGGTTTTAAGATTCTTACTAGTCAGATATTTTCCTCTGCGGGAAATATGGGGTTTTGAGTCCCTTTCACTGAGGACGGTGTAGGTCTTGTCTATTCCATAGTTGGTTTTTGGAACGGTACCTGTGCTTATATCAAACTCTGGTTTTATGCATCACCCCACCTCTCCTTCCCCCTTAAGCAGGTATAAGAGTGTTTTCTAAATGTGAGACACTGTTCTCTTTCCTAACTCAGTTCAAGTGTAGCCATGTTTACAGGATCTTCATAAGTGATATCTTAGGATAAGTTTCTTTTTCTGTGTGACTTATTTCACTTAGAATCATCATACCTGAATCCACCTATTTTGCTGCTACTGGTCTTATGACATTGATTTCATGGCTGAGGGATATTCCATCGTACGTAAGTACCACAATTTTTTGAACCATGTTTATATTTTCTGGGATACTAAAGGTGTATCCAAGTTGAGGTCCTTGTATGCAGTGCAGCCCTAAATTTTGGGGTGGCTCTGTCTTATTGATTTTCAGTTTTCCCAAGGTATATTCCCTAGACTGGTAGTGCCCTTGGCTCTGTAGCTCTGTTCTTTACTTGTTTTAGGGAACAGAATGCACTCTTCCAGAGAGGCAGTTGGCAATTTACATCCCGCCCATCAGCATAACAAGGCTCCCTGTTCTCCAGGGCCTGTCTTGCCTTTCTTGTTCTTACACATTTTGTGGATGTCCCTTTTGACCGGTGGGAAGTGGTACTTCTTTGTAGTGCAGATTTGCATTGCCCGCTTGCTTGCTTGGCCAAAAAGGGTGTATGCGTTTTCTCCTGAATATATTCAGGAGAAAACGCATACGCCCTTTTTGGCCAAGTGCATCATTGTCGAAGTTGTGCCCCTCTTCCTGTGCTTTAAAGGCGATTCCAACGTACCTCTTGAAATCTGTTTCCTGCTATTCTGCCTCGCTTTCAAGTCCGCCTCGTTGCCTTCCCTCAACAGATTTTTGGACGATAGTTGTCCTTTATTACTCGGCCAGTTTGTGAATTGCTGTGCCCCTGAGCTCCATTTTTCAACTCGTTTTTGGTGAGCTGACCGCAAGTCCAAAATTTTGGTTCAGGACCTATACTGGTTCCCAGTGGGTGGCTGAGAATTTGGTTAATTCTTCTTCCTGCCGGGAAATTACAGTGATATGTGCCCGTCCAAATGCCTAACAGCTACTCTCTCATTGGTTCTCCCTCTTCCCTTTCATCCTCTGCCAAATTGCAACCTGTGCGAACCAAGAGGTTAAAGGGGCTGTCTCTCCAAGTTGGGAGGTTGATAGTAAAGCAGACGGAAAGTCAAACCGGAGCACCAGGAGAGGGACTATTCGTTGAGTTTTAGAAACCTTTCGTATTCACAGTGTGTCCTTTCCCTAGGTTTCCCGCACATGTTATAGCTGTAGTAATATTCCCTTCAACCTGGAGAGTTCGGACCCATGGAATGGGTGCCATGCATTATTGCTTTAAAGGGTCTGGATTTGCTCACCCAATCTCACCAATCATCTCAGTCCCAAGTGTCCAGCCTTATGCCACATCCAGCTGTCGTTGTAGATAGGGTCATTCCAGCTTTCATCAGAGACCCTGAAGGAATTGTAAAGAATTTCCCAGTTTTTTTGTTTTGTTTTTGAAATTCCTTTTTATAGTGGGTTTGAGCTGATTCTCGCTGCCATGTTTATGCCAGTCTAGACACACTTGATTCCCTTACGGAGACATATCAATACATAGGTTTTAAGATTCTTACTAGTCAGATATTTTCTTCTGCGGGAAATATGGGGTTTTGAGTCCCTTTCACTGAGGACGGTGTAGGTCTTGTCTATTCCATAGTTGGTTTTTGGAACGGTACCTGTGCTTATATCAAACTCTGGTTTTATGCATCACCCCACCTCTCCTTCCCCCTTAAGCAGGTATAAGAGTGTTTTCTAAATGTCAGACACTGTTCTCTTTCCTAACTCAGTTCAAGTGTAGCCATGTTTACAGGATCTTCATAAGTGATATCTTATGATAAGTTTCTTTTTCTGTGTGACTTATTTCACTTAGAATCATCGTACCTGAATCCACCCATTTTGTTGCTACTGGTCTTATGACATTGATTTTATGGGTGAGGGATATTCCATCGTACGTAAGTACCACAATTTTTTGAACCATGTTTATATTTTCTGGGATACTTAAGGTGTATCCAAGTTGAGGTCCTTGTATGCAGTGCAGCCCTAAATTTTGGGGTGGCTCTGTCTTATTGATTTTCAGTTTTCCCAAGGTATATTCCCTAGACTGGTAGTGCCCTTGGCTCTGTAGCTCTGTTCTTTACTTGTTTTAGGGAACAGAATGCACACCTCCAGAGAGGCAGTTGGCAATTTACATCCCGTCCATCAGCATAACAAGGCTCCCTGTTCTCCAGGGCCTGTCTTGCCTTTCTTGTTCTTACACATTTTGTGGATGTCCCTTTTGACCGGTGGGAAGTGATACTTCTTTGTAGTGCAGATTTGCATACGCCCTATTTGGCCAAGTGCATCATTGTCGAAGTTGTGCCCCTCTTCCTGTGCTTTAAAGGCGATTCCAACGTACCTCTTGAAACCTGCTTCCTGCTATTCTGCCTCGCTTTCAAGTCCGCCTCGTTGCCTTCCCTCAACAGATTTTTGGACGATAGTTGTCCTTTATTACTCTGCCAGTTTGTGAATTGCTCTGCCCCTGAGCTCCATTTTTCAACTCGTTTTTGGTGAGCTGACCGCAAGTCCAAAATTTTGGTTCAGGACCTATACTGGTTCCCGGTGGGTGGCTGAGAATTTGGTTAATTCTTCTTCCTGCCGGGAAATTACAGTGATATGTGCCCGTCCAAATGCCTAACAGCTACTCTCTCATTGGTTCTCCCTCTTCCCTTTCATCCTCTGCCAAATTGGCAACCTGTGTGAACCAAGAGGTTAAAGGGGCTGTCTCTCCAAGTTGGGAGGTTGATAGTAAAGCAGACGGAAAGTCAAACCGGAGCACCAGGAGAGGGACTATTCGTTGAGTTTTAGAAACCTTTCGTATTCACAGTGTGTCCGTTCTCTAGGTTTCCCGCACATGTTATAGCTGTAGTAATATTCCCTTCAACCTGGAGAGTTCGGACCCATGGAATGGGTGCCATGCATTATTGCTTTAAAGGGTCTGCATTTGCTCACCCAATCTCACCAATCGTCTCAGTCCCAAGTGTCCCTCCTTATGCCACATCCAGCTGTCGTTGTAGATAGGGTCATTCCAGCTTTCATCAGAGACCCTGAAGGAATTGTAAAGAATTTCCCAGTTTTTTTGTTTTGTTTTTGAAATTCCTTTTTATAGTGGGTTTGAGCTGATTCTCGCTGCCATGTTTATGCCAGTCTAGACACACTTGATTCCCTTACGGAGACATATCAATACATAGGTTTTAAGATTCTTACTAGTCAGATATTTTCTTCTGCGGGAAATATGGGGTTTTGAGTCCCTTTCACTGAGGACGGTGTAGGTCTTGTCTATTCCATAGTTGGTTTTTGGAACGGTACCTGTGCTTATATCAAACTCTGGTTTTATGCATCACCCCACCTCTCCTTCCCCCTTAAGCAGGTATAAGAGTGTTTTCTAAATGTCAGACACTGTTCTCTTTCCTAACTCAGTTCAAGTGTAGCCATGTTTACAGGATCTTCATAAGTGATATCTTATGATAAGTTTCTTTTTCTGTGTGACTTATTTCACTTAGAATCATCGTACCTGAATCCACCCATTTTGTTGCTACTGGTCTTATGACATTGATTTCATGGGTGAGGGATATTCCATCGTACGTAAGTACCACAATTTTTTGAACCATGTTTATATTTTCTGGGATACTTAAGGTGTATCCAAGTTGAGGTCCTTGTATGCAGTGCAGCCCTAAATTTTGGGGTGGCTCTGTCTTATTGATTTTCAGTTTTCCCAAGGTATATTCCCTAGACTGGTAGTGCCCTTGGCTCTGTAGCTCTGTTCTTTACTTGTTTTAGGGAACAGAATGCACACCTCCAGAGAGGCAGTTGGCAATTTACATCCCGTCCATCAGCATAACAAGGCTCCCTGTTCTCCAGGGCCTGTCTTGCCTTTCTTGTTCTTACACATTTTGTGGATGTCCCTTTTGACCGGTGGGAAGTGATACTTCTTTGTAGTGCAGATTTGCATACGCCCTATTTGGCCAAGTGCATCATTGTCGAAGTTGTGCCCCTCTTCCTGTGCTTTAAAGGCGATTCCAACGTACCTCTTGAAACCTGCTTCCTGCTATTCTGCCTCGCTTTCAAGTCCGCCTCGTTGCCTTCCCTCAACAGATTTTTGGACGATAGTCGTCCTTTATTACTCTGCCAGTTTGTGAATTGCTCTGCCCCTGAGCTCCATTTTTCAACTCGTTTTTGGTGAGCTGACCGCAAGTCCAAAATTTTGGTTCAGGACCTATACTGGTTCCCGGTGGGTGGCTGAGAATTTGGTTAATTCTTCTTCCTGCCGGGAAATTACAGTGATATGTGCCCGTCCAAATGCCTAACAGCTACTCTCTCATTGGTTCTCCCTCTTCCCTTTCATCCTCTGCCAAATTGGCAACCTGTGTGAACCAAGAGGTTAAAGGGGCTGTCTCTCCAAGTTGGGAGGTTGATAGTAAAGCAGACGGAAAGTCAAACCGGAGCACCAGGAGAGGGACTATTCGTTGAGTTTTAGAAACCTTTCGTATTCACAGTGTGTCCGTTCTCTAGGTTTCCCGCACATGTTATAGCTGTAGTAATATTCCCTTCAACCTGGAGAGTTCGGACCCATGGAATGGGTGCCATGCATTATTGCTTTAAAGGGTCTGCATTTGCTCACCCAATCTCACCAATCGTCTCAGTCCCAAGTGTCCCTCCTTATGCCACATCCAGCTGTCGTTGTAGATAGGGTCATTCCAGCTTTCATCAGAGACCCTGAAGGAATTGTAAAGAATTTCCCAGTTTTTTTGTTTTGTTTTTGAAATTCCTTTTTATAGTGGGTTTGAGCTGATTCTCGCTGCCATGTTTATGCCAGTCTAGACACACTTGATTCCCTTACGGAGACATATCAATACATAGGTTTTAAGATTCTTACTAGTCAGATATTTTCCTCTGCGGGAAATATGGGGTTTTGAGTCCCTTTCACTGAGGACGGTGTAGGTCTTGTCTATTCCATAGTTGGTTTTTGGAACGGTACCTGTGCTTATATCAAACTCTGGTTTTATGCATCACCCCACCTCTCCTTCCCCCTTAAGCAGGTATAAGAGTGTTTTCTAAATGTGAGACACTGTTCTCTTTCCTAACTCAGTTCAAGTGTAGCCATGTTTACAGGATCTTCATAAGTGATATCTTAGGATAAGTTTCTTTTTCTGTGTGACTTATTTCACTTAGAATCATCATACCTGAATCCACCCATTTTGCTGCTACTGGTCTTATGACATTGATTTCATGGCTGAGGGATATTCCATCGTACGTAAGTACCACAATTTTTTGAACCATGTTTATATTTTCTGGGATACTAAAGGTGTATCCAAGTTGAGGTCCTTGTATGCAGTGCAGCCCTAAATTTTGGGGTGGCTCTGTCTTATTGATTTTCAGTTTTCCCAAGGTATATTCCCTAGACTGGTAGTGCCCTTGGCTCTGTAGCTCTGTTCTTTACTTGTTTTAGGGAACAGAATGCACTCTTCCAGAGAGGCAGTTGGCAATTTACATCCCGCCCATCAGCATAACAAGGCTCCCTGTTCTCCAGGGCCTGTCTTGCCTTTCTTGTTCTTACACATTTTGTGGATGTCCCTTTTGACCGGTGGGAAGTGGTACTTCTTTGTAGTGCAGATTTGCATTGCCCGCTTGCTTGCTTGGCCAAAAAGGGTGTATGGGTTTTCTCCTGAATATATTCAGGAGAAAACGCATACGCCCTTTTTGGCCAAGTGCATCATTGTCGAAGTTGTGCCCCTCTTCCTGTGCTTTAAAGGCGATTCCAACGTACCTCTTGAAATCTGTTTCCTGCTATTCTGCCTCGCTTTCAAGTCCGCCTCGTTGCCTTCCCTCAACAGATTTTTGGACGATAGTTGTCCTTTATTACTCGGCCAGTTTGTGAATTGCTGTGCCCCTGAGCTCCATTTTTCAACTCGTTTTTGGTGAGCTGACCGCAAGTCCAAAATTTTGGTTCAGGACCTATACTGGTTCCCAGTGGGTGGCTGAGAATTTGGTTAATTCTTCTTCCTGCCGGGAAATTACAGTGATATGTGCCCGTCCAAATGCCTAACAGCTACTCTCTCATTGGTTCTCCCTCTTCCCTTTCATCCTCTGCCAAATTGCAACCTGTGCGAACCAAGAGGTTAAAGGGGCTGTCTCTCCAAGTTGGGAGGTTGATAGTAAAGCAGACGGAAAGTCAAACCGGAGCACCAGGAGAGGGACTATTCGTTGAGTTTTAGAAACCTTTCGTATTCACAGTGTGTCCTTTCCCTAGGTTTCCCGCACATGTTATAGCTGTAGTAATATTCCCTTCAACCTGGAGAGTTCGGACCCATGGAATGGGTGCCATGCATTATTGCTTTAAAGGGTCTGGATTTGCTCACCCAATCTCACCAATCATCTCAGTCCCAAGTGTCCAGCCTTATGCCACATCCAGCTGTCGTTGTAGATAGGGTCATTCCAGCTTTCATCAGAGACCCTGAAGGAATTGTAAAGAATTTCCCAGTTTTTTTGTTTTGTTTTTGAAATTCCTTTTTATAGTGGGTTTGAGCTGATTCTCACTGCCATGTTTATGCCAGTCTAGACACACTTGATTCCCTTACGGAGACATATCAATACATAGGTTTTAAGATTCTTACTAGTCAGATATTTTCTTCTGCGGGAAATATGGGGTTTTGAGTCCCTTTCACTGAGGACGGTGTAGGTCTTGTCTATTCCATAGTTGGTTTTTGGAACGGTACCTGTGCTTATATCAAACTCTGGTTTTATGCATCACCCCACCTCTCCTTCCCCCTTAAGCAGGTATAAGAGTGTTTTCTAAATGTCAGACACTGTTCTCTTTCCTAACTCAGTTCAAGTGTAGCCATGTTTACAGGATCTTCATAAGTGATATCTTATGATAAGTTTCTTTTTCTGTGTGACTTATTTCACTTAGAATCATCGTACCTGAATCCACCCATTTTGTTGCTACTGGTCTTATGACATTGATTTCATGGGTGAGGGATATTCCATCGTACGTAAGTACCACAATTTTTTGAACCATGTTTATATTTTCTGGGATACTTAAGGTGTATCCAAGTTGAGGTCCTTGTATGCAGTGCAGCCCTAAATTTTGGGGTGGCTCTGTCTTATTGATTTTCAGTTTTCCCAAGGTATATTCCCTAGACTGGTAGTGCCCTTGGCTCTGTAGCTCTGTTCTTTACTTGTTTTAGGGAACAGAATGCACACCTCCAGAGAGGCAGTTGGCAATTTACATCCCGTCCATCAGCATAACAAGGCTCCCTGTTCTCCAGGGCCTGTCTTGCCTTTCTTGTTCTTACACATTTTGTGGATGTCCCTTTTGACCGGTGGGAAGTGATACTTCTTTGTAGTGCAGATTTGCATACGCCCTATTTGGCCAAGTGCATCATTGTCGAAGTTGTGCCCCTCTTCCTGTGCTTTAAAGGCGATTCCAACGTACCTCTTGAAACCTGCTTCCTGCTATTCTGCCTCGCTTTCAAGTCCGCCTCGTTGCCTTCCCTCAACAGATTTTTGGACGATAGTTGTCCTTTATTACTCTTCCAGTTTGTGAATTGCTCTGCCCCTGAGCTCCATTTTTCAACTCGTTTTTGGTGAGCTGACCGCAAGTCCAAAATTTTGGTTCAGGACCTATACTGGTTCCCGGTGGGTGGCTGAGAATTTGGTTAATTCTTCTTCCTGCCGGGAAATTACAGTGATATGTGCCCGTCCAAATGCCTAACAGCTACTCTCTCATTGGTTCTCCCTCTTCCCTTTCATCCTCTGCCAAATTGGCAACCTGTGTGAACCAAGAGGTTAAAGGGGCTGTCTCTCCAAGTTGGGAGGTTGATAGTAAAGCAGACGGAAAGTCAAACCGGAGCACCAGGAGAGGGACTATTCGTTGAGTTTTAGAAACCTTTCGTATTCACAGTGTGTCCGTTCTCTAGGTTTCCCGCACATGTTATAGCTGTAGTAATATTCCCTTCAACCTGGAGAGTTCGGACCCATGGAATGGGTGCCATGCATTATTGCTTTAAAGGGTCTGCATTTGCTCACCCAATCTCACCAATCGTCTCAGTCCCAAGTGTCCCTCCTTATGCCACATCCAGCTGTCGTTGTAGATAGGGTCATTCCAGCTTTCATCAGAGACCCTGAAGGAATTGTAAAGAATTTCCCAGTTTTTTTGTTTTGTTTTTGAAATTCCTTTTTATAGTGGGTTTGAGCTGATTCTCGCTGCCATGTTTATGCCAGTCTAGACACACTTGATTCCCTTACGGAGACATATCAATACATAGGTTTTAAGATTCTTACTAGTCAGATATTTTCCTCTGCGGGAAATATGGGGTTTTGAGTCCCTTTCACTGAGGACGGTGTAGGTCTTGTCTATTCCATAGTTGGTTTTTGGAATGTTACCTGTGCTTATATCAAACTCTGGTTTTATGCATCACCCCACCTCTCCTTCCCCCTTAAGCAGGTATAAGAGTGTTTTCTAAATGTGAGACACTGTTCTCTTTCCTAACTCAGTTCAAGTGTAGCCATGTTTACAGGATCTTCATAAGTGATATCTTATGATAAGTTTCTTTTTCTGTGTGACTTATTTCACTTAGAATCATCGTACCTGAATCCACCCATTTTGCTTCTACTGGTCTTATGACATTGATTTCATGGCTGAGGGATATTCCATCGTACGTAAGTACCACAATTTTTTGAACCATGTTTATATTTTCTGGGATACTTAAGGTGTATCCAAGTTGAGGTCCTTGTATGCAGTGCAGCCCTAAATTTTGGGGTGGCTCTGTCTTATTGATTTTCAGTTTTCCCAAGGTATATTCCCTAGACTGGTAGTGACCTTGGCTCTGTAGCTCTGTTCTTTACTTGTTTTAGGGAACAGAATGCACTCCTCCAGAGAGGCAGTGGGCAATTTACATCCCGCCCATCAGCATAACAAGGCTCCCTGTTCTCCAGGGCCTGTCTTGCCTTTCTTGTTCTTACACATTTTGTGGATGTCCCTTTTGACCGGTGGGAAGTGATACTTCTTTGTAGTGCAGATTTGCATTGCCCGCTTGCTTGCTTGGCCAAAAAGGGCGTATGCGTTTTCTCCTGAATATATTCAGGAGAAAACGCATACGCCCTTTTTGGCCAAGTGCATCATTGTCGAAGTTGTGCCCCTCTTCCTGTGCTTTAAAGGCGATTCCAACGTACCTCTTGAAATCTGTTTCCTGCTATTCTGCCTCGCTTTCAAGTCCGCCTCGTTGCCTTCCCTCAACAGATTTTTGGACGATAGTTGTCCTTTATTACTCGGCCAGTTTGTGAATTGCTGTGCCCCTGAGCTCCATTTTTCAACTCGTTTTTGGTGAGCTGACCGCAAGTCCAAAATTTTGGTTCAGGACCTATACTGGTTCCCGGTGGGTGGCTGAGAATTTGGTTAATTCTTCTTCCTGCCGGGAAATTACAGTGATATGTGCCCGTCCAAATGCCTAACAGCTACTCTCTCATTGGTTCTCCCTCTTCCCTTTCATCCTCTGCCAAATTTGCAACCTGTGCGAACCAAGAGGTTAAAGGGGCTGTCTCTCCAAGTTGGGAGGTTGATAGTAAAGCAGACGGAAAGTCAAACCGGAGCACCAGGAGAGGGACTATTCGTTGAGTTTTAGAAACCTTTCGTATTCACAGTGTGTCCGTTCTCTAGGTTTCCCGCACATGTTATAGCTGTAGTAATATTCCCTTCAACCTGGAGAGTTCGGACCCATGGAATGGGTGCCATGCATTATTGCTTTAAAGGGTCTGCATTTGCTCACCCAATCTCACCAATCGTCTCAGTCCCAAGTGTCCCTCCTTATGCCACATCCAGCTGTCGTTGTAGATAGGGTCATTCCAGCTTTCATCAGAGACCCTGAAGG
This sequence comes from Hyperoodon ampullatus, assembly GCF_949752795.1. Classification (NCBI taxonomy): domain Eukaryota; kingdom Metazoa; phylum Chordata; class Mammalia; order Artiodactyla; family Ziphiidae; genus Hyperoodon; species Hyperoodon ampullatus. Next base: position 1,005,827 of record NW_027640805.1, on the reverse strand, counting down.
AATTGTAAAGAATTTCCCAGTTTTTTTGTTTTGTTTTTGAAATTCCTTTTTATAGTGGGTTTGAGCTGATTCTCGCTGTCATGTTTATGCCAGTCTAGACACACTTGATTCCCTTACGGAGACATATCAATACATAGGTTTTAAGATTCTTACTAGTCAGATATTTTCCTCTGCGGGAAATATGGGGTTTTGAGTCCCTTTCACTGAGGACGGTGTAGGTCTTGTCTATTCCATAGTTGGTTTTTGGAACGGTACCTGTGCTTATATCAAACTCTGGTTTTATGCATCACCCCACCTCTCCTTCCCCCTTAAGCAGGTATAAGAGTGTTTTCTAAATGTGCGACACTGTTCTGTTTCCTAACTCAGTTCAAGTGTAGCCATGTTTACAGGATCTTCATAAGTGATATCTTATGATAAGTTTCTTTTTCTGTGTGACTTATTTCACTTAGAATCATCGTACCTGAATCCACCCATTTTGCTGCTACTGGTCTTATGACATTGATTTCATGGCTGAGGGATATTCCATCGTACGTAAGTACCACAATTTTTTGAACCATGTTTATATTTTCTGGGATACTTAAGGTGTATCCAAGTTGAGGTCCTTGTATGCAGTGCAGCCCTAAATTTTGGGGTGGCTCTGTCTTATTGATTTTCAGTTTTCCCAAGGTATATTCCCTAGACTGGTAGTGCCCTTGGCTCTGTAGCTCTGTTCTTTACTTGTTTTAGGGAACAGAATGCACTCCTCCAGAGAGGCAGTTGGCAATTTACATCCCGCCCATCAGCATAACAAGGCTCCCTGTTCTCCAGGGCCTGTCTTGCCTTTCTTGTTCTTACACATTTTATGGATGTCCCTTTTGACCGGTGGGAAGTGATACTTCTTTGTAGTGCAGATTTGCATTGCCCGCTTGCTTGCTTGGCCAAAAAGGGCGTATGCGTTTTCTCCTGAATATATTCAGGAGAAAACGCATACGCCCTTTTTGGCCAAGTGCATCATTGTCGAAGTTGTGCCCCTCTTCCTATGCTTTAAAGGCGATTCCAACGTACCTCTTGAAATCTGTTTCCTGCTATTCTGCCTCGCTTTCAAGTCCGCCTCGTTGCCTTCCCTCAACAGATTTTTGGACGATAGTTGTCCTTTATTACTCGGCCAGTTTGTGAATTGCTGTGCCCCTGAGCTCCATTTTTCAACTCGTTTTTGGTGAGCTGACCGCAAGTCCAAAATTTTGGTTCAGGACCTATACTGGTTCCCGGTGGGTGGCTGAGAATTTGCTTAATTCTTCTTCCTGCCGGGAAATTACAGTGATATGTGCCCGTCCAAATGCCTAACAGCTACTCTCTCATTGGTTCTCCCTCTTCCCTTTCATCCTCTGCCAAATTGGCAACCTGTGCGAACCAAGAGGTTAAAGGGGCTGTCTCTCCAAGTTGGGAGGTTGATAGTAAAGCAGACGGAAAGTCAAACCGGAGCACCAGATGAGGGACTATTCGTTGAGTTTTAGAAACCTTTCGTATTCACAGTGTGTCCGTTCTCTAGGTTTCCCGCACATGTTATAGCTGTAATAATATTCCCTTCAACCTGGAGAGTTCGGACCCATGGAATGGGTGCCATGCATTATTGCTTTAAAGGGTCTGCATTTGCTCACCCAATCTCACCAATCGTCTCAGTCCCAAGTGTCCCTCCTTATGCCACATCCAGCTGTCGTTGTAGATAGGGTCATTCCAGCTTTCATCAGAGACCCTGAAGGAATTGTAAAGAATTTCCCAGTTTTTTTGTTTTGTTTTTGAAATTCCTTTTTATAGTGGGTTTGAGCTGATTCTCGCTGCCATGTTTATGCCAGTCTAGACACACTTGATTCCCTTACGGAGACATATCAATAGATAGGTTTTAAGATTCTTACTAGTCAGATATTTTCCTCTGCGGGAAATATGGGGTTTTGAGTCCCTTTCACTGAGGACGGTGTAGGTCTTGTCTATTCCATAGTTGGTTTTTGGAACGGTACCTGTGCTTATATCACACTCTGGTTTTATGCATCACCCCACCTCTCCTTCCCCCTTAAGCAGGTATAAGAGTGTTTTCTAAATGTGAGACACTGTTCTCTTTCCTAACTCAGTTCAAGTGTAGCCATGTTTACAGGATCTTCATAAGTGATATCTTAGGATAAGTTTCTTTTTCTGTGTGACTTATTTCACTTAGAATCATCATACCTGAATCCACCCATTTTGCTGCTACTGGTCTTATGACATTGATTTCATGGCTGAGGGATATTCCATCGTACGTAAGTACCACAATTTTTTGAACCATGTTTATATTTTCTGGGATACTTAAGGTGTATCCAAGTTGAGGTCCTTGTATGCAGTGCAGCCCTAAATTTTGGGGTGGCTCTGTCTTATTGATTTTCAGTTTTCCCAAGGTATATTCCCTAGACTGGTAGTGCCCTTGGCTCTGTAGCTCTGTTCTTTACTTGTTTTAGGGAACAGAATGCACTCCTCCAGAGAGGCAGTTGGCAATTTACATCCCGCCCATCAGCATAACAAGGCTCCCTGTTCTCCAGGGCCTGTCTTGCCTTTCTTGTTCTTACACATTTTGTGGATGTCCCTTTTGACCGGTTGGAAGTGATACTTCTTTGTAGTGCAGATTTGCATTGCCCGCTTGCTTGCTTGGCCAAAAAGGGCGTATGCGTTTTCTCCTGAATATATTCAGGAGAAAACGCATACGCCCTTTTTGGCCAAGTGCATCATTGTCGAAGTTGTGCCCCTCTTCCTGTGCTTTAAAGGCGATTCCAACGTACCTCTTGAAATCTGTTTCCTGCTATTCTGCCTCGCTTTCAAGTCCGCCTCGTTGCCTTCCCTCAACAGATTTTTGTACGATAGTTGTCCTTTATTACTCGGCCAGTTTGTGAATTGCTGTGCCCCTGAGCTCCATTTTTCAACTCGTTTTTGGTGAGCTGACCGCAAGTCCAAAATTTTGGTTCAGGACCTATACTGGTTCCCGGTGGGTGGCTGAGAATTTGGTTAATTCTTCTTCCTGCCGGGAAAATACAGTGATATGTGCCCGTCCAAATGCCTAACAGCTACTCTCTCATTGGTTCTCCCTCATCCCTTTCATCCTCTGCCAAATTGGCAACCTGTGCGAACCAAGAGGTTAAAGGGGCTGTCTCTCCAAGTTGGGAGGTTGATAGTAAAGTAGACGGAAAGTCAAACTGGAGCACCAGGAGAGGGACTATTCGTTGAGTTTTAGAAACCTTTCGTATTCACAGTGTGTCCGTTCTCTAGGTTTCCCGCACATGTTATAGCTGTAGTAATATTCCCTTCAACCTGGAGAGTTCGGACCCATGGAATGGGTGCCATGCATTATTGCTTTAAAGGGTCTGCATTTGCTCACCCAATCTCACCAATCGTCTCAGTCCCAAGTGTCCCTCCTTATGCCACATCCAGCTGTCGTTGTAGATAGGGTCATTCCAGCTTTCATCAGAGACCCTGAAGGAATTGTAAAGAATTTCCCAGTTTTTTTGTTTTGTTTTTGAAATTCCTTTTTATAGTGGGTTTGAGCTGATTCTCGCTGCCATGTTTATGCCAGTCTAGACACACTTGATTCCCTTACGGAGACATATCAATAGATAGGTTTTAAGATTCTTACTAGTCAGATATTTTCCTCTGCGGGAAATATGGGGTTTTGAGTCCCTTTCACTGAGGACGGTGTAGGTCTTGTCTATTCCATAGTTGGTTTTTGGAACGGTACCTGTGCTTATATCAAACTCTGGTTTTATGCATCACCCCACCTCTCCTTCCCCCTTAAGCAGGTATAAGAGTGTTTTCTAAATGTGAGACACTGTTCTCTTTCCTAACTCAGTTCAAGTGTAGCCATGTTTACAGGATCTTCATAAGTGATATCTTAGGATAAGTTTCTTTTTCTGTGTGACTTATTTCACTTAGAATCATCGTACCTGAATCCACCCATTTTGCTGCTACTGGTCTTATGACATTGATTTCATGGCTGAGGGATATTCCATCGTACGTAAGTACCACAATTTTTTGAACCATGTTTATATTTTCTGGGATACTTAAGGTGTATCCAAGTTGAGGTCCTTGTATGCAGTGCAGCCCTAAATTTTGGGGTGGCTCTGTCTTATTGATTTTCAGTTTTCCCAAGGTATATTCCCTAGACTGGTAGTGCCCTTGGCTCTGTAGCTCTGTTCTTTACTTGTTTTAGGGAACAGAATGCACTCCTCCAGAGAGGCAGTTGGCAATTTACATCCCACCCATCAGCATAACAAGGCTCCCTGTTCTCCAGGGCCTGTCTTGCCTTTCTTGTTCTTACACATTTTGTGGATGTCCCTTTTGACCGGTTGGAAGTGATACTTCTTTGTAGTGCAGATTTGCATTGCCCGCTTGCTTGCTTGGCCAAAAAGGGCGTATGCGTTTTCTCCTGAATATATTCAGGAGAAAACGCATACGCCCTTTTTGGCCAAGTGCATCATTGTCGAAGTTGTGCCCCTCTTCCTGTGCTTTAAAGGCGATTCCAACGTACCTCTTGAAATCTGTTTCCTGCTATTCTGCCTCGCTTTCAAGTCCGCCTCGTTGCCTTCCCTCAACAGATTTTTGTACGATAGTTGTCCTTTATTACTCGGCCAGTTTGTGAATTGCTGTGCCCCTGAGCTCCATTTTTCAACTCGTTTTTGGTGAGCTGACCGCAAGTCCAAAATTTTGGTTCAGGACCTATACTGGTTCCCGGTGGGTGGCTGAGAATTTGGTTAATTCTTCTTCCTGCCGGGAAATTACAGTGATATGTGCCCGTCCAAATGCCTAACAGCTACTCTCTCATTGGTTCTCCCTCATCCCTTTCATCCTCTGCCAAATTGGCAACCTGTGCGAACCAAGAGGTTAAAGGGGCTGTCTCTCCAAGTTGGGAGGTTGATAGTAAAGTAGACGGAAAGTCAAACTGGAGCACCAGGAGAGGGACTATTCGTTGAGTTTTAGAAACCTTTCGTATTCACAGTGTGTCCGTTCTCTAGGTTTCCCGCACATGTTATAGCTGTAGTAATATTCCCTTCAACCTGGAGAGTTCGGACCCATGGAATGGGTGCCATGCATTATTGCTTTAAAGGGTCTGCATTTGCTCACCCAATCTCACCAATCGTCTCAGTCCCAAGTGTCCCTCCTTATGCCACATCCAGCTTTCGTTGTAGATAGGGTCATTCCAGCTTTCATCAGAGACCCTGAAGGAATTGTAAAGAATTTCCCAGTTTTTTTGTTTTGTTTTTGAAATTCCTTTTTATAGTGGGTTTGAGCTGATTCTCGCTGCCATGTTTATGCCAGTCTAGACACACTTGATTCCCTTACGGAGACATATCAATAGATAGGTTTTAAGATTCTTACTAGTCAGATATTTTCCTCTGCGGGAAATATGGGGTTTTGAGTCCCTTTCACTGAGGACGGTGTAGGTCTTGTCTATTCCATAGTTGGTTTTTGGAACGGTACCTGTGCTTATATCAAACTCTGGTTTTATGCATCACCCCACCTCTCCTTCCCCCTTAAGCAGGTATAAGAGTGTTTTCTAAATGTGAGACACTGTTCTCTTTCCTAACTCAGTTCAAGTGTAGCCATGTTTACAGGATCTTCATAAGTGATATCTTAGGATAAGTTTCTTTTTCTGTGTGACTTATTTCACTTAGAATCATCGTACCTGAATCCACCCATTTTGCTGCTACTGGTCTTATGACATTGATTTCATGGCTGAGGGATATTCCATCGTACGTAAGTACCACAATTTTTTGAACCATGTTTATATTTTCTGGGATACTTAAGGTGTATCCAAGTTGAGGTCCTTGTATGCAGTGCAGCCCTAAATTTTGGGGTGGCTCTGTCTTATTGATTTTCAGTTTTCCCAAGGTATATTCCCTAGACTGGTAGTGCCCTTGGCTCTGTAGCTCTGTTCTTTACTTGTTTTAGGGAACAGAATGCACTCCTCCAGAGAGGCAGTTGGCAATTTACATCCCACCCATCAGCATAACAAGGCTCCCTGTTCTCCAGGGCCTGTCTTGCCTTTCTTGTTCTTACACATTTTGTGGATGTCCCTTTTGACCGGTTGGAAGTGATACTTCTTTGTAGTGCAGATTTGCATTGCCCGCTTGCTTGCTTGGCCAAAAAGGGCGTATGCGTTTTCTCCTGAATATATTCAGGAGAAAACGCATACGCCCTTTTTGGCCAAGTGCATCATTGTCGAAGTTGTGCCCCTCTTCCTGTGCTTTAAAGGCGATTCCAACGTACCTCTTGAAATCTGTTTCCTGCTATTCTGCCTCGCTTTCAAGTCCGCCTCGTTGCCTTCCCTCAACAGATTTTTGTACGATAGTTGTCCTTTATTACTCGGCCAGTTTGTGAATTGCTGTGCCCCTGAGCTCCATTTTTCAACTCGTTTTTGGTGAGCTGACCGCAAGTCCAAAATTTTGGTTCAGGACCTATACTGGTTCCCGGTGGGTGGCTGAGAATTTGGTTAATTCTTCTTCCTGCCGGGAAATTACAGTGATATGTGCCCGTCCAAATGCCTAACAGCTACTCTCTCATTGGTTCTCCCTCATCCCTTTCATCCTCTGCCAAATTGGCAACCTGTGCGAACCAAGAGGTTAAAGGGGCTGTCTCTCCAAGTTGGGAGGTTGATAGTAAAGTAGACGGAAAGTCAAACTGGAGCACCAGGAGAGGGACTATTCGTTGAGTTTTAGAAACCTTTCGTATTCACAGTGTGTCCGTTCTCTAGGTTTCCCGCACATGTTATAGCTGTAGTAATATTCCCTTCAACCTGGAGAGTTCGGACCCATGGAATGGGTGCCATGCATTATTGCTTTAAAGGGTCTGCATTTGCTCACCCAATCTCACCAATCGTCTCAGTCCCAAGTGTCCCTCCTTATGCCACATCCAGCTTTCGTTGTAGATAGGGTCATTCCAGCTTTCATCAGAGACCCTGAAGGAATTGTAAAGAATTTCCCAGTTTTTTTGTTTTGTTTTTGAAATTCCTTTTTATAGTGGGTTTGAGCTGATTCTCGCTGCCATGTTTATGCCAGTCTAGACACACTTGATTCCCTTACGGAGACATATCAATACATAGGTTTTAAGATTCTTACTAGTCAGATATTTTCCTCTGCGGGAAATATGGGGTTTTGAGTCCCTTTCACTGAGGACGGTGTAGTTCTTGTCTATTCCATAGTTGGTTTTTGGAACGGTACCTTTGCTTATATCAAACTCTGGTTTTATGCATCACCCCACCTCTCCTTCCCCCTTAAGCAGGTATAAGAGTGTTTTCTAAATGTGAGACACTGTTCTCTTTCCTAACTCAGTTCAAGTGTAGCCATGTTTACAGGATCTTCATAAGTGATATCTTATGATAAGTTTCTTTTTCTGTGTGACTTATTTCACTTAGAATCATCGTACCTGAATCCACCCATTTTGCTGCTACTGGTCTTATGACATTGATTTCATGGCTGAGGGATATTCCATCGTACGTAAGTACCACAATTTTTTGAACCATGTTTATATTTTCTGGGATACTTAAGGTGTATCCAAGTTGAGGTCCTTGTATGCAGTGCAGCCCTAAATTTTGGGGTGGCTCTGTCTTATTGATTTTCAGTTTTCCCAAGGTATATTCCCTAGACTGGTAGTGCCCTTGGCTCTGTAGCTCTGTTCTTTGCTTGTTTTAGGGAACAGAATGCACTCCTCCGGAGAGGCAGTTGGCAATTTACATCCCACCCATCAGCATAACAAGGCTCCCTGTTCTCCAGGGCCTGTCTTGCCTTTCTTGTTCTTACACATTTTGTGGATGTCCCTTTTGACCGGTGGGAAGTGATACTTCTTTGTAGTGCAGATTTGCATTGCCCGCTTGCTTGCTTGGCCAAAAAGGGCGTATGCGTTTTCTCCTGAATATATTCAGGAGAAAACGCATACGCCCTTTTTGGCCAAGTGCATCATTGTCGAAGTTGTGCCCCTCTTCCTGTGCTTTAAAGGCGATTCCAACGTACCTCTTGAAATCTGTTTCCTGCTATTCTGGCTCGCTTTCAAGTCCACCTCGTTGCCTTCCCTCAACAGATTTTTGGACGATAGTTGTCCTTTATTACTCGGCCAATTTGTGAATTGCTGTGCCCCTGAGCTCCATTTTTCAACTCGTTTTTGGTGAGCTGACCGCAAGTCCAAAATTTTGGTTCAGGACCTATACTGGTTCCCGGTGGGTGGCTGAGAATTTGGTTAATTCTTCTTCCTGCCGGGAAATTACAGTGATATGTGCCCGTCCAAATGCCTAACAGCTACTCTCTCATTGGTTCTCCCTCTTCCCTTTCATCCTCTGCCAAATTGGCAACCTGTGCGAACCAAGAGGTTAAAGGGGCTGTCTCTCCAAGTTGGGAGGTTGATAGTAAAGTAGACGGAAAGTCAAACCGGAGCACCAGGAGAGGGACTATTCGTTGAGTTTTAGAAACCTTTCGTATTCACAGTGTGTCCGTTCTCTAGGTTTCCCGCACATGTTATAGCTGTAGTAATATTCCCTTCAACCTGGAGAGTTCGGACCCATGGAATGGGTGCCATGCATTATTGCTTTAAAGGGTCTGCATTTGCTCACCCAATCTCACCAATCGTCTCAGTCCCAAGTGTCCCTCCTTATGCCACATCCAGCTGTCGTTGTAGATAGGGTCATTCCAGCTTTCATCAGAGACCCTGAAGGAATTGTAAAGAATTTCCCAGTTTTTTTGTTTTGTTTTTGAAATTCCTTTTTATAGTGGGTTTGAGCTGATTCTCGCTGCCATGTTTATGCCAGTCTAGACACACTTGATTCCCTTACGGAGACATATCAATAGATAGGTTTTAAGATTCTTACTAGTCAGATATTTTCCTCTGCGGGAAATATGGGGTTTTGAGTCCCTTTCACTGAGGACGGTGTAGGTCTTGTCTATTCCATAGTTGGTTTTTGGAACGGTACCTGTGCTTATATCAAACTCTGGTTTTATGCATCACCCCACCTCTCCTTCCCCCTTAAGCAGGTATAAGAGTGTTTTCTAAATGTGCGACACTGTTCTGTTTCCTAACTCAGTTCAAGTGTAGCCATGTTTACAGGATCTTCATAAGTGATATCTTATGATAAGTTTCTTTTTCTGTGTGACTTATTTCACTTAGAATCATCGTACCTGAATCCACCCATTTTGCTGCTACTGGTCTTATGACATTGATTTCATGGCTGAGGGATATTCCATCGTACGTAAGTACCACAATTTTTTGAACCATGTTTATATTTTCTGGGATACTTAAGGTGTATCCAAGTTGAGGTCCTTGTATGCAGTGCAGCCCTAAATTTTGGGGTGGCTCTGTCTTATTGATTTTCAGTTTTCCCAAGGTATATTCCCTAGACTGGTACTGCCCTTGGCTCTGTAGCTCTGTTCTTTGCTTGTTTTAGGGAACAGAATGCACTCCTCCGGAGAGGCAGTTGGCAATTTACATCCCGCCCATCAGCATAACAAGGCTCCCTGTTCTCCAGGGCCTGTCTTGCCTTTCTTGTTCTTACACATTTTGTGGATGTCCCTTTTGACCGGTTGGAAGTGATACTTCTTTGTAGTGCAGATTTGCATTGCCCGCTTGCTTGCTTGGCCAAAAAGGGCGTATGCGTTTTCTCCTGAATATATTCAGGAGAAAACGCATACGCCCTTTTTGGCCAAGTGCATCATTGTCGAAGTTGTGCCCCTCTTCCTGTGCTTTAAAGGCGATTCCAACGTACCTCTTGAAATCTGTTTCCTGCTATTCTGCCTCGCTTTCAAGTCCACCTCGTTGCCTTCCCTCAACAGATTTTTGGACGATAGTTGTCCTTTATTACTCGGCCAATTTGTGATTTGCTGTGCCCCTGAGCTCCATTTTTCAACTCGTTTTTGGTGAGCTGACCGCAAGTCCAAAATTTTGGTTCAGGACCTATACTGGTTCCCGGTGGGTGGCTGAGAATTTGGTTAATTCTTCTTCCTGCCGGGAAATTACAGTGATATGTGCCCGTCCAAATGCCTAACAGCTACTCTCTCATTGGTTCTCCCTCTTCCCTTTCATCCTCTGCCAAATTGGCAACCTGTGCGAATCAAGAGGTTAAAGGGGCTGTCTCTCCAAGTTGGGAGGTTGATAGTAAAGTAGACGGAAAGTCAAACCGGAGCACCAGGAGAGGGACTATTCGTTGAGTTTTAGAAACCTTTCGTATTCACAGTGTGTCCGTTCTCTAGGTTTCCCGCACATGTTATAGCTGTAGTAATATTCCCTTCAACCTGGAGAGTTCGGACCCATGGAATGGGTGCCATGCATTATTGCTTTAAAGGGTCTGCATTTGCTCACCCAATCTCACCAATCGTCTCAGTCCCAAGTGTCCCTCCTTATGCCACATCCAGCTTTCGTTGTAGATAGGGTCATTCCAGCTTTCATCAGAGACCCTGAAGGAATTGTAAAGAATTTCCCAGTTTTTTTGTTTTGTTTTTGAAATTCCTTTTTATAGTGGGTTTGAGCTGATTCTCGCTGCCATGTTTATGCCAGTCTAGACACACTTGATTCCCTTACGGAGACATATCAATAGATAGGTTTTAAGATTCTTACTAGTCAGATATTTTCCTCTGCGGGAAATATGGGGTTTTGAGTCCCTTTCACTGAGGACGGTGTAGGTCTTGTCTATTCCATAGTTGGTTTTTGGAACGGTACCTGTGCTTATATCAAACTCTGGTTTTATGCATCACCCCACCTCTCCTTCCCCCTTAAGCAGGTATAAGAGTGTTTTCTAAATGTGAGACACTGTTCTCTTTCCTAACTCAGTTCAAGTGTAGCCATGTTTACAGGATCTTCATAAGTGATATCTTAGGATAAGTTTCTTTTTCTGTGTGACTTATTTCACTTAGAATCATCGTACCTGAATCCACCCATTTTGCTGCTACTGGTCTTATGACATTGATTTCATGGCTGAGGGATATTCCATCGTACGTAAGTACCACAATTTTTTGAACCATGTTTATATTTTCTGGGATACTTAAGGTGTATCCAAGTTGAGGTCCTTGTATGCAGTGCAGCCCTAAATTTTGGGGTGGCTCTGTCTTATTGATTTTCAGTTTTCCCAAGGTATATTCCCTAGACTGGTAGTGCCCTTGGCTCTGTAGCTCTGTTCTTTACTTGTTTTAGGGAACAAAATGCACTCCTCCAGAGAGGCAGTTGGCAATTTACATCCCGCCCATCAGCATAACAAGGCTCCCTGTTCTCCAGGGCCTGTCTTGCCTTTCTTGTTCTTACACATTTTGTGGATGTCCCTTTTGACCGGTTGGAAGTGATACTTCTTTGTAGTGCAGATTTGCATTGCCCGCTTGCTTGCTTGGCCAAAAAGGGCGTATGCGTTTTCTCCTGAATATATTCAGGAGAAAACGCATACGCCCTTTTTGGCCAAGTGCATCATTGTCGAAGTTGTGCCCCTCTTCCTGTGCTTTAAAGGCGATTCCAACGTACCTCTTGAAATCTGTTTCCTGCTATTCTGCCTCGCTTTCAAGTCCGCCTCGTTGCCTTCCCTCAACAGATTTTTGTACGATAGTTGTCCTTTATTACTCGGCCAGTTTGTGAATTGCTGTGCCCCTGAGCGCCATTTTTCAACTCGTTTTTGGTGAGCTGACCGCAAGTCCAAAATTTTGGTTCAGGACCTATACTGGTTCCCGGTGGGTGGCTGAGAATTTGGTTAATTCTTCTTCCTGCCGGGAAATTACAGTGATATGTGCCCGTCCAAATGCCTAACAGCTACTCTCTCATTGGTTCTCCCTCTTCCCTTTCATCCTCTGCCAAATTGGCAACCTGTGCGAACCAAGAGGTTAAAGGGGCTGTCTCTCCAAGTTGGGAGGTTGATAGTAAAGCAGACGGAAAGTCAAACCGGAGCACCAGGAGAGGGACTATTCGTTGAGTTTTAGAAACCTTTCGTATTCACAGTGTGTCCGTTCTCTAGGTTTCCCGCACATGTTATAGCTGTAGTAATATTCCCTTCAACCTGGAGAGTTCGGACCCATGGAATGGGTGCCATGCATTATTGCTTTAAAGGGTCTGCATTTGCTCACCCAATCTCACCAATCGTCTCAGTCCCAAGTGTCCCTCCTTATGCCACATCCAGCTTTCGTTGTAGATAGGGTCATTCCAGCTTTCATCAGAGACCCTGAAGGAATTGTAAATAATTTCCCAGTTTTTTTGTTTTGTTTTTGAAATTCCTTTTTATAGTGGGTTTGAGCTGATTCTCGCTGCCATGTTTATGCCAGTCTAGACACACTTGACTCCCTTACGGAGACATATCAATAGATAGGTTTTAAGATTCTTACTAGTCAGATATTTTCCTCTGCGGGAAATATGGGGTTTTGAGTCCCTTTCACTGAGGACGGTGTAGGTCTTGTCTATTCCATAGTTGGTTTTTGGAACGGTACCTGTGCTTATATCAAACTCTGGTTTTATGCATCACCCCACCTCTCCTTCCCCCTTAAGCAGGTATAAGAGTGTTTTCTAAATGTGAGACACTGTTCTCTTTCCTAACTCAGTTCAAGTGTAGCCATGTTTACAGGATCTTCATAAGTGATATCTTAGGATAAGTTTCTTTTTCTGTGTGACTTATTTCACTTAGAATCATCGTACCTGAATCCACCCATTTTGCTGCTACTGGTCTTATGACATTGATTTCATGGCTGAGGGATATTCCATCGTACGTAAGTACCACAATTTTTTGAACCATGTTTATATTTTCTGGGATACTTAAGGTGTATCCAAGTTGAGGTCCTTGTATGCAGTGCAGCCCTAAATTTTGGGGTGGCTCTGTCTTATTGATTTTCAGTTTTCCCAAGGTATATTCCCTAGACTGGTAGTGCCCTTGGCTCTGTAGCTCTGTTCTTTACTTGTTTTAGGGAACAGAATGCACTCCTCCGGAGAGGCAGTTGGCAATTTACATCCCGCCCATCAGCATAACAAGGCTCCCTGTTCTCCAGGGCCTGTCTTGCCTTTCTTGTTCTTACACATTTTGTGGATGTCCCTTTTGACCGGTGGGAAGTGATACTTCTTTGTAGTGCAGATTTGCATTGCCCGCTTGCTTGCTTGGCCAAAAAGGGCGTATGCGTTTTCTCCTGAATATATTCAGGAGAAAATGCATACGCCCTTTTTGGCCAAGTGCATCATTGTCGAAGTTGTGCCCCTCTTCCTGTGCTTTAAAGGCGATTCCAACGTACCTCTTGAAATCTGTTTCCTGCTATTCTGCCTCGCTTTCAAGTCCACCTCGTTGCCTTCCCTCAACAGATTTTTGGACGATAGTTGTCCTTTATTACTCGGCCAATTTGTGAATTGCTGTGCCCCTGAGCTCCATTTTTCAACTCGTTTTTGGTGAGCTGACCGCAAGTCCAAAATTTTGGTTCAGGACCTATACTGGTTCCCGGTGGGTGGCTGAGAATTTGGTTAATTCTTCTTCCTGCCGGGAAATTACAGTGATATGTGCCCGTCCAAATGCCTAACAGCTACTCTCTCATTGGTTCTCCCTCTTCCCTTTCATCCTCTGCCAAATTGGCAACCTGTGCGAACCAAGAGGTTAAAGGGGCTGTCTCTCCAAGTTGGGAGGTTGATAGTAAAGTAGACGGAAAGTCAAACCGGAGCACCAGGAGAGGGACTATTCGTTGAGTTTTAGAAACCTTTCGTATTCACAGTGTGTCCGTTCTCTAGGTTTCCCGCACATGTTATAGCTGTAGTAATATTCCCTTCAACCTGGAGAGTTCGGACCCATGGAATGGGTGCCATGCATTATTGCTTTAAAGGGTCTGCATTTGCTAACCCAATCTCACCAATCGTCTCAGTCCCAAGTGTCCCTCCTTATGCCACATCCAGCTTTCGTTGTAGATAGGGTCATTCCAGCTTTCATCAGAGACCCTGAAGGAATTGTAAAGAATTTCCCAGTTTTTTTGTTTTGTTTTTGAAATTCCTTTTTATAGTGGGTTTGAGCTGATTCTCGCTGCCATGTTTATGCCAGTCTAGACACACTTGATTCCCTTACGGAGACATATCAATAGATAGGTTTTAAGATTCTTACTAGTCAGATATTTTCCTCTGCGGGAAATATGGGGTTTTGAGTCCCTTTCACTGAGGACGGTGTAGGTCTTGTCTATTCCATAGTTGGTTTTTGGAACGGTACCTGTGCTTATATCAAACTCTGGTTTTATGCATCACCCCACCTCTCCTTCCCCCTTAAGCAGGTATAAGAGTGTTTTCTAAATGTGAGACACTGTTCTCTTTCCTAACTCAGTTCAAGTGTAGCCATGTTTACAGGATCTTCATAAGTGATATCTTATGATAAGTTTCTTTTTCTGTGTGACTTATTTCACTTAGAATCATCGTACCTGAATCCACCCATTTTGCTGCTACTGGTCTTATGACATTGATTTCATGGCTGAGGGATATTCCATCGTACGTAAGTACCACAATTTTTTGAACCATGTTTATATTTTCTGGGATACTTAAGGTGTATCCAAGTTGAGGTCCTTGTATGCAGTGCAGCCCTAAATTTTGGGGTGACTCTGTCTTATTGATTTTCAGTTTTCCCAAGGTATATTCCCTAGACTGGTAATGCCCTTGGCTCTGTAGCTCTGTTCTTTACTTGTTTTAGGGAACAGAATGCACTCCTCCGGAGAGGCAGTTGGCAATTTACATCCCGCCCATCAGCATAACAAGGCTCCCTGTTCTCCAGGGCCTGTCTTGCCTTTCTTGTTCTTACACATTTTGTGCATGTCCCTTTTGACCGGTGGGAAGTGATACTTCTTTGTAGTGCAGATTTGCATTGCCCGCTTGCTTGCTTGGCCAAAAAGGGCGTATGCGTTTTCTCCTGAATATATTCAGGAGAAAACGCATAGGCCCTTTTTGGCCAAGTGCATCATTGTCGAAGTTGTGCCCCTCTTCCTGTGCTTTAAAGGCGATTCCAACGTACCTCTTGAAATCTGTTTCCTGCTATTCTGCCTCGCTTTCAAGTCCACCTCGTTGCCTTCCCTCAACAGGTTTTTGGACGATAGTTGTCCTTTATTACTCGGCCAATTTGTGAATTGCTGTGCCCCTGAGCTCCATTTTTCAACTCGTTTTTGGTGAGCTGACCGCAAGTCCAAAATTTTGGTTCAGGACCTATACTGGTTCCCGGTGGGTGGCTGAGAATTTGGTTAATTCTTCTTCCTGCCGGGAAATTACAGTGATATGTGCCCGTCCAAATGCCTAACAGCTACTCTCTCATTGGTTCTCCCTCTTCCCTTTCATCCTCTGCCAAATTGGCAACCTGTGCGAACCAAGAGGTTAAAGGGGCTGTCTCTCCAAGTTGGGAGGTTGATAGTAAAGCAGACGGAAAGTCAAACCGGAGCACCAGGAGAGGGACTATTCGTTGAGTTTTAGAAACCTTTCGTATTCACAGTGTGTCCGTTCTCTAGGTTTCCCGCACATGTTATAGCTGTAGTAATATTCCCTTCAACCTGGAGAGTTCGGACCCATGGAATGGGTGCCATGCATTATTGCTTTAAAGGGTCTGCATTTGCTCACCCAA
This sequence comes from Hyperoodon ampullatus, assembly GCF_949752795.1. Taxonomy (NCBI): domain Eukaryota; kingdom Metazoa; phylum Chordata; class Mammalia; order Artiodactyla; family Ziphiidae; genus Hyperoodon; species Hyperoodon ampullatus. The sequence goes on along the minus strand of NW_027640805.1, from coordinate 990,274 downwards.
TCTCACCAATCGTCTCAGTCCCAAGTGTCCCTCCTTATGCCACATCCAGCTGTCGTTGTAGATAGGGTCATTCCAGCTTTCATCAGAGACCCTGAAGGAATTGTAAAGAATTTCCCAGTTTTTTTGTTTTGTTTTTGAAATTCCTTTTTATAGTGGGTTTGAGCTGATTCTCGCTGCCATGTTTATGCCAGTCTAGACACACTTGATTCCCTTACGGAGACATATCAATACATAGGTATTAAGATTCTTACTAGTCAGATATTTTCCTCTGCGGGAAATATGGGGTTTTGAGTCCCTTTCACTGAGGACGGTGTAGGTCTTGTCTATTCCATAGTTGGTTTTTGGAACAGTACCTGTGCTTATATCAAACTCTGGTTTTATGCATCACCCCACCTCTCCTTCCCCCTTAAGCAGGTATAAGAGTGTTTTCTAAATGTGAGACACTGTTCTCTTTCCTAACTCAGTTCAAGTGTAGCCATGTTTACAGGATCTTCATAAGTGATATCTTATGATAAGTTTCTTTTTCTGTGTGACTTATTTCACTTAGAATCATCGTACCTGAATCCACCCATTTTGCTGCTACTGGTCTTATGACATTGATTTCATGGCTGAGGGATATTCCATCGTACGTAAGTACCACAATTTTTTGAACCATGTTTATATTTTCTGGGATACTTAAGGTGTATCCAAGTTGAGGTCCTTGTATGCAGTGCAGCCCTAAATTTTGGGGTGGCTCTGTCTTATTGATTTTCAGTTTTCCCAAGGTATATTCCCTAGACTGGTAGTGCCCTTGGCTCTGTAGCTCTGTTCTTTACTTGTTTTAGGGAACAGAATGCACTCTTCCAGAGAGGCAGTTGGCAATTTACATCCCGCCCATCAGCATAACAAGGCTCCCTGTTCTCCAGGGCCTGTCTTGCCTTTCTTGTTCTTACACATTTTGTGGATGTCCCTTTTGACCGGTGGGAAGTGGTACTTCTTTGTAGTGCAGATTTGCATTGCCCGCTTGCTTGCTTGGCCAAAAAGGGTGTATGCGTTTTCTCCTGAATATATTCAGGAGAAAACGCATACGCCCTTTTTGGCCAAGTGCATCATTGTCGAAGTTGTGCCCCTCTTCCTGTGCTTTAAAGGCGATTCCAACGTACCTCTTGAAATCTGTTTCCTGCTATTCTGCCTCGCTTTCAAGTCCGCCTCGTTGCCTTCCCTCAACAGATTTTTGGACGATAGTTGTCCTTTATTACTCGGCCAGTTTGTGAATTGCTGTGCCCCTGAGCTCCATTTTTCAACTCGTTTTTGGTGAGCTGACCGCAAGTCCAAAATTTTGGTTCAGGACCTATACTGGTTCCCAGTGGGTGGCTGAGAATTTGGTTAATTCTTCTTCCTGCCGGGAAATTACAGTGATATGTGCCCGTCCAAATGCCTAACAGCTACTCTCTCATTGGTTCTCCCTCTTCCCTTTCATCCTCTGCCAAATTGCAACCTGTGCGAACCAAGAGGTTAAAGGGGCTGTCTCTCCAAGTTGGGAGGTTGATAGTAAAGCAGACGGAAAGTCAAACCGGAGCACCAGGAGAGGGACTATTCGTTGAGTTTTAGAAACCTTTCGTATTCACAGTGTGTCCTTTCCCTAGGTTTCCCGCACATGTTATAGCTGTAGTAATATTCCCTTCAACCTGGAGAGTTCGGACCCATGGAATGGGTGCCATGCATTATTGCTTTAAAGGGTCTGCATTTGCTCACCCAATCTCACCAATCATCTCAGTCCCAAGTGTCCAGCCTTATGCCACATCCAGCTGTCGTTGTAGATAGGGTCATTCCAGCTTTCATCAGAGACCCTGAAGGAATTGTAAAGAATTTCCCAGTTTTTTTGTTTTGTTTTTGAAATTCCTTTTTATAGTGGGTTTGAGCTGATTCTCGCTGCCATGTTTATGCCAGTCTAGACACACTTGATTCCCTTACGGAGACATATCAATACATAGGTTTTAAGATTCTTACTAGTCAGATATTTTCTTCTGCGGGAAATATGGGGTTTTGAGTCCCTTTCACTGAGGACGGTGTAGGTCTTGTCTATTCCATAGTTGGTTTTTGGAACGGTACCTGTGCTTATATCAAACTCTGGTTTTATGCATCACCCCACCTCTCCTTCCCCCTTAAGCAGGTATAAGAGTGTTTTCTAAATGTCAGACACTGTTCTCTTTCCTAACTCAGTTCAAGTGTAGCCATGTTTACAGGATCTTCATAAGTGATATCTTATGATAAGTTTCTTTTTCTGTGTGACTTATTTCACTTAGAATCATCGTACCTGAATCCACCCATTTTGTTGCTACTGGTCTTATGACATTGATTTCATGGCTGAGGGATATTCCATCGTACGTAAGTACCACAATTTTTTGAACCATGTTTATATTTTCTGGGATACTTAAGGTGTATCCAAGTTGAGGTCCTTGTATGCAGTGCAGCCCTAAATTTTGGGGTGGCTCTGTCTTATTGATTTTCAGTTTTCCCAAGGTATATTCCCTAGACTGGTAGTGCCCTTGGCTCTGTAGCTCTGTTCTTTACTTGTTTTAGGGAACAGAATGCACACCTCCAGAGAGGCAGTTGGCAATTTACATCCCGTCCATCAGCATAACAAGGCTCCCTGTTCTCCAGGGCCTGTCTTGCCTTTCTTGTTCTTACACATTTTGTGGATGTCCCTTTTGACCGGTGGGAAGTGATACTTCTTTGTAGTGCAGATTTGCATACGCCCGATTTGGCCAAGTGCATCATTGTCGAAGTTGTGCCCCTCTTCCTGTGCTTTAAAGGCGATTCCAACGTACCTCTTGAAACCTGCTTCCTGCTATTCTGCCTCGCTTTCAAGTCCGCCTCGTTGCCTTCCCTCAACAGATTTTTGGACGATAGTTGTCCTTTATTACTCTGCCAGTTTGTGAATTGCTCTGCCCCTGAGCTCCATTTTTCAACTCGTTTTTGGTGAGCTGACCGCAAGTCCAAAATTTTGGTTCAGGACCTATACTGGTTCCCGGTGGGTGGCTGAGAATTTGGTTAATTCTTCTTCCTGCCGGGAAATTACAGTGATATGTGCCCGTCCAAATGCCTAACAGCTACTCTCTCATTGGTTCTCCCTCTTCCCTTTCATCCTCTGCCAAATTGGCAACCTGTGTGAACCAAGAGGTTAAAGGGGCTGTCTCTCCAAGTTGGGAGGTTGATAGTAAAGCAGACGGAAAGTCAAACCGGAGCACCAGGAGAGGGACTATTCGTTGAGTTTTAGAAACCTTTCGTATTCACAGTGTGTCCGTTCTCTAGGTTTCCCGCACATGTTATAGCTGTAGTAATATTCCCTTCAACCTGGAGAGTTCGGACCCATGGAATGGGTGCCATGCATTATTGCTTTAAAGGGTCTGCATTTGCTCACCCAATCTCACCAATCGTCTCAGTCCCAAGTGTCCCTCCTTATGCCACATCCAGCTGTCGTTGTAGATAGGGTCATTCCAGCTTTCATCAGAGACCCTGAAGGAATTGTAAAGAATTTCCCAGTTTTTTTGTTTTGTTTTTGAAATTCCTTTTTATAGTGGGTTTGAGCTGATTCTCGCTGCCATGTTTATGCCAGTCTAGACACACTTGATTCCCTTACGGAGACATATCAATACATAGGTTTTAAGATTCTTACTAGTCAGATATTTTCTTCTGCGGGAAATATGGGGTTTTGAGTCCCTTTCACTGAGGACGGTGTAGGTCTTGTCTATTCCATAGTTGGTTTTTGGAACGGTACCTGTGCTTATATCAAACTCTGGTTTTATGCATCACCCCACCTCTCCTTCCCCCTTAAGCAGGTATAAGAGTGTTTTCTAAATGTCAGACACTGTTCTCTTTCCTAACTCAGTTCAAGTGTAGCCATGTTTACAGGATCTTCATAAGTGATATCTTATGATAAGTTTCTTTTTCTGTGTAACTTATTTCACTTAGAATCATCGTACCTGAATCCACTCATTTTGTTGCTACTGGTCTTATGACATTGATTTCATGGCTGAGGGATATTCCATCATACGTAAGTACCACAATTTTTTGAACCATGTTTATATTTTCTGGGATACTTAAGGTGTATCCAAGTTGAGGTCCTTGTATGCAGTGCAGCCCTAAATTTTGGGGTGGCTCTGTCTTATTGATTTTCAGTTTTCCCAAGGTATATTCCCTAGACTGGTAGTGCCCTTGGCTCTGTAGCTCTGTTCTTTACTTGTTTTAGGGAACAGAATGCACACCTCCAGAGAGGCACTTGGCAATTTACATCCCGTCCATCAGCATAACAAGGCTCCCTGTTCTCCAGGGCCTGTCTTGCCTTTCTTGTTCTTACACATTTTGTGGATGTCCCTTTTGACCGGTGGGAAGTGATACTTCTTTGTAGTGCAGATTTGCATACGCCCTATTTGGCCAAGTGCATCATTGTCGAAGTTGTGCCCCTCTTCCTGTGCTTTAAAGGCGATTCCAACGTACCTCTTGAAACCTGCTTCCTGCTATTCTGCCTCGCTTTCAAGTCCGCCTCGTTGCCTTCCCTCAACAGATTTTTGGACGATAGTTGTCCTTTATTACTCTGCCAGTTTGTGAATTGCTCTGCCCCTGAGCTCCATTTTTCAACTCGTTTTTGGTGAGCTGACCGCAAGTCCAAAATTTTGGTTCAGGACCTATACTGGTTCCCGGTGGGTGGCTGAGAATTTGCTTAATTCTTCTTCCTGCCGGGAAATTACAGTGATATGTGCCCGTCCAAATGCCTAACAGCTACTCTCTCATTGGTTCTCCCTCTTCCCTTTCATCCTCTGCCAAATTGGCAACCTGTGCGAACCAAGAGGTTAAAGGGGCTGTCTCTCCAAGTTGGGAGGTTGATAGTAAAGCAGACGGAAAGTCAAACCGGAGCACCAGGAGAGGGACTATTCGTTGAGTTTTAGAAACCTTTCGTATTCACAGTGTGTCCGTTCTCTAGGTTTCCCGCACATGTTATAGCTGTAGTAATATTCCCTTCAACCTGGAGAGTTCGGACCCATGGAATGGGTGCCATGCATTATTGCTTTAAAGGGTCTGCATTTGCTCACCCAATCTCACCAATCGTCTCAGTCCCAAGTGTCCCTCCTTATGCCACATCCAGCTGTCGTTGTAGATAGGGTCATTCCAGCTTTCATCAGAGACCCTGAAGGAATTGTAAAGAATTTCCCAGTTATTTTGTTTTGTTTTTGAAATTCCTTTTTATAGTGGGTTTGAGCTGATTCTCGCTGCCATGTTTATGCCAGTCTAGACACACTTGATTCCCTTACGGAGACATATCAATAGATAGGTTTTAAGATTCTTACTAGTCATATATTTTCCTCTGCGGGAAATATGGGGTTTTGAGTCCCTTTCACTGAGGACGGTGTAGGTCTTGTCTATTCCATAGTTGGTTTTTGGAATGGTACCTGTGCTTATATCAAACTCTGGTTTTATGCATCACCCCACCTCTCCTTCCCCCTTAAGCAGGTATAAGAGTGTTTTCTAAATGTGAGACACTGTTCTCTTTCCTAACTCAGTTCAAGTGTAGCCATGTTTACAGGATCTTCATAAGTGATATCTTAGGATAAGTTTCTTTTTCTGTGTGACTTATTTCACTTAGAATCATCGTACCTGAATCCACTCATTTTGCTGCTACTGGTCTTATGACATTGATTTCATGGCTGAGGGATATTCCATCGTACGTAAGTACCACAATTTTTTGAACCATGTTTATATTTTCTGGGATACTTAAGGTGTATCCAAGTTGAGGTCCTTGTATGCAGTGCAGCCCTAAATTTTGGGGTGGCTCTGTCTTATTGATTTTCAGTTTTCCCAAGGTATATTCCCTAGACTGGTAGTGCCCTTGGCTCTGTAGCTCTGTTCTTTACTTGTTTTAGGGAACAGAATGCACTCCTCCGGAGAGGCAGTTGGCAATTTACATCCCGCCCATCAGCATAACAAGGCTCCCTGTTCTCCAGGGCCTGTCTTGCCTTTCTTGTTCTTACACATTTTGTGGATGTCCCTTTTGACCGGTGGGAAGTGATACTTCTTTGTAGTGCAGATTTGCATTGCCCGCTTGCTTGCTTGGCCAAAAAGGGCGTATGCGTTTTCTCCTGAATATATTCAGGAGAAAACGCATACGCCCTTTTTGGCCAAGTGCATCATTGTCGAAGTTGTGCCCCTCTTCCTGTGCTTTAAAGGCGATTCCAACGTACCTCTTGAAATCTGTTTCCTGCTATTCTGCCTCGCTTTCAAGTCCACCTCGTTGCCTTCCCTCAACAGATTTTTGGACGATAGTTGTCCTTTATTACTCAGCCAATTTGTGAATTGCTGTGCCCCTGAGCTCCATTTTTCAACTCGTTTTTGGTGAGCTGACCGCAAGTCCAAAATTTTGGTTCAGGACCTATACTGGTTCCCGGTGGGTGGCTGAGAATTTGGTTAATTCTTCTTCCTGCCGGGAAATTACAGTGATATGTGCCCGTCCAAATGCCTAACAGCTACTCTCTCATTGGTTCTCCCTCTTCCCTTTCATCCTCTGCCAAATTGGCAACCTGTGTGAACCAAGAGGTTAAAGGGGCTGTCTCTCCAAGTTGGGAGGTTGATAGTAAATCAGACGGAAAGTCAAACCGGAGCACCAGGAGAGGGACTATTCGTTGAGTTTTAGAAACCTTTCGTATTCACAGTGTGTCCGTTCTCTAGGTTTCCCGCACATGTTATAGCTGTAGTAATATTCCCTTCAACCTGGAGAGTTCGGACCCATGGAATGGGTGCCATGCATTATTGCTTTAAAGGGTCTGCATTTGCTCACCCAATCTCACCAATCGTCTCAGTCCCAAGTGTCCCTCCTTATGCCACATCCAGCTGTCGTTGTAGATAGGGTCATTCCAGCTTTCATCAGAGACCCTGAAGGAATTGTAAAGAATTTCCCAGTTTTTTTGTTTTGTTTTTGAAATTCCTTTTTATAGTGGGTTTGAGCTGATTCTCGCTGCCATGTTTATGCCAGTCTAGACACACTTGATTCCCTTACGGAGACATATCAATACATAGGTATTAAGATTCTTACTAGTCAGATATTTTCCTCTGCGGGAAATATGGGGTTTTGAGTCCCTTTCACTGAGGACGGTGTAGGTCTTGTCTATTCCATAGTTGGTTTTTGGAACGGTACCTGTGCTTATATCAAACTCTGGTTTTATGCATCACCCCACCTCTCCTTCCCCCTTAAGCAGGTATAAGAGTGTTTTCTAAATGTGAGACACTGTTCTCTTTCCTAACTCAGTTCAAGTGTAGCCATGTTTACAGGATCTTCATAAGTGATATCTTATGATAAGTTTCTTTTTCTGTGTGACTTATTTCACTTAGAATCATCGTACCTGAATCCACCCATTTTGCTGCTACTGGTCTTATGACATTGATTTCATGGCTGAGGGATATTCCATCGTACGTAAGTACCACAATTTTTTGAACCATGTTTATATTTTCTGGGATACTTAAGGTGTATCCAAGTTGAGGTCCTTGTATGCAGTGCAGCCCTAAATTTTGGGGTGGCTCTGTCTTATTGATTTTCAGTTTTCCCAAGGTATATTCCCTAGACTGGTAGTGCCCTTGGCTCTGTAGCTCTGTTCTTTACTTGTTTTAGGGAACAGAATGCACTCTTCCAGAGAGGCAGTTGGCAATTTACATCCCGCCCATCAGCATAACAAGGCTCCCTGTTCTCCAGGGCCTGTCTTGCCTTTCTTGTTCTTACACATTTTGTGGATGTCCCTTTTGACCGGTGGGAACTGGTACTTCTTTGTAGTGCAGATTTGCATTGCCCGCTTGCTTGCTTGGCCAAAAAGGGTGTATGCGTTTTCTCCTGAATATATTCAGGAGAAAACGCATACGCCCTTTTTGGCCAAGTGCATCATTGTCGAAGTTGTGCCCCTCTTCCTGTGCTTTAAAGGCGATTCCAACGTACCTCTTGAAATCTGTTTCCTGCTATTCTGCCTCGGTTTCAAGTCCGCCTCATTGCCTTCCCTCAACAGATTTTTGGACGATAGTTGTCCTTTATTACTCGGCCAGTTTGTGAATTGCTGTGCCCCTGAGCTCCATTTTTCAACTCGTTTTTGGTGAGCTGACCGCAAGTCCAAAATTTTGGTTCAGGACCTATACTGGTTCCCGGTGGGTGGCTGAGAATTTGGTTAATTCTTCTTCCTGCCGGGAAATTACAGTGATATGTGCCCGTCCAAATGCCTAACAGCTACTCTCTCATTGGTTCTCCCTCTTCCCTTTCATCCTCTGCCAAATTGGCAACCTGTGCGAACCAAGAGGTTAAAGGGGCTGTCTCTCCAAGTTGGGAGGTTGATAGTAAAGCAGACGGAAAGTCAAACCGGAGCACCAGGAGAGGGACTATTCGTTGAGTTTTAGAAACCTTTCGTATTCACAGTGTGTCCTTTCCCTAGGTTTCCCGCACATGTTATAGCTGTAGTAATATTCCCTTCAACCTGGAGAGTTCGGACCCATGGAATTGGTGCCATGCATTATTGCTTTAAAGGGTCTGTATTTGCTCACCCAATCTCACCAATCATCTCAGTCCCAAGTGTCCAGCCTTATGCCACATCCAGCTGTCGTTGTAGATAGGGTCATTCCAGCTTTCATCAGAGACCCTGAAGGAATTGTAAAGAATTTCCCAGTTTTTTTGTTTTGTTTTTGAAATTCCTTTTTATAGTGGGTTTGAGCTGATTCTCGCTGCCATGTTTATGCCAGTCTAGACACACTTGATTCCCTTACGGAGACATATCAATACATAGGTTTTAAGATTCTTACTAGTCAGATATTTTCTTCTGCGGGAAATATGGGGTTTTGAGTCCCTTTCACTGAGGACGGTGTAGGTCTTGTCTATTCCATAGTTGGTTTTTGGAACGGTACCTGTGCTTATATCAAACTCTGGTTTTATGCATCACCCCACCTCTCCTTCCCCCTTAAGCAGGTATAAGAGTGTTTTCTAAATGTCAGACACTGTTCTCTTTCCTAACTCAGTTCAAGTGTAGCCATGTTTACAGGATCTTCATAAGTGATATCTTATGATAAGTTTCTTTTTCTGTGTGACTTATTTCACTTAGAATCATCGTACCTGAATCCACCCATTTTGTTGCTACTGGTCTTATGACATTGATTTCATGGCTGAGGGATATTCCATCGTACGTAAGTACCACAATTTTTTGAACCATGTTTATATTTTCTGGGATACTTAAGGTGTATCCAAGTTGAGGTCCTTGTATGCAGTGCAGCCCTAAATTTTGGGGTGGCTCTGTCTTATTGATTTTCAGTTTTCCCAAGGTATATTCCCTAGACTGGTAGTGCCCTTGGCTCTGTAGCTCTGTTCTTTACTTGTTTTAGGGAACAGAATGCACACCTCCAGAGAGGCAGTTGGCAATTTACATCCCGTCCATCAGCATAACAAGGCTCCCTGTTCTCCAGGGCCTGTCTTGCCTTTCTTGTTCTTACACATTTTGTGGATGTCCCTTTTGACCGGTGGGAAGTGATACTTCTTTGTAGTGCAGATTTGCATACGCCCTATTTGGCCAAGTGCATCATTGTCGAAGTTGTGCCCCTCTTCCTGTGCTTTAAAGGCGATTCCAACGTACCTCTTGAAACCTGCTTCCTGCTATTCTGCCTCGCTTTCAAGTCCGCCTCGTTGCCTTCCCTCAACAGATTTTTGGACGATAGTTGTCCTTTATAACTCTGCCAGTTTGTGAATTGCTCTGCCCCTGAGCTCCATTTTTCAACTCGTTTTTGGTGAGCTGACCGCAAGTCCAAAATTTTGGTTCAGGACCTATACTGGTTCCCGGTGGGTGGCTGAGAATTTGCTTAATTCTTCTTCCTGGCGGGAAATTACAGTGATATGTGCCCGTCCAAATGCCTAACAGCTACTCTCTCATTGGTTCTCCCTCTTCCCTTTCATCCTCTGCCAAATTGGCAACCTGTGCGAACCAAGAGGTTAAAGGGGCTGTCTCTCCAAGTTGGGAGGTTGATAGTAAAGCAGACGGAAAGTCAAACCGGAGCACCAGGAGAGGGACTATTCGTTGAGTTTTAGAAACCTTTCGTATTCGCAGTGTGTCCGTTCTCTAGGTTTCCCGCACATGTTATAGCTGTAGTAATATTCCCTTCAACCTGGAGAGTTCGGACCCATGGAATGGGTGCCATGCATTATTGCTTTAAAGGGTCTGCATTTGCTCACCCAATCTCACCAATCGTCTCAGTCCCAAGTGTCCCTCCTTATGCCACATCCAGCTGTCGTTGTAGATAGGGTCATTCCAGCTTTCATCAGAGACCCTGAAGGAATTGTAAAGAATTTCCCAGTTTTTTTGTTTTGTTTTTGAAATTCCTTTTTATAGTGGGTTTGAGCTGATTCTCGCTGCCATGTTTATGCCAGTCTAGACACACTTGATTCCCTTACGGAGACATATCAATACATAGGTTTTAAGATTCTTACTAGTCAGATATTTTCCTCTGCGGGAAATATGGGGTTTTGAGTCCCTTTCACTGAGGACGGTGTAGGTCTTGTCTATTCCATAGTTGGTTTTTGGAACGGTACCTGTGCTTATATCAAACTCTGGTTTTATGCATCACCCCACCTCTCCTTCCCCCTTAAGCAGGTATAAGAGTGTTTTCTAAATGTGCGACACTGTTCTCTTTCCTAACTCAGTTCAAGTGTAGCCATGTTTACAGGATCTTCATAAGTGATATCTTAGGATAAGTTTCTTTTTCTGTGTGACTTATTTCACTTAGAATCATCGTACCTGAATCCACCCATTTTGCTGCTACTGGTCTTATGACATTGATTTCATGGCTGAGGGATATTCCATCGTACGTAAGTACCACAATTTTTTGAACCATGTTTATATTTTCTGGGATACTTAAGGTGTATCCAAGTTGAGGTCCTTGTATGCAGTGCAGCCCTAAATTTTGGGGTGGCTCTGTCTTATTGATTTTCAGTTTTCCCAAGGTATATTCCCTAGACTGGTAGTGCCCTTGGCTCTGTAGCTCTGTTCTTTACTTGTTTTATGGAACAGAATGCACTCCTCCAGAGAGGCAGTTGGCAATTTACATCCCGCCCATCAGCATAACAAGGCTCCCTGTTCTCCAGGGCCTGTCTTGCCTTTCTTGTTCTTACACATTTTGTGGATGTCCCTTTTGACCGGTGGGAAGTGATACTTCTTTGTAGTGCAGATTTGCATTGCCCGCTTGCTTGCTTGGCCAAAAAGGGCGTATGCGTTTTCTCCTGAATATATTCAGGAGAAAACGCATACGCCCTTTTTGGCCAACTGCATCATTGTCGAAGTTGTGCCCCTCTTCCTGTGCTTTAAAGGCGATTCCAACGTACCTCTTGAAATCTGTTTCCTGCTATTCTGCCTCGCTTTCAAGTCCGCCTCGTTGCCTTCCCTCAACAGATTTTTGGACGATAGTTGTCCTTTATTACTCGGCCAGTTTGTGAATTGCTGTGCCCCTGAGCTCCATTTTTCAACTCGTTTTTGGTGAGCTGACCGCAAGTCCAAAATTTTGGTTCAGGACCTATACTGGTTCCCGGTGGGTGGCTGAGAATTTGGTTAATTCTTCTTCCTGCCGGGAAATTACAGTGATATGTGCCCGTCCAAATGCCTAACAGCTACTCTCTCATTGGTTCTCCCTCTTCCCTTTCATCCTCTGCCAAATTGGCAACCTGTGCGAACCAGGAGGTTAAAGGGGCTGTCTCTCCAATTTGGGAGGTTGATAGTAAAGCAGACGGAAAGTCAAACCGGAGCACCAGGAGAGGGACTATTCGTTGAGTTTTAGAAACCTTTCGTTTTCACAGTCTGTCCGTTCTCTAGGTTTCCCGCACATGTTATAGCTGTAGTAATATTCCCTTCAACCTGGAGAGTTCAGACCCATGGAATGGGTGCCATGCATTATTGCTTTAAAGGGTCTGCATTTGCTCACCCAATCTCACCAATCGTCTCAGTCCCAAGTGTCCCTCCTTATGCCACATCCAGCTTTCGTTGTAGATAGGGTCATTCCAGCTTTCATCAGAGACCCTGAAGGAATTGTAAAGAATTTCCCAGTTTTTTTGTTTTGTTTTTGAAATTCCTTTTTATAGTGGGTTTGAGCTGATTCTCGCTGCCATGTTTATGCCAGTCTAGACACACTTGATTCCCTTACGGAGACATATCAATAGATAGGTTTTAAGATTCTTACTAGTCAGATATTTTCCTCTGCGGGAAATATGGGGTTTTGAGTCCCTTTCACTGAGGACGGTGTAGGTCTTGTCTATTCCATAGTTGGTTTTTGGAACGGTACCTGTGCTTATATCAAACTCTGGTTTTATGCATCACCCCACCTCTCCTTCCCCCTTAAGCAGGTATAAGAGTGTTTTCTAAATGTGAGACACTGTTCTCTTTCCTAACTCAGTTCAAGTGTAGCCATGTTTACAGGATCTTCATAAGTGATATCTTATGATAAGTTTCTTTTTCTGTGTGACTTATTTCACTTAGAATCATCGTACCTGAATCCACCCATTTTGCTGCTACTGGTCTTATGACATTGATTTCATGGCTGAGGGATATTCCATCGTACGTAAGTACCACAATTTTTTGAACCATGTTTATATTTTCTGGGATACTTAAGGTGTATCCAAGTTGAGGTCCTTGTATGCAGTGCAGCCCTAAATTTTGGGGTGGCTCTGTCTTATTGATTTTCAGTTTTCCCAAGGTATATTCCCTAGACTGGTAGTGCCCTTGTCTCTGTAGCTCTGTTCTTTACTTGTTTTAGGGAACAGAATGCACTCCTCCGGAGAGGCAGTTGGCAATTTACATCCCGCCCATCAGCATAACAAGGCTCCCTGTTCTCCAGGGCCTGTCTTGCCTTTCTTGTTCTTACACATTTTGTGGATGTCCCTTTTGACCGGTGGGAAGTGATACTTCTTTGTAGTGCAGATTTGCATTGCCCGCTTGCTTGCTTGGCCAAAAAGGGCGTATGCGTTTTCTCCTGAATATATTCAGGAGAAAACGCATACGCCCTTTTTGGCCAACTGCATCATTGTCGAAGTTGTGCCCCTCTTCCTGTGCTTTAAAGGCGATTCCAACGTACCTCTTGAAATCTGTTTCCTGCTATTCTGCCTCGCTTTCAAGTCCGCCTCGTTGCCTTCCCTCAACAGATTTTTGGACGATAGTTGTCCTTTATTACTCGGCCAGTTTGTGAATTGCTGTGCCCCTGAGCTCCATTTTTCAACTCGTTTTTGGTGAGCTGACTGCAAGTCCAAAATTTTGGTTCAGGACCTATACTGGTTCCCGGTGGGTGGCTGAGAATTTGGTTAATTCTTCTTCCTGCCGGGAAATTACAGTGATATGTGCCCGTCCAAATGCCTAACAGCTACTCTCTCATTGGTTCTCCCTCTTCCCTTTCATCCTCTGCCAAATTGGCAACCTGTGCGAACCAGGAGGTTAAAGGGGCTGTCTCTCCAGTTTGGGAGGTTGATAGTAAAGCAGACGGAAAGTCAAACCGGAGCACCAGGAGAGGGACTATTCGTTGAGTTTTAGAAACCTTTCGTTTTCACAGTCTGTCCGTTCTCTAGGTTTCCCGCACATGTTATAGCTGTAGTAGTATTCCCTTCAACCTGGAGAGTTCGGACCCATGGAATGGGTGCCATGCATTATTGCTTTAAAGGGTCTGCATTTGCTCACCCAATCTCACCAATCGTCTCAGTCCTATGTGTCCCTCCTTATGCCACTTCCAGCTGTCATTGTAGATAGGGTCATTCCAGCTTTCATCAGAGACCCTGAAGGAATTGTAAAGAATTTCCCAGTTTTTTTGTTTTGTTTTTGAAATTCCTTTTTATAGTGGGTTTGAGCTGATTCTCGCTGCCATGTTTATGCCAGTCTAGACACACTTGATTCCCTTACGGAGACATATCAATACATAGGTTTTAAGATTCTTACTAGTCAGATATTTTCCTCTGCAGGAAATATGGGGTTTTGAGTCCCTTTCACTGAGGAAGGTGTAGGTCTTGTCTATTCCATAGTTGGTTTTTGGAACGGTACCTGTGCTTATATCAAACTCTGGTTTTATGCATCACCCCACCTCTCCTTCCCCCTTAAGCAGGTATAAGAGTGTTTTCTAAATGTGAGACACTGTTCTCTTTCCTAACTCAGTTCAAGTGTAGCCATGTTTACAGGATCTTCATAAGTGATAACTTATGATGTTTCTTTTTCTGTGTGACTTATTTCACTTAGAATCATCGTACCTGAATCCACCCATTTTGCTGCTACTGGTCTTATGACATTGATTTCATGGCTGAGGTATATTCCATCGTACGTAAGTACCACAATTTTTTGAACCATGTTTATATTTTCTGGGATACTTAAGGTGTATCCAAGTTGAGGTCCTTGTATGCAGTGCAGCCCTAAATTTTGGGGTGGCTCTGTCTTATTGATTTTCAGTTTTCCCAAGGTATATTCCCTAGACTGGTAGTGCCCTTGGCTCTGTAGCTCTGTTCTTTACTTGTTTTAGGGAACAGAATGCACTCCTCCAGAGAGGCTGTTGGCAATTTACATCCCGCCCATCAGCATAACAAGGCTCCCTGTTCTCCAGGGCCTGTCTTGCCTTTCTTGTTCTTACACATTTTGTGGATGTCCCTTTTGACCGGTGGGAAGTGATACTTCTTTGTAGTGCAGATTTGCATTGCCCGCTTGCTTGCTTGGCCAAAAAGGGCGTATGCGTTTTCTCCTGAATATATTCAGGAGAAAACGCATACGCCCTTTTTGGCCAAGTGCATCATTGTCGAAGTTGTGCCCCTCTTCCTGTGCTTTAAAGGCGATTCCAACGTACCTCTTGAAATCTGTTTCCTGCTATTCTGCCTCGCTTTCAAGTCCGCCTCGTTGCCTTCCCTCAACAGATTTTTGGACGATAGTTGTCCTTTATTACTCGGCCAGTTTGTGAATTGCTGTGCCCCTGAGCTCCATTTTTCAACTCGTTTTTGGTGAGCTGACCGCAAGTCCAAAATTTTGGTTCAGGACCTATACTGGTTCCCGGTGGGTGGCTGAGAATTTGGTTAATTCTTCTTCCTGCCGGGAAATTACAGTGATATGTGCCCGTCCAAATGCCTAACAGCTACTCTCTCATTGGTTCTCCCTCTTCCCTTTCATCCTCTGCCAAATTGGAAACCTGTGCGAACCAAGAGGTTAAAGGGGCTGTCTCTCCAAGTTGGGAGGTTGATAGTAAAGCAGACGGAAAGTCAAACCGGAGCACCAGGAGAGGGACTATTCGTTGAGTTTTAGAAACCTTTCGTATTCACAGTGTGTCCGTTCTCTAGGTTTCCCGCACATGTTATAGCTGTAGTAATATTCCCTTCAACCTGGAGAGTTCGGACCCATGGAATGGGTGCCATGCATTATTGCTTTAAAGGGTCTGCATTTGCTCACCCAATCTCACCAATCGTCTCAGTCCCAAGTGTCCCTCCTTATGCCACATCCAGCTGTCGTTGTAGATAGGGTCATTCCAGCTTTCATCAGAGACCCTGAAGGAATTGTAAAGAATTTCCCAGTTTTTTTGTTTTGTTTTTGAAATTCCTTTTTATAGTGGGTTTGAGCTGATTCTCGCTGCCATGTTTATGCCAGTCTAGACACACTTGATTCCCTTACGGAGACATATCAATAGATAGGTTTTAAGATTCTTACTAGTCAGATATTTTCCTCTGCGGGAAATATGGGGTTTTGAGTCCCTTTCACTGAGGACGGTGTAGGTCTTGTCTATTCCATAGTTGGTTTTTGGAACGGTACCTGTGCTTATATCAAACTCTGGTTTTATGCATCACCCCACCTCTCCTTCCCCCTTAAGCAGGTATAAGAGTGTTTTCTAAATGTGCGACACTGTTCTCTTTCCTAACTCAGTTCAAGTGTAGCCATGTTTACAGGATCTTCATAAGTGATATCTTAGGATAAGTTTCTTTTTCTGTGTGACTTATTTCACTTAGAATCATCGTACCTGAATCCACCCATTTTGCTGCTACTGGTCTTATGACATTGATTTCATGGCTGAGGGATATTCCATCGTACGTAAGTACCACAATTTTTTGAACCATGTTTATATTTTCTGGGATACTTAAGGTGTATCCAAGTTGAGGTCCTTGTATGCAGTGCAGCCCTCAATTTTGGGGTGGCTCTGTCTTATTGATTTTCAGTTTTCCCAAGGTATATTCCCTAGACTGGTAGTGCCCTTGGCTCTGTAGCTCTGTTCTTTACTTGTTTTAGGGAACAGAATGCACTCCTCCAGAGAGGCAGTTGGCAATTTACATCCCGCCCATCAGCATAACAAGGCTCCCTGTTCTCCAGGGCCTGTCTTGCCTTTCTTGTTCTTACACATTTTGTGGATGTCCCTTTTGACCGGTGGGAAGTGATACTTCTTTGTAGTGCAGATTTGCATTGCCCGCTTGCTTGCTTGGCCAAAAAGGGCGTATGCGTTTTCTCCTGAATATATTCAGGAGAAAACGCATACGCCCTTTTTGGCCAAGTGCATCATTGTCGAAGTTGTGCCCCTCTTCCTGTGCTTTAAAGGTGATTCCAACGTACCTCTTGAAATCTGTTTCCTGCTATTCTGCCTCGCTTTCAAGTCCGCCTCGTTGCCTTCCCTCAACAGATTTTTGGACGATAGTTGTCCTTTATTACTCGGCCGGTTTGTGAATTGCTGTGCCCCTGAGCTCCATTTTTCAACTCGTTTTTGGTGAGCTGACCGCAAGTCCAAAATTTTGGTTCAGGACCTATACTGGTTCCCGGTGGGTGGCTGAGAATTTGCTTAATTCTTCTTCCTGCCGGGAAATTACAGTGATATGTGCCCGTCCAAATGCCTAACAGCTACTCTCTCATTGGTTCTCCCTCTTCCCTTTCATCCTCTGCCAAATTGGCAACCTGTGCGAACCAAGAGGTTAAAGGGGCTGTCTCTCCAAGTTGGGAGGTTGATAGTAAAGCAGACGGAAAGTCAATCCGGAGCACCAGGAGAGGGACTATTCCTTGAGTTTTAGAAACCTTTCGTATTCACAGTGTGTCCGTTCTCTAGGTTTCCCGCACATGTTATAGCTGTAGTAATATTCCCTTCAACCTGGAGAGTTCGGACCCATGGAATGGGTGCCATGCATTATTGCTTTAAAGGGTCTGCATTTGCTCACCCAATCTCACCAATCGTCTCAGTCCCAAGTGTCCCTCCTTATGCCACATCCAGCTGTCGTTGTAGATAGGGTCATTCCAGCTTTCATCAGAGACCCTGAAGGAATTGTAAAGAATTTCCCAGTTTTTTTGTTTTGTTTTTGAAATTCCTTTTTATAGTGGGTTTGAGCTGATTCTCGCTGCCATGTTTATGCCAGTCTAGACACACTTGATTCCCTTACGGAGACATATCAATACATAGGTTTTAAGATTCTTACTACTCAGATATTTTCCTCTGCGGGAAATATGGGGTTTTGAGTCCCTTTCACTGAGGACGGTGTAGGTCTTGTCTATTCCATAGTTGGTTTTTGGAACGGTACCTGTGCTTATATCAAACTCTGGTTTTATGCATCACCCCACCTCTCCTTCCCCCTTAAGCAGGTATAAGAGTGTTTTCTAAATGTGAGACACTGTTCTCTTTCCTAACTCAGTTCAAGTGTAGCCATGTTACAGGATCTTCATAAGTGATATCTTATGATAAGTTTCTTTTTCTGTGTGACTTATTTCACTTAGAATCATCGTACCTGAATCCACCCATTTTGCTGCTACTGGTCTTATGACATTGATTTCATGGCTGAGGGATATTCCATCGTACGTAAGTACCACAATTTTTTGAACCATGTTTATATTTTCTGGGATACTTAAGGTGTATCCAAGTTGAGGTCCTTGTATGCAGTGCAGCCCTAAATTTTGGGGTGGCTCTGTCTTATTGATTTTCAGTTTTCCCAAGGTATATTCCCTAGACTGGTAGTGCCCTTGGCTCTGTAGCTCTGTTCTTTACTTGTTTTAGGGAACAGAATGCACTCCTCCAGAGAGGCAGTTGGCAATTTACATCCCGCCCATCAGCATAACAAGGCTCCCTGTTCTCCAGGGCCTGTCTTGCCTTTCTTGTTCTTACACATTTTGTGGATGTCCCTTTTGACCGGTTGGAAGTGATACTTCTTTGTAGTGCAGATTTGCATTGCCCGCTTGCTTGCTTGGCCAAAAAGGGCGTATGCGTTTTCTCCTGAATATATTCAGGAGAAAACGCATACGCCCTTTTTGGCCAAGTGCATCATTGTCGAAGTTGTGCCCCTCTTCCTGTGCTTTAAAGGCGATTCCAACGTACCTCTTGAAATCTGTTTCCTGCTATTCTGCCTCGCTTTCAAGTCCGCCTCGTTGCCTTCCCTCAACAGATTTTTGGACGATAGTTGTCCTTTATTACTCGGCCAGTTTGTGAATTGCTGTGCCCCTGAGCTCCATTTTTCAACTCGTTTTTGGTGAACTGACCGCAAGTCCAAAATTTTGGTTCAGGACCTATACTGGTTCCCGGTGGGTGGCTGAGAATTTGGTTAATTCTTCTTCCTGCCGGGAAATTACAGTGATATGTGCCCGTCCAAATGCCTAACAGCTACTCTCTCATTGGTTCTCCCTCTTCCCTTTCATCCTCTGCCAAATTGGCAACCTGTGCGAACCAAGAGGTTAAAGGGGCTGTCTCTCCAAGTTGGGAGGTTGATAGTAAAGTAGACGGAAAGTCAAACCGGAGCACCAGGAGAGTGACTATTCGTTGAGTTTTAGAAACCTTTCGTATTCACAGTGTGTCCGTTCTCTAGGTTTCCCGCACATGTTATAGCTGTAGTAATATTCCCTTCAACCTGGAGAGTTCGGACCCATGGAATGGGTGCCATGCATTATTGCTTTAAAGGGTCTGCATTTGCTCACCCAATCTCACCAATCGTCTCAGTCCCAAGTGTCCCTCCTTATGCCACATCCAGCTTTCGTTGTAGATAGGGTCATTCCAGCTTTCATCAGAGACCCTGAAGGAATTGTAAAGAATTTCCCAGTTTTTTTGTTTTGTTTTTGAAATTCCTTTTTATAGTGGGTTTGAGCTGATTCTCGCTGCCATGTTTATGCCAGTGTAGACACACTTGATTCCCTTACGGAGACATATCAATAGATAGGTTTTAAGATTCTTACTAGTCAGATATTTTCCTCTGTGGGAAATATGGGGTTTTGAGTCCCTTTCACTGAGGACGGTGTAGGTCTTGTCTATTCCATAGTTGGTTTTTGGAACGGTACCTGTGCTTATATCAAACTCTGGTTTTATGCATCACCCCACCTCTCCTTCCCCCTTAAGCAGGTATAAGAGTGTTTTCTAAATGTGAGACACTGTTCTCTTTCCTAACTCAGTTCAAGTGTAGCCATGTTTACAGGATCTTCATAAGTGATATCTTATGATAAGTTTCTTTTTCTGTGTGACTTATTTCACTTAGAATCATCGTACCTGAATCCACCCATTTTGCTGCTACTGGTCTTATGACATTGATTTCATGGCTGAGGGATATTCCATCGTACGTAAGTACCACAATTTTTTGAACCATGTTTATATTTTCTGGGATACTTAAGGTGTATCCAAGTTGAGGTCCTTGTATGCAGTGCAGCCCTAAATTTTGGGGTGGCTCTGTCTTATTGATTTTCAGTTTTCCCAAGGTATATTCCCTAGACTGGTAGTGCCCTTGTCTCTGTAGCTCTGTTCTTTACTTGTTTTAGGGAACAGAATGCACTCCTCCGGAGAGGCAGTTGGCAATTTACATCCCGCCCATCAGCATAACAAGGCTCCCTGTTCTCCAGGGCCTGTCTTGCCTTTCTTGTTCTTACACATTTTGTGGATGTCCCTTTTGACCGGTGGGAAGTGATACTTCTTTGTAGTGCAGATTTGCATTGCCCGCTTGCTTGCTTGGCCAAAAAGGGCGTATGCGTTTTCTCCTGAATATATTCAGGAGAAAACGCATACGCCCTTTTTGGCCAACTGCATCATTGTCGAAGTTGTGCCCCTCTTCCTGTGCTTTAAAGGCGATTCCAACATACCTCTTGAAATCTGTTTCCTGCTATTCTGCCTCGCTTTCTAATCCGCCTCGTTGCCTTCCCTCAACAGATTTTTGGACGATAGTTGTCCTTTATTACTCGGCCAGTTTGTGAATTGCTGTGCCCCTGAGCTCCATTTTTCAACTCGTTTTTGGTGAGCTGACCGCAAGTCCAAAATTTTGGTTCAGGACCTATACTGGTTCCCGGTGGGTGGCTGAGAATTTGGTTAATTCTTCTTCCTGCCGGGAAATTACAGTGATATGTGCCCGTCCAAATGCCTAACAGCTACTCTCTCATTGGTTCTCCCTCTTCCCTTTCATCCTCTGCCAAATTGGCAACCTGTGCGAACCAAGAGGTTAAAGGGGCTGTCTCTCCAAGTTGGGAGGTTGATAGTAAAGCAGACGGAAAGTCAAACCGGAGCACCAGGAGAGGGACTATTCGTTGAGTTTTAGAAACCTTTCGTTTTCACAGTCTGTCCGTTCTCTAGGTTTCGCGCACATGTTATAGCTGTAGTAATATTCCCTTCAACCTGGAGAGTTCGGACCCATGGAATGGGTGCCATGCATTATTGCTTTAAAGGGTCTGCATTTGCTCACCCAATCTCACCAATCGTCTCAGTCCCAAGTGTCCCTCCTTATGCCACATCCAGCTTTCGTTGTAGATAGGGTCATTCCAGCTTTCATCAGAGACCCTGAAGGAATTGTAAAGAATTTCCCAGTTTTTTTGTTTTGTTTTTGAAATTCCTTTTTATAGTGGGTTTGAGCTGATTCTCGCTGCCATGTTTATGCCAGTCTAGACACACTTGATTCCCTTACGGAGACATATCAATAGATAGGTTTTAAGATTCTTACTAGTCAGATATTTTCCTCTGCGGGAAATATGGGGTTTTGAGTCCCTTTCACTGAGGACGGTGTAGGTCTTGTCTATTCCATAGTTGGTTTTTGGAACGGTACCTGTGCTTATATCAAACTCTGGTTTTATGCATCACCCCACCTCTCCTTCCCCCTTAAGCAGGTATAAGAGTGTTTTCTAAATGTGAGACACTGTTCTCTTTCCTAACTCAGTTCAAGTGTAGCCATGTTTACAGGATCTTCATAAGTGATATCTTAGGATAAGTTTCTTTTTCTGTGTGACTTATTTCACTTAGAATCATCGTACCTGAATCCACCCATTTTGCTGCTACTGGTCTTATGACATTGATTTCATGGCTGAGGGATATTCCATCGTACGTAAGTACCACAATTTTTTGAACCATGTTTATATTTTCTGGGATACTTAAGGTGTATCCAAGTTGAGGTCCTTGTATGCAGTGCAGCCCTAAATTTTGGGGTGGCTCTGTCTTATTGATTTTCAGTTTTCCCAAGGTATATTCCCTAGATTGGTAGTGCCCTTGGCTCTGTAGCTCTGTTCTTTACTTGTTTTAGGGAACAGAATGCACTCCTCCAGAGAGGCAGTTGGCAATTTACATCCCGCCCATCAGCATAACAAGGCTCCCTGTTCTCCAGGGCCTGTCTTGCCTTTCTTGTTCTTACACATTTTGTGGATGTCCCTTTTGACCGGTGGGAAGTGATACTTCTTTGTCGTGCAGATTTGCATTGCCCGCTTGCTTGCTTGGCCAAAAAGGGCGTATGCGTTTTCTCCTGAATATATTCAGGAGAAAACGCATACGCCCTTTTTGGCCAAGTGCATCATTGTCGAAGTTGTGCCCCTCTTCCTGTGCTTTAAAGGCGATTCCAACGTACCTCTTGAAATCTGTTTCCTGCTATTCTGCCTCGCTTTCAAGTCCGCCTCGTTGCCTTCCCTCAACAGATTTTTGGACGATAGTTGTCCTTTATTACTTGGCCAGTTTGTGAATTGCTGTGCCCCTGAGCTCCATTTTTCAACTCGTTTTTGGTGAGCTGACCGCAAGTCCAAAATTTTGGTTCAGGACCTATACTGGTTCCCGGTGGGTGGCTGAGAATTTGGTTAATTCTTCTTCCTGCCGGGAAATTACAGTGATATGTGCCCGTCCAAATGCCTAACAGCTACTCTCTCATTGGTTCTCCCTCTTCCCTTTCATCCTCTGCCAAATTGGCAACCTGTGCGAACCAAGAGGTTAAAGGGGCTGTCTCTCCAAGTTGGGAGGTTGATAGTAAAGCAGACGGAAAGTCAAACCGGAGCACCAGGAGAGGGACTATTCGTTGAGTTTTAGAAACCTTTCATATTCACAGTGTGTCCGTTCTCTAGGTTTTCCGCACATGTTATAGCTGTAGTAATATTCCCTTCAACCTGGAGAGTTCGGACCCATGGAATGGGTGCCATGCATTATTGCTTTAAAGGGTCTGCATTTGCTCACCCAATCTCACCAATCGTCTCAGTCCCACGTGTCCCTCCTTATGCCACATCCAGCTGTCATTGTAGATAGGGTCATTCCAGCTTTCATCAGAGACCCTGAAGGAATTGTAAAGAATTTCCCAGTTTTTTTGTTTTGTTTTTGAAATTCCTTTTTATAGTGGGTTTGAGCTGATTCTCGCTGCCATGTTTATGCCAGTCTAGACACACTTGATTCCCTTACGGAGACATATCAATACATAGGTTTTAAGATTCTTACTAGTCAGATATTTTCCTCTGCGGGAAATATGGGGTTTTGAATCCCTTTCACTGAGGACGGTGTAGGTCTTGTCTATTCCATAGTTGGTTTTTGGAACGGTACCTGTGCTTATATCAAACTCTGGCTTTATGCATCACCCCACCTCTCCTTCCTCCTTAAGCAGGTATAAGAGTGTTTTCTAAATGTGAGACACTGTTCTCTTTCCTAACTCAGTTCAAGTGTAGCCATGTTTACAGGATCTTCATAAGTGATATCTTATGATAAGTTTCTTTTTCTGTGTGACTTATTTCACTTAGAATCATCGTACCTGAATCCACCCATTTTGCTGCTACTGGTCTTATGACATTGATTTCATGGCTGAGGGATATTCCATCGTACGTAAGTACCACAATTTTTTGAACCATGTTTATATTTTCTGGGATACTTAAGGTGTATCCAAGTTGAGGTCCTTGTATGCAGTGCAGCCCTAAATTTTGGGGTGGCTCTGTCTTATTGATTTTCAGTTTTCCCAAGGCATATTCCCTAGACTGGTAGTGCCCTTGGCTCTGTAGCTCTGTTCTTTACTTGTTTTAGGGAACAGAATGCACTCCTCCAGAGAGGCAGTTGGCAATTTACATCCCGCCCATCAGCATAACAAGGCTCCCTGTTCTCCAGGGCCTGTCTTGCCTTTCTTGTTCTTACACATTTTGTGGATGTCCCTTTTGACCGGTGGGAAGTGATACTTCTTTGTAGTGCAGATTTGCATTGCCCGCATGCTTGCTTGGCCAAAAAGGGCGTATGCGTTTTCTCCTGAATATATTCAGGAGAAAACGCATACGCCCTTTTTGGCCAAGTGCATCATTGTCGAAGTTGTGCCCCTCTTCCTGTGCTTTAAAGGCGATTCCAACGTACCTCTTGAAATCTGTTTCCTGCTATTCTGCCTCGCTTTCAAGTCCGCCTCGTTGCCTTCCCTCAACAGATTTTTGGACGATAGTTGTCCTTTATTACTCGGCCAGTTTGTGAATTGCTGTGCCCCTGAGCTCCATTTTTCAACTCGTTTTTGGTGAGCTGACCGCAAGTCCAAAATTTTGGTTCAGGACCTATACTGGTTCCCGGTGGGTGGCTGAGAATTTGGTTAATTCTTCTTCCTGCCGGGAAATTACAGTGATATGTGCCCGTCCAAATGCCTAACAGCTACTCTCTCATTGGTTCTCCCTCTTCCCTTTCATCCTCTGCCAAATTGGCAACCTGTGCGAACCAAGAGGTTAAAGGGGCTGTCTCTCCAAGTTGGGAGGTTGATAGTAAAGCAGACGGAAAGTCAAACCGGAGCACCAGGAGAGGGACTATTCGTTGAGTTTTAGAAACCTTTCATATTCACAGTGTGTCCGTTCTCTAGGTTTTCCGCACATGTTATAGCTGTAGTAATATTCCCTTCAACCTGGAGAGTTCGGACCCATGGAATGGGTGCCATGCATTATTGCTTTAAAGGGTCTGCATTTGCTCACCCAATCTCACCAATCGTCTCAGTCCCACGTGTCCCTCCTTATGCCACATCCAGCTGTCATTGTAGATAGGGTCATTCCAGCTTTCATCAGAGACCCTGAAGGAATTGTAAAGAATTTCCCAGTTTTTTTGTTTTGTTTTTGAAATTCCTTTTTATAGTGGGTTTGAGCTGATTCTCGCTGCCATGTTTATGCCAGTCTAGACACACTTGATTCCCTTACGGAGACATATCAATAGATAGGTTTTAAGATTCTTACTAGTCAGATATTTTCCTCTGCGGGAAATATGGGGTTTTGAGTCCCTTTCACTGAGGACGGTGTAGGTCTTGTCTATTCCATAGTTGGTTTTTGGAACGGTACCTGTGCTTATATCAAACTCTGGTTTTATGCATCACCCCACCTCTCCTTCCCCCTTAAGCAGGTATAAGAGTGTTTTCTAAATGTGCGACACTGTTCTCTTTCCTAACTCAGTTCAAGTGTAGCCATGTTTACAGGATCTTCATAAGTGATATCTTAGGATAAGTTTCTTTTTCTGTGTGACTTATTTCACTTAGAATCATCGTACCTGAATCCACCCATTTTGCTGCTACTGGTCTTATGACATTGATTTCATGGCTGAGGGATATTCCATCGTACGTAAGTACCACAATTTTTTGAACCATGTTTATATTTTCTGGGATACTTAAGGTGTATCCAAGTTGAGGTCCTTGTATGCAGTGCAGCCCTAAATTTTGGGGTGGCTCTGTCTTATTGATTTTCAGTTTTCCCAAGGTATATTCCCTAGACTGGTAGTGCCCTTGGCTCTGTAGCTCTGTTCTTTACTTGTTTTAGGGAACAGAATGCACTCCTCCAGAGAGGCAGTTGGCAATTTACATCCCGCCCATCAGCATAACAAGGCTCCCTGTTCTCCAGGGCCTGTCTTGCCTTTCTTGTTCTTACACATTTTGTGGATGTCCCTTTTGACCGGTGGGAAGTGATACTTCTTTGTAGTGCAGATTTGCATTGCCCGCTTGCTTGCTTGGCCAAAAAGGGCGTATGCGTTTTCTCCTGAATATATTCAGGAGAAAACGCATACGCCCTTTTTGGCCAAGTGCATCATTGTCGAAGTTGTGCCCCTCTTCCTGTGCTTTAAAGGCGATTCCAACGTACCTCTTGAAATCTGTTTCCTGCTATTCTGCCTCACTTTCAAGTCCGCCTCGTTGCCTTCCCTCAACAGATTTTTGTACGATAGTTGTCCTTTATAACTCGGCCAGTTTGTGAATTGCTGTGCCCCTGAGCTCCATTTTTCAACTCGTTTTTGGTGAGCTGACCGCAAGTCCAAAATTTTGGTTCAGGACCTATACTGGTTCCCGGTGGGTGGCTGAGAATTTGGTTAATTCTTCTTCCTGCCGGGAAATTACAGTGATATGTGCCCGTCCAAATGCCTAACAGCTACTCTCTCATTGGTTCTCCCTCTTCCCTTTCATCCTCTGCCAAATTGGCAACCTGTGCGAACCAAGAGGTTAAAGGGGCTGTCTCTCCAAGTTGGGAGGTTGATAGTAAAGTAGACGGAAAGTCAAACCGGAGCACCAGGAGAGGGACTATTCGTTGAGTTTTAGAAACCTTTCGTATTCACAGTGTGTCCGTTCTCTAGGTTTCCCGCACATGTTATACCTGTAGTAATATTCCCTTCAACCTGGAGAGTTCGGACCCATGGAATGGGTGCCATGCATTATTGCTTTAAAGGGTCTGCATTTGCTCACCCAATCTCACCAATCGTCTCAGTCCCAAGTGTCCCTCCTTATGCCACATCCAGCTGTCGTTGTAGATAGGGTCATTCCAGGTTTCATCAGAGACCCTGAAGGAATTGTAAAGAATTTCCCAGTTTTTTTGTTTTGTTTTTGAAATTCCTTTTTATAGTGGGTTTGAGCTGATTCTCGCTGCCATGTCTATGCCAGTCTAGACACACTTGATTCCCTTACGGAGACATATCAATACATAGGTTTTAAGATTCTTACTAGTCAGATATATGCCTCGGCGGGAAATATGGGGTTTTGATTCCCTTTCACTGAGGAAGGTGTAGGTCTTGTCTATTCCATAGTTGGTTTTTGGAACGGTACCTGTGCTTATATCAAACTCTGGTTTTATGCATCACCCCACCTCTCCTTCCCCCTTAAGCAGGTATAAGAGTGTTTTCTAAATGTGAGACACTGTTCTCTTTCCTAACTCAGTTCAAGTGTAGCCATGTTTACAGGATCTTCATAAGTGATATCATATGATAAGTTTCTTTTTCTGTGTGACTTATTTCACTTAGAATCATCGTACCTGAATCCACCCATTTTGCTGCTACTGGTCTTATGACATTGATTTCATGGCTGAGGGATATTCCATCGTACGTAAGTACCACAATTTTTTGAACCATGTTTATATTTTCTGGGATACTTAAGGTGTATCCAAGTTGAGGTCCTTGTATGCAGTGCAGCCCTAAATTTTGGGGTGGCTCTGTCTTATTGATTTTCAGTTTTCCCAAGGTATATTCCCTAGACTGGTAGTGCCCTTGGCTCTGTAGCTCTGTTCTTTACTTGTTTTAGGGAACAGATCCAGAGAGGCTGTTGGCAATTTACATCCCGCCCATCAGCATAACAAGGCTCCCTGTTCTCCAGGGCCTGTCTTGCCTTTCTTGTTCTTACACATTTTGTGGATATCCCTTTTGACCGGTGGGAAGTGATACTTCTTTGTAGTGCAGATTTGCATTGCCCGCTTGCTTGCTTGGCCAAAAAGGGCGTATGCGTTTTCTCCTGAATATATTCAGGAGAAAACGCATACGCCCTTTTTGGCCAAGTGCATCATTGTCGAAGTTGTGCCCCTCTTCCTGTTTTTTAAAGGCGATTCCAACGTACCTCTTGAAATCTGTTTCCTGCTATTCTGCCTCGCTTTCAAGTCTGCATCGTTGCCTTCCCTCAACAGATTTTTGGACGATAGTTGTCCTTTATTACTCGGCCAGTTTGTGAATTGCTGTGCCCCTGAGCTCCATTTTTCAACTCGTTTTTGGTGAGCTGACCGCAAGTCCAAAATTTTGGTTCAGGACCTATACTGGTTCCCGGTGGGTGGCTGAGAATTTGGTTAATTCTTCTTCCTGCCGGTAAATTACATTGATATGTGCCCGTCCAAATGCCTAACAGCTACTCTCTCATTGGTTCTCCCTCTTCCCTTTCATCCTCTGCCAAATTGGCAACCTGTGCGAACCAAGAGGTTAAAGGGGCTGTCTCTCCAAGTTGGGAGGTTGATAGTAAAGCAGACGGAAAGTCAAACCGGAGCACCAGGAGAGGGACTATTCATTGAGTTTTAGAAACCTTTCGTATTCACAGTGTGTCCGTTCTCTAGGTTTCCCGCACATGTTATAGCTGTAGTAATATTCCCTTCAACCTGGAGAGTTCGGACCCATGGAATGGGTGCCATGCATTATTGCTTTAAAGGGTCTGCATTTGCTCACCCAATCTCACCAATCGTCTCAGTCCCAAGTGTCCCTCCTTATGCCACATCCAGCTGTCATTGTAGATAGGGTCATTCCAGCTTTCATCAGAGACCCTGAAGGAATTGTAAAGAATTTCCCAGTTTTTTTGTTTTGTTTTTGAAATTCCTTTTTATAGTGGGTTTGAGCTGTTTCTCGCTGCCATGTTTATGCCAGTCTAGACACACTTGATTCCCTTACGGAGACATATCAATACATAGGTTTTAAGATTCTTACTAGTCAGATATTTTCCTCTGCGGGAAATATGGGGTTTTGAGTCCCTTTCACTGAGGACGGTGTAGGTCTTGTCTATTCCATAGTTGGTTTTTGGAACGGTACCTGTGCTTATATCAAACTCTGGTTTTATGCATCACCCCACCTCTCCTTCCCCCTTAAGCAGGTATAAGAGTGTTTTCTAAATGTCAGACACTGTTCTCTTTCCTAACTCAGTTCAAGTGTAGCCATGTTTACAGGATCTTCATAAGTGATATCTTATGATAAGTTTCTTTTTCTGTGTGACTTATTTCACTTAGAATCATCGTACCTGAATCCACCCATTTTGCTGCTACTGGTCTTATGACATTGATTTCATGGCTGAGGGATATTCCATCGTACGTAAGTACCACAATTTTTTGAACCATGTTTATATTTTCTGGGATACTTAAGGTGTATCCAAGTTGAGGTCCTTGTATGCAGTGCAGCCCTAAATTTTGGGGTGGCTCTGTCTTATTGATTTTCAGTTTTCCCAAGGTATATTCCCTAGACTGGTAGTGCCCTTGGCTCTGTAGCTCTGTTCTTTACTTGTTTTAGGGAACAGAATGCACTCCTCCAGAGAGGCAGTTGGCAATTTACATCCCGCCCATCAGCATAACAAGGCTCCCTGTTCTCTAGGGCCTGTCTTGCCTTTCCTGTTCTTACACATTTTGTGGATGTCCCTTTTGACCGGTGGGAAGTGATACTTCTTTGTAGTGCAGATTTGCATTGCCCGCTTGCTTGCTTGGCCAAAAAGGGCGTATGCGTTTTCTCCTGAATATATTCAGGAGAAAACGCATACGCCCTTTTTGGCCAAGTGCATCATTGTCGAAGTTGTGCCCCTCTTCCTGTGCTTTAAAGGCGATTCCAACGTACCTCTTGAAATCTGTTTCCTGCTATTCTGCCTCGCTTTCAAATCTGCCTCGTTGCCTTCCCTCAACAGATTTTTGGACGATAGTTGTCCTTTATTACTCGGCCAGTTTGTGAATTGCTGTGCCCCTGAGCTCCATTTCTCAACTCATTTTTGGTGAGCTGACCCCAAGTCCAAAATTTTGGTTCAGGACCTATACTGGTTCCCGGTGGGTGGCTGAGAATTTGGTTAATTCTTCTTCCTGCCGGGAAATTACAGTGATATGTGCCCGTCCAAATGCCTAACAGCTACTCTCTCATTGGTTCTCCCTCTTCCCTTTCATCCTCTGCCAAATTGGAAACCTGTGCGAACCAAGAGGTTAAAGGGGCTGTCTCTCCAAGTTGGGAGGTTGATAGTAAAGCAGACGGAAAGTCAAACCGGAGCACCAGGAGAGGGACTATTCGTTGAGTTTTAGAAACCTTTCGTATTCACAGTGTGTCCGTTCTCTAGGTTTCCCGCACATGTTATAGCTGTAGTAGTATTCCCTTCAACCTGGAGAGTTCGGACCCATGGAATGGGTGCCATGCATTGTTGCTTTAAAGGGTCTGCATTTGCTCACCCAATCTCACCAATCGTCTCAGTCCCAAGTGTCCCTCCTTATGCCACATCCAGCTGTCGTTGTAGATAGGGTCATTCCAGCTTTCATCAGAGACCCTGAAGGAATTGTAAAGAATTTCCCAGTTTTTTTGTTTTGTTTTTGAAATTCCTTTTTATAGTGGGTTTGAGCTGATTCTCGCTGCCATGTTTATGCCAGTCTAGACACACTTGATTCCCTTACGGAGACATATCAATACATAGGTTTTAAGATTCTTACTAGTCAGATATTTTCCTCTGCGGGAAATATGGGGTTTTGAGTCCCTTTCACTGAGGAAGGTGTAGGTCTTGTCTATTCCATAGTTGGTTTTTGGAACGGTACCTGTGCTTATATCAAACTCTGGTTTTATGCATCACCCCACCTCTCCTTCCCCCTTAAGCAGGTATAAGAGTGTTTTCTAAATGTGAGACACTGTTCTCTTTCCTAACTCTGTTCAAGTGTAGCCATGTTTACAGGATCTTCATAAGTGATATCTTATGATAAGTTTCTTTTTCTGTGTGACTTATTTCACTTAGAATCATCGTACCTGAATCCACCCATTTTGCTGCTACTGGTCTTATGACATTGATTTCATGGCTGAGGGATATTCCATCGTACGTAAGTACCACAATTTTTTGAACCATGTTTATATTTTCTGGGATACTTAAGGTGTATCCAAGTTGAGGTCCTTGTATGCAGTGCAGCCCTAAATTTTGGGGTGGCTCTGTCTTATTGATTTTCAGTTTTCCCAAGGTATATTCCCTAGACTGGTAGTGCCCTTGGCTCTGTAGCTCTGTTCTTTACTTGTTTTAGGGAACAGAATGCACTCCTCCAGAGAGGCAGTTGGCAATTTACATCCCGCCCATCAGCATAACAAGGCTCCCTGTTCTCCAGGGCCTGTCTTGCCTTTCTTGTTCTTACACATTTTGTGGATGTCCCTTTTGACCGGTGGGAAGTGATACTTCTTTGTAGTGCAGATTTGCATTGCCCGCTTGCTTGCTTGGCCAAAAAGGGCCTATGCGTTTTCTCCTGAATATATTCAGGAGAAAACGCATAGGCCCTTTTTGGCCAAGTGCATCATTGTCGAAGTTGTGCCCCTCTTCCTGTGCTTTAAAGGCGATTCCAACGTACCTCTTGAAATCTGTTTCCTGCTATTCTGCCTCGCTTTCAAGTCCGCCTCGTTGCCTTCCCTCAACAGATTTTTGGACGATAGTTGTCCTTTATTACTCGGCCAGTTTGTGAATTGCTGTGCCCCTGAGCTCCATTTCTCAACTCGTTTTTGGTGAGCTGACCGCAAGTCCAAAATTTTGGTTCAGGACCTATACTGGTTCCCGGTGGGTGGCTGAGAATTTGGTTAATTCTTCTTCCTGCCGGGAAATTACAGTGATATGTGCCCGTCCAAATGCCTAACAGCTACTCTCTCATTGGTTCTCCCTCTTCCCTTTCATCCTCTGCCAAATTGGAAACCTGTGCGAACCAAGAGGTTAAAGGGGCTGTCTCTCCAAGTTGGGAGGTTGATAGTAAAGCAGACGGAAAGTCAAACCGGAGCACCAGGAGAGGGACTATTCGTTGAGTTTTAGAAACCTTTCGTATTCACAGTGTTTCCGTTCTCTAGGTTTCCCGCACATGTTATAGCTGTAGTAATATTCCCTTCAACTTGGAGAGTTCGGACCCATGGAATGGGTGCCATGCATTATTGCTTTAAAGGGTCTGCATTTGCTCACCCAATCTCACCAATCGTCTCAGTCCCAAGTGTCCCTCCTTATGCCACATCCAGCTGTCGTTGTAGACATGGTCATTCCAGCTTGCATCAGAGACCCTGAAGGAATTGTAAAGAATTTCCCAGTTTTTTTGTTTTGTTTTTGAAATTCCTTTTTATAATGGGTTTGAGCTGATTCTCGCTGCCATGTTTATGCCAGTCTAGACACACTTGATTCCCTTACGGAGACATATCAATACATAGGTTTTAAGATTCTTACTAGTCAGATATTTTCCTCTGCGGGAAATATGGGGTTTTGAGTCCCTTTCACTGAGGACGGTGTAGGTCTTGTCTATTCCATAGTTGGTTTTTGGAACGGTACCTGTGCTTATATCAAACTCTGGTTTTATGCATCACCCCACCTCTCCTTCCCCCTTAAGCAGGTATAAGAGTGTTTTCTAAATGTGAGACACTGTTCTCTTTCCTAACTCAGTTCAAGTGTAGCCATGTTTACAGGATCTTCATAAGTGATATCTTATGATAAGTTTCTTTTTCTGTGTGACTTATTTCACTTAGAATCATCGTACCTGAATCCACCCATTTTGCTGCTACTGGTCTTATGACATTGATTTCATGGCTGAGGGATATTCCATCGTACGTAAGTACCACAATTTTTTGAACCATGTTTATATTTTCTGGGATACTTAAGGTGTATCCAAGTTGAGGTCCTTGTATGCAGTGCAGCCCTAAATTTTGGGGTGGCTCTGTCTTATTGATTTTCAGTTTTCCCAAGGTATATTCCCTAGACTGGTAGTGCCCTTGTCTCTGTAGCTCTGTTCTTTACTTGTTTTAGGGAACAGAATGCACTCCTCCGGAGAGGCAGTTGGCAATTTACATCCCGCCCATCAGCATAACAAGGCTCCCTGTTCTCCAGGGCCTGTCTTGCCTTTCTTGTTCTTACACATTTTGTGGATGTCCCTTTTGACCGGTGGGAAGTGATACTTCTTTGTAGTGCAGATTTGCATTGCCCGCTTGCTTGCTTGGCCAAAAAGGGCGTATGCGTTTTCTCCTGAATATATTCAGGAGAAAACGCATACGCCCTTTTTGGCCAACTGCATCATTGTCGAAGTTGTGCCCCTCTTCCTGTGCTTTAAAGGCGATTCCAACGTACCTCTTGAAATCTGTTTCCTGCTATTCTGCCTCGCTTTCAAGTCCGCCTCGTTGCCTTCCCTCAACAGATTTTTGGACGATAGTTGTCCTTTATTACTCGGCCAGTTTGTGAATTGCTGTGCCCCTGAGCTCCATTTTTCAACTCGTTTTTGGTGAGCTGACTGCAAGTCCAAAATTTTGGTTCAGGACCTATACTGGTTCCCGGTGGGTGGCTGAGAATTTGGTTAATTCTTCTTCCTGCCGGGAAATTACAGTGATATGTGCCCGTCCAAATGCCTAACAGCTACTCTCTCATTGGTTCTCCCTCTTCCCTTTCATCCTCTGCCAAATTGGCAACCTGTGCGAACCAGGAGGTTAAAGGGGCTGTCTCTCCAGGTTGGGAGGTTGATAGTAAAGCAGACGGAAAGTCAAACCGGAGCACCAGGAGAGGGACTATTCGTTGAGTTTTAGAAACCTTTCGTTTTCACAGTCTGTCCGTTCTCTAGGTTTCCCGCACATGTTATAGCTGTAGTAATATTCCCTTCAACCTGGAGAGTTCGGACCCATGGAATGGGTGCCATGCATTATTGCTTTAAAGGGTCTGCATTTGCTCACCCAATCTCACCAATCGTCTCAGTCCTATGTGTCCCTCCTTATGCCACTTCCAGCTGTCATTGTAGATAGGGTCATTCCAGCTTTCATCAGAGACCCTGAAGGAATTGTAAAGAATTTCCCAGTTTTTTTGTTTTGTTTTTGAAATTCCTTTTTATAGTGGGTTTGAGCTGATTCTCGCTGCCATGTTTATGCCAGTCTAGACACACTTGATTCCCTTACGGAGACATATCAATACATAGGTTTTAAGATTCTTACTAGTCAGATATTTTCCTCTGCAGGAAATATGGGGTTTTGAGTCCCTTTCACTGAGGAAGGTGTAGGTCTTGTCTATTCCATAGTTGGTTTTTGGAACGGTACCTGTGCTTATATCAAACTCTGGTTTTATGCATCACCCCACCTCTCCTTCCCCCTTAAGCAGGTATAAGAGTGTTTTCTAAATGTGAGACACTGTTCTCTTTCCTAACTCAGTTCAAGTGTAGCCATGTTTACAGGATCTTCATAAGTGATAACTTATGATGTTTCTTTTTCTGTGTGACTTATTTCACTTAGAATCATCGTACCTGAATCCACCCATTTTTCTGCTACTGGTCTTATGACATTGATTTCATGGCTGAGGTATATTCCATCGTACGTAAGTCCACAATTTTTTGAACCATGTTTATATTTTCTGGGATACTTAAGGTGTATCCAAGTTGAGGTCCTTGTATGCAGTGCAGCCCTAAATTTTGGGGTGGCTCTGTCTTATTGATTTTCAGTTTTCCCAAGGTATATTCCCTAGACTGGTAGTGCCCTTGGCTCTGTAGCTCTGTTCTTTACTTGTTTTAGGGAACAGAATGCACTCCTCCAGAGAGGCTGTTGGCAATTTACATCCCGCCCATCAGCATAACAAGGCTCCCTGTTCTCCAGGGCCTGTCTTGCCTTTCTTGTTCTTACACATTTTGTGGATGTCCCTTTTGACCGGTGGGAAGTGATACTTCTTTGTAGTGCAGATTTGCATTGCCCGCTTGCTTGCTTGGCCAAAAAGGGCGTATGCGTTTTCTCCTGAATATATTCAGGAGAAAACGCATACGCCCTTTTTGGCCAAGTGCATCATTGTCGAAGTTGTGCCCCTCTTCCTGTGCTTTAAAGGCGATTCCAACGTACCTCTTGAAATCTGTTTCCTGCTATTCTGCCTCGCTTTCAAGTCCGCCTCGTTGCCTTCCCTCAACAGATTTTTGGACGATAGTTGTCCTTTATTACTCGGCCAGTTTGTGAATTGCTGTGCCCCTGAGCTCCATTTTTCAACTCGTTTTTGGTGAGCTGACCGCGAGTCCAAAATTTTGGTTCAGGACCTATACTGGTTCCCGGTGGGTGGCTGAGAATTTGGTTAATTCTTCTTCCTGCCGGGAAATTACAGTGATATGTGCCCGTCCAAATGCCTAACAGCTACTCTCTCATTGGTTCTCCCTCTTCCCTTTCATCCTCTGCCAAATTGGAAACCTGTGCGAACCAAGAGGTTAAAGGGGCTGTCTCTCCAAGTTGGGAGGTTGATAGTAAAGCAGACGGAAAGTCAAACCGGAGCACCAGGAGAGGGACTATTCGTTGAGTTTTAGAAACCTTTCGTATTCACAGTGTGTCCGTTCTCTAGGTTTCCCGCACATGTTATAGCTGTAGTAATATTCCCTTCAACCTGGAGAGTTCGGACCCATGGAATGGGTGCCATGCATTATTGCTTTAAAGGGTCTGCATTTGCTCACCCAATCTCACCAATCGTCTCAGTCCCAAGTGTCCCTCCTTATGCCACATCCAGCTGTCGTTGTAGATAGGGTCATTCCAGCTTTCATCAGAGACCCTGAAGGAATTGTAAAGAATTTCCCAGTTTTTTTGTTTTGTTTTTGAAATTCCTTTTTATAGTGGGTTTGAGCTGATTCTCGCTGCCATGTTTATGCCAGTCTAGACACACTTGATTCCCTTACAGAGACATATCAATAGATAGGTTTTAAGATTCTTACTAGTCAGATATTTTCCTCTGCGGGAAATATGGGGTTTTGAGTCCCTTTCACTGAGGACGGTGTAGGTCTTGTCTATTCCATAGTTGGTTTTTGGAACGGTACCTGTGCTTATATCAAACTCTGGTTTTATGCATCACCCCACCTCTCCTTCCCCCTTAAGCAGGTATAAGAGTGTTTTCTAAATGTGCGACACTGTTCTCTTTCCTAACTCAGTTCAAGTGTAGCCATGTTTACAGGATCTTCATAAGTGATATCTTATGATAAGTTTCTTTTTCTGTGTGACTTATTTCACTTAGAATCATCGTACCTGAATCCACCCATTTTGCTGCTACTGGTCTTATGACATTGATTTCATGGCTGAGGGATATTCCATCGTACGTAAGTACCACAATTTTTTGAACCATGTTTATATTTTCTGGGATACTTAAGGTGTATCCAAGTTGAGGTCCTTGTATGCAGTGCAGCCCTCAATTTTGGGGTGGCTCTGTCTTATTGATTTTCAGTTTTCCCAAGGTATATTCCCTAGACTGGTAGTGCCCTTGGCTCTGTAGCTCTGTTCTTTACTTGTTTTAGGGAACAGAATGCACTCCTCCAGAGAGGCAGTTGGCAATTTACATCCCGCCCATCAGCATAACAAGGCTCCCTGTTCTCCAGGGCCTGTCTTGCCTTTCTTGTTCTTACACATTTTGTGGATGTCCCTTTTGACCGGTGGGAAGTGATACTTCTTTGTAGTGCAGATTTGCATTGCCCGCTTGCTTGCTTGGCCAAAAAGGGCGTATGCGTTTTCTCCTGAATATATTCAGGAGAAAACGCATACGCCCTTTTTGGCCAAGTGCATCATTGTCGAAGTTGTGCCCCTCTTCCTGTGCTTTAAAGGTGATTCCAACGTACCTCTTGAAATCTGTTTCCTGCTATTCTGCCTCGCTTTCAAGTCCGCCTCGTTGCCTTCCCTCAACAGATTTTTGGACGATAGTTGTCCTTTATTACTCGGCCGGTTTGTGAATTGCTGTGCCCCTGAGCTCCATTTTTCAACTCGTTTTTGGTGAGCTGACCGCAAGTCCAAAATTTTGGTTCAGGACCTATACTGGTTCCCGGTGGGTGGCTGAGAATTTGCTTAATTCTTCTTCCTGCCGGGAAATTACAGTGATATGTGCCCGTCCAAATGCCTAACAGCTACTCTCTCATTGGTTCTCCCTCTTCCCTTTCATCCTCTGCCAAATTGGCAACCTGTGCGAACCAAGAGGTTAAAGGGGCTGTCTCTCCAAGTTGGGAGGTTGATAGTAAAGCAGACGGAAAGTCAATCCGGAGCACCAGGAGAGGGACTATTCCTTGAGTTTTAGAAACCTTTCGTATTCACAGTGTGTCCGTTCTCTAGGTTTCCCGCACATGTTATAGCTGTAGTAATATTCCCTTCAACCTGGAGAGTTCGGACCCATGGAATGGGTGCCATGCATTATTGCTTTAAAGGGTCTGCATTTGCTCACCCAATCTCACCAATCGTCTCAGTCCCAAGTGTCCCTCCTTATGCCACATCCAGCTGTCGTTGTAGATAGGGTCATTCCAGCTTTCATCAGAGACCCTGAAGGAATTGTAAAGAATTTCCCAGTTTTTTTGTTTTGTTTTTGAAATTCCTTTTTATAGTGGGTTTGAGCTGATTCTCGCTGCCATGTTTATGCCAGTCTAGACACACTTGATTCCCTTACGGAGACATATCAATAGATAGGTTTTAAGATTCTTACTAGTCAGATATTTTCCTCTGCGGGAAATATGGGGTTTTGAGTCCCTTTCACTGAGGACGGTGTAGGTCTTGTCTATTCCATAGTTGGTTTTTGGAACGGTACCTGTGCTTATATCAAACTCTGGTTTTATGCATCACCCCACCTCTCCTTCCCCCTTAAGCAGGTATAAGAGTGTTTTCTAAATGTGAGACACTGTTCTCTTTCCTAACTCAGTTCAAGTGTAGCCATGTTACAGGATCTTCATAAGTGATATCTTATGATAAGTTTCTTTTTCTGTGTGACTTATTTCACTTAGAATCATCGTACCTGAATCCACCCATTTTGCTGCTACTGGTCTTATGACATTGATTTCATGGCTGAGGGATATTCCATCGTACGTAAGTACCACAATTTTTTGAACCATGTTTATATTTTCTGGGATACTTAAGGTGTATCCAAGTTGAGGTCCTTGTATGCAGTGCAGCCCTAAATTTTGGGGTGGCTCTGTCTTATTGATTTTCAGTTTTCCCAAGGTATATTCCCTAGACTGGTAGTGCCCTTGGCTCTGTAGCTCTGTTCTTTACTTGTTTTAGGGAACAGAATGCACTCCTCCAGAGAGGCAGTTGGCAATTTACATCCCGCCCATCAGCATAACAAGGCTCCCTGTTCTCCAGGGCCTGTCTTGCCTTTCTTGTTCTTACACATTTTGTGGATGTCCCTTTTGACCGGTTGGAAGTGATACTTCTTTGTAGTGCAGATTTGCATTGCCCGCTTGCTTGCTTGGCCAAAAAGGG
This sequence comes from Hyperoodon ampullatus, assembly GCF_949752795.1. Classification (NCBI taxonomy): domain Eukaryota; kingdom Metazoa; phylum Chordata; class Mammalia; order Artiodactyla; family Ziphiidae; genus Hyperoodon; species Hyperoodon ampullatus. The sequence goes on along the minus strand of NW_027640805.1, from coordinate 952,957 downwards.
CGTATGCGTTTTCTCCTGAATATATTCAGGAGAAAACGCATACGCCCTTTTTGGCCAAGTGCATCATTGTCGAAGTTGTGCCCCTCTTCCTGTGCTTTAAAGGCGATTCCAACGTACCTCTTGAAATCTGTTTCCTGCTATTCTGCCTCGCTTTCAAGTCCGCCTCGTTGCCTTCCCTCAACAGATTTTTGGACGATAGTTGTCCTTTATTACTCGGCCAGTTTGTGAATTGCTGTGCCCCTGAGCTCCATTTTTCAACTCGTTTTTGGTGAACTGACCGCAAGTCCAAAATTTTGGTTCAGGACCTATACTGGTTCCCGGTGGGTGGCTGAGAATTTGGTTAATTCTTCTTCCTGCCGGGAAATTACAGTGATATGTGCCCGTCCAAATGCCTAACAGCTACTCTCTCATTGGTTCTCCCTCTTCCCTTTCATCCTCTGCCAAATTGGCAACCTGTGCGAACCAAGAGGTTAAAGGGGCTGTCTCTCCAAGTTGGGAGGTTGATAGTAAAGTAGACGGAAAGTCAAACCGGAGCACCAGGAGAGTGACTATTCGTTGAGTTTTAGAAACCTTTCGTATTCACAGTGTGTCCGTTCTCTAGGTTTCCCGCACATGTTATAGCTGTAGTAATATTCCCTTCAACCTGGAGAGTTCGGACCCATGGAATGGGTGCCATGCATTATTGCTTTAAAGGGTCTGCATTTGCTCACCCAATCTCACCAATCGTCTCAGTCCCAAGTGTCCCTCCTTATGCCACATCCAGCTTTCGTTGTAGATAGGGTCATTCCAGCTTTCATCAGAGACCCTGAAGGAATTGTAAAGAATTTCCCAGTTTTTTTGTTTTGTTTTTGAAATTCCTTTTTATAGTGGGTTTGAGCTGATTCTCGCTGCCATGTTTATGCCAGTGTAGACACACTTGATTCCCTTACGGAGACATATCAATAGATAGGTTTTAAGATTCTTACTAGTCAGATATTTTCCTCTGTGGGAAATATGGGGTTTTGAGTCCCTTTCACTGAGGACGGTGTAGGTCTTGTCTATTCCATAGTTGGTTTTTGGAACGGTACCTGTGCTTATATCAAACTCTGGTTTTATGCATCACCCCACCTCTCCTTCCCCCTTAAGCAGGTATAAGAGTGTTTTCTAAATGTGAGACACTGTTCTCTTTCCTAACTCAGTTCAAGTGTAGCCATGTTTACAGGATCTTCATAAGTGATATCTTATGATAAGTTTCTTTTTCTGTGTGACTTATTTCACTTAGAATCATCGTACCTGAATCCACCCATTTTGCTGCTACTGGTCTTATGACATTGATTTCATGGCTGAGGGATATTCCATCGTACGTAAGTACCACAATTTTTTGAACCATGTTTATATTTTCTGGGATACTTAAGGTGTATCCAAGTTGAGGTCCTTGTATGCAGTGCAGCCCTAAATTTTGGGGTGGCTCTGTCTTATTGATTTTCAGTTTTCCCAAGGTATATTCCCTAGACTGGTAGTGCCCTTGTCTCTGTAGCTCTGTTCTTTACTTGTTTTAGGGAACAGAATGCACTCCTCCGGAGAGGCAGTTGGCAATTTACATCCCGCCCATCAGCATAACAAGGCTCCCTGTTCTCCAGGGCCTGTCTTGCCTTTCTTGTTCTTACACATTTTGTGGATGTCCCTTTTGACCGGTGGGAAGTGATACTTCTTTGTAGTGCAGATTTGCATTGCCCGCTTGCTTGCTTGGCCAAAAAGGGCGTATGCGTTTTCTCCTGAATATATTCAGGAGAAAACGCATACGCCCTTTTTGGCCAAGTGCATCATTGTCGAAGTTGTGCCCCTCTTCCTGTGCTTTAAAGGTGATTCCAACGTACCTCTTGAAATCTGTTTCCTGCTATTCTGCCTCGCTTTCAAGTCCGCCTCGTTGCCTTCCCTCAACAGATTTTTGGACGATAGTTGTCCTTTATTACTCGGCCGGTTTGTGAATTGCTGTGCCCCTGAGCTCCATTTTTCAACTCGTTTTTGGTGAGCTGACCGCAAGTCCAAAATTTTGGTTCAGGACCTATACTGGTTCCCGGTGGGTGGCTGAGAATTTGCTTAATTCTTCTTCCTGCCGGGAAATTACAGTGATATGTGCCCGTCCAAATGCCTAACAGCTACTCTCTCATTGGTTCTCCCTCTTCCCTTTCATCCTCTGCCAAATTGGCAACCTGTGCGAACCAAGAGGTTAAAGGGGCTGTCTCTCCAAGTTGGGAGGTTGATAGTAAAGCAGACGGAAAGTCAATCCGGAGCACCAGGAGAGGGACTATTCCTTGAGTTTTAGAAACCTTTCGTATTCACAGTGTGTCCGTTCTCTAGGTTTCCCGCACATGTTATAGCTGTAGTAATATTCCCTTCAACCTGGAGAGTTCGGACCCATGGAATGGGTGCCATGCATTATTGCTTTAAAGGGTCTGCATTTGCTCACCCAATCTCACCAATCGTCTCAGTCCCAAGTGTCCCTCCTTATGCCACATCCAGCTGTCGTTGTAGATAGGGTCATTCCAGCTTTCATCAGAGACCCTGAAGGAATTGTAAAGAATTTCCCAGTTTTTTTGTTTTGTTTTTGAAATTCCTTTTTATAGTGGGTTTGAGCTGATTCTCGCTGCCATGTTTATGCCAGTCTAGACACACTTGATTCCCTTACGGAGACATATCAATAGATAGGTTTTAAGATTCTTACTAGTCAGATATTTTCCTCTGCGGGAAATATGGGGTTTTGAGTCCCTTTCACTGAGGACGGTGTAGGTCTTGTCTATTCCATAGTTGGTTTTTGGAACGGTACCTGTGCTTATATCAAACTCTGGTTTTATGCATCACCCCACCTCTCCTTCCCCCTTAAGCAGGTATAAGAGTGTTTTCTAAATGTGAGACACTGTTCTCTTTCCTAACTCAGTTCAAGTGTAGCCATGTTACAGGATCTTCATAAGTGATATCTTATGATAAGTTTCTTTTTCTGTGTGACTTATTTCACTTAGAATCATCGTACCTGAATCCACCCATTTTGCTGCTACTGGTCTTATGACATTGATTTCATGGCTGAGGGATATTCCATCGTATGTAAGTACCACAATTTTTTGAACCATGTTTATATTTTCTGGGATACTTAAGGTGTATCCAAGTTGAGGTCCTTGTATGCAGTGCAGCCCTAAATTTTGGGGTGGCTCTGTCTTATTGATTTTCAGTTTTCCCAAGGTATATTCCCTAGACTGGTAGTGCCCTTGGCTCTGTAGCTCTGTTCTTTACTTGTTTTAGGGAACAGAATGCACTCCTCCAGAGAGGCAGTTGGCAATTTACATCCCGCCCATCAGCATAACAAGGCTCCCTGTTCTCCAGGGCCTGTCTTGCCTTTCTTGTTCTTACACATTTTGTGGATGTCCCTTTTGACCGGTTGGAAGTGATACTTCTTTGTAGTGCAGATTTGCATTGCCCGCTTGCTTGCTTGGCCAAAAAGGGCGTATGCGTTTTCTCCTGAATATATTCAGGAGAAAACGCATACGCCCTTTTTGGCCAAGTGCATCATTGTCGAAGTTGTGCCCCTCTTCCTGTGCTTTAAAGGCGATTCCAACGTACCTCTTGAAATCTGTTTCCTGCTATTCTGCCTCGCTTTCAAGTCCGCCTCGTTGCCTTCCCTCAACAGATTTTTGGACGATAGTTGTCCTTTATTACTCGGCCAGTTTGTGAATTGCTGTGCCCCTGAGCTCCATTTTTCAACTCGTTTTGGTGAACTGACCGCAAGTCCAAAATTTTGGTTCAGGACCTATACTGGTTCCCGGTGGGTGGCTGAGAATTTGGTTAATTCTTCTTCCTGCCGGGAAATTACAGTGATATGTGCCCGTCCAAATGCCTAACAGCTACTCTCTCATTGGTTCTCCCTCTTCCCTTTCATCCTCTGCCAAATTGGCAACCTGTGCGAACCAAGAGGTTAAAGGGGCTGTCTCTCCAAGTTGGGAGGTTGATAGTAAAGTAGACGGAAAGTCAAACCGGAGCACCAGGAGAGTGACTATTCGTTGAGTTTTAGAAACCTTTCGTATTCACAGTGTGTCCGTTCTCTAGGTTTCCCGCACATGTTATAGCTGTAGTAATATTCCCTTCAACCTGGAGAGTTCGGACCCATGGAATGGGTGCCATGCATTATTGCTTTAAAGGGTCTGCATTTGCTCACCCAATCTCACCAATCGTCTCAGTCCCAAGTGTCCCTCCTTATGCCACATCCAGCTTTCGTTGTAGATAGGGTCATTCCAGCTTTCATCAGAGACCCTGAAGGAATTGTAAAGAATTTCCCAGTTTTTTTGTTTTGTTTTTGAAATTCCTTTTTATAGTGGGTTTGAGCTGATTCTCGCTGCCATGTTTATGCCAGTGTAGACACACTTGATTCCCTTACGGAGACATATCAATAGATAGGTTTTAAGATTCTTACTAGTCAGATATTTTCCTCTGTGGGAAATATGGGGTTTTGAGTCCCTTTCACTGAGGACGGTGTAGGTCTTGTCTATTCCATAGTTGGTTTTTGGAACGGTACCTGTGCTTATATCAAACTCTGGTTTTATGCATCACCCCACCTCTCCTTCCCCCTTAAGCAGGTATAAGAGTGTTTTCTAAATGTGAGACACTGTTCTCTTTCCTAACTCAGTTCAAGTGTAGCCATGTTTACAGGATCTTCATAAGTGATATCTTATGATAAGTTTCTTTTTCTGTGTGACTTATTTCACTTAGAATCATCGTACCTGAATCCACCCATTTTGCTGCTACTGGTCTTATGACATTGATTTCATGGCTGAGGGATATTCCATCGTACGTAAGTACCACAATTTTTTGAACCATGTTTATATTTTCTGGGATACTTAAGGTGTATCCAAGTTGAGGTCCTTGTATGCAGTGCAGCCCTAAATTTTGGGGTGGCTCTGTCTTATTGATTTTCAGTTTTCCCAAGGTATATTCCCTAGACTGGTAGTGCCCTTGTCTCTGTAGCTCTGTTCTTTACTTGTTTTAGGGAACAGAATGCACTCCTCCGGAGAGGCAGTTGGCAATTTACATCCCGCCCATCAGCATAACAAGGCTCCCTGTTCTCCAGGGCCTGTCTTGCCTTTCTTGTTCTTACACATTTTGTGGATGTCCCTTTTGACCGGTGGGAAGTGATACTTCTTTGTAGTGCAGATTTGCATTGCCCGCTTGCTTGCTTGGCCAAAAAGGGCGTATGCGTTTTCTCCTGAATATATTCAGGAGAAAACGCATACGCCCTTTTTGGCCAACTGCATCATTGTCGAAGTTGTGCCCCTCTTCCTGTGCTTTAAAGGCGATTCCAACGTACCTCTTGAAATCTGTTTCCTGCTATTCTGCCTCGCTTTCTAGTCCGCCTCGTTGCCTTCCCTCAACAGATTTTTGGACGATAGTTGTCCTTTATTACTCGGCCAGTTTGTGAATTGCTGTGCCCCTGAGCTCCATTTTTCAACTCGTTTTTGGTGAGCTGACCGCAAGTCCAAAATTTTGGTTCAGGACCTATACTGGTTCCCGGTGGGTGGCTGAGAATTTGGTTAATTCTTCTTCCTGCCGGGAAATTACAGTGATATGTGCCCGTCCAAATGCCTAACAGCTACTCTCTCATTGGTTCTCCCTCTTCCCTTTCATCCTCTGCCAAATTGGCAACCTGTGCGAACCAGGAGGTTAAAGGGGCTGTCTCTCCAAGTTGGGAGGTTGATAGTAAAGCAGACGGAAAGTCAAACCGGAGCACCAGGAGAGGGACTATTCGTTGAGTTTTAGAAACCTTTCGTTTTCACAGTCTGTCCGTTCTCTAGGTTTCGCGCACATGTTATAGCTGTAGTAATATTCCCTTCAACCTGGAGAGTTCGGACCCATGGAATGGGTGCCATGCATTATTGCTTTAAAGGGTCTGCATTTGCTCACCCAATCTCACCAATCGTCTCAGTCCCAAGTGTCCCTCCTTATGCCATATCCAGCTTTCGTTGTAGATAGGGTCATTCCAGCTTTCATCAGAGACCCTGAAGGAATTGTAAAGAATTTCCCAGTTTTTTTGTTTTGTTTTTGAAATTCCTTTTTATAGTGGGTTTGAGCTGATTCTCGCTGCCATGTTTATGCCAGTCTAGACACACTTGATTCCCTTACGGAGACATATCAATACATAGGTTTTAAGATTCTTACTAGTCAGATATTTTCCTCTGCGGGAAATATGGGGTTTTGAATCCCTTTCACTGAGGACGGTGTAGGTCTTGTCTATTCCATAGTTGGTTTTTGGAACGGTACCTGTGCTTATATCAAACTCTGGCTTTATGCATCACCCCACCTCTCCTTCCCCCTTAAGCAGGTATAAGAGTGTTTTCTAAATGTCAGACACTGTTCTCTTTCCTAACTCAGTTCAAGTGTAGCCATGTTTACAGGATCTTCATAAGTGATATCTTAGGATAAGTTTCTTTTTCTGTGTGACTTATTTCACTTAGAATCATCGTACCTGAATCCACCCATTTTGCTGCTACTGGTCTTATGACATTGATTTCATGGCTGAGGGATATTCCATCGTACGTAAGTACCACAATTTTTTGAACCATGTTTATATTTTCTGGGATACTTAAGGTGTATCCAAGTTGAGGTCCTTGTATGCAGTGCAGCCCTAAATTTTGGGGTGGCTCTGTCTTATTGATTTTCAGTTTTCCCAAGGCATATTCCCTAGACTGGTAGTGCCCTTGGCTCTGTAGCTCTGTTCTTTACTTGTTTTAGGGAACAGAATGCACTCCTCCAGAGAGGCAGTTGGCAATTTACATCCCGCCCATCAGCATAACAAGGCTCCCTGTTCTCCAGGGCCTGTCTTGCCTTTCTTGTTCTTACACATTTTGTGGATGTCCCTTTTGACCGGTGGGAAGTGATACTTCTTTGTAGTGCAGATTTGCATTGCCCGCATGCTTGCTTGGCCAAAAAGGGCGTATGCGTTTTCTCCTGAATATATTCAGGAGAAAACGCATACGCCCTTTTTGGCCAAGTGCATCATTGTCGAAGTTGTGCCCCTCTTCCTGTGCTTTAAAGGCGATTCCAACGTACCTCTTGAAATCTGTTTCCTGCTATTCTGCCTCGCTTTCAAGTCCGCCTCGTTGCCTTCCCTCAACAGATTTTTGGACGGTAGTTGTCCTTTATTACTCGGCCAGTTTGTGAATTGCTGTGCCCCTGAGCTCCATTTTTCAACTCGTTTTTGGTGAGCTGACCGCAAGTCCAAAATTTTGGTTCAGGACCTATACTGGTTCCCGGTGGGTGGCTGAGAATTTGCTTAATTCTTCTTCCTGCTGGGAAATTACAGTGATATGTGCCCGTCCAAATGCCTAACAGCTACTCTCTCATTGGTTCTCCCTCTTCCGTTTCATCCTCTGCCAAATTGGCAACCTGTGCGAACCAAGAGGTTAAAGGGGCTGTCTCTCCAAGTTGGGAGGTTGATAGTAAAGCAGACAGAAAGTCAAACCGGAGCACCAGGAGAGGGACTATTCGTTGAGTTTTAGAAACCTTTCGTATTCACAGTGTGTCCGTTCTCTAGGTTTCCCGCACATGTTATAGCTGTAGTAATATTCCCTTCAACCTGGAGAGTTGGGACCCATGGAATGGGTGCCATGCATTATTGCTTTAAAGGGTCTGCATTTGCTCACCCAATCTCACCAATCGTCTCAGTCCCAAGTGTCCCTCCTTATGCCAGATCCAGCTGTCGTTGTAGATAGGGTCATTCCAGCTTTCATCAGAGACCCTGAAGGAATTGTAAAGAATTTCCCAGTTTTTTTGTTTTGTTTTTGAAATTCCTTTTTATAGTGGGTTTGAGCTGATTCTCGCTGCCATGTTTATGCCAGTCTAGACACACTTGATTCCCTTACGGAGACATATCAATACATAGGTTTTAAGATTCTTACTAGTCAGATATTTTCCTCTGCGGGAAATATGGGGTTTTGAGTCCCTTTCACTGAGGACGGTGTAGGTCTTGTCTATTCCATAGTTGGTTTTTGGAACGGTACCTGTGCTTATATCAAACTCTGGTTTTATGCATCACCCCACCTCTCCTTCCCCCTTAAGCAGGTATAAGAGTGTTTTCTAAATGTGAGACACTGTTCTCTTTCCTAACTGAGTTCATGTGTAGCCATGTTTACAGGATCTTCATAAGTGATATCTTATGATAAGTTTCTTTTTCTGTGTGACTTATTTCACTTAGAATCATCGTACCTGAATCCACCCATTTTGCTGCTACTGGTCTTATGACATTGATTTCATGGCTGAGGGATATTCCATCGTACGTAAGTACCACAATTTTTTGAACCATGTTTATATTTTCTGGGATACTTAAGGTGTATCCAAGTTGAGGTCCTTGTATGCAGTGCAGCCCTAAATTTTGGGGTGGCTCTGTCTTATTGATTTTCAGTTTTCCCAAGGTATATTCCCTAGACTGGTAGTGCCCTTGGCTCTGTAGCTCTGTTCTTTACTTGTTTTAGGGAACAGAATGCACTCCTCCAGAGAGGCAGTTGGCAATTTACATCCCGCCCATCAGCATAACAAGGCTCCCTGTTCTCTAGGGCCTGTCTTGCCTTTCCTGTTCTTACACATTTTGTGGATGTCCCTTTTGACCGGTGGGAAGTGATACTTCTTTGTAGTGCAGATTTGCATTGCCCGCTTGCTTGCTTGGCCAAAAAGGGCGTATGCGTTTTCTCCTGAATATATTCAGGAGAAAACGCATACGCCCTTTTTGGCCAAGTGCATCATTGTCGAAGTTGTGCCCCTCTTCCTGTGCTTTAAAGGCGATTCCAACGTACCTCTTGAAATCTGTTTCCTGCTATTCTGCCTCGCTTTCAAGTCTGCCTCGTTGCCTTCCCTCAACAGATTTTTGGACGATAGTTGTCCTTTATTACTCGGCCAGTTTGTGAATTGCTGTGCCCCTGAGCTCCATTTCTCAACTCATTTTTGGTGAGCTGACCCCAAGTCCAAAATTTTGGTTCAGGACCTATACTGGTTCCCGGTGGGTGGCTGAGAATTTGGTTAATTCTTCTTCCTGCCGGGAAATTACAGTGATATGTGCCCGTCCAAATGCCTAACAGCTACTCTCTCATTGGTTCTCCCTCTTCCCTTTCATCCTCTGCCAAATTGGAAACCTGTGCGAACCAAGAGGTTAAAGGGGCTGTCTCTCCAAGTTGGGAGGTTGATAGTAAAGCAGACGGAAAGTCAAACCGGAGCACCAGGAGAGGGACTATTCGTTGAGTTTTAGAAACCTTTCGTATTCACAGTGTGTCCGTTCTCTAGGTTTCCCGCACATGTTATAGCTGTAGTAGTATTCCCTTCAACCTGGAGAGTTCGGACCCATGGAATGGGTGCCATGCATTATTGCTTTAAAGGGTCTGCATTTGCTCACCCAATCTCACCAATCGTCTCAGTCCCAAGTGTCCCTCCTTATGCCACATCCAGCTGTCGTTGTAGATAGGGTCATTCCAGCTTTCATCAGAGACCCTGAAGGAATTGTAAAGAATTTCCCAGTTTTTTTGTTTTGTTTTTGAAATTCCTTTTTATAGTGGGTTTGAGCTGATTCTCGCTGCCATGTTTATGCCAGTCTAGACACACTTGATTCCCTTACGGAGACATATCAATACATAGGTTTTAAGATTCTTACTAGTCAGATATTTTCCTCTGCGGGAAATATGGGGTTTTGAGTCCCTTTCACTGAGGAAGGTGTAGGTCTTGTCTATTCCATAGTTGGTTTTTGGAACGGTACCTGTGCTTATATCAAACTCTGGTTTTATGCATCACCCCACCTCTCCTTCCCCCTTAAGCAGGTATAAGAGTGTTTTCTAAATGTGAGACACTGTTCTCTTTCCTAACTCTGTTCAAGTGTAGCCATGTTTACAGGATCTTCATAAGTGATATCTTATGATAAGTTTCTTTTTCTGTGTGACTTATTTCACTTAGAATCATCGTACCTGAATCCACCCATTTTGCTGCTACTGGTCTTATGACATTGATTTCATGGCTGAGGGATATTCCATCGTACGTAAGTACCACAATTTTTTGAACCATGTTTATATTTTCTGGGATACTTAAGGTGTATCCAAGTTGAGGTCCTTGTATGCAGTGCAGCCCTAAATTTTGGGGTGGCTCTGTCTTATTGATTTTCAGTTTTCCCAAGGTATATTCCCTAGACTGGTAGTGCCCTTGGCTCTGTAGCTCTGTTCTTTACTTGTTTTAGGGAACAGAATGCACTCCTCCAGAGAGGCAGTTGGCAATTTACATCCCGCCCATCAGCATAACAAGGCTCCCTGTTCTCCAGGGCCTGTCTTGCCTTTCTTGTTCTTACACATTTTGTGGATGTCCCTTTTGACCGGTGGGAAGTGATACTTCTTTGTAGTGCAGATTTGCATTGCCCGCTTGCTTGCTTGGCCAAAAAGGGCCTATGCGTTTTCTCCTGAATATATTCAGGAGAAAACGCATACGCCCTTTTTGGCCAAGTGCATCATTGTCGAAGTTGTGCCCCTCTTCCTGTGCTTTAAAGGCGATTCCAACGTACCTCTTGAAATCTGTTTCCTGCTATTCTGCCTCGCTTTCAAGTCCGCCTCGTTGCCTTCCCTCAACAGATTTTTGGACGATAGTTGTCCTTTATTACTCGGCCAGTTTGTGAATTGCTGTGCCCCTGAGCTCCATTTCTCAACTCGTTTTTGGTGAGCTGACCGCAAGTCCAAAATTTTGGTTCAGGACCTATACTGGTTCCCGGTGGGTGGCTGAGAATTTGGTTAATTCTTCTTCCTGCCGGGAAATTACAGTGATATGTGCCCGTCCAAATGCCTAACAGCTACTCTCTCATTGGTTCTCCCTCTTCCCTTTCATCCTCTGCCAAATTGGAAACCTGTGCGAACCAAGAGGTTAAAGGGGCTGTCTCTCCAAGTTGGGAGGTTGATAGTAAAGCAGACGGAAAGTCAAACCGGAGCACCAGGAGAGGGACTATTCGTTGAGTTTTAGAAACCTTTCGTATTCACAGTGTTTCCGTTCTCTAGGTTTCCCGCACATGTTATAGCTGTAGTAATATTCCCTTCAACTTGGAGAGTTCGGACCCATGGAATGGGTGCCATGCATTATTGCTTTAAAGGGTCTGCATTTGCTCACCCAATCTCACCAATCGTCTCAGTCCCAAGTGTCCCTCCTTATGCCACATCCAGCTGTCGTTGTAGACATGGTCATTCCAGCTTGCATCAGAGACCCTGAAGGAATTGTAAAGAATTTCCCAGTTTTTTTGTTTTGTTTTTGAAATTCCTTTTTATAATGGGTTTGAGCTGATTCTCGCTGCCATGTTTATGCCAGTCTAGACACACTTGATTCCCTTACGGAGACATATCAATACATAGGTTTTAAGATTCTTACTAGTCAGATATTTTCCTCTGCGGGAAATATGGGGTTTTGAGTCCCTTTCACTGAGGACGGTGTAGGTCTTGTCTATTCCATAGTTGGTTTTTGGAACGGTACCTGTGCTTATATCAAACTCTGGTTTTATGCATCACCCCACCTCTCCTTCCCCCTTAAGCAGGTATAAGAGTGTTTTCTAAATGTGAGACACTGTTCTCTTTCCTAACTCAGTTCAAGTGTAGCCATGTTTACAGAATCTTCATAAGTGATATCTTATGATAAGTTTCTTTTTCTGTGTGACTTATTTCACTTAGAATCATCGTACCTGAATCCACCCATTTTGCTGCTACTGGTCTTATGACATTGATTTCATGGCTGAGGGATATTCCATCGTACGTAAGTACCACAATTTTTTGAACCATGTTTATATTTTCTGGGATACTTAAGGTGTATCCAAGTTGAGGTCCTTGTATGCAGTGCAGCCCTAAATTTTTGGGTGGCTCTGTCTTATTGATTTTCAGTTTTCCCAAGGTATATTCCCTAGACTGGTAGTGCCCTTGGCTCTGTAGCTCTGTTCTTTACTTGTTTTAGGGAACACAATGCACTCCTCCAGAGAGGCACTTGGCAATTTACATCCCGCACATCAGCATAACAAGGCTCCCTGTTCTCCAGGGCCTGTCTTGCCTTTCTTATTTTTACACATTTTGTGGATGTCCATTTCAACCCGTGGGAAGTGATACTTCTTTGTAGTGCAGATTTGCATTGCCCGCTTGCTTGCTTGGCCAAAAAGGGTGTATGCGTTTTCTCCTGAATATATTCAGAAGAAAACACATACGCCCTTTTTGGCCAAGTGCATCATTGTCGAAGTTGTGCCCCTCTTCCTGTGCTTTAAAGGCGATTCCAACGTACCTCTTGAAATCTGTTTCCTGCTATTCTGCCTCGCTTTCAAGTCCGCCTCGTTGCCTTCCCTCAACAGATTTTTGGACGATAGTTGTCCTTTATTACTCTGCCAGTTTGTGAATTGCTGTGCCCCTGAGCTCCATTTTTCAACTCGTTTTTGGTGAGCTGACCGCAAGTCCAAAATTTTGGTTCAGGACCTATACTGGTTCCCGGTGGGTGGCTGAGAATTTGGTTAATTCTTCTTCCTGCCGGGAAATTACAGTGATATGTGCCCGTCCAAATGCCTAACAGCTACTCTCTCATTGGTTCTCCCTCTTCCCTTTCATCCTCTGCCAAATTTGCAACCTGTGCGAACCAAGAGGTTAAAGGGGCTGTCTCTCCAAGTTGGGAGGTTGATAGTAAAGCAGACGGAAAGTCAAACCGGAGCACCAGGAGAGGGACTATTCGTTGAGTTTTAGAAACCTTTCGTATTCACAGTGTGTCCGTTCTCTAGGTTTCCCGCACATGTTATAGCTGTAGTAATATTCCCTTCAACCTGGAGAGTTCGGACCCATGGAATGGGTGCCATGCATTATTGCTTTAAAGGGTCTGCATTTGCTCACCCAATCTCACCAATCGTCTCAGTCCCAAGTGTCCCTCCTTATGCCACATCCAGCTGTCGTTGTAGATAGGGTCATTCCAGCTTTCATCAGAGACCCTGAAGGAATTGTAAAGAATTTCCCAGTTTTTTTGTTTTGTTTTTGAAATTCCTTTTTATAGTGGGTTTGAGCTGATTCTCGCTGCCATGTTTATGCCAGTCTAGACACACTTGATTCCCTTACGGAGACATATCAATACATAGGTTTTAAGATTCTTACTACTCAGATATTTTCCTCTGCGGGAAATATGGGGTTTTGAGTCCCTTTCACTGAGGACGGTGTAGGTCTTGTCTATTCCATAGTTGGTTTTTGGAACGGTACCTGTGCTTATATCAAACTCTGGTTTTATGCATCACCCCACCTCTCCTTCCCCCTTAAGCAGGTATAAGAGTGTTTTCTAAATGTCAGACACTGTTCTCTTTCCTAACTCAGTTCAAGTGTAGCCATGTTTACAGGATCTTCATAAGTGATATCTTAGGATAAGTTTCTTTTTCTGTGTGACTTATTTCACTTAGAATCATCGTACCTGAATCCACCCATTTTGCTGCTACTGGTCTTATGACATTGATTTCATGGCTGAGGGATATTCCATCGTACGTAAGTACCACAATTTTTTGAACCATGTTTATATTTTCTGGGATACTTAAGGTGTATCCAAGTTGAGGTCCTTGTATGCAGTGCAGCCCTAAATTTTGGGGTGGCTCTGTCTTATTGATTTTCAGTTTTCCCAAGGTATATTCCCTAGACTGGTAGTGCCCTTGGCTCTGTAGCTCTGTTCTTTACTTGTTTTAGGGAACAGAATGCACTCCTCCAGAGAGGCAGTTGGCAATTTACATCCCGCCCATCAGCATAACAAGGCTCCCTGTTCTCCAGGGCCTGTCTTGCCTTTCTTGTTCTTACACATTTTGTGGATGTCCCTTTTGACCGGTGGGAAGTGATACTTCTTTGTAGTGCAGATTTGCATTGCCCGCTTGCTTGCTTGGCCAAAAAGGGCGTATGCGTTTTCTCCTGAATATATTCAGGAGAAAACGCATACGCCCTTTTTGGCCAAGTGCATCATTGTCGAAGTTGTGCCCCTCTTCCTGTGCTTTAAAGGCGATTCCAACGTACCTCTTGAAATCTGTTTCCTGCTATTCTGCCTCGCTTTCAAGTCCGCCTCGTTGCCTTCCCTCAACAGATTTTTGGACGATAGTTGTCCTTTATTACTCGGCCAGTTTGTGAATTGCTGTGCCCCTGAGCTCCATTTTTCAACTCGTTTTTGGTGAGCTGACCGCAAGTCCAAAATTTTGGTTCAGGACCTATACTGGTTCCCGGTGGGTGGCTGAGAATTTGGTTAATTCTTCTTCCTGCTGGGAAATTACAGTGATATGTGCCCGTCCAAATGCCTAACAGCTACTCTCTCATTGGTTCTCCCTCTTCCCTTTCATCCTCTGCCAAATTGGCAACCTGTGCGAACCAAGAGGTTAAAGGGGCTGTCTCTCCAAGTTGGGAGGTTGATAGTAAAGCAGACGGAAAGTCAAACCGGAGCACCAGGAGAGGGACTATTCGTTGAGTTTTAGAAACCTTTCGTATTCACAGTGTGTCCGTTCTCTAGGTTTCCCGCACATGTTATAGCTGTAGTAATATTCCCTTCAACCTGGAGAGTTCGGACCCATGGAATGGGTGCCATGCATTATTGCTTTAAAGGGTCTGCATTTGCTCACCCAATCTCACCAATCGTCTCAGTCCCAAGTGTCCCTCCTTATGCCACATTCAGCTGTCATTGTAGATAGGGTCATTCCAGCTTTCATCAGAGACCCTGAAGGAATTGTAAAGAATTTCCCAGTTTTTTTGTTTTGTTTTTGAAATTCCTTTTTATAGTGGGTTTGAGCTGATTCTCACTGCCATGTTTATGCCAGTCTAGATACACTTGATTCCCTTACGGAGACATATCAATACATAAGTTTTAAGATTGTTACTAGTCAGATACTTTCCTCTGCGGGAAATATGGGGTTTTGAGTCCCTTTCACTGAGGACGGTGTAGGTCTTGTCTATTCCATAGTTGGTTTTTGGAACGGTACCTGTGCTTATGTCAAACTCTGGTTTTATGCATCACCCCACCTCTCCTTCCCCCTTAAGCATGTATAAGAGTGTTTTCTAAATGTGAGACACTGTTCTCTTTCCTAACTCAGTTCAAGTGTAGCCATGTTTACAGGATCTTCATAAGTGATATCTTATGATAAGTTTCTTTTTCTGTGTGACTTATTTCACTTAGAATCATAGTACCTGAATCCACCCATTTTGCTGCTACTGGTCTTATGACATTGATTTCATGGCTGAGGGATATTCCATCGTACGTAAGTACCACAATTTTTTGAACCATGTTTATATTTTCTGGGATACTTAAGGTGTATCCAAGTTGAGGTCCTTGTATGCAGTGCAGCCCTAAATTTTGGGGTGGCTCTGTCTTATTGATTTTCAGTTTTCCCAAGGTATATTCCCTAGACTGGTAGTGCCCTTGGCTCTGTAGCTCTGTTCTTTACTAGTTTTAGGGAACAGAATGCACTCCTAGGGAGAGGCAGTTGGCAATTTACATCCCGCCCATCAGCATAACAAGGCTCCCTGTTCTCCAGGGCCTGTCTTGCCTTTCTTGTTCTTACACATTTTGTGGATGTCCCTTTTGACCGGTTGGAAGTGATACTTCTTTGTAGTGCAGATTTGCATTGCCCGCTTGCTTGCTTGGCCAAAAAGGGCGTATGCGTTTTCTCCTGAATATATTCAGGAGAAAACGCATACGCCCTTTTTGGCCAAGTGCATCATTGTCGAAGTTGTGCCCCTCTTCCTGTGCTTTAAAGGCGATTCCAACGTACCTCTTGAAATCTGTTTCCTGCTATTCTGCCTCGCTTTCAAGTCCGCCTCGTTGCCTTCCCTCAACAGATATTTGGACGATAGTTGTCCTTTATTACTCGGCCAGTTTGTGAATTGCTGTGCCCCTGAGCTCCATTTTTCAACTCGTTTTTGGTGAGCTGACCGCAAGTCCAAAATTTTGGTTCAGGATCTATACTGGTTCCCGGTGGGTGGCTGAGAATTTGGTTAATTCTTCTTCCTGCCAGGAAATTACAGTGATATGTGCCCGTCCAAATGCCTAACAGCTACTCTCTCATTGGTTCTCCCTCTTCCCTTTCATCCTCTGCCAAATTGGCAACCTGTGCGAACCAAGAGGTTAAAGGGGCTGTCTCTCCAAGTTGGGAGGTTGATAGTAAAGCAGACGGAAAGTCAAACCGGAGCACCAGGAGAGGGACTATGCGTTGAGTTTTAGAAACCTTTCGTATTCACAGTGTGTCCGTTCTCTAGGTTTCCCGCACATGTTATAGCTGTAGTAATATTCCCTTCAACCTGGAGAGTTCGGACCCATGGAATGGGTGCCATGCATTATTGCTTTAAAGGGTCTGCATTTGCTCACCCAATCTCACCAATCGTCTCAGTCCCAAGTGTCCCTCCTTATGCCACATCCAGCTGTCGTTGTAGATAGGGTCATTCCAGCTTTCATCAGAGACCCTGAAGGAATTGTAAAGAATTTCCCAGTTTTTTTGTTTTGTTTTTGAAATTCCTTTTTATAGTGGGTTTGAGCTGATTCTCGCTGCCATGTTTATGCCAGTCTAGACACACTTGATTCCCTTACGGAGACATATCAATACATAGGTTTTAAGATTCTTACTAGTCAGATATTTTCCTCTGCGGGAAATATGGGGTTTTGAGTCCCTTTCACTGAGGACGGTGTAGGTCTTGTCTATTCCATAGTTGGTTTTCGGAACGGTACCTGTGCTTATATCAAACTCTGGTTTTATGCATCACCCCACCTCTCCTTCCCCCTTAAGCAGGTATAAGAGTGTTTTCTAAATGTGAGACACTGTTCTCTTTCCTAACTCAGTTCAAGTGTAGCCATGTTTACAGGATCTTCATAAGTGATATCTTATGATAAGTTTCTTTTTCTGTGTGACTTATTTCACTTAGAATCATCGTACCTGAATCCACCCATTTTGCTGCTACTGGTCTTATGACATTGATTTCATGGCTGAGGGATATTCCATCGTACGTAAGTACCACAGTTTTTTGAACCATGTTTATATTTTCTGGGATACTTAAGGTGTATCCAAGTTGAGGTCCTTGTATGCAGTGCAGCCCTAAATTTTGGGGTGGCTCTGTCTTATTGATTTTCAGTTTTCCCAAGGTATATTCCCTAGACTGGTAGTGCCCTTGGCTCTGTAGCTCTGTTGTTTGCTTGTTTTAGGGAACAGAATGCACTCCTCCAGAGAGGCAGTTGGCAATTTACATCCCGCCCATCAGCATAACAAGGCTCCCTGTTCTCCAGGGCCTGTCTTGCCTTTCTTGTTCTTACACATTTTGTGGATGTCCCTTTTGACCGGTGGGAAGTGATACTTCTTTGTAGTGCAGATTTGCATTGCCCGCTTGCTCGCTTGGCCAAGAAGGGTGTATGCGTTTTCTCCTGAATATATTCAGGAGAAAACGCATACGCCCTTTTTGGCCAAGTGCATCATTGTCGAAGTTGTGCCCCTCTTCCTGTGCTTTAAAGGCGATTCCAACGTACCTCTTGAAATCTGTTTCCTGCTATTCTGCCTCGCTTTCAAGTCCACCTCGTTGCCTTCACTCAACAGATTTTTGGACGATAGTTGTCCTTTATTACTCGGCCAGTTTGTGAATTGCTGTGCCCCTGAGCTCCATTTTTCAACTTGCTTTTGGTGAGCTGACCGCAAGTCCAAAATTTTGGTTCAGGACCTATACTGGTTCCCGGTGGGTGGCTGAGAATTTGGTTAATTCTTCTTCCTGCCGGGAAATTACAGTGATATGTGCCCGTCCAAATGCCTAACAGCTACTCTCTCATTGGTTCTCCCTCTTCCCTTTCATCCTCTGCCAAATTGGCAACCTGTGTGAACCAAGAGGTTAAAGGGGCTGTCTCTCCAAGTTGGGAGGTTGATAGTAAAGCAGACGGAAAGTCAAACCGGAGCACTAGGAGAGGGACTATTCGTTGAGTTTTAGAAACCTTTCGTATTCACAGTGTGTCATTTCCCTAGGTTTCCCGCACATGTTATAGCTGTAGTAATATTCCCTTCAACCTGGAGAGTTCGGACCCATGGAATGGGTGCCATGCATTATTGCTTTAAAGGGTCTGCATTTGCTCACCCAATCTCACCAATCATCTCAGTCCCAAGTGTCCAGCCTTATGCCACATCCAGCTGTCGTTGTAGATAGGGTCATTCCAGCTTTCATCAGAGACCCTGAAGGAATTGTAAAGAATTTCCCAGTTTTTTTGTTTTGTTTTTGAAATTCCTTTTTATAGTGGGTTTGAGCTGATTCTCGCTGCCATGTTTATGCCAGTCTAGACACTCTTGATTCCCTTACGGAGACATATCAATACATAGGTTTTAAGATTCTTACTAGTCAGATATTTTCTTCTGCGGGAAATATGGGGTTTTGAGTCCCTTTCACTGAGGACGGTGTAGGTCTTGTCTATTCCATAGTTGGTTTTTGGAACGGTACCTGTGCTTATATCAAACTCTGGTTTTATGCATCACCCCACCTCTCCTTCCCCCTTAAGCAGGTATAAGAGTGTTTTCTAAATGTCAGACACTGTTCTCTTTCCTAACTCAGTTCAAGTGTAGCCATGTTTACAGGATCTTCATAAGTGATATCTTATGATAAGTTTCTTTTTCTGTGTGACTTATTTCACTTAGAATCATCGTACCTGAATCCACCCATTTTGTTGCTACTGGTCTTATGACATTGATTTCATGGCTGAGGGATATTCCATCGTACGTAAGTACCACAATTTTTTGAACCATGTTTATATTTTCTGGGATACTTAAGGTGTATCCAAGTTGAGGTCCTTGTATGCAGTGCAGCCCTAAATTTTGGGGTGGCTCTGTCTTATTGATTTTCAGTTTTCCCAAGGTATATTCCCTAGACTGGTAGTGCCCTTGGCTCTGTAGCTCTGTTCTTTACTTGTTTTAGGGAACAGAATGCACACCTCCAGAGAGGCAGTTGGCAATTTACATCCCGCCCATCAGCATAACAAGGCTCCCTGTTCTCCAGGGCCTGTCTTGCCTTTCTTGTTCTTACACATTTTGTGGATGTCCCTTTTGACCGGTGGGAAGTGATACTTCTTTGTAGTGCAGATTTGCATTGCCCGCTTGCTTGCTTGGCCAAAAAGGGCGTATGCGTTTTCTCCTGAATATATTCAGGAGAAAACGCATACGCCCTTTTTGGCCAAGTGCATCATTGTCGAAGTTGTGCCCCTCTTCCTGTGCTTTAAAGGCGATTCCAACGTACCTCTTGAAATCTGTTTCCTGCTATTCTGCCTCGCTTTCAAGTCCGCCTCGTTGCCTTCCCTCAACAGATTTTTGGACGATAGTTGTCCTTTATTACTCGGCCAGTTTGTGAATTGCTGTGCCCCTGAGCTCCATTTTTCAACTCGTTTTTGGTGAGCTGACCGCAAGTCCAAAATTTTGGTTCAGGACCTATACTGGTTCCCGGTGGGTGGCTGAGAATTTGGTTAATTCTTCTTCCTGCCGGGAAATTACAGTGATATGTGCCCGTCCAAATGCCTAACAGCTACTCTCTCATTGGTTCTCCCTCTTCCCTTTCATCCTCTGCCAAATTGGCAACCTGTGCGAACCAAGAGGTTAAAGGGGCTGTCTCTCCAAGTTGGGAGGTTGATAGTAAAGCAGATGGAAAGTCAAACCGGAGCACCAGGAGAGGGACTATTCGTTGAGTTTTAGAAACCTTTCGTATTCACAGTGTGTCCGTTCTCTAGGTTTCCCGCACATGTTATAGCTGTAGTAATATTCCCTTCAACCTGGAGAGTTCGGACCCATGGAATGGGTGCCATGCATTATTGCTTTAAAGGGTCTGCATTTGCTCACCCAATCTCACCAATCGTCTCAGTCCCAAGTGTCCCTCCTTATGCCACATCCAGCTGTCGTTGTAGATAGGGTCATTCCAGCTTTCATCAGAGACCCTGAAGGAATTGTAAAGAATTTCCCAGTTTTTTTGTTTTGTTTTTGAAATTCCTTTTTATAGTGGGTTTGAGCTGATTCTCGCTGCCATGTTTATGCCAGTCTAGACACACTTGATTCCCTTACGGAGACATATCAATACATAGGTTTTAAGATTCTTACTAGTCAGATATTTTCCTCTGCGGGAAATATGGGGTTTTGAGTCCCTTTCACTGAGGACGGTGTAGGTCTTGTCTATTCCATAGTTGGTTTTTGGAACGGTACCTGTGCTTATATCAAACTCTGGTTTTATGCATCACCCCACCTCTCCTTCCCCCTTAAGCAGGTATAAGAGTGTTTTCTAAATGTGAGACACTGTTCTCTTTCCTAACTCAGTTCAAGTGTAGCCATGTTTACAGGATCTTCATAAGTGATATCTTATGATAAGTTTCTTTTTCTGTGTGACTTATTTCACTTAGAATCATCGTACCTGAATCCACCCATTTTGCTGCTACTGGTCTTATGACATTGATTTCATGGCTGAGGGATATTCCATCGTACGTAAGTACCACAATTTTTTGAACCATGTTTATATTTTCTGGGATACTTAAGGTGTATCCAAGTTGAGGTCCTTGTATGCAGTGCAGCCCTAAATTTTGGGGTGGCTCTGTCTTATTGATTTTCAGTTTTCCCAAGGTATATTCCCTAGACTGGTAGTGCCCTTGGCTCTGTAGCTCTGTTCTTTACTTGTTTTAGGGAACAGAATGCACTCCTCCAGAGAGGCAGTTGGCAATTTACATCCCGCCCATCAGCATAACAAGGCTCCCTGTTCTCCAGGGCCTGTCTTGCCTTTCTTGTTCTTACACATTTTGTGGATGTCCCTTTTGACCGGTGGGAAGTGATACTTCTTTGTAGTGCAGATTTGCATTGCCCGCTTGCTTGCTTGGCCAAAAAGGGCGTATGCGTTTTCTCCTGAATATATTCAGGAGAAAACGCATACGCCCTTTTTGGCCAAGTGCATCATTGTCGAAATTGTGCCCCTCTTCCTGTGCTTTAAAGGCGATTCCAACGTACCTCTTGAAATCTGTTTCCTGCTATTCTGCCTCGCTTTCAAGTCCGCCTCGTTGCCTTCCCTCAACAGATTTTTGGACGATAGTTGTCCTTTATTACTCGGCCAGTTTGTGAATTGCTGTGCCCCTGAGCTCCATTTTTCAACTCGTTTTTGGTGAGCTGACCGCAAGTCCAAAATTTTGGTTCAGGACCTATACTGGTTCCCGGTGGGTGGCTGAGAATTTGGTTAATTCTTCTTCCTGCCGGGAAATTACAGTGATATGTGCCCGTCCAAATGCCTAACAGCTACTCTCTCATTGGTTCTCCCTCTTCCCTTTCATCCTCTGCCAAATTGGCAACCTGTGCGAACCAAGAGGTTAAAGGGGCTGTCTCTCCAAGTTGGGAGGTTGATAGTAAAGCAGACGGAAAGTCAAACCGGAGCACCAGGAGAGGGACTATTCGTTGAGTTTTAGAAACCTTTCGTATTCACAGTGTGTCCGTTCTCTAGGTTTCCCGCACATGTTATAGCTGTAGTAATATTCCCTTCAACCTGGAGAGTTCGGACCCATGGAATGGGTGCCATGCATTATTGCTTTAAAGGGTCTGCATTTGCTCGCCAAATCTCACCAATCGTCTCAGTCCCAAGTGTCCCTCCTTATGCCACATCCAGCTGTCGTTGTAGATAGGGTCATTCCAGCTTTCATCAGAGACCCTGAAGGAATTGTAAAGAATTTCCCAGTTTTTTTGTTTTGTTTTTGAAATTCCTTTTTATAGTGGGTTTGAGCTGATTCTCGCTGCCATGTTTATGCCAGTCTAGACACACTTGATTCCCTTACGGAGACATATCAATAGATAGGTTTTAAGATTCTTACTAGTCAGATATTTTCCTCTGTGGGAAATATGGGGTTTTGAGTCCCTTTCACTGAGGACGGTGTAGGTCTTGTCTATTCCATAGTTGGTTTTTGGAACGGTACCTGTGCTTATATCAAACTCTGGTTTTATGCATCACCCCACCTCTCCTTCCCCCTTAAGCAGGTATAAGAGTGTTTTCTAAATGTGAGACACTGTTCTCTTTCCTAACTCAGTTCAAGTGTAGCCATGTTTACAGGATCTTCATAAGTGATATCTTAGGATAAGTTTCTTTTTCTGTGTGACTTATTTCACTTAGAATCATCGTACCTGAATCCACCCATTTTGCTGCTACTGGTCTTATGACATTGATTTCATGGCTGAGGGATATTCCATCGTACGTAAGTACCACAATTTTTTGAACCATGTTTATATTTTCTGGGATACTTAAGGTGTATCCAAGTTGAGGTCCTTGTATGCAGTGCAGCCCTAAATTTTGGGGTGGCTCTGTCTTATTGATTTTCAGTTTTCCCAAGGCATATTCCCTAGACTGGTAGTGCCCTTGGCTCTGTAGCTCTGTTCTTTACTTGTTTTAGGGAACAGAATGCACTCCTCCAGAGAGGCAGTTGGCAATTTACATCCCGCCCATCAGCATAACAAGGCTCCCTGTTCTCCAGGGCCTGTCTTGCCTTTCTTGTTCTTACACATTTTGTGGATGTCCCTTTTGACCGGTGGGAAGTGATACTTCTTTGTAGTGCAGATTTGCATTGCCCGCTTGCTTGCTTGGCCAAAAAGGGCGTATGCGTTTTCTCCTGAATATATTCAGGAGAAAACGCATACGCCCTTTTTGGCCAAGTGCATCATTGTCGAAGTTGTGCCCCTCTTCCTGTGCTTTTTTATTTATTTATTTATTTATTTATTTATTTATTTATTTATGGCTGTGTTGGCTCTTCGTTTCTGTGTGAGGGCTTTCTCTAGTTGCAGCAAGTGAGGGACACTCCTCATCGCGGTGCGCAGGCCTCTCACTATCACGGCCTCTCTTGTTGCGGAGCACAGGCTCCAGATGCGCAGGCTCAGTAATTGTGGCTCACGGGGCCAGTCGCTCTGCGGCATGTGGGATCTTCCCAGACCAGGGCTCGAACCCGTGTCCCCTGCACTGGCAGGCAGATTCTCAACCACTGAGCCACCGGGGAAGCCCTTCCTGTGCTTTAAAGGCGATTCCAACGTACCTCTTGAAATCTGTTTCCTGCTATTCTGCCTCGCTTTCAAGTCCGCCTCGTTGCCTTCCCTCAACAGATTTTTGGACGATAGTTGTCCTTTATTACTCGGCCAGTTTGTGAATTGCTGTGCCCCTGAGCTCCATTTTTCAACTCGTTTTTGGTGAGCGGACCGCAAGTCCAAAATTTTGGTTCAGGACCTATACTGGTTCCCGGTGGGTGGCTGAGAATTTGGTTAATTCTTCTTCCTGCCGGGGAATTACAGTGATATGTGCCCGTCCAAATGCCTAACAGCTACTCTCTCATTGGTTCTCCCTCTTCCCTTTCATCCTCTGCCAAATTGGCAACCTGTGCGAACCAAGAGGTTAAAGGGGCTGTCTCTCCAAGTTGGGAGGTTGATAGTAAAGCAGACGGAAAGTCAAACCGGAGCACCAGGAGAGGGACTATTCGTTGAGTTTTAGAAACCTTTCGTATTCACAGTGTGTCCGTTCTCTAGGTTTCCCGCACATGTTATAGCTGTAGTAATATTCCCTTCAACCTGGAGAGTTCGGACCCATGGAATGGGTGCCATGCATTATTGCTTTAAAGGGTCTGCATTTGCTCACCCAATCTCACCAATCGTCTCAGTCCCAAGTGTCCCTCCTTATGCCACATCCAGCTGTCGTTGTAGATAGGGTCATTCCAGCTTTCATCAGAGACCCTGAAGGAATTGTAAAGAATTTCCCAGTTTTTTTGTTTTGTTTTTGAAATTCCTTTTTATAGTGGGTTTGAGCTGATTCTCGCTGCCATGTTTATGCCAGTCTAGACACACTTGATTCCCTTACGGAGACATATCAATACATAGGTTTTAAGATTCTTACTAGTCAGATATTTTCCTCTGCGGGAAATATGGGGTTTTGAGTCCCTTTCACTGAGGACGGTGTAGGTCTTGTCTATTCCATAGTTGGTGTTTGGAACGGTACCTGTGCTTATATCAAACTCTGGTTTTATGCATCACCCCACCTCTCCTTCCCCCTTAAGCAGGTATAAGAGTGTTTTCTAAATGTCAGACACTGTTCTCTTTCCTAACTCAGTTCAAGTGTAGCCATGTTTACAGGATCTTCATAAGTGATATCTTAGGATAAGTTTCTTTTTCTGTGTGACTTATTTCACTTAGAATCATCGTACCTGAATCCACCCATTTTGCTGCTACTGGTCTTATGACATTGATTTCATGGCTGAGGGATATTCCATCGTACGTAAGTACCACAATTTTTTGAACCATGTTTATATTTTCTGGGATACTTAAGGTGTATCCAAGTTGAGGTCCTTGTATGCAGTGCAGCCCTAAATTTTGGGGTGGCTCTGTCTTATTGATTTTCAGTTTTCCCAAGGTATATTCCCTAGACTGGTAGTGCCCTTGGCTCTGTAGCTCTGTTCTTTACTTGTTTTAGGGAACAGAATACACTCCTCCAGAGAGGCAGTTGGCAATTTACATCCCGCCCATCAGCATAACAAGGCTCCCTGTTCTCCAGGGCCTGTCTTGCCTTTCTTGTTCTTACACATTTTATGGATGTCCCTTTTGACCGGTGGGAAGTGATACTTCTTTGTAGTGCAGATTTGCATTGCCCGCTTGCTTGCTTGGCCAAAAAGGGCGTATGCGTTTTCTCCTGAATATATTCAGGAGAAAACGCATACGCCCTTTTTGGCCAAGTGCATCATTGTCGAAGTTGTGCCCCTCTTCCTATGCTTTATAGGCGATTCCAACGTACCTCTTGAAATCTGTTTCCTGCTATTCTGCCTCGCTTTCAAGGCCGCCTCGTTGCCTTCCCTCAACAGATTTTTGGACGATAGTTGTCCTTTATTACTCGGCCAGTTTGTGAATTGCTGTGCCCCTGAGCTCCATTTTTCAACTCGTTTTTGGTGAGCTGACCGCAAGTCCAAAATTTTGGTTCAGGACCTATACTGGTTCCCGGTGGGTGGCTGAGAATTTGCTTAATTCTTCTTCCTGCCGGGAAATTACAGTGATATGTGCCCGTCCAAATGCCTAACAGCTACTCTCTCATTGGTTCTCCCTCTTCCCTTTCATCCTCTGCCAAATTGGCAACCTGTGCGAACCAAGAGGTTAAAGGGGCTGTCTCTCCAAGTTGGGAGGTTGATAGTAAAGCAGACGGAAAGTCAAACCGGAGCACCAGGAGAGGGACTATTCGTTGAGTTTTAGAAACCTTTCGTATTCACAGTGTGTCCGTTCTCTAGGTTTCCCGCACATGTTATAGCTGTAATAATATTCCCTTCAACCTGGAGAGTTCGGACCCATGGAATGGGTGCCATGCATTATTGCTTTAAAGGGTCTGCATTTGCTCACCCAATCTCACCAATCGTCTCAGTCCCAAGTGTCCCTCCTTATGCCACATCCAGCTGTCGTTGTAGATAGGGTCATTCCAGCTTTCATCAGAGACCCTGAAGGAATTGTAAAGAATTTCCCAGTTTTTTTGTTTTGTTTTTGAAATTCCTTTTTATACTGGGTTTGAGCTGATTCTCGCTGCCATGTTTATGCCAGTCTAGACACACTTGATTCCCTTACGGAGACATATCAATACATAGGTTTTAAGATTCTTACTAGTCAGATATTTTCCTCTGCGGGAAATATGGGGTTTTGAGTCCCTTTCACTGAGGACGGTGTAGGTCTTGTCTATTCCATAGTTGGTTTTTGGAACGGTACCTGTGCTTATATCAAACTCTGGTTTTATGCATCACCCCACCTCTCCTTCCCCCTTAAGCAGGTATAAGAGTGTTTTCTAAATGTGCGACACTGTTCTCTTTCCTAACTCAGTTCAAGTGTAGCCATGTTTACAGGATCTTCATAAGTGATATCTTATGATAAGTTTCTTTTTCTCTGTGACTTATTTCACTTAGAATCATCGTACCTGAATCCACCCATTTTGCTGCTACTGGTCTTATGACATTGATTTCATGGCTGAGGGATATTCCATCGTACGTAAGTACCACAATTTTTTGAACCATGTTTATATTTTCTGGGATACTTAAGGTGTATCCAAGTTGAGGTCCTTGTATGCAGTGCAGCCCTAAATTTTGGGGTGGCTCTGTCTTATTGATTTTCAGTTTTCCCAAGGCATATTCCCTAGACTGGTAGTGCCCTTGGCTCTGTAGCTCTGTTCTTTACTTGTTTTAGGGAACAGAATGCACTCCTCCAGAGAGGCAGTTGGCAATTTACATCCCGCCCATCAGCATAACAAGGCTCCCTGTTCTCCAGGGCCTGTCTTGCCTTTCTTGTTCTTACACATTTTGTGGATGTACCTTTTGACCGGTGGGAAGTGATACTTCTTTGTAGTGCAGATTTGCATTGCCCGCTTGCTTGCTTGCCCAAAAAGGGCGTATGCGTTTTCTCCTGAATATATTCAGGAGAAAACGCATACGCCCTTTTTGGCCAAGTGCATCATTGTCGAAGTTGTGCCCCTCTTCCTGTGCTTTAAAGGCGATTCCAACGTACCTCTTGAAATCTGTTTCCTGCTATTCTGCCTCGCTTTCAAGTCCGCCTCGTTGCCTTCCCTCAACAGATTTTTGGACGATAGTTGTCCTTTATTACTCGGCCAGTTCGTGAATTGCTGTGCCCCTGAGCTCCATTTTTCAACTCGTTTTTGGTGAGCTGACCGCAAGTCCAAAATTTTGGTTCAGGACCTATACTAGTTCCCGGTGGGTGGCTGAGAATTTGCTTAATTCTTCTTCCTGCCGGGAAATTACAGTGATATGTGCCCGTCCAAATGCCTAACAGCTACTCTCTCATTGGTTCTCCCTCTTCCCTTTCATCCTCTGCCAAATTGGCAACCTGTGCGAACCAAGAGGTTAAAGGGGCTGTCTCTCCAAGTTGGGAGGTTGATAGTAAAGCAGACGGAAAGTCAAACCGGAGCACCAGGAGAGGGACTATTCGTTGAGTTTTAGAAACCTTTCGTATTCACAGTGTGTCCGTTCTCTAGGTTTCCCGCACATGTTATAGCTGTAATAATATTCCCTTCAACCTGGAGAGTTCGGACCCATGGAATGGGTGCCATGCATTATTGCTTTAAAGGGTCTGCATTTGCTCACCCAATCTCACCAATCGTCTCAGTCCCAAGTGTCCCTCCTTATGCCACATCCAGCTGTCGTTGTAGATAGGGTCATTCCAGCTTTCATCAGAGACCCTGAAGGAATTGTAAAGAATTTCCCAGTTTTTTTGTTTTGTTTTTGAAATTCCTTTTTATACTGGGTTTGAGCTGATTCTCGCTGCCATGTTTATGCCAGTCTAGACACACTTGATTCCCTTACGGAGACATATCAATACATAGGTTTTAAGATTCTTACTAGTCAGATATTTTCCTCTGCGGGAAATATGGGGTTTTGAGTCCCTTTCACTGAGGACGGTGTAGGTCTTGTCTATTCCATAGTTGGTTTTTGGAACGGTACCTGTGCTTATATCAAACTCTGGTTTTATGCATCACCCCACCTCTCCTTCCCCCTTAAGCAGGTATAAGAGTGTTTTCTAAATGTGCGACACTGTTCTCTTTCCTAACTCAGTTCAAGTGTAGCCATGTTTACAGGATCTTCATAAGTGATATCTTATGATAAGTTTCTTTTTCTCTGTGACTTATTTCACTTAGAATCATCGTACCTGAATCCACCCATTTTGCTGCTACTGGTCTTATGACATTGATTTCATGGCTGAGGGATATTCCATCGTACGTAAGTACCACAATTTTTTGAACCATGTTTATATTTTCTGGGATACTTAAGGTGTATCCAAGTTGAGGTCCTTGTATGCAGTGCAGCCCTAAATTTTGGGGTGGCTCTGTCTTATTGATTTTCAGTTTTCCCAAGGCATATTCCCTAGACTGGTAGTGCCCTTGGCTCTGTAGCTCTGTTCTTTACTTGTTTTAGGGAACAGAATGCACTCCTCCAGAGAGGCAGTTGGCAATTTACATCCCGCCCATCAGCATAACAAGGCTCCCTGTTCTCCAGGGCCTGTCTTGCCTTTCTTGTTCTTACACATTTTGTGGATGTACCTTTTGACCGGTGGGAAGTGATACTTCTTTGTAGTGCAGATTTGCATTGCCCGCTTGCTTGCTTGCCCAAAAAGGGCGTATGCGTTTTCTCCTGAATATATTCAGGAGAAAACGCATACGCCCTTTTTGGCCAAGTGCATCATTGTCGAAGTTGTGCCCCTCTTCCTGTGCTTTAAAGGCGATTCCAACGTACCTCTTGAAATCTGTTTCCTGCTATTCTGCCTCGCTTTCAAGTCCGCCTCGTTGCCTTCCCTCAACAGATTTTTGGACGATAGTTGTCCTTTATTACTCGGCCAGTTCGTGAATTGCTGTGCCCCTGAGCTCCATTTTTCAACTCGTTTTTGGTGAGCTGACCGCAAGTCCAAAATTTTGGTTCAGGACCTATACTAGTTCCCGGTGGGTGGCTGAGAATTTGCTTAATTCTTCTTCCTGCCGGGAAATTACAGTGATATGTGCCCGTCCAAATGCCTAACAGCTACTCTCTCATTGGTTCTCCCTCTTCCCTTTCATCCTCTGCCAAATTGGCAACCTGTGCGAACCAAGAGGTTAAAGGGGCTGTCTCTCCAAGTTGGGAGGTTGATAGTAAAGCAGACGGAAAGTCAAACCGGAGCACCAGGAGAGGGACTATTCGTTGAGTTTTAGAAACCTTTCGTATTCACAGTGTGTCCGTTCTCTAGGTTTCCCGCACATGTTATAGCTGTAGTAATATTCCCTTCAACCTGGAGAGTTCGGACCCATGGAATGGGTGCCATGCATTATTGCTTTAAAGGGTCTGCATTTGCTCACCCAATCTCACCAATCGTCTCAGTCCCAAGTGTCCCTCCTTATGCCACATCCAGCTGTCATTGTAGATAGGGTCATTCCAGCTTTCATCAGAGACCCTGAAGGAATTGTAAAGAATTTCCCAGTTTTTTTGTTTTGTTTTTGAAATTCCTTTTTATAGTGGGTTTGAGCTGATTCTCGCTGCCATGTTTATGCCAGTCTAGACACACTTGATTCCCTTACGGAGACATATCAATACATAGGTTTTAAGATTCTTACTAGTCAGATATTTTCCTCTGCGGGAAATATGGGGTTTTGAGTCCCTTTCACTGAGGACGGTGTAGGTCTTGTCTATTCCATAGTTGGTTTTTGGAACGGTACCTGTGCTTATATCAAACTCTGGTTTTATGCATCACCCCACCTCTCCTTCCCCCTTAAGCAGGTATAAGAGTGTTTTCTAAATGTGAGACACTGTTCTCTTTCCTAACTCATTTCAAGTGTAGCCATGTTTACAGGATCTTCATAAGTGATATCTTATGATAAGTTTCTTTTTCTGTGTGACTTATTTCACTTAGAATCATCGTACCTGAATCCACCCATTTTGCTGCTACTGGTCTTATGACATTGATTTCATGGCTGAGGGATATTCCATCGTACGTAAGTACCACAATTTTTTGAACCATGTTTATATTTTCTGGGATACTTAAGGTGTATCCAAGTTGAGGTCCTTGTATGCAGTGCAGCCCTAAATTTTGGGGTGGCTCTGTCTTATTGATTTTCAGTTTTCCCAAGGTATATTCCCTAGACTGGTAGTGCCCTTGGCTCTGTAGCTCTGTTCTTTACTTGTTTTAGGGAACAGAATGCACTCCTCCAGAGAGGCAGTTGGCAATTTACATCCCGCCCATCAGCATAACAAGGCTCCCTGTTCTCCAGGGCCTGTCTTGCCTTTCTTGTTCTTACACATTTTGTGGATGTCCCTTTTGACCGGTGGGAAGTGATACTTCTTTGTAGTGCAGATTTGCATTGCCCGCTTGCTTGCTTGGCCAAAAAGGGCGTATGCGTTTTCTCCTGAATATATTCAGGAGAAAACGCATACGCCCTTTTTGGCCAAGTGCATCATTGTCGAAGTTGTGCCCCTCTTCCTGTGCTTTAAAGGCGATTCCAACGTACCTCTTGAAATCTGTTTCCTGCTATTCTGCCTCGCTTTCAAGTCCGCCTCGTTGCCTTCCCTCAACAGATTTTTGGACGATAGTTGTCCTTTATTACTCGGCCAGTTTGTGAATTGCTGTGCCCCTGAGCTCCATTTTTCAACTCGTTTTTGGTGAGCTGACCGCAAGTCCAAAATTTTGGTTCAGGACCTATACTGGTTCCCGGTGGGTGGCTGAGAATTTGCTTAATTCTTCTTCCTGCCGGGAAATTACAGTGATATGTGCCCGTCCAAATGCCTAACAGCTACTCTCTCATTGGTTCTCCCTCTTCCCTTTCATCCTCTGCCAAATTGGCAACCTGTGCGAACCAAGAGGTTAAAGGGGCTGTCTCTCCAAGTTGGGAGGTTGATAGTAAAGCAGACGGAAAGTCAAACCGGAGCACCAGGAGAGGGACTATTCGTTGAGTTTTAGAAACCTTTCGTATTCACAGTGTGTCCGTTCTCTAGGTTTCCCGCACATGTTATAGCTGTAATAATATTCCCTTCAACCTGGAGAGTTCGGACCCATGGAATGGGTGCCATGCATTATTGCTTTAAAGGGTCTGCATTTGCTCACCCAATCTCACCAATCGTCTCAGTCCCAAGTGTCCCTCCTTATGCCACATCCAGCTGTCGTTGTAGATAGGGTCATTCCAGCTTTCATCAGAGACCCTGAAGGAATTGTAAAGAATTTCCCAGTTTTTTTGTTTTGTTTTTGAAATTCCTTTTTATAGTGGGTTTGAGCTGATTCTCGCTGCCATGTTTATGCCAGTCTAGACACACTTGATTCCCTTACGGAGACATATCAATACATAGGTTTTAAGATTCTTACTAGTCAGATATTTTCCTCTGCAGGAAATATGGGGTTTTGAGTCCCTTTCACTGAGGACGGTGTAGGTCTTGTCTATTCCATAGTTGGTTTTTGGAACGGTACCTGTGCTTATATCAAACTCTGGTTTTATGCATCACCCCACCTCTCCTTCCCCCTTAAGCAGGTATAAGAGTGTTTTCTAAATGTGCGACACTGTTCTCTTTCCTAACTCAGTTCAAGTGTAGCCATGTTTACAGGATCTTCATAAGTGATATCTTATGATAAGTTTCTTTTTCTGTGTGACTTATTTCACTTAGAATCATCGTACCTGAATCCACCCATTTTGCTGCTACTGGTCTTATGACATTGATTTCATGGCTGAGGGATATTCCATCGTACGTAAGTACCACAATTTTTTGAACCATGTTTATATTTTCTGGGATACTTAAGGTGTATCCAAGTTGAGGTCCTTGTATGCAGTGCAGCCCTAAATTTTGGGGTGGCTCTGTCTTATTGATTTTCAGTTTTCCCAAGGCATATTCCCTAGACTGGTAGTGCCCTTGGCTCTGTAGCTCTGTTCTTTACTTGTTTTAGGGAACAGAATGCACTCCTCCAGAGAGGCAGTTGGCAATTTACATCCCGCCCATCAGCATAACAAGGCTCCCTGTTCTCCAGGGCCTGTCTTGCCTTTCTTGTTCTTACACATTTTGTGGATGTCCCTTTTGACCCGTGGGAAGTGATACTTCTTTGTAGTGCAGATTTGCATTGCCCGCTTGCTTGCTTGGCCAAAAAGGGCGTATGCGTTTTCTCCTGAATATATTCAGGAGAAAACGCATACGCCCTTTTTGGCCAAGTGCATCATTGTCGAAGTTGTGCCCCTCTTCCTGTGCTTTAAAGGCGATTCCAACGTACCTCTTGAAATCTGTTTCCTGCTATTCTGCCTCGCTTTCAAGTCCGCCTCGTTGCCTTCCCTCAACAGATTTTTGGACGATAGTTGTCCTTTATTACTCGGCCAGTTTGTGAATTGCTGTGCCCCTGAGCTCCATTTTTCAACTCGTTTTTGGTGAGCTGACCGCAAGTCCAAAATTTTGGTTCAGGACCTATACTGGTTCCCGGTGGGTGGCTGAGAATTTGCTTAATTCTTCTTCCTGCCGGGAAATTACAGTGATATGTGCCCGTCCAAATGCCTAACAGCTACTCTCTCATTGGTTCTCCCTCTTCCCTTTCATCCTCTGCCAAATTGGCAACCTGTGCGAACCAAGAGGTTAAAGGGGCTGTCTCTCCAAGTTGGGAGGTTGATAGTAAAGCAGACGGAAAGTCAAACCGGAGCACCAGGAGAGGGACTATTCGTTGAGTTTTAGAAACCTTTTGTATTCACAGTGTGTCCGTTCTCTAGGTTTCCCGCACATGTTATAGCTGTAGTAATATTCCCTTCAACCTGGAGAGTTCGGACCCATGGAATGGGTGCCATGCATTATTGCTTTAAAGGGTCTGCATTTGCTCACCCAATCTCACCAATCGTCTCAGTCCCAAGTGTCCCTCGTTATGCCACATCCAGCTGTCGTTGTAGATAGGGTCATTCCAGCTTTCATCAGAGACCCTGAAGGAATTGTAAAGAATTTCCCAGTTTTTTTGTTTTGTTTTTGAAATTCCTTTTTATAGTGGGTTTGAGCTGATTCTCGCTGCCATGTTTATGCCAGTCTAGACACACTTGATTCCCTTACGGAGACATATCAATAGATAGGTTTTAAGATTCTTACTAGTCAGATATTTTCCTCTGCGGGAAATATGGGGTTTTGAGTCCCTTTCACTGAGGACGGTGTAGGTCTTGTCTATTCCATAGTTGGTTTTTGGAACGGTACCTGTGCTTATATCAAACTCTGGTTTTATGCATCACCCCACCTCTCCTTCCCCCTTAAGCAGGTATAAGAGTGTTTTCTAAATGTGCGACACTGTTCTCTTTCCTAACTCAGTTCAAGTGTAGCCATGTTTACAGGATCTTCATAAGTGATATCTTAAGATAAGTTTCTTTTTCTGTGTGACTTATTTCACTTAGAATCATCGTACCTGAATCCACCCATTTTGCTGCTACTGGTCTTATGACATTGATTTCATGGCTGAGGGATATTCCATCGTATGTGAGCACCACAATTTTTTGAACCATGTTTATATTTTCTGGGATACTTAAGGTGTATCCAAGTTGAGGTCCTTGTATGCAGTGCAGCCCTAAATTTTGGGGTGGCTCTGTCTTATTGATTTTCAGTTTTCCCAAGGTATATTCCCTAGACTGGTAGTGCCCTTGGCTCTGTAGCTCTGTTCTTTACTTGTTTTAGGGAACAGAATGCACTCCTCCAGAGAGGCAGTTGGCAATTTACATCCCGCCCATCAGCATAACAAGGCTCCCTGTTCTCCAGGGCCTGTCTTGCCTTTCTTGTTCTTACACATTTTGTGGATGTCCCTTTTGACCGGTGGGAAGTGATACTTCTTTGTAGTGCAGATTTGCATTGCCCGCTTGCTTGCTTGGCCAAAAAGGGCGTATGCGTTTTCTCCTGAATATATTCAGGAGAAAACGCATACGCCCTTTTTGGCCAAGTGCATCATTGTCGAAGTTGTGCCCCTCTTCCTGTGCTTTAAGGGCGATTCCAACGTACCTCTTGAAATCTGTTTCCTGCTATTCTGCCTCGCTTTCAAGTCCGCCTCGTTGCCTTCCCTCAACAGATTTTTGGACGATAGTTGTCCTTTATTACTCGGCCAGTTTGTGAATTGCTGTGCCCCTGAGCTCCATTTTTCAACTCGTTTTTGGTGAGCTGACCGCAAGTCCAAAATTTTGGTTCAGGACCTATACTGGTTCCCGGTGGGTGGCTGAGAATTTGCTTAATTCTTCTTCCTGCCGGGAAATTACAGTGATATGTGCCCGTCCAAATGCCTAACAGCTACTCTCTCATTGGTTCTCCCTCTTCCCTTTCATCCTCTGCCAAATTGGCAACCTATGCGAACCAAGAGGTTAAAGGGGCTGTCTCTCCAAGTTGGGAGGTTGATAGTAAAGCAGACGGAAAGTCAAACCGGAGCACCGGGAGAGGGACTATTCGTTGAGTTTTAGAAACCTTTCGTATTCACAGTGTGTCCGTTCTCTAGGTTTCCCGCACATGTTATAGCAGTAATAATATTCCCTTCAACCTGGAGAGTTCGGACCCATGGAATGGGTGCCATGCATTATTGCTTTAAAGGGTCTGCATTTGCTCACCCAATCTCACCAATCGTCTCAGTCCCAAGTGTCCCTCCTTATGCCACATCCAGCTGTCGTTGTAGATAGGGTCATTCCAGCTTTCATCAGAGACCCTGAAGGAATTGTAAAGAATTTCCCAGTTTTTTTGTTTTGTTTTTGAAATTCCTTTTTATAGTGGGTTTGAGCTGATTCTCGCTGCCATGTTTATGCCAGTCTAGACACACTTGATTCCCTTACGGAGACATATCAATAGATAGGTTTTAAGATTCTTACTAGTCAGATATTTTCCTCTGCGGGAAATATGGGGTTTTGAGTCCCTTTCACTGAGGACGGTGTAGGTCTTGTCTATTCCATAGTTGGTTTTTGGAACGGTACCTGTGCTTATATCAAACTCTGGTTTTATGCATCACCCCACCTCTCCTTCCCCCTTAAGCAGGTATAAGAGTGTTTTCTAAATGTGAGACACTGTTCTCTTTCCTAACTCAGTTCAAGTGTAGCCATGTTTACAGGATCTTCATAAGTGATATCTTATGATAAGTTTCTTTTTCTGTGTGACTTATTTCACTTAGAATCATCGTACCTGAATCCACCCATTTTGCTGCTACTGGTCTTATGACATTGATTTCATGGCTGAGGGATATTCCATCGTACGTAAGCACCACAATTTTTTGAACCATGTTTATATTTTCTGGGATACTTAAGGTGTATCCAAGTTGAGGTCCTTGTATGCAGTGCAGCCCTAAATTTTGGGGTGGCTCTGTCTTATTGATTTTCAGTTTTCCCAAGGTATATTCCCTAGACTGGTAGTGCCCTTGGCTCTGTAGCTCTGTTCTTTACTTGTTTTAGGGAACAGAATGCACTCCTCCAGAGAGGCAGTTGGCAATTTACATCCCGCCCATCAGCATAACAAGGCTCCCTGTTCTCCAGGGCCTGTCTTGCCTTTCTTGTTCTTACACATTTTGTGGATGTCCCTTTTGACCGGTGGGAAGTGATACTTCTTTGTAGTGCAGATTTGCATTGCCCGCTTGCTTGCTTGGCCAAAAAGGGCGTATGCGTTTTCTCATGAATATATTCAGGAGAAAACGCATACGCCCTTTTTGGCCAAGTGCATCATTGTCGAAGTTATGCCCCTCTTCCTGTGCTTTAAAGGCGATTCCAACGTACCTCTTGAAATCTGTTTCCTGCTATTCTGCCTCGCTTTCAAGTCCGCCTCGTTGCCTTCCCTCAACAGATTTTTGGACGATAGTTGTCCTTTATTACTCGGCCAGTTTGTGAATTGCTGTGCCCCTGAGCTCCATTTTTCAACTCCTTTTTGGTGAGCTGACCTCAAGTCCAAAATTTTGGTTCAGGACCTATACTGGTTCCCGGTGGGTGGCTGAGAATTTGGTTAATTCTTCTTCCTGGCGGGAAATTACAGTGATATGTGCCCGTCCAAATGCCTAACAGCTACTCTCTCATTGGTTCTCCCTCTTCCCTTTCATCCTCTGCCAAATTGGCAACCTGTGCGAACCAAGAGGTTAAAGGGGCTGTCTCTCCAAGTTGGGAGGTTGATAGTAAAGCAGACGGAAAGTCAAACCGGAGCACCAGGAGAGGGACTATTCGTTGAGTTTTAGAAACCTTTCGTATTCACAGTGTGTCCTTTCCCTAGGTTTCCCGCACATGTTATAGCTGTAGTAATATTCCCTTCAACCTGGAGAGTTCGGACCCATGGAATGGGTGCCATGCATTATTGCTTTAAAGGGTCTGCATTTGCTCACCCAATCTCACCAATCATCTCAGTCCCAAGTGTCCAGCCTTATGCCACATCCAGCTGTCGTTGTAGATAGGGTCATTCCAGCTTTCATCAGAGACCCTGAAGGAATTGTAAAGAATTTCCCAGTTTTTTTGTTTTGTTTTTGAAATTCCTTTTTATAGTGGGTTTGAGCTGATTCTCGCTGCCATGTTTATGCCAGTCTAGACACACTTGATTCCCTTAGGAGACATATCAATACATAGGTTTTAAGATTCTTACTAGTCAGATATTTTCTTCTGCGGGAAATATGGGGTTTTGAGTCCCTTTCACTGAGGACGGTGTAGGTCTTGTCTATTCCATAGTTGGTTTTTGGAACGGTACCTGTGCTTATATCAAACTCTGGTTTTATGCATCACCCCACCTCTCCTTCCCCCTTAAGCAGGTATAAGAGTGTTTTCTAAATGTGAGACACTGTTCTCTTTCCTAACTCAGTTCAAGTGTAGCCATGTTTACAGGATCTTCATAAGTGATATCTTATGATAAGTTTCTTTTTCTGTGTGACTTATTTCACTTAGAATCATCGTACCTGAATCCACCCATTTTGCTGCTACTGGTCTTATGACATTGATTTCATGGCTGAGGGATATTCCATCGTACATAAGTACCACAATTTTTTGAACCATGTTTATATTTTCTGGGATACTTAAGGTGTATCCAAGTTGAGGTCCTTGTATGCAGTGCAGCCCTAAATTTTGGGGTGGCTTTGTCTTATTGATTTTCAGTTTTCCCAAGGTATATTCCCTAGACTGGTAGTGCCCTTGGCTCTGTAGCTCTGTTCTTTACTTGTTTTAGGGAACAGAATGCACTCCTCCAGAGAGGCAGTTGGAAATTTACATCCCGGCCATCAGCATAACAAGGCTCCCTGTTCTCCAGGGCCTGTCTTGCCTTTCTTGTTCTTACACATTTTGTGGATGTCCCTTTTGACCGGTTGGAAGTGATACTTCTTTGTAGTGCAGATTTGCATTGCCCGCTTGCTTGCTTGGCCAAAAAGGGCGTATGCATTTTCTCCTGAATATATTCAGGAGAAAACGCATACGCCCTTTTTGGCCAAGTGCATCATTGTCGAAGTTGTGCCCCTCTTCCTGTGCTTTAAGGGCGATTCCAACGTACCTCTGAAATCTGTTTCCTGCTATTCTGCCTCGCTTTCTAGTCCGCCTCATTGCCTTCCCTCAACAGATTTTTGTACGATGGTTGTCCTTTATTACTCGGCCAGTTTGTGAATTGCTGTGCCCCTGAGCTCCATTTTTCAACTCGTTTTTGGTGAGCTGACCGCAAGTCCAAAATTTTGGTTCAGGACCTATACTGGTTCCCGGTGGGTGGCTGAGAATTTGGTTAATTCTTCTTCCTGCCGGGAAATTACAGTGATATGTGCCCGTCCAAATG
Source organism: Hyperoodon ampullatus (assembly GCF_949752795.1). NCBI lineage: Eukaryota > Metazoa > Chordata > Mammalia > Artiodactyla > Ziphiidae > Hyperoodon > Hyperoodon ampullatus. The sequence continues at coordinate 915,736 of NW_027640805.1, read as the reverse complement.
CCTAACAGCTACTCTCTCATTGGTTCTCCCTCTTCCCTTTCATCCTCTGCCAAATTGGCAACCTGTGCGAACCAAGAGGTTAAAGGGGCTGTCTCTCCAAGTTGGGAGGTTGATAGTAAAGTAGACGGAAAGTCAAACCGGAGCACCAGGAGAGGGACTATTCGTTGAGTTTTAGAAACCTTTCGTATTCACAGTGTGTCCGTTCTCTAGGTTTCCCGCACATGTTATAGCTGTAGTAATATTCCCTTCAACCTGGAGAGTTCGGACCCATGGAATGGGTGCCATGCATTATTGCTTTAAAGGGTCTGCATTTACTCACCCAATCTCACCAATCGTCTCAGTCCCAAGTGTCCCTCCTTATGCCACATCCAGCTGTCGTTGTAGATAGGGTCATTCCAGCTTTCATCAGAGACCCTGAAGGAATTGTAAAGAATTTCCCAGTTTTTTTGTTTTGTTTTTGAAATTCCTTTTTATAGTGGGTTTGAGCTGATTCTCGCTGCCATGTTTATGCCAGTCTAGACACACTTGATTCCCTTATGGAGACATATCAATAGATAGGTTTTAAGATTCTTACTAGTCAGATATTTTCCTCTGCGGGAAATATGGGGTTTTGAGTCCCTTTCACTGAGGACGGTGTAGGTCTTGTCTATTCCATAGTTGGTTTTTGGAACGGTACCTGTGCTTATATCAAACTCTGGTTTTATGCATCACCCCACCTCTCCTTCCCCCTTAAGCAGGTATAAGAGTGTTTTCTAAATGTGAGACACTGTTCTCTTTCCTAACTCAGTTCAAGTGTAGCCATGTTTACAGGATCTTCATAAGTGATATCTTATGATAAGTTTCTTTTTCTGTGTGACTTATTTCACTTAGAATCATCGTACCTGAATCCACCCATTTTGCTGCTACTGGTCTTATGACATTGATTTCATGGCTGAGGGATATTCCATCGTACGTAAGTACCACAATTTTTTGAACCATGTTTATATTTTCTGGGATACTTAAGGTGTATCCAAGTTGAGGTCCTTGTATGCAGTGCAGCCCTAAATTTTGGGGTGGCTCTGTCTTATTGATTTTCAGTTTTCCCAAGGTATATTCCCTAGACTGGTAGTGCCCTTGGCTCTGTAGCTCTGTTCTTTACTTGTTTTAGGGAACAGAATGCACTCCTCCAGAGAGGCAGTTGGCAATTTACATCCCGCCCATCAGCATAACAAGGCTCCCTGTTCTCCAGGGCCTGTCTTGCCTTTCTTGTTCTTACACATTTTGTGGATGTCCCTTTTGACCGGTGGGAAGTGATACTTCTTTGTAGTGCAGATTTGCATACGCCCTATTTGGCCAAGTGCATCATTGTCGAAGTTGTGCCCCTCTTCCTGTGCTTTAAAGGCGATTCCAACGTACCTCTTGAAATCTGTTTACTGCTATTCTGCCTCGCTTTCAAGTCCGCCTCGTTGCCTTCCCTCAACAGATTTTTGGACGATAGTTGTCCTTTATTACTCGGCCAGTTTGTGAATTGCTGTGCCCCTGAGCTCCATTTTTCAACTCGTTTTTGGTGAGCTGACCGCAAGTCCAAAATTTTGGTTCAGGACCTATACTGGTTCCCGGTGGGTGGCTGAGAATTTGGTTAATTCTTCTTCCTGCCGGGAAATTACAGTGATATGTGCCCGTCCAAATGCCTAACAGCTACTCTCTCATTGGTTCTCCCTCTTCCGTTTCATCCTCTGCCAAATTGGCAACCTGTGCGAACCAAGAGGTTAAAGGGGCTGTCTCTCCAAGTTGGGAGGTTGATAGTAAAGCAGATGGAAAGTCAAACCGGAGCACCAGGAGAGGGACTATTCGTTGAGTTTTAGAAACCTTTCGTATTCACAGTGTGTCCGTTCTCTAGGTTTCCCGCACATGTTATAGCTGTAGTAATATTCCCTTCAACCTGGAGAGTTGGGACCCATGGAATGGGTGCCATGCATTATTGCTTTAAAGGGTCTGCATTTGCTCACCCAATCTCACCAATCGTCTCAGTCCCAAGTGTCCCTCCTTATGCCATATCCAGCTGTCGTTGTAGATAGGGTCATTCCAGCTTTCATCAGAGACCCTGAAGGAATTGTAAAGAATTTCCCAGTTTTTTTGTTTTGTTTTTGAAATTCCTTTTTATAGTGGGTTTGAGCTGATTCTCGCTGCCATGTTTATGCCAGTCTAGACACACTTGATTCCCTTACGGAGACATATCAATACATAGGTTTTAAGATTCTTACTAGTCAGATATTTTCCTCTGCGGGAAATATGGGGTTTTGAGTCCCTTTCACTGAGGACGGTGTAGGTCTTGTCTATTCCATAGTTGGTTTTTGGAACGGTACCTGTGCTTATATCAAACTCTGGTTTTATGCATCACTCCACCTCTCCTTCCCCCTTAAGCAGGTATAAGAGTGTTTTCTAAATGTGCGACACTGTTCTCTTTCCTAACTCAGTTCAAGTGTAGCCATGTTTACAGGATCTTCATAAGTGATATCTTATGATAAGTTTCTTTTTCTGTGTGACTTATTTCACTTAGAATCATCGTACCTGAATCCACCCATTTTGCTGCTACTGGTCTTATGACATTGATTTCATGGCTGAGGGATATTCCATCGTACGTAAGTACCACAATTTTTTGAACCATGTTTATATTTTCTGGGATACTTAAGGTGTATCCAAGTTGAGGTCCTTGTATGCAGTGCAGCCCTAAATTTTTGGGTGGCTCTGTCTTATTGATTTTCAGTTTTCCCAAGGCATATTCCCTAGACTGGTAGTGCCCTTGGCTCTGTAGCTCTGTTCTTTACTTGTTTTAGGGAACAGAATGCACTCCTCCAGAGAGGCAGTTGGCAATTTACATCCCGCCCATCAGCATAACAAGGCTCCCTGTTCTCCAGGGCCTGTCTTGCCTTTCTTGTTCTTACACATTTTGTGGATGTCCCTTTTGACCGGTGGGAAGTGATACTTCTTTGTAGTGCAGATTTGCATTGCCCGCTTGCTTGCTTGGCCAAAAAGGGCGTATGCGTTTTCTCCTGAATATATTCAGGAGAAAACGCATACGCCCTTTTTGGCCAAGTGCATCATTGTCGAAGTTGTGCCCCTCTTCCTATGCTTTAAAGGCGATTCCAACGTACCTCTTGAAATCTGTTTCCTGCTATTCTGCCTCGCTTTCAAGTCCGCCTCGTTGCCTTCCCTCAACAGATTTTTGGACGATAGTTGTCCTTTATTACTCGGCCATTTTGTGAATTGCTGTGCCCCTGAGCTCCATTTTTCAACTCGTTTTTGGTGAGCTGACCGCAAGTCCAAAATTTTGGTTCAGGACCTATACTGGTTCCCGGTGGGTGGCTGAGAATTTGGTTAATTCTTCTTCCTGCCGGGAAATTACAGTGATATGTGCCCGTCCAAATGCCTAACAGCTACTCTCTCATTGGTTCTCCCTCTTCCCTTTCATCCTCTGCCAAATTGGCAACCTGTGCGAACCAAGAGGTTAAAGGGGCTGTCTCTCCAATTTGGGAGGTTGATAGTAAAGCAGACGGAAAGTCAAACCGGAGCACCAGGAGAGGGACTTTTCGTTGAGTTTTAGAAACCTTTCGTATTCACAGTGTGTCCGTTCTCTAGGTTTCCCGCACATGTTATAGCTGTAATAATATTCCCTTCAACCTGGAGAGTTCGGACCCATGGAATGGGTGCCATGCATTATTGCTTTAAAGGGTCTGCATTTGCTCACCCAATCTCACCAATCGTCTCAGTCCCAAGTGTCCCTCCTTATGCCACATCCAGCTGTCGTTGTAGATAGGGTCATTCCAGCTTTCATCAGAGACCCTGAAGGAATTGTAAAGAATTTCCCAGTTTTTTTGTTTTGTTTTTGAAATTCCTTTTTATAGTGGGTTTGATCTGATTCTCGCTGCCATGTTTATGCCAGTCTAGACACACTTGATTCCCTTACGGAGACATATCAATACATAGGTTTTAAGATTCTTACTAGTCAGATATTTTCCTCTGCGGGAAATATGGGGTTTTGAGTCCCTTTCACTGAGGACGGTGTAGGTCTTGTCTATTCCATAGTTGGTTTTTGGAACGGTACCTGTGCTTATATCAAACTCTGGTTTTATGCATCACCCCACCTCTCCTTCCCCCTTAAGCAGGTATAAGAGTGTTTTCTAAATGTGAGACACTGTTCTCTTTCCTAACTCAGTTCAAGTGTAGCCATGTTTACAGGATCTTCATAAGTGATATCTTATGATAAGTTTCTTTTTCTGTGTGACTTATTTCACTTAGAATCATCGTACCTGAATCCACCCATTTTGCTGCTACTGGTCTTATGACATTGATTTCATGGCTGAGGGATATTCCATCGTACGTAAGTACCACAATTTTTTGAACCATGTTTATATTTTCTGGGATACTTAAGGTGTATCCAAGTTGAGGTCCTTGTATGCAGTGCAGCCCTAAATTTTGGGGTGGCTCTGTCTTATTGATTTTCAGTTTTCCCAAGGTATATTCCCTAGACTGGTAGTGCCCTTGGCTCTGTAGCTCTGTTCTTTACTTGTTTTAGGGAACAGAATGCACTCCTCCAGAGAGGCAGTTGGCAATTTACATCCCGCCCATCAGCATAACAAGGCTCCCTGTTCTCCAGGGCCTGTCTTGCCTTTCTTGTTCTTACACATTTTGTGGATGTCCCTTTTGACCGGTGGGAAGTGATACTTCTTTGTAGTGCAGATTTGCATTGCCCGCTTGCTTGCTTGGCCAAAAAGGGCGTATGCGTTTTCTCCTGAATATATTCAGGAGAAAACGCATACGCCCTTTTTGGCCAAGTGCATCATTGTCGAAGTTGTGCCCCTCTTCCTGTGCTTTAAAGGCGATTCCAACGTACCTCTTGAAATCTGTTTCCTGCTATTCTGCCTCGCTTTCAAGTCCGCCTCGTTGCCTTCCCTCAACAGATTTTTGGACGATAGTTGTCCTTTATTACTCGGCCAGTTTGTGAATTGCTGTGCCCCTGAGCTCCATTTTTCAACTCGTTTTTGGTGAGCTGACCGCAAGTCCAAAATTTTGGTTCAGGACCTATACTGGTTCCCGGTGGGTGGCTGAGAATTTGCTTAATTCTTCTTCCTGCCGGGAAATTACAGTGATATGTGCCCGTCCAAATGCCTAACAGCTACTCTCTCATTGGTTCTCCCTCTTCCCTTTCATCCTCTGCCAAATTGGAAACCTGTGCGAACCAAGAGGTTAAAGGGGCTGTCTCTCCAAGTTGGGAGGTTGATAGTAAAGCAGACGGAAAGTCAAACCGGAGCACCAGGAGAGGGACTATTCGTTGAGTTTTAGAAACCTTTCGTATTCACAGTGTGTCCTTTCCCTAGGTTTCCCGCACATGTTATAGCTGTAGTAATATTCCCTTCAACCTGGAGAGTTCGGACCCATGGAATGGGTGCCATGCATTATTGCTTTAAAGGGTCTGCATTTGCTCACCCAATCTCACCAATCATCTCAGTCCCAAGTGTCCAGCCTTATGCCACATCCAGCTGTCGTTGTAGATAGGGTCATTCCAGCTTTCATCAGAGACCCTGAAGGAATTGTAAAGAATTTCCCAGTTTTTTTGTTTTGTTTTTGAAATTCCTTTTTATAGTGGGTTTGAGCTGATTCTCGCTGCCATGTTTATGCCAGTCTAGACACACTTGATTCCCTTACGGAGACATATCAATACATAGGATTTAAGATTCTTACTAGTCAGATATTTTCTTCTGCGGGAAATATGGGGTTTTGAGTCCCTTTCACTGAGGACGGTGTAGGTCTTGTCTATTCCATAGTTGGTTTTTGGAACGGTACCTGTGCTTATATCAAACTCTGGTTTTATGCATCACCCCACCTCTCCTTCCCCCTTAAGCAGGTATAAGAGTGTTTTCTAAATGTCAGACACTGTTCTCTTTCCTAACTCAGTTCAAGTGTAGCCATGTTTACAGGATCTTCATAAGTGATATCTTATGATAAGTTTCTTTTTCTGTGTGACTTATTTCACTTAGAATCATCGTACCTGAATCCACCCATTTTGTTGCTACTGGTCTTATGACATTGATTTCATGGCTGAGGGATATTCCATCGTACGTAACTACCACAATTTTTTGAACCATGTTTATATTTTCTGGGATACTTAAGGTGTATCCAAGTTGAGGTCCTTGTATGCAGTGCAGCCCTAAATTTTGGGGTGGCTCTGTCTTATTGATTTTCAGTTTTCCCAAGGTATATTCCCTAGACTGGTAGTGCCCTTGGCTCTGTAACTCTGTTCTTTACTTGTTTTAGGGAACAGAATGCACACCTCCAGAGAGGCAGTTGGCAATTTACATCCCGCCCATCAGCATAACAAGGCTACCTGTTCTCCAGGGCCTGTCTTGCCTTTCTTGTTCTTACACATTTTGTGGATGTCCCTTTTGACCGGTGGGAAGTGATACTTCTTTGTAGTGCAGATTTGCATACGCCCTATTTGGCCAAGTGCATCATTGTCGAAGTTGTGCCCCTCTTCCTGTGCTTTAAAGGCGATTCCAACGTACCTCTTGAAATCTGTTTCCTGCTATTCTGCCTCGCTTTCAAGTCCACCTCGTTGCCTTCCCTCAACAGATTTTTGGACGATAGTTGTCCTTTATTACTCGGCCAGTTTGTGAATTGCTGTGCCCCTGAGCTCCATTTTTCAACTCGTTTTTGGTGAGCTGACCGCAAGTCCAAAATTTTGGTTCAGGACCTATACTGGTTCCCGGTGGGTGGCTGAGAATTTGCTTAATTCTTCTTCCTGCTGGGAAATTACAGTGATATGTGCCCGTCCAAATGCCTAACAGCTACTCTCTCATTGGTTCTCCCTCTTCCGTTTCATCCTCTGCCAAATTGGCAACCTGTGCGAACCAAGAAGTTAAAGGGGCTGTCTCTCCAAGTTGGGAGGTTGATAGTAAAGCAGACAGAAAGTCAAACCGGAGCACCAGGAGAGGGACTATTCGTTGAGTTTTAGAAACCTTTCGTATTCACAGTGTGTCCGTTCTCTAGGTTTCCCGCACATGTTATAGCTGTAGTAATATTCCCTTCAACCTGGAGAGTTGGGACCCATGGAATGGGTGCCATGCATTATTGCTTTAAAGGGTCTGCATTTGCTCAACCAATCTCACCAATCGTCTCAGTCCCAAGTGTCCCTCCTTATGCCATATCCAGCTGTCGTTGTAGATAGGGTCATTCCAGCTTTCATCAGAGACCCTGAAGGAATTGTAAAGAATTTCCCAGTTTTTTTGTTTTGTTTTTGAAATTCCTTTTTATAGTGGGTTTGAGCTGATTCTCGCTGCCATGTTTATGCCAGTCTAGACACACTTGATTCCCTTACGGAGACATATCAATACATAGGTTTTAAGATTCTTACTAGTCAGATATTTTCCTCTGCGGGAAATATGGGGTTTTGAGTCCCTTTCACTGAGGACGGTGTAGGTCTTGTCTATTCCATAGTTGGTTTTTGGAACGGTACCTGTGCTTATATCAAACTCTGGTTTTATGCATCACTCCACCTCTCCTTCCCCCTTAAGCAGGTATAAGAGTGTTTTCTAAATGTGAGACACTGTTCTCTTTCCTAACTGAGTTCATGTGTAGCCATGTTTACAGGATCTTCATAAGTGATATCTTATGATAAGTTTCTTTTTCTGTGTGACTTATTTCACTTAGAATCATCGTACCTGAATCCACCCATTTTGCTGCTACTGGTCTTATGACATTGATTTCATGGCTGAGGGATATTCCATCGTACGTAAGTACCACAATTTTTTGAACCATGTTTATATTTTCTGGGATACTTAAGGTGTATCCAAGTTGAGGTCCTTGTATGCAGTGCAGCCCTAAATTTTGGGGTGGCTCTGTCTTATTGATTTTCAGTTTTCCCAAGGTATATTCCCTAGACTGGTAGTGCCCTTGGCTCTGTAGCTCTGTTCTTTACTTGTTTTAGGGAACAGAATGCACTCCTCCAGAGAGGCAGTTGGCAATTTACATCCCGCCCATCAGCATAACAAGGCTCCCTGTTCTCCAGGGCCTGTCTTGCCTTTCTTGTTCTTACACATTTTGTGGATGTCCCTTTTGACCGGTGGGAAGTGATACTTCTTTGTAGTGCAGATTTGCATTGCCCGCTTGCTTGCTTGGCCAAAAAGGGCCTATGCGTTTTCTCCTGAATATATTGAGGAGAAAACGCATACGCCCTTTATGGCCAAGTGCATCATTGTCGAAGTTGTGCCCCTCTTCCTGTGCTTTAAAGGCGATTCCAACGTACCTCTTGAAATCTGTTTCCTGCTAGTCTGCCTCGCTTTCAAGTCCGCCTCGTTGCCTTCCCTCAACAGATTTTTGGACGATAGTTGTCCTTTATTACTCGGCCAGTTTGTGAATTGCTGTGCCCCTGAGCTCCATTTTTCAACTCGTTTTTGGTGAGCTGACCATAAGTCCAAAATTTTGGTTCAGGACCTATACTGGTTCCCGGTGGGTGGCTGAGAATTTGCTTAATTCTTCTTCCTGCCGGGAAATTACAGTGATATGTGCCCGTCCAAATGCCTAACAGCTACTCTCTCATTGGTTCTCCCTCTTCCCTTTCATCCTCTGCCAAATTGGAAACCTGTGCGAACCAAGAGGTTAAAGGGGCTGTCTCTCCAAGTTGGGAGGTTGATAGTAAAGCAGACGGAAAGTCAAACCGGAGCACCAGGAGAGGGACTATTCGTTGAGTTTTAGAAACCTTTCGTATTCACAGTGTGTCCTTTCCCTAGGTTTCCCGCACATGTTATAGCTGTAGTAATATTCCCTTCAACCTGGAGAGTTCGGACCCATGGAATGGGTGCCATGCATTATTGCTTTAAAGGGTCTGCATTTGCTCACCCAATCTCACCAATCATCTCAGTCCCAAGTGTCCAGCCTTATGCCACATCCAGCTGTCGTTGTAGATAGGGTCATTCCAGGTTTCATCAGAGACCCTGAAGGAATTGTAAAGAATTTCCCAGTTTTTTTGTTTTGTTTTTGAAATTCCTTTTTATAGTGGGTTTGAGCTGATTCTCGCTGCCATGTCTATGCCAGTCTAGACACACTTGATTCCCTTACGGAGACATATCAATACATAGGTTTTAAGATTCTTACTAGTCAGATATTTTCTTCTGCGGGAAATATGGGGTTTTGAGTCCCTTTCACTGAGGACGGTGTAGGTCTTGTCTATTCCATAGTTGGTTTTTGGAACGGTACCTGTGCTTATATCAAACTCTGGTTTTATGCATCACCCCACCTCTCCTTCCCCCTTAAGCAGGTATAAGAGTGTTTTCTAAATGTCAGACACTGTTCTCTTTCCTAACTCAGTTCAAGTGTAGCCATGTTTACAGGATCTTCATAAGTGATATCTTATGATAAGTTTCTTTTTCTGTGTAACTTATTTCACTTAGAATCATCGTACCTGAATCCACCCATTTTGTTGCTACTGGTCTTATGACATTGATTTCATGGCTGAGGGATATTCCATCGTACGTAAGTACCACAATTTTTTGAACCATGTTTATATTTTCTGGGATACTTAAGGTGTATCCAAGTTGAGGTCCTTGTATGCAGTGCAGCCCTAAATTTTGGGGTGGCTCTGTCTTATTGATTTTCAGTTTTCCCAAGGTATATTCCCTAGACTGGTAGTGCCCTTGGCTCTGTAACTCTGTTCTTTACTTGTTTTAGGGAACAGAATGCACACCTCCAGAGAGGCAGTTGGCAATTTACATCCCGCCCATCAGCATAACAAGGCTCCCTGTTCTCCAGGGCCTGTCTTGCCTTTCTTGTTCTTACACATTTTGTGGATGTCCCTTTTGACCGGTGGGAAGTGATACTTCTTTGTAGTGCAGATTTGCATACGCCCTATTTGGCCAAGTGCATCATTGTCGAAGTTGTGCCCCTCTTCCTGTGCTTTAAAGGCGATTCCAACGTACCTCTTGAAATCTGTTTCCTGCTATTCTGCCTCGCTTTCAAGTCCGCCTCGTTGCCTTCCCTCAACAGATTTTTGGACGATAGTTGTCCTTTATTACTCGGCCAGTTTGTGAATTGCTGTGCCCCTGAGCTCCATTTTTCAACTCGTTTTTGGTGAGCTGACCGCAAGTCCAAAATTTTGGTTCAGGACCTATACTGGTTCCCGGTGGGTGGCTGAGAATTTGGTTAATTCTTCTTCCTGCTGGGAAATTACAGTGATATGTGCCCGTCCAAATGCCTATCAGCTACTCTCTCATTGGTTCTCCCTCTTCCGTTTCATCCTCTGCCAAATTGGCAACCTGTGCGAACCAAGAGGTTAAAGGGGCTGTCTCTCCAAGTTGGGAGGTTGATAGTAAAGCAGATGGAAAGTCAAACCGGAGCACCAGGAGAGGGACTATTCGTTGAGTTTTAGAAACCTTTCGTATTCACAGTGTGTCCGTTCTCTAGGTTTCCCGCACATGTTATAGCTGTAGTAATATTCCCTTCAACCTGGAGAGTTGGGACCCATGGAATGGGTGCCATGCATTATTGCTTTAAAGGGTCTGCATTTGCTCACCCAATCTCACCAATCGTCTCAGTCCCAAGTGTCCCTCCTTATGCCATATCCAGCTGTCGTTGTAGATAGGGTCATTCCAGCTTTCATCAGAGACCCTGAAGGAATTGTAAAGAATTTCCCAGTTTTTTTGTTTTGTTTTTGAAATTCCTTTTTATAGTGGGTTTGAGCTGATTCTCGCTGCCATGTTTATGCCAGTCTAGACACACTTGATTCCCTTACGGAGACATATCAATACATAGGTTTTAAGATTCTTACTAGTCAGATATTTTCCTCTGCGGGAAATATGGGGTTTTGAGTCCCTTTCACTGAGGACGGTGTAGGTCTTGTCTATTCCATAGTTGGTTTTTGGAACGGTACCTGTGCTTATATCAAACTCTGGTTTTATGCATCACTCCACCTCTCCTTCCCCCTTAAGCAGGTATAAGAGTGTTTTCTAAATGTGCGACACTGTTCTCTTTCCTAACTCAGTTCAAGTGTAGCCATGTTTACAGGATCTTCATAAGTGATATCTTATGATAAGTTTCTTTTTCTGTGTGACTTATTTCACTTAGAATCATCGTACCTGAATCCACCCATTTTGCTGCTACTGGTCTTATGACATTGATTTCATGGCTGAGGGATATTCCATCGTACGTAAGTACCACAATTTTTTGAACCATGTTTATATTTTCTGGGATACTTAAGGTGTATCCAAGTTGAGGTCCTTGTATGCAGTGCAGCCCTAAATTTTTGGGTGGCTCTGTCTTATTGATTTTCAGTTTTCCCAAGGCATATTCCCTAGACTGGTAGTGCCCTTGGCTCTGTAGCTCTGTTCTTTACTTGTTTTAGGGAACAGAATGCACTCCTCCAGAGAGGCAGTTGGCAATTTACATCCCGCCCATCAGCATAACAAGGCTCCCTGTTCTCCAGGGCCTGTCTTGCCTTTCTTGTTCTTACACATTTTGTGGATGTCCCTTTTGACCGGTGGGAAGTGATACTTCTTTGTAGTGCAGATTTGCATTGCCCGCTTGCTTGCTTGGCCAAAAAGGGCGTATGCGTTTTCTCCTGAATATATTCAGGAGAAAACGCATACGCCCTTTTTGGCCAAGTGCATCATTGTCGAAGTTGTGCCCCTCTTCCTATGCTTTAAAGGCGATTCCAACGTACCTCTTGAAATCTGTTTCCTGCTATTCTGCCTCGCTTTCAAGTCCGCCTCGTTGCCTTCCCTCAACAGATTTTTGGACGATAGTTGTCCTTTATTACTCGGCCATTTTGTGAATTGCTGTGCCCCTGAGCTCCATTTTTCAACTCGTTTTTGGTGAGCTGACCGCAAGTCCAAAATTTTGGTTCAGGACCTATACTGGTTCCCGGTGGGTGGCTGAGAATTTGGTTAATTCTTCTTCCTGCCGGGAAATTACAGTGATATGTGCCCGTCCAAATGCCTAACAGCTACTCTCTCATTGGTTCTCCCTCTTCCCTTTCATCCTCTGCCAAATTGGCAACCTGTGCGAACCAAGAGGTTAAAGGGGCTGTCTCTCCAATTTGGGAGGTTGATAGTAAAGCAGACGGAAAGTCAAACCGGAGCACCAGGAGAGGGACTATTCGTTGAGTTTTAGAAACCTTTCGTATTCACAGTGTGTCCGTTCTCTAGGTTTCCCGCACATGTTATAGCTGTAATAATATTCCCTTCAACCTGGAGAGTTCGGACCCATGGAATGGGTGCCATGCATTATTGCTTTAAAGGGTCTGCATTTGCTCACCCAATCTCACCAATCGTCTCAGTCCCAAGTGTCCCTCCTTATGCCACATCCAGCTGTCGTTGTAGATAGGGTCATTCCAGCTTTCATCAGAGACCCTGAAGGAATTGTAAAGAATTTCCCAGTTTTTTTGTTTTGTTTTTGAAATTCCTTTTTATAGTGGGTTTGAGCTGATTCTCGCTGCCATGTTTATGCCAGTCTAGACACACTTGATTCCCTTACGGAGACATATCAATAGATAGGTTTTAAGATTCTTACTAGTCAGATATTTTCCTCTGCGGGAAATATGGGGTTTTGAGTCCCTTTCACTGAGGACGGTGTAGGTCTTGTCTATTCCATAGTTGGTTTTTGGAACGGTACCTGTGCTTATATCAAACTCTGGTTTTATGCATCACCCCACCTCTCCTTCCCCCTTAAGCAGGTATAAGAGTGTTTTCTAAATGTGAGACACTGTTCTCTTTCCTAACTGAGTTCATGTGTAGCCATGTTTACAAGATCTTCATAAGTGATATCTTATGATAAGTTTCTTTTTCTGTGTGACTTATTTCACTTAGAATCATCGTACCTGAATCCACCCATTTTGCTGCTACTGGTCTTATGACATTGATTTCATGGCTGAGGGATATTCCATCGTACGTAAGTACCACAATTTTTTGAACCATGTTTATATTTTCTGGGATACTTAAGGTGTATCCAAGTTGAGGTCCTTGTATGCAGTGCAGCCCTAAATTTTGGGGTGGCTCTGTCTTATTGATTTTCAGTTTTCCCAAGGTATATTCCCTAGACTGGTAGTGCCCTTGGCTCTGTAGCTCTGTTCTTTACTTGTTTTAGGGAACAGAATGCACTCCTCCGGAGAGGCAGTTGGCAATTTACATCCCGCCCATCAGCATAACAAGGCTCCCTGTTCTCCAGGGCCTGTCTTGCCTTTCTTGTTCTTACACATTTTGTGGATGTCCCTTTTGACCGGTGGGAAGTGATACTTCTTTGTAGTGCAGATTTGCATTGCCCGCTTGCTTGCTTGGCCAAAAAGGGCGTATGCGTTTTCTCCTGAATATATTCAGGAGAAAACGCATACGCCCTTTTTGGCCAAGTGCATCATTGTCGAAGTTGTGCCCCTCTTCCTATGCTTTAAAGGCGATTCCAACGTACCTCTTGAAATCTGTTTCCTGCTATTCTGCCTCGCTTTCAAGTCCGCCTCGTTGCCTTCCCTCAACAGATTTTTGGACGATAGTTGTCCTTTATTACTCGGCCAGTTTGTGAATTGCTGTGCCCCTGAGCTCCATTTTTCAACTCGTTTTTGGTGAGCTGACCGCAAGTCCAAAATTTTGGTTCAGGACCTATACTGGTTCCCGGTGGGTGGCTGAGAATTTGCTTAATTCTTCTTCCTGCCGGGAAATTACAGTGATATGTGCCCGTCCAAATGCCTAACAGCTACTCTCTCATTGGTTCTCCCTCTTCCCTTTCATCCTCTGCCAAATTGGCAACCTGTGCGAACCAAGAGGTTAAAGGGGCTGTCTCTCCAAGTTGGGAGGTTGATAGTAAAGCAGACGGAAAGTCAAACCGGAGCACCAGGAGAGGGACTATTCGTTGAGTTTTAGAAACCTTTCGTATTCACAGTGTGTCCGTTCTCTAGGTTTCCCGCACATGTTATAGCTGTAATAATATTCCCTTCAACCTGGAGAGTTCGGACCCATGGAATGGGTGCCATGCATTATTGCTTTAAAGGGTTTGCATTTGCTCACCCAATCTCACCAATCGTCTCAGTCCCAAGTGTCCCTCCTTATGCCACATCCAGCTGTCGTTGTAGATAGGGTCATTCCAGCTTTCATCAGAGACCCTGAAGGAATTGTAAAGAATTTCCCAGTTTTTTTGTTTTGTTTTTGAAATTCCTTTTTATAGTGGGTTTGAGCTGATTCTCGCTGCCATGTTTATGCCAGTCTAGACACACTTGATTCCCTTACGGAGACATATCAATACATAGGTTTTAAGATTCTTACTAGTCAGATATTTTCCTCTGCGGGAAATATGGGGTTTTGAGTCCCTTTCACTGAGGACGGTGTAGGTCTTGTCTATTCCATAGTTGGTTTTTGGAACGGTACCTGTGCTTATATCAAACTCTGGTTTTATGCATCACCCCACCTCTCCTTCCCCCTTAAGCAGGTATAAGAGTGTTTTCTAAATGTGAGACACTGTTCTCTTTCCTAACTCAGTTCAAGTGTAGCCATGTTTACAGGATCTTCATAAGTGATATCTTATGATAAGTTTCTTTTTCTGTGTGACTTATTTCACTTAGAATCATCGTACCTGAATCCACCCATTTTGCTGCTACTGGTCTTATGACATTGATTTCATGGCTGAGGGATATTCCATCGTACGTAAGTACCACAATTTTTTGAACCATGTTTATATTTTCTGGGATACTTAAGGTGTATCCAAGTTGAGGTCCTTGTATGCAGTGCAGCCCTAAATTTTGGGGTGGCTCTGTCTTATTGATTTTCAGTTTTCCCAAGGTATATTCCCTAGACTGGTAGTGCCCTTGGCTCTGTAGCTCTGTTCTTTACTTGTTTTAGGGAACAGAATGCACTCCTCCAGAGAGGCAGTTGGCAATTTACATCCCGCCCATCAGCATAACAAGGCTCCCTGTTCTCCAGGGCCTGTCTTGCCTTTCTTGTTCTTACACATTTTGTGGATGTCCCTTTTGACCGGTGGGAAGTGATACTTCTTTGTAGTGCAGATTTGCATTGCCCGCTTGCTTGCTTGGCCAAAAAGGGCGTATGCGTTTTCTCCTGAATATATTCAGGAGAAAACGCATACGCCCTTTTTGGCCAAGTGCATCATTGTCGAAGTTGTGCCCCTCTTCCTGTGCTTTAAAGGCGATTCCAACGTACCTCTTGAAATCTGTTTCCTGCTATTCTGCCTCGCTTTCAAGTCCGCCTCGTTGCCTTCCCTCAACAGATTTTTGGACGATAGTTGTCCTTTATTACTCGGCCAGTTTGTGAATTGCTGTGCCCCTGAGCTCCATTTTTCAACTCGTTTTTGGTGAGCTGACCGCAAGTCCAAAATTTTGGTTCAGGACCTATACTGGTTCCCGGTGGGTGGCTGAGAATTTGCTTAATTCTTCTTCCTGCCGGGAAATTACAGTGATATGTGCCCGTCCAAATGCCTAACAGCTACTCTCTCATTGGTTCTCCCTCTTCCCTTTCATCCTCTGCCAAATTGGCAACCTGTGCGAACCAAGAGGTTAAAGGGGCTGTCTCTCCAAGTTGGGAGGTTGATAGTAAAGCAGACGGAAAGTCAAACCGGAGCACCAGGAGAGGGACTATTCGTTGAGTTTTAGAAACCTTTCGTATTCACAGTGTGTCCGTTCTCTAGGTTTCCCGCACATGTTATAGCTGTAATAATATTCCCTTCAACCTGGAGAGTTCGGACCCATGGAATGGGTGCCATGCATTATTGCTTTAAAGGGTCTGCATTTGCTCACCCAATCTCAACAATCGTCTCAGTCCCAAGTGTCCCTCCTTATGCCACATCCAGCTGTCGTTGTAGATAGGGTCATTCCAGCTTTCATCAGAGACCCTGAAGGAATTGTAAAGAATTTCCCAGTTTTTTTGTTTTGTTTTTGAAATTCCTTTTTATAGTGGGTTTGAGCTGATTCTCGCTGCCATGTTTATGCCAGTCTAGACACACTTGATTCCCTTACGGAGACATATCAATACATAGGTTTTAAGATTCTTACTAGTCAGATATTTTCCTCTGCGGGAAATATGGGGTTTTCAGTCCCTTTCACTGAGGACGGTGTAGGTCTTGTCTATTCCATAGTTGGTTTTTGGAACGGTACCTGTGCTTATATCAAACTCTGGTTTTATGCATCACCCCACCTCTCCTTCCCCCTTAAGCAGGTATAAGAGTGTTTTCTAAATGTGAGACACTGTTCTCTTTCCTAACTCAGTTCAAGTGTAGCCATGTTTACAGGATCTTCATAAGTGATATCTTATGATAAGTTTCTTTTTCTGTGTGACTTATTTCACTTAGAATCATCGTACCTGAATCCACCCATTTTGCTGCTACTGGTCTTATGACATTGATTTCATGGCTGAGGGATATTCCATCGTACGTAAGTACCACAATTTTTTGAACCATGTTTATATTTTCTGGGATACTTAAGGTGTATCCAAGTTGAGGTCCTTGTATGCAGTGCAGCCCTAAATTTTGGGGTGGCTCTGTCTTATTGATTTTCAGTTTTCCCAAGGTATATTCCCTAGACTGGTAGTGCCCTTGGCTCTGTAGCTCTGTTCTTTACTTGTTTTAGGGAACAGAATGCACTCCTCCAGAGAGGCAGTTGGCAATTTACATCCCGCCCATCAGCATAACAAGGCTCCCTGTTCTCCAGGGCCTGTCTTGCCTTTCTTGTTCTTACACATTTTGTGGATGTCCCTTTTGACCGGTGGGAAGTGATACTTCTTTGTAGTGCAGATTTGCATTGCCCGCTTGCTTGCTTGGCCAAAAAGGGCGTATGCGTTTTCTCCTGAATATATTCAGGAGAAAACGCATACGCCCTTTTTGGCCAAGTGCATCATTGTCGAAGTTGTGCCCCTCTTCCTATGCTTTAAAGGCGATTCCAACGTACCTCTTGAAATCTGTTTCCTGCTATTCTGCCTCGCTTTCAAGTCCGCCTCGTTGCCTTCCCTCAACAGATTTTTGGACGATAGTTGTCCTTTATTACTCGGCCAGTTTGTGAATTGCTGTGCCCCTGAGCTCCATTTTTCAACTCGTTTTTGGTGAGCTGACCGCAAGTCCAAAATTTTGGTTCAGGACCTATACTGGTTCCCGGTGGGTGGCTGAGAATTTGCTTAATTCTTCTTCCTGCCGGGAAATTACAGTGATATGTGCCCGTCCAAATGCCTAACAGCTACTCTCTCATTGGTTCTCCCTCTTCCCTTTCATCCTCTGCCAAATTGGAAACCTGTGCGAACCAAGAGGTTAAAGGGGCTGTCTCTCCAAGTTGGGAGGTTGATAGTAAAGCAGACGGAAAGTCAAACCGGAGCACCAGGAGAGGGACTATTCGTTGAGTTTTAGAAACCTTTCGTATTCACAGTGTGTCCGTTCTCTAGGTTTCCCGCACATGTTATAGCTGTAATAATATTCCCTTCAACCTGGAGAGTTCGGACCCATGGAATGGGTGCCATGCATTATTGCTTTAAAGGGTCTGCATTTGCTCACCCAATCTCACCAATCGTCTCAGTCCCAAGTGTCCCTCCTTATGCCACATCCAGCTGTCGTTGTAGATAGGGTCATTCCAGCTTTCATCAGAGACCCTGAAGGAATTGTAAAGAATTTCCCAGTTTTTTTGTTTTGTTTTTGAAATTCCTTTTTATAGTGGGTTTGAGCTGATTCTCGCTGCCATGTTTATGCCAGTCTAGACACACTTGATTCCCTTACGGAGACATATCAATACATAGGTTTTAAGATTCTTACTAGTCAGATATTTTCCTCTGCGGGAAATATGGGGTTTTCAGTCCCTTTCACTGAGGACGGTGTAGGTCTTGTCTATTCCATAGTTGGTTTTTGGAACGGTACCTGTGCTTATATCAAACTCTGGTTTTATGCATCACCCCACCTCTCCTTCCCCCTTAAGCAGGTATAAGAGTGTTTTCTAAATGTGAGACACTGTTCTCTTTCCTAACTGAGTTCATGTGTAGCCATGTTTACAGGATCTTCATAAGTGATATCTTATGATAAGTTTCTTTTTCTGTGTGACTTATTTCACTTAGAATCATCGTACCTGAATCCACCCATTTTGCTGCTACTGGTCTTATGACATTGATTTCATGGCTGAGGGATATTCCATCGTACGTAAGTACCACAATTTTTTGAACCATGTTTATATTTTCTGGGATACTTAAGGTGTATCCAAGTTGAGGTCCTTGTATGCAGTGCAGCCCTAAATTTTGGGGTGGCTCTGTCTTATTGATTTTCAGTTTTCCCAAGGTATATTCCCTAGACTGGTAGTGCCCTTGGCTCTGTAGCTCTGTTCTTTACTTGTTTTAGGGAACAGAATGCACTCCTCCGGAGAGGCAGTTGGCAATTTACATCCCGCCCATCAGCATAACAAGGCTCCCTGTTCTCCAGGGCCTGTCTTGCCTTTCTTGTTCTTACACATTTTGTGGATGTCCCTTTTGACCGGTGGGAAGTGATACTTCTTTGTAGTGCAGATTTGCATTGCCCGCTTGCTTGCTTGGCCAAAAAGGGCGTATGCGTTTTCTCCTGAATATATTCAGGAGAAAACGCATACGCCCTTTTTGGCCAAGTGCATCATTGTCGAAGTTGTACCCCTCTTCCTGTGCTTTAAAGGCGATTCCAACGTACCTCTTGAAATCTGTTTCCTGCTATTCTGCCTCGCTTTCAAGTCCGCCTCGTTGCCTTCCCTCAACAGATTTTTGGACGATAGTTGTCCTTTATTACTCGGCCAGTTTGTGAATTGCTGTGCCCCTGAGCTCCATTTTTCAACTCATTTTGGTGAGCTGACCGCAAGTCCAAAATTTTGGTTCAGGACCTATACTGGTTCCCGGTGGGTGGCTGAGAATTTGCTTAATTCTTCTTCCTGCCGGGAAATTACAGTGATATGTGCCCGTCCAAATGCCTAACAGCTACTCTCTCATTGGTTCTCCCTCTTCCCTTTCATCCTCTGCCAAATTGGCAACCTGTGCGAACCAGGAGGTTAAAGGGGCTGTCTCTCCAAGTTGGGAGGTTGATAGTAAAGCAGACGGAAAGTCAAACCGGAGCACCAGGAGAGGGACTATTCGTTGAGTTTTAGAAACCTTTCGTATTCACAGTGTGTCCGTTCTCTAGGTTTCCCGCACATGTTATAGCTGTAGTAATATTCCCTTCAACCTGGAGAGTTCGGACCCATGGAATGGGTGCCATGCATTATTGCTTTAAAGGGTCTGCATTTGCTCACCCAATCTCACCAATCGTCTCAGTCCTATGTGTCCCTCCTTATGCCACATCCAGCTGTCATTGTAGATAGGGTCATTCCAGCTTTCATCAGAGACCCTGAAGGAATTGTAAAGAATTTCCCAGTTTTTTTGTTTTGTTTTTGAAATTCCTTTTTATAGTGGGTTTGAGCTGATTCTCGCTGCCATGTCTATGCCAGTCTAGACACACTTGATTCCCTTACGGAGACATATCAATACATAGGTTTTAAGATTCTTACTGGTCAGATATTTTCCTCTGTGGGAAATATGGGGTTTTGAGTCCCTTTCACTGAGGACGGTGTAGTTCTTGTCTATTCCATAGTTGGTTTTTGGAACGGTACCTGTGCTTATATCAAACTCTGGTTTTATGCATCACCCCACCTCTCCTTCCCCCTTAAGCAGGTATAAGAGTGTTTTCTAAATGTGAGACACTGTTCTCTTTCCTAACTCAGTTCAAGTGTAGCCATGTTTACAGGATCTTCATAAGTGATATCTTATGATAAGTTTCTTTTTCTGTGTGACTTATTTCACTTAGAATCATCGTACCTGAATCCACCCATTTTGCTGCTACTGGTCTTATGACATTGATTTCATGGCTGAGGGATATTCCATCGTACGTAAGTACCACAATTTTTTGAACCATGTTTATATTTTCTGGGATACTTAAGGTGTATCCAAGTTGAGGTCCTTGTATGCAGTGCAGCCCTAAATTTTGGGGTGGCTCTGTCTTATTGATTTTCAGTTTTCCCAAGGTATATTCCCTAGACTGGTAGTGCCCTTGGCTCTGTAGCTCTGTTCTTTACTTGTTTTAGGGAACAGAATGCACTCCTCCAGAGAGGCAGTTGGCAATTTACATCCCGCCCATCAGCATAACAAGGCTCCCTGTTCTCCAGGGCCTGTCTTGCCTTTCTTGTTCTTACACATTTTGTGGATGTCCCTTTTGACCGGTGGGAAGTGATACTTCTTTGTAGTGCAGATTTGCATTGCCCGCTTGCTTGCTTGGCCAAAAAGGGCGTATGCGTTTTCTCCTGAATATATTCAGGAGAAAACGCATACGCCCTTTTTGGCCAAGTGCATCATTGTCGAAGTTGTGCCCCTCTTCCTGTGCTTTAAAGGCGATTCCAACGTACCTCTTGAAATCTGTTTCCTGCTATTCTGCCTCGCTTTCAAGTCCGCCTCGTTGCCTTCCCTCAACAGATTTTTGGACGATAGTTGTCCTTTATTACTCGGCCAGTTTGTGAATTGCTGTGCCCCTGAGCTCCATTTTTCAACTCGTTTTTGGTGAGCTGACCGCAAGTCCAAAATTTTGGTTTAGTACCTATACTGGTTCCCGGTGGGTGGCTGAGAATTTGCTTAATTCTTCTTCCTGCCGGGAAATTACAGTGATATGTGCCCGTCCAAATGCCTAACAGCTACTCTCTCATTGGTTCTCCCTCTTCCCTTTCATCCTCTGCCAAATTGGAAACCTGTGCGAACCAAGAGGTTAAAGGGGCTGTCTCTCCAAGTTGGGAGGTTGATAGTAAAGCAGACGGAAAGTCAAACCGGAGCACCAGCAGAGGGAATATTCCTTGAGTTTTAGAAACCTTTCGTATTCACAGTGTGTCCGTTCTCTAGGTTTCCCACACATGTTATAGCTGTAGTAATATTCCCTTCAACCTGGAGAGTTCGGACCCATGGAATGGGTGCCATGCATTATTGCTTTAAAGGGTCTGCATTTGCTCACCCAATCTCACCAATCGTCTCAGTCCCAAGTGTCCCTCCTTATGCCACATCCAGCTGTCGTTGTAGATAGGGTCATTCCAGCTTTCATCAGAGACCCTGAAGGAATTGTAAAGAATTTCCCAGTTTTTTTGTTTTGTTTTTGAAATTCCTTTTTATAGTGGGTTTGAGCTGATTCTCGCTGCCATGTTTATGCCAGTCTAGACACACTTGATTCCCTTACGGAGACATATCAATAGATAGGTTTTAAGATTCTTACTAGTCAGATATTTTCCTCTGCGGGAAATATGGGGTTTTGAGTCCCTTTCACTGAGGACGGTGTAGGTCTTGTCTATTCCATAGTTGGTTTTTGGAACGGTACCTGTGCTTATATCAAACTCTGGTTTTATGCATCACCCCACCTCTCCTTCCCCCTTAAGCAGGTATAAGAGTGTTTTCTAAATGTGAGACACTGTTCTCTTTCCTAACTCAGTTCAAGTGTAGCCATGTTTACAGGATCTTCATAAGTGATATCTTATGATAAGTTTCTTTTTCTGTGTGACTTATTTCACATAGAATCATCGTACCTGAATCCACCCATTTTGCTGCTACTGGTCTTATGACATTGATTTCATGGCTGAGGGATATTCCATCGTACGTAAGTACCACAATTTTTTGAACCATGTTTATATTTTCTGGGATACTTAAGGTGTATCCAAGTTGAGGTCCTTGTATGCAGTGCAGCCCTAAATTTTGGGGTGGCTCTGTCTTATTGATTTTCAGTTTTCCCAAGGCATATTCCCTAGACTGGTAGTGCCCTTGGCTCTGTAGCTCTGTTCTTTACTTGTTTTAGGGAACAGAATGCACTCCTCCAGAGAGGCAGTTGGCAATTTACATCCCGCCCATCAGCATAACAAGGCTCCCTGTTCTCCAGGGCCTGTCTTGCCTTTCTTGTTCTTACACATTTTGTGGATGTCCCTTTTGACCGGTGGGAAGTGATACTTCTTTGTAGTGCAGATTTGCATTGCCCGCTTGCTTGCTTGGCCAAAAAGGGCGTATGCGTTTTCTCCTGAATATATTCAGGAGAAAACGCATACGCCCTTTTTGGCCAAGTGCATCATTGTCGAAGTTGTGCCCCTCTTCCTGTGCTTTAAAGGCGATTCCAACGTACCTCTTGAAATCTGTTTCCTGCTATTCTGCCTCGTTTTCAAGTCCGCCTCGTTGCCTTCCCTCAACAGATTTTTGGACGATAGTTGTCCTTTATTACTCGGCCAGTTTGTGAATTGCTGTGCCCCTGAGCTCCATTTTTCAACTCGTTTTTGGTGAGCTGACCGCAAGTCCAAAATTTTGGTTTAGTACCTATACTGGTTCCCGGTGGGTGGCTGAGAATTTGCTTAATTCTTCTTCCTGCCGGGAAATTACAGTGATATGTGCCCGTCCAAATGCCTAACAGCTACTCTCTCATTGGTTCTCCCTCTTCCCTTTCATCCTCTGCCAAATTGGAAACCTGTGCGAACCAAGAGGTTAAAGGGGCTGTCTCTCCAAGTTGGGAGGTTGATAGTAAAGCAGACGGAAAGTCAAACCGGAGCACCAGCAGAGGGAATATTCCTTGAGTTTTAGAAACCTTTCGTATTCACAGTGTGTCCGTTCTCTAGGTTTCCCGCACATGTTATAGCTGTAGTAATATTCCCTTCAACCTGGAGAGTTCGGACCCATGGAATGGGTGCCATGCATTATTGCTTTAAAGGGTCTGCATTTGCTCACCCAATCTCACTAATCGTCTCAGTCCCAAGTGTCCCTCCTTATGCCACATCCAGCTGTCGTTGTAGATAGGGTCATTCCAGGTTTCATCAGAGACCCTGAAGGAATTGTAAAGAATTTCCCAGTTTTTTTGTTTTGTTTTTGAAATTCCTTTTTATAGTGGGTTTGAGCTGATTCTCGCTGCCATGTTTATGCCAGTCTAGACACACTTGATTCCCTTACGGAGACATATCAATAGATAGGTTTTAAGATTCTTACTAGTCAGATATTTTCCTCTGCGGGAAATATGGGGTTTTGAGTCCCTTTCACTGAGGACGGTGTAGGTCTTGTCTATTCCATAGTTGGTTTTTGGAACGGTACCTGTGCTTATATCAAACTCTGGTTTTATGCATCACCCCACCTCTCCTTCCCCCTTAAGCAGGTATAAGAGTGTTTTCTAAATGTGAGACACTGTTCTCTTTCCTAACTCAGTTCAAGTGTAGCCATGTTTACAGGATCTTCATAAGTGATATCTTATGATAAGTTTCTTTTTCTGTGTGACTTATTTCACTTAGAATCATCGTACCTGAATCCACCCATTTTGCTGCTACTGGTCTTATGACATTGATTTCATGGCTGAGGGATATTCCATCGTACGTAAGTACCACAATTTTTTGAACCATGTTTATATTTTCTGGGATACTTAAGGTGTATCCAAGTTGAGGTCCTTGTATGCAGTGCAGCCCTAAATTTTGGGGTGGCTCTGTCTTATTGATTTTCAGTTTTCCCAAGGTATATTCCCTAGACTGGTAGTGCCCTTGGCTCTGTAGCTCTGTTCTTTACTTGTTTTAGGGAACAGAATGCACTCCTCCAGAGAGGCAGTTGGCAATTTACATCCCGCCCATCAGCATAACAAGGCTCCCTGTTCTCCAGGGCCTGTCTTGCCTTTCTTGTTCTTACACATTTTGTGGATGTCCCTTTTGACCGGTGGGAAGTGATACTTCTTTGTAGTGCAGATTTGCATTGCCCGCTTGCTTGCTTGGCCAAAAAGGGCGTATGCGTTTTCTCCTGAATATATTCAGGAGAAAACGCATACGCCCTTTTTGGCCAAGTGCATCATTGTCGAAGTTGTGCCCCTCTTCCTGTGCTTTAAAGGCGATTCCAACGTACCTCTTGAAATCTGTTTCCTGCTATTCTGCCTCGCTTTCAAGTCCGCCTCGTTGCCTTCCCTCAACAGATTTTTGGACGATAGTTGTCCTTTATTACTCGGCCAGGTTGTGAATTGCTGTGCCCCTGAGCTCCATTTTTCAACTCGTTTTTGGTGAGCTGACCGCAAGTCCAAAATTTTGGTTCAGGACCTATACTGGTTCCCGGTGGGTGGCTGAGAATTTGGTTAATTCTTCTTCCTGCCGGGAAATTACAGTGATATGTGCCCGTCCAAATGCCTAACAGCTACTCTCTCATTGGTTCTCCCTCTTCCCTTTCATCCTCTGCCAAATTGGCAACCTGTGCGAACCAAGAGGTTAAAGGGGCTGTCTCTCCAAGTTGGGAGGTTGATAGTAAAGCAGACGGAAAGTCAAACCGGAGCACCAGGAGAGGGACTATTCATTGAGTTTTAGAAAGCTTTCGTATTCACAGTGTGTCCGTTCTCTAGGTTTCCCGCACATGTTATAGCTGTAGTAATATTCCCTTCAACCTGGAGAGTTCGGACCCATGGAATGGGTGCCATGCATTATTGCTTTAAAGGGTCTGCATTTGCTCACCCAATCTCACCAATCGTCTCAGTCCCAAGTGTCCCTCCTTATGCCACATCCAGCTGTCGTTGTAGATAAGGTCATTCCAGCTTTCATCAGAGACCCTGAAGGAATTGTAAAGAATTTCCCAGTTTTTTTGTTTTGTTTTTGAAATTCCTTTTTATAGTGGGTTTGAGCTGATTCTCGCTGCCATGTTTATGCCAGTCTAGACACACTTGATTCCCTTACGGAGACATATCAATACATAGGTTTTAAGATTCTTACTAGTCATATATTTTCCTCTGCAGGAAATATGGGGTTTTGAGTCCCTTTCACTGAGGACGGTGTAGGTCTTGTCTATTCCATAGGTGGTTTTTGGAACGGTACCTGTGCTTATATCAAACTCTGGTTTTATGCATCACCCCACCTCTCCTTCCCCCTTAAGCAGGTATAAGAGTGTTTTCTAAATGTGAGACACTGTTCTCTTTCCTAACTCAGTTCAAGTGTAGCCATGTTTACAGGATCTTCATAAGTGATATCTTATGATAAGTTTCTTTTTCTGTGTGACTTATTTCACTTAGAATCATCGTACCTGAATCCACCCATTTTGCTGCTACTGGTCTTATGACATTGATTTCATGGCTGAGGGATATTCCATCGTACGTAAGTACCACAATTTTTTGAACCATGTTTATATTTTCTGGGATACTTAAGGTGTATCCAAGTTGAGGTCCTTGTATGCAGTGCAGCCCTAAATTTTGGGGTAGCTCTGTCTTATTGATTTTCAGTTTTCCCAAGGTATATTCCCTAGACTGGTAGTGCCCTTGGCTCTGTAGCTCTGTTCTTTACTTGTTTTAGGGAACAGAATGCACTCCTCCAGAGAGGCTGTTGGCAATTTACATCCCGCCCATCAGCATAACAAGGCTCCCTGTTCTCCAGGGCCTGTCTTGCCTTTCTTGTTCTTACACATTTTGTGGATGTCCCTTTTGACCGGTGGGAAGTGATACTTCTTTGTAGTGCAGATTTGCATTGCCCGCTTGCTTGCTTGGCCAAAAAGGGCGTATGCGTTTTCTCCTGAATATATTCAGGAGAAAACGCATACGCCCTATTTGGCCAAGTGCATCATTGTCGAAGTTGTGCCCCTCTTCCTGTGCTTTAAAGGCGATTCCAATGTACCTCTTGAAATCTGTTTCCTGCTATTCTGCCTTGCTTTCAAGTCTGCCTAGTTGCCTTCCCTCAACAGATTTTTGGACGATAGTTGTCCTTTAATACTCGGCCAGTTTGTGAATTGCTGTGCCCCTGAGCTCCATTTTTCAACTCGTTTTTGGTGAGCTGACCGCAAGTCCAAAATTTTGGTTCAGGACCTATACTGGTTCCCGGTGGGTGGCTGAGAATTTGGTTAATTCTTCTTCCTGCCGGGAAATTACAGTGATATGTGCCCGTCCAAATGCCTAACAGCTACTCTCTCATTGGTTCTCCCTCTTCCCTTTCATCCTCTGCCAAATTGGCAACCTGTGCGAACCAAGAGGTTAAAGGGGCTGTCTCTCCAAGTTGGGAGGTTGATAGTAAAGCAGACGGAAAGTCAAACCAGAGCACCAGGAGAGGGACTATTCGTTGAGTTTTAGAAACCTTTCGTATTCACAGTGTGTCCGTTCTCTAGGTTTCCCGCACATGTTATAGCTGTAGTAATATTCCCTTCAACCTGGAGAGTTCGGACCCATGGAATGGGTGCCATGCATTATTGCTTTAAAGGGTCTGCATTTGCTCACCCAATCTCACCAATCGTCTCAGTCCCAAGTGTCCCTCCTTATGCCACATCCAGCTGTCGTTGTAGATAGGGTCATTCCAGATTTCATCAGAGACCCTGAAGGAATCGTAAAGAATTTCCCAGTTTTTTTGTTTTGTTTTTGAAATTCCTTTTTATAGTGGGTTTGAGCTGATTCTCGCTGCCATGTTTATGCCAGTCTAGACACACTTGTTTCCCTTACGGAGACATATCAATACATAGGTTTTAAGATTCTTACTAGTCAGATATTTTCCTCTGCGGGAAATATGGGGTTTTGAGTCCCTTTCACTGAGGACGGTGTAGGTCTTGTCTATTCCATAGTTGGTTTTTGGAACGGTACCTGTGCTTATATCAAACTCTGGCTTTATGCATCACCCCACCTCTCCTTCCCCCTTAAGCAGGTATAAGAGTGTTTTCTAAATGTGAGACACTGTTCTCTTTCCTAACTCAGTTCAAGTGTAGCCATGTTTACAGGATCTTCATAAGTGATATCTTATGATAAGTTTCTTTTTCTGTGTGACTTACTTCACTTAGAATCATCGTACCTGAATCCACCCATTTTGCTGCTACTGGTCTTATGACATTGATTTCATGGCTGAGGGATATTCCATCATACGTAAGTACCACAATTTTTTGAACCATGTTTATATTTTCTGGGATACTTAAGGTGTATCCAAGTTGAGGTCCTTGTATGCAGTGCAGCCCTAAATTTTGGGGTGGCTCTGTCTTATTGATTTTCAGTTTTCCCAAGGCATATTCCCTAGACTGGTAGTGCCCTTGGCTCTGTAGCTCTGTTCTTTACTTGTTTTAGGGAACAGAATGCACTCCTCCAGAGAGGCAGTTGGCAATTTACATCCCGCCCATCAGCATAACAAGGCTCCCTGTTCTCCAGGGCCTGTCTTGCCTTTCTTGTTCTTACACATTTTGTGGATGTCCCTTTTGACCGGTGGGAAGTGATACTTCTTTGTAGTGCAGATTTGCATTGCCCGCTTGCTTGCTTGGCCAAAAAGGGCGTATGCGTTTTCTCCTGAATATATTCAGGAGAAAACGCATACGCCCTTTTTGGCCAAGTGCATCATTGTCGAAGTTGTGCCCCTCTTCCTGTGCTTTAAAGGCGATTCCAACGTACCTCTTGAAATCTGTTTCCTGCTATTCTGCCTCGCTTTCAAGTCCGCCTCGTTGCCTTCCCTCAACAGATTTTTGGACGATAGTTGTCCTTTATTACTCGGCCAGTTTGTGAATTGCTGTGCCCCTGAGCTCCATTTTTCAACTCGTTTTTGGTGAGCTGACCGCAAGTCCAAAATTTTGGTTCAGGACCTATACTGGTTCCCGGTGGGTGGCTGAGAATTTGGTTAATTCTTCTTCCTGCCGGGAAATTACAGTGATATGTGCCCGTCCAAATGCCTAACAGCTACTCTCTCATTGGTTCTCCCTCTTCCCTTTCATCCTCTGCCAAATTGGCAACCTGTGCGAACCAAGAGGTTAAAGGGGCTGTCTCTCCAAGTTGGGAGGTTGATAGTAAAGTAGACGGAAAGTCAAACCGGAGCACCAGGAGAGGGACTATTCGTTGAGTTTTAGAAACCTTTCGTATTCACAGTGTGTCCGTTCTCTAGGTTTCCCGCACATGTTATAGCTGTAGTAATATTCCCTTCAACCTGGAGAGTTCGGACCCATGGAATGGGTGCCATGCATTATTGCTTTAAAGGGTCTGCATTTGCTCACCCAATCTCACCAATCGTCTCAGTCCCAAGTTTCCCTCCTTATGCCACATCCAGCTGTCGTTGTAGATAGGGTCATTCCAGCTTTCATCAGAGACCCTGAAGGAATTGTAAAGAATTTCCCAGTTTTTTTGTTTTGTTTTTCAAATTCCTTTTTATAGTGGGTTTGAGCTGATTCTCGCTGCCATGTTTATGCCAGTCTAGACACACTTGATTCCCTTACGGAGACATATCAATAGATAGGTTTTAAGATTCTTACTAGTCAGATATTTTCCTCTGCGGGAAATATGGGGTTTTGAGTCCCTTTCACTGAGGACGGTGTAGGTCTTGTCTATTCCATAGTTGGTTTTTGGAACGGTACCTGTGCTTATATCAAACTCTGGTTTTATGCATCACCCCACCTCTCCTTCCCCCTTAAGCAGGTATAAGAGTGTTTTCTAAATGTGAGACACTGTTCTCTTTCCTAACTCAGTTCAAGTGTAGCCATGTTTACAGGATCTTCATAAGTGATATCTTATGATAAGTTTCTTTTTCTGTGTGACTTATTTCACTTAGAATCATCGTACCTGAATCCACCCATTTTGCTGCTACTGGTCTTATGACATTGATTTCATGGCTGAGGGATATTCCATCGTACGTAAGTACCACAATTTTTTGAACCATGTTTATATTTTCTGGGATACTTAAGGTGTATCCAAGTTGAGGTCCTTGTATGCAGTGCAGCCCTAAATTTTGGGGTGGCTCTGTCTTATTGATTTTCAGTTTTCCCAAGGTATATTCCCTAGACTGGTAGTGCCCTTGGCTCTGTAGCTCTGTTCTTTACTTGTTTTAGGGAACAGAATGCACTCCTCCAGAGAGGCAGTTGGCAATTTACATCCCGCCCATCAGCATAACAAGGCTCCCTGTTCTCCAGGGCCTGTCTTGCCTTTCTTGTTCTTACACATTTTGTGGATGTCCCTTTTGACCGGTGGGAAGTGATACTTCTTTGTAGTGCAGATTTGCATTGCCCGCTTGCTTGCTTGGCCAAAAAGGGCGTATGCGTTTTCTCCTGAATATATTCAGGAGAAAACGCATACACCCTTTTTGGCCAAGTGCATCATTGTCGAAGTTGTGCCCCTCTTCCTGTGCTTTAAAGGCGATTCCAACGTACCTCTTGAAATCTGTTTCCTGCTATTCTGCCTCGCTTTCAAGTCTGCCTCGTTGCCTTCCCTCAACAGATTTTTGGACGATAGTTGTCCTTTATTACTCGGCCAGTTTGTGAATTGCTGTGCCCCTGAGCTCCATTTTTCAACTCGTTTTTGGTGAGCTGACCGCAAGTCCAAAATTTTGGTTCAGGACCTATACTGGTTCCCGGTGGGTGGCTGAGAATTTGGTTAATTCTTCTTCCTGCCGGGAAATTACAGTGATATGTGCCCGTCCAAATGCCTAACAGCTACTCTCTCATTGGTTCTCCCTCTTCCCTTTCATCCTCTGCCAAATTGGCAACCTGTGCGAACCAAGAGGTTAAAGGGGCTGTCTCTCCAAGTTGGGAGGTTGATAGTAAAGTAGACGGAAAGTCAAACCGGAGCACCAGGAGAGGGACTATTTGTTGAGTTTTAGAAACCTTTTGTATTCACAGTGTGTCCGTTCTCTAGGTTTCCCGCACATGTTATAGCTGTAGTAATATTCCCTTCAACCTGGAGAGTTCGGACCCATGGAATGGGTGCCATGCATTATTGCTTTAAAGGGTCTGCATTTGCTCACCCAATCTCACCAATCGTCTCAGTCCCAAGTGTCCCTCCTTATGCCACATCCAGCTTTCGTTGTAGATAGGGTCATTCCAGCTTTCATCAGAGACCCTGAAGGAATTGTAAAGAATTTCCCAGTTTTTTTGTTTTGTTTTTGAAATTCCTTTTTATAGTGGGTTTGAGCTGATTCTCGCTGCCATGTTTATGCCAGTCTAGACACACTTGATTCCCTTACGGAGACATATCAATAGATAGGTTTTAAGATTCTTACTAGTCAGATATTTTCCTCTGCGGGAAATATGGGGTTTTGAGTCCCTTTCACTGAGGACGGTGTAGGTCTTGTCTATTCCATAGTTGGTTTTTGGAACGGTACCTGTGCTTATATCAAACTCTGGTTTTATGCATCACCCCACCTCTCCTTCCCCCTTAAGCAGGTATAAGAGTGTTTTCTAAATGTGAGACACTGTTCTCTTTCCTAACTCAGTTCAAGTGTAGCCATGTTTACAGGATCTTCATAAGTGATATCTTATGATAAGTTTCTTTTTCTGTGTGACTTATTTCACTTAGAATCATCGTACCTGAATCCACCCATTTTGCTGCTACTGGTCTTATGACATTGATTTCATGGCTGAGGGATATTCCATCGTACGTAAGTACCACAATTTTTTGAACCATGTTTATATTTTCTGGGATACTTAAGGTGTATCCAAGTTGAGGTCCTTGTATGCAGTGCAGCCCTAAATTTTGGGGTGGCTCTGTCTTATTGATTTTCAGTTTTCCCAAGGTATATTCCCTAGACTGGTAGTGCCCTTGGCTCTGTAGCTCTGTTCTTTACTTGTTTTAGGGAACAGAATGCACTCCTCCGGAGAGGCAGTTGGCAATTTACATCCCGCCCATCAGCATAACAAGGCTCCCTGTTCTCCAGGGCCTGTCTTGCCTTTCTTGTTCTTACACATTTTGTGGATGTCCCTTTTGACCGGTTGGAAGTGATACTTCTTTGTAGTGCAGATTTGCATTGCCCGCTTGCTTGCTTGGCTAAAAAGGGCGTATGCGTTTTCTCCTGAATATATTCAGGAGAAAACGCATACGCCCTTTTTGGCCAAGTGCATCATTGTCGAAGTTGTGCCCCTCTTCCTGTGCTTTAAAGGCGATTCCAACGTACCTCTTGAAATCTGTTTCCTGCTATTCTGCCTCGCTTTCAAGTCCGCCTCGTTGCCTTCCCTCAACAGATTTTTGGACGATAGTTGTCCTTTATTACTCGGCCAGGTTGTGAATTGCTGTGCCCCTGAGCTCCATTTTTCAACTCGTTTTTGGTGAGCTGACCGCAAGTCCAAAATTTTGGTTCAGGACCTATACTGGTTCCCGGTGGGTGGCTGAGAATTTGGTTAATTCTTCTTCCTGCCGGGAAATTACAGTGATATGTGCCCGTCCAAATGCCTAACAGCTACTCTCTCATTGGTTCTCCCTCTTCCCTTTCATCCTCTGCCAAATTGGCAACCTGTGCGAACCAAGAGGTTAAAGGGGCTGTCTCTCCAAGTTGGGAGGTTGATAGTAAAGCAGACGGAAAGTCAAACCGGAGCACCAGGAGAGGGACTATTCATTGAGTTTTAGAAAGCTTTCGTATTCACAGTGTGTCCGTTCTCTAGGTTTCCCGCACATGTTATAGCTGTAGTAATATTCCCTTCAACCTGGAGAGTTCGGACCCATGGAATGGGTGCCATGCATTATTGCTTTAAAGGGTCTGCATTTGCTCACCCAATCTCACCAATCGTCTCAGTCCCAAGTGTCCCTCCTTATGCCACATCCAGCTGTCGTTGTAGATAAGGTCATTCCAGCTTTCATCAGAGACCCTGAAGGAATTGTAAAGAATTTCCCAGTTTTTTTGTTTTGTTTTTGAAATTCCTTTTTATAGTGGGTTTGAGCTGATTCTCGCTGCCATGTTTATGCCAGTCTAGACACACTTGATTCCCTTACGGAGACATATCAATACATAGGTTTTAAGATTCTTACTAGTCAGATATTTTCCTCTGCAGGAAATATGGGGTTTTGAGTCCCTTTCACTGAGGACGGTGTAGGTCTTGTCTATTCCATAGGTGGTTTTTGGAACGGTACCTGTGCTTATATCAAACTCTGGTTTTATGCATCACCCCACCTCTCCTTCCCCCTTAAGCAGGTATAAGAGTGTTTTCTAAATGTGAGACACTGTTCTCTTTCCTAACTCAGTTCAAGTGTAGCCATGTTTACAGGATCTTCATAAGTGATATCTTATGATAAGTTTCTTTTTCTGTGTGACTTATTTCACTTAGAATCATCGTACCTGAATCCACCCATTTTGCTGCTACTGGTCTTATGACATTGATTTCATGGCTGAGGGATATTCCATCGTACGTAAGTACCACAATTTTTTGAACCATGTTTATATTTTCTGGGATACTTAAGGTGTATCCAAGTTGAGGTCCTTGTATGCAGTGCAGCCCTAAATTTTGGGGTAGCTCTGTCTTATTGATTTTCAGTTTTCCCAAGGTATATTCCCTAGACTGGTAGTGCCCTTGGCTCTGTAGCTCTGTTCTTTACTTGTTTTAGGGAACAGAATGCACTCCTCCAGAGAGGCTGTTGGCAATTTACATCCCGCCCATCAGCATAACAAGGCTCCCTGTTCTCCAGGGCCTGTCTTGCCTTTCTTGTTCTTACACATTTTGTGGATGTCCCTTTTGACCGGTGGGAAGTGATACTTCTTTGTAGTGCAGATTTGCATTGCCCGCTTGCTTGCTTGGCCAAAAAGGGCGTATGCGTTTTCTCCTGAATATATTCAGGAGAAAACGCATACGCCCTTTTTGGCCAAGTGCATCATTGTCGAAGTTGTGCCCCTCTTCCTGTGCTTTAAAGGCGATTCCAATGTACCTCTTGAAATCTGTTTCCTGCTATTCTGCCTCGCTTTCAAGTCTGCCTCGTTGCCTTCCCTCAACAGATTTTTGGACGATAGTTGTCCTTTAATACTCGGCCAGTTTGTGAATTGCTGTGCCCCTGAGCTCCATTTTTCAACTCGTTTTTGGTGAGCTGACCGCAAGTCCAAAATTTTGGTTCAGGACCTATACTGGTTCCCGGTGGGTGGCTGAGAATTTGGTTAATTCTTCTTCCTGCCGGGAAATTACAGTGATATGTGCCCGTCCAAATGCCTAACAGCTACTCTCTCATTGGTTCTCCCTCTTCCCTTTCATCCTCTGCCAAATTGGCAACCTGTGCGAACCAAGAGGTTAAAGGGGCTGTCTCTCCAAGTTGGGAGGTTGATAGTAAAGCAGACGGAAAGTCAAACCAGAGCACCAGGAGAGGGACTATTCGTTGAGTTTTAGAAACCTTTCGTATTCACAGTGTGTCCGTTCTCTAGGTTTCCCGCACATGTTATAGCTGTAGTAATATTCCCTTCAACCTGGAGAGTTCGGACCCATGGAATGGGTGCCATGCATTATTGCTTTAAAGGGTCTGCATTTGCTCACCCAATCTCACCAATCGTCTCAGTCCCAAGTGTCCCTCCTTATGCCACATCCAGCTGTCGTTGTAGATAGGGTCATTCCAGATTTCATCAGAGACCCTGAAGGAATCGTAAAGAATTTCCCAGTTTTTTTGTTTTGTTTTTGAAATTCCTTTTTATAGTGGGTTTGAGCTGATTCTCGCTGCCATGTTTATGCCAGTCTAGACACACTTGTTTCCCTTACGGAGACATATCAATACATAGGTTTTAAGATTCTTACTAGTCAGATATTTTCCTCTGCGGGAAATATGGGGTTTTGAGTCCCTTTCACTGAGGACGGTGTAGGTCTTGTCTATTCCATAGTTGGTTTTTGGAACGGTACCTGTGCTTATATCAAACTCTGGCTTTATGCATCACCCCACCTCTCCTTCCCCCTTAAGCAGGTATAAGAGTGTTTTCTAAATGTGAGACACTGTTCTCTTTCCTAACTCAGTTCAAGTGTAGCCATGTTTACAGGATCTTCATAAGTGATATCTTATGATAAGTTTCTTTTTCTGTGTGACTTACTTCACTTAGAATCATCGTACCTGAATCCACCCATTTTGCTGCTACTGGTCTTATGACATTGATTTCATGGCTGAGGGATATTCCATCATACGTAAGTACCACAATTTTTTGAACCATGTTTATATTTTCTGGGATACTTAAGGTGTATCCAAGTTGAGGTCCTTGTATGCAGTGCAGCCCTAAATTTTGGGGTGGCTCTGTCTTATTGATTTTCAGTTTTCCCAAGGCATATTCCCTAGACTGGTAGTGCCCTTGGCTCTGTAGCTCTGTTCTTTACTTGTTTTAGGGAACAGAATGCACTCCTCCAGAGAGGCAGTTGGCAATTTACATCCCGCCCATCAGCATAACAAGGCTCCCTGTTCTCCAGGGCCTGTCTTGCCTTTCTTGTTCTTACACATTTTGTGGATGTCCCTTTTGACCGGTGGGAAGTGATACTTCTTTGTAGTGCAGATTTGCATTGCCCGCTTGCTTGCTTGGCCAAAAAGGGCGTATGCGTTTTCTCCTGAATATATTCAGGAGAAAACGCATACGCCCTTTTTGGCCAAGTGCATCATTGTCGAAGTTGTGCCCCTCTTCCTGTGCTTTAAAGGCGATTCCAACGTACCTCTTGAAATCTGTTTCCTGCTATTCTGCCTCGCTTTCAAGTCCGCCTCGTTGCCTTCCCTCAACAGATTTTTGTACGATAGTTGTCCTTTATTACTCGGCCAGTTTGTGAATTGCTGTGCCCCTGAGCTCCATTTTTCAACTCGTTTTTGGTGAGCTGACCGCAAGTCCAAAATTTTGGTTCAGGACCTATACTGGTTCCCGGTGGGTGGCTGAGAATTTGCTTAATTCTTCTTCCTGCCGGGAAATTACAGTGATATGTGCCCGTCCAAATGCCTAACAGCTACTCTCTCATTGGTTCTCCCTCTTCCCTTTCATCCTCTGCCAAATTGGCAACCTGTGCGAACCAAGAGGTTAAAGGGGCTGTCTCTCCAAGTTGGGAGGTTGATAGTAAAGTAGACGGAAAGTCAAACCGGAGCACCAGGAGAGGGACTATTTGTTGAGTTTTAGAAACCTTTCGTATTCACAGTGTGTCCGTTCTCTAGGTTTCCCGCACATGTTATAGCTGTAGTAATATTCCCTTCAACCTGGAGAGTTCGGACCCATGGAATGGGTGCCATGCATTATTGCTTTAAAGGGTCTGCATTTGCTCACCCAATCTCACCAATCGTCTCAGTCCCAAGTGTCCCTCCTTATGCCACATCCAGCTTTCGTTGTAGATAGGGTCATTCCAGCTTTCATCAGAGACCCTGAAGGAATTGTAAAGAATTTCCCAGTTTTTTTGTTTTGTTTTTGAAATTCCTTTTTATAGTGGGTTTGAGCTGATTCTCGCTGCCATGTTTATGCCAGTCTAGACACACTTGATTCCCTTACGGAGACATATCAATAGATAGGTTTTAAGATTCTTACTAGTCAGATATTTTCCTCTGCGGGAAATATGGGGTTTTGAGTCCCTTTCACTGAGGACGGTGTAGGTCTTGTCTATTCCATAGTTGGTTTTTGGAACGGTACCTGTGCTTATATCAAACTCTGGTTTTATGCATCACCCCACCTCTCCTTCCCCCTTAAGCAGGTATAAGAGTGTTTTCTAAATGTGAGACACTGTTCTCTTTCCTAACTCAGTTCAAGTGTAGCCATGTTTACAGGATCTTCATAAGTGATATCTTATGATAAGTTTCTTTTTCTGTGTGACTTATTTCACTTAGAATCATCGTACCTGAATCCACCCATTTTGCTGCTACTGGTCTTATGACATTGATTTCATGGCTGAGGGATATTCCATCGTACGTAAGTACCACAATTTTTTGAACCATGTTTATATTTTCTGGGATACTTAAGGTGTATCCAAGTTGAGGTCCTTGTATGCAGTGCAGCCCTAAATTTTGGGGTGGCTCTGTCTTATTGATTTTCAGTTTTCCCAAGGTATATTCCCTAGACTGGTAGTGCCCTTGGCTCTGTAGCTCTGTTCTTTACTTGTTTTAGGGAACAGAATGCACTCCTCCGGAGAGGCAGTTGGCAATTTACATCCCGCCCATCAGCATAACAAGGCTCCCTGTTCTCCAGGGCCTGTCTTGCCTTTCTTGTTCTTACACATTTTGTGGATGTCCCTTTTGACCGGTGGGAAGTGATACTTCTTTGTAGTGCAGATTTGCATTGCCCGCTTGCTTGCTTGGCCAAAAAGGGCGTATGCGTTTTCTCCTGAATATATTCAGGAGAAAACGCATACGCCCTTTTTGGCCAAGTGCATCATTGTCGAAGTTGTGCCCCTCTTCCTGTGCTTTAAAGGTGATTCCAACGTACCTCTTGAAATCTGTTTCCTGCTATTCTGCCTCGCTTTCAAGTCCGCCTCGTTGCCTTCCCTCAACAGATTTTTGGACGATAGTTGTCCTTTATTACTCGGCCAGGTTGTGAATTGCTGTGCCCCTGAGCTCCATTTTTCAACTCGTTTTTGGTGAGCTGACCGCAAGTCCAAAATTTTGGTTCAGGATCTATACTGATTCCCGGTGGGTGGCTGAGACTTTGGTTAATTCTTCTTCCTGCTGGGAAATTACAGTGATATGTGCCCGTCCAAATGCCTAACAGCTACTCTCTCATTGGTTCTCCCTCTTCCCTTTCATCCTCTGCCAAATTGGCAACCTGTGCGAACCAGGAGGTTAAAGGGGCTGTCTCTCCAAGTTGGGAGGTTGATAGTAAAGCAGACGGAAAGTCAAACCGGAGCACCAGGAGAGGGACTATTCGTTGAGTTTTAGAAACCTTTCGTATTCACAGTGTGTCCGTTCTCTAGGTTTCCGGCACATGTTATAGCTGTAGTAATATTCCGTTCAACCTGGAGAGTTCGGACCCATGGAATGGGTGCCATGCATTATTGCTTTAAAGGGTCTGGATTTGCTCACCCAATCTCACCAATCGTCTCAGTCCCAAGTGTCCCTCCTTATGCCACATCCAGCTGTCATTGTAGATAGGGTCATTCCAGCTTTCATCAGAGACCCTGTAGGAATTGTAAAGAATTTCCCAGTTTTTTTGTTTTGTTTTTGAAATTCCTTTTTATAGTGGGTTTGAGCTGATTCTCGCTGCCATGTTTATGCCAGTCTAGACACACTTGATTCCCTTACGGAGACATATCAATACATAGGTTTTAAGATTCTTACTGGTCAGATATTTTCCTCTGTGGGAAATATGGGGTTTTGAGTCCCTTTCACTGAGGACGGTGTAGTTCTTGTCTATTCCATAGTTGGTTTTTGGAACGGTACCTGTGCTTATATCAAACTCTGGTTTTATGCATCACCCCACCTCTCCTTCCCCCTTAAGCAGGTATAAGAGTGTTTTCTAAATGTGAGACACTGTTCTCTTTCCTAACTCAGTTCAAGTGTAGCCATGTTTACAGGATCTTCATAAGTGATATCTTATGATAAGTTTCTTTTTCTGTGTGACTTATTTCACTTAGAATCATCGTACCTGAATCCACCCATTTTGCTGCTACTGGTCTTATGACATTGATTTCATGGCTGAGGGATATTCCATCGTACGTAAGTACCACAATTTTTTGAACCATGTTTATATTTTCTGGGATACTTAAGGTGTATCCAAGTTGAGGTCCTTGTATGCAGTGCAGCCCTAAATTTTGGGGTGGCTCTGTCTTATTGATTTTCAGTTTTCCCAAGGTATATTCCCTAGACTGGTAGTGCCCTTGGCTCTGTAGCTCTGTTCTTTACTTGTTTTAGGGAACAGAATGCACTCCTCCAGAGAGGCAGTTGGCAATTTACATCCCGCCCATCAGCATAACAAGGCTCCCTGTTCTCCAGGGCCTGTCTTGCCTTTCTTGTTCTTACACATTTTGTGGATGTCCCTTTTGACCGGTGGGAAGTGATACTTCTTTGTAGTGCAGATTTGCATTGCCCGCTTGCTTGCTTGGCCAAAAAGGGCGTATGCGTTTTCTCCTGAATATATTCAGGAGAAAACGCATACGCCCTTTTTGGCCAAGTGCATCATTGTCGAAGTTGTGCCCCTCTTCCTGTGCTTTAAAGGCGATTCCAACGTACCTCTTGAAATCTGTTTCCTGCTATTCTGCCTCGCTTTCAAGTCCGCCTCGTTGCCTTCCCTCAACAGATTTTTGGACGATAGTTGTCCTTTATTACTCGGCCAGTTTGTGAATTGCTGTGCCCCTGAGCTCCATTTTTCAACTCGTTTTTGGTGAGCTGACCGCAAGTCCAAAATTTTGGTTCAGGACCTATACTGGTTCCCGGTGGGTGGCTGAGAATTTGCTTAATTCTTCTTCCTGCCGGGAAATTACAGTGATATGTGCCCGTCCAAATGCCTAACAGCTACTCTCTCATTGGTTCTCCCTCTTCCCTTTCATCCTCTGCCAAATTGGCAACCTGTGCGAACCAAGAGGTTAAAGGGGCTGTCTCTCCAAGTTGGGAGGTTGATAGTAAAGCAGACGGAAAGTCAAACCGGAGCACCAGGAGAGGGACTATTCGTTGAGTTTTAGAAAGCTTTTGTATTCACAGTGTGTCCATTCTCTAGGTTTCCCGCACATGTTATAGCTGTAGTAATATTCCCTTCAACCTGGAGAGTTCGGACCCATGGAATGGGTGCCATGCATTATTGCTTTAAAGGGTCTGCATTTGCTCACCCAATCTCACCAATCGTCTCAGTCCCAAGTGTCCCTCCTTATGCCACATCCAGCTGTCGTTGTAGATAAGGTCATTCCAGCTTTCATCAGAGAACCTGAAGGAATTGTAAAGAATTTCCCAGTTTTTTTGTTTTGTTTTTGAAATTCCTTTTTATAGTGGGTTTGAGCTGATTCTCGCTGCCATGTTTATGCCAGTCTAGACACACTTGATTCCCTTACGGAGACATATCAATACATAGGTTTTAAGATTCTGACTAGTCAGATATTTTCCTCTGCAGGAAATATGGGGTTTTGAGTCCCTTTCACTGAGGACGGTGTAGGTCTTGTCTATTCCATAGTTGGTTTTTGGAACGGTACCTGCGCTTATATCAAACTCTGGTTTTATGCATCACCCCACCTCTCCTTCCCCCTTAAGCAGGTATAAGAGTGTTTTCTAAATGTGAGACACTGTTCTCTTTCCTAACTCAGTTCAAGTGTAGCCATGTTTACAGGATCTTCATAAGTGATAACTTATGATAAGTTTCTTTTTCTGTGTGACTTATTTCACTTAGAATCATCGTACCTGAATCCACCCATTTTGCTGCTACTGGTCTTATGACATTGATTTCATGGCTGAGGGATATTCCATCGTACGTAAGTACCACAATTTTTTGAACCATGTTTATATTTTCTGGGATACTTAAGGTGTATCCAAGTTGAGGTCCTTGTATGCAGTGCAGCCCTAAATTTTGGGGTGGCTCTGTCTTATTGATTTTCAGTTTTCCCAAGGTATATTCCCTAGACTGGTAGTGCCCTCGGCTCTGTAGCTCTGTTCTTTACTTGTTTTAGGGAACAGAATGCACTCCTCCAGAGAGGCAGTTGGCAATTTACATCCCGCCCATCAGCATAACAAGGCTCCCTGTTCTCCAGGGCCTGTCTTGCCTTTCTTGTTCTTACACATTTTGTGGATGTTCCTTTTCACAGGTGGGAAGTGATACTTCTTTGTAGTGCAGATTTGCATTGCCCGCTTGCTTGCTTGGCCAAAAAGGGCGTATGCGTTTTCTCCTGAATATATTCAGGAGAAAACGCATACGCCCTTTTTGGCCAAGTGCATCATTGTCGAAGTTGTGCCCCTCTTCCTGTGCTTTAAAGGCGATTCCAACGTACCTCTTGAAATCTGTTTCCTGCTATTCTGCCTCGCTTTCAAGTCCGCCTCGTTGCCTTCCCTCAACAGATTTTTGGACGATAGTTGTCCTTTATTACTCGGCCAGTTTGTGAATTGCTGTGCCCCTGAGCTCCATTTTTCAACTCGTTTTTGGTGAGCTGACCGCAAGTCCAAAATTTTGGTTCAGGACCTATACTGGTTCCCGGTGGGTGGCTGAGAATTTGCTTAATTCTTCTTCCTGCCGGGAAATTACAGTGATATGTGCCCGTCCAAATGCCTAACAGCTACTCTCTCATTGGTTCTCCCTCTTCCCTTTCATCCTCTGCCAAATTGGCAACCTGTGCGAACCAAGAGGTTAAAGGGGCTGTCTCTCCAAGTTGGGAGGTTGATAGTAAAGCAGACGGAAAGTCAAACCGGAGCACCAGGAGAGGGACTATTCCTTGAGTTTTAGAAACCTTTAGTATTCACAGTGTGTCCGTTCTCTAGGTTTCCCGCACATGTTATAGCTGTAGTAATATTCCCTTCAACCTGGAGAGTTGGGACCCATGGAACGGGTGCCATGCATTATTGCTTTAAAGGGTCTGCATTTGCTCACCCAATCTCACCAATCGTCTCAGTCCCAAGTGTCCCTCCTTATGCCACATCCAGCTGTCATTGTAGATAGGGTCATTCCAGCTTTCATCAGAGACCCTGAAGGAATTGTTAAGAATTTCCCAGTTTTTTTGTTTGTTTTTGAAATTCCTTTTTATAGTGGGTTTGAGCTGATTCTCGCTGCCATGTTTATGCCAGTCTAGACACACTTGATTCCCTTACGGAGACATATCAATACATAGGTTTTAAGATTCTTACTAGTCAGATATTTTCCTCTGCCGTAAATATGGGGTTTTGAATCCCTTTCACTGAGGACGGTGTAGGTCTTGTCTATACCATAGTTGGTTTTTGGAACGGTACCTGTGCTTATATCAAACTCTGGCTTTATGCATCACCCCACCTCTCCTTCCCCCTTAAGCAGGTATAAGAGTGTTTTCTAAATGTGAGACACTGTTCTCTTTCCTAACTCAGTTCAAGTGTAGCCATGTTTACAGGATCTTCATAAGTGATATCTTATGATAAGTTTCTTTTTCTGTGTGACTTATTTCACTTAGAATCATCGTACCTGAATCCACCCATTTTGCTGCTACTGGTCTTATGACATTGATTTCATGGCTGAGGGATATTCCATCGTACGTAAGTACCACAATTTTTTGAACCATGTTTATATTTTCTGGGATACTTAAGGTGTATCCAAGTTGAGGTCCTTGTATGCAGTGCAGCCCTAAATTTTGGGGTGGCTCTGTCTTATTGATTTTCAGTTTTCCCAAGGTATATTCCCTAGACTGGTAGTGCCCTTGGCTCTGTAGCTCTGTTCTTTACTTGTTTTAGGGAACAGAATGCACTCCTCCAGAGAGGCAGTTGGCAATTTACATCCCGCCCATCAGCATAACAAGGCTCCCTGTTCTCCAGGGCCTGTCTTGCCTTTCTTGTTCTTACAGATTTTGTGGATGTCCCTTTTGACCGGTGGGAAGTGATACTTCTTTGTAGTGCAGATTTGCATTGCCCACTTGCTTGCTTGGCCAAAAAGGGCGTATGCGTTTTCTCCTGAATATATTCAGGAGAAAACGCATACGCCCTTTTTGTCCAAGTGCATCATTGTCGAAGTTGTGCCCCTCTTCCTGTGCTTTAAAGGCGATTCCAACGTACCTCTTGAAATCTGTTTCCTGCTATTCTGCCTCGCTTTCAAGTCTGCCTCGTTGCCTTCCCTCAACAGATTTTTGGACGATAGTTGTCCTTTATTACTCGGCCAGTTTGTGAATTGCTGTGCCCCTGAGCTCCATTTTTCAACTCGTTTTTGGTGAGCTGACCGCAAGTCCAAAATTTTGGTTCAGGACCTATACTGGTTCCCGGTGTGTGGCTGAGAATTTGGTTAATTCTTCTTCCTGCCGGGAAATTACAGTGATATGTGCCCGTCCAAATGCATAACAGCTACTCTCTCATTGGTTCTCCCTCTTCCCTTTCATCCTCTGCCAAATTGGCAACCTGTGCGAACCAAGAGGTTAAAGGGGCTGTCTCTCCAAGTTGGGAGGTTGATAGTAAAGCAGACGGAAAGTCAAACCGGAGCAGACAGGAGAGGGACTATTCGTTGAGTTTTAGAAACCTTTCGTATTCACAGTGTGTCCGTTCTCTAGGTTTCCCGCACATGTTATAGCTGTAGTAATATTCCCTTCAACCTGGAGAGTTCGGACCCATGGAATGGGTGCCATGCATTATTGCTTTAAAGGGTCTGCATTTGCTCACCCAATCTCACCAATCGTCTCAGTCCCAAGTGTCCCTCCTTATGCCACATCCAGCTGTCGTTGTAGATAGGGTCATTCCAGGTTTCATCAGAGACCCTGAAGGAATTGTAAAGAATTTCCCAGTTTTTTTGTTTTGTTTTTGAAATTCCTTTTTATAGTGGGTTTGAGCTGATTCTCGCTGCCATGTTTATGCCAGTCTAGACACACTTGTTTCCCTTACGGAGACATATCAATACATAGGTTTTAAGATTCTTACTAGTCAGATATATGCCTCGGCGGGAAATATGGGGTTTTGATTCCCTTTCACTGAGGAAGGTGTAGGTCTTGTCTATTCCATAGTTGGTTTTTGGAACGGTACCTGCGCTTATATCAAACTCTGGTTTTATGCATCACCCCACCTCTCCTTCCCCCTTAAGCAGGTATAAGAGTGTTTTCTAAATGTGAGACACTGTTCTCTTTCCTAACTCAGTTCAAGTGTAGCCATGTTTACAGGATCTTCATAAGTGATAACTTATGATAAGTTTCTTTTTCTGTGTGACTTATTTCACTTAGAATCATCGTACCTGAATCCACCCTTTTTGCTGCTACTGGTCTTATGACATTGATTTCATGGCTGAGGGATATTCCATCGTACGTAAGTACCACAATTTTTTGAACCATGTTTATATTTTCTGGGATACTTAAGGTGTATCCAAGTTGAGGTCCTTGTATGCAGTGCAGCCCTAAATTTTGGGGTGGCTCTGTCTTATTGATATTCAGTTTTCCCAAGGTATATTCCCTAGACTGGTAGTTCCCTTGGCTCTGTAGCTCTGTTCTTTACTTGTTTTAGGGAACAGAATGCACTCCTCCAGAGAGGCAGTTGGCAATTTACATCCCGCCCATCAGCATAACAAGGCTCCCTGTTCTCCAGGGCCTGTCTTGCCTTTCTTGTTCTTACACATTTTGTGGATGTTCCTTTTCACAGGTGGGAAGTGATACTTCTTTGTAGTGCAGATTTGCATTGCCCGCTTGCTTGCTTGGCCAAAAAGGGCGTATGCGTTTTCTCCTGAATATATTCAGGAGAAAACGCATACGCCCTTTTTGGCCAAGTGCATCATTGTCGAAGTTGTGCCCCTCTTCCTGTGCTTTAAAGGCGATTCCAACGTACCTCTTGAAATCTGTTTCCTGCTATTCTGCCTCGCTTTCAAGTCCGCCTCGTTGCCTTCCCTCAACAGATTTTTGGACGATAGTTGTCCTTTATTACTCGGCCAGTTTGTGAATTGCTGTGCCCCTGAGCTCCATTTTTCAACTCGTTTTTGGTGAGCTGACCGCAAGTCCAAAATTTTGGTTCAGGACCTATACTGGTTCCCGGTGGGTGGCTGAGAATTTGGTTAATTCTTCTTCTAGCCGGGAAATTACAGTGATATGTGCCCGTCCAAATGCCTAACAGCTACTCTCTCATTGGTTCTCCCTCTTCCCTTTCATCCTCTGCCAAATTGGCAACCTGTGCGAACCAAGAGGTTAAAGGGGCTGTCTCTCCAAGTTGGGAGGTTGATAGTAAAGCAGACGGAAAGTCAAACCAGAGCACCAGGAGAGGGACTATTCGTTGAGTTTTAGAAACCTTTCGTATTCACAGTGTGTCCGTTCTCTAGGTTTCCCGCACATGTTATAGCTGTAGTAATATTCCCTTCAACCTGGAGAGTTCGGACCCATGGAATGGGTGCCATGCATTATTGCTTTCAAGGGTCTGCATTTGCTCACCCAATCTCACCAATCGTCTCAGTCCCAAGTGTCCCTCCTTATGCCACATCCAGCTGTCGTTGTAGATAGGGTCATTCCAGCTTTCATCAGAGACCCTGAAGGAATCGTAAAGAATTTCCCAGTTTTTTTGTTTTGTTTTTGAAATTCCTTTTTATAGTGGGTTTGAGCTGATTCTCGCTGCCATGTTTATGCCAGTCTAGACACACTTGTTTCCCTTACGGAGACATATCAATACATAGGTTTAAAGATTCTTACTAGTCAGATATTTTCCTCTGCGGGAAATATGGGGTTTTGAGTCCCTTTCACTGAGGAAGGTGTAGGTCTTGTCTATTCCATAGTTGGTTTTTGGAACGGTACCTGTGCTTATATCAAACTCTGGTTTTAT
Organism: Hyperoodon ampullatus; assembly: GCF_949752795.1. Lineage (NCBI taxonomy): Eukaryota > Metazoa > Chordata > Mammalia > Artiodactyla > Ziphiidae > Hyperoodon > Hyperoodon ampullatus. The sequence goes on along the minus strand of NW_027640805.1, from coordinate 871,768 downwards.
GCATCACCCCACCTCTCCTTCCCCCTTAAGCAGGTATAAGAGTGTTTTCTAAATGTGAGACACTGTTCTCTTTCCTAACTCAGTTCAAGTGTAGCCATGTTTACAGGATCTTCATAAGTGATATCTTATGATAAGTTTCTTTTTCTGTGTGACTTATTTCACTTAGAATCATCGTACCTGAATCCACCCATTTTGCTGCTACTGGTCTTATGACATTGATTTCATGGCTGAGGGATATTCCATCGTACGTAAGTACCACAATTTTTTGAACCATGTTTATATTTTCTGGGATACTTAAGGTGTATCCAAGTTGAGGTCCTTGTATGCAGTGCAGCCCTAAATTTTGGGGTGGCTCTGTCTTATTGATTTTCAGTTTTCCCAAGGTATATTCCCTAGACTGGTAGTGCCCTTGGCTCTGTAGCTCTGTTCTTTACTTGTTTTAGGGAACAGAATGCACTCCTCCAGAGAGGCTGTTGTCAATTTACATCCCGCCCATCAGCATAACAAGGCTCCCTGTTCTCCAGGGCCTGTCTTGCCTTTCTTGTTCTTACAGATTTTGTGGATGTCCCTTTTGACCGGTGGGAAGTGATACTTCTTTGTAGTGCAGATTTGCATTGCCCACTTGCTTGCTTGGCCAAAAAGGGCGTATGCGTTTTCTCCTGAATATATTCAGGAGAAAACGCATACGCCCTTTTTGTCCAAGTGCATCATTGTCGAAGTTGTGCCCCTCTTCCTGTGCTTTAAAGGCGATTCCAACGTACCTCTTGAAATCTGTTTCCTGCTATTCTGCCTCGCTTTCAAGTCTGCCTCGTTGCCTTCCCTCAACAGATTTTTGGACGATAGTTGTCCTTTATTACTCGGCCAGTTTGTGAATTGCTGTGCCCCTGAGCTCCATTTTTCAACTCGTTTTTGGTGAGCTGACCGCAAGTCCAAAATTTTGGTTCAGGACCTATACTGGTTCCCGGTGTGTGGCTGAGAATTTGTTTAATTCTTCTTCCTGCCGGGAAATTACAGTGATATGTGCCCGTCCAAATGCCTAACAGCTACTCTCTCATTGGTTCTCCCTCTTCCCTTTCATCCTCTGCCAAATTGGCAACCTGTGCGAACCAAGAGGTTAAAGGGGCTGTCTCTCCAAGTTGGGAGGTTGATAGTAAAGCAGACGGAAAGTCAAACCGGAGCACCAGGAGAGGGACTATTCGTTGAGTTTTAGAAACCTTTCGTATTCACAGTGTGTCCGTTCTCTAGGTTTCCCGCACATGTTATAGCTGTAGTAATATTCCCTTCAACCTGGAGAGTTCGGACCCATGGAATGGGTGCCATGCATTATTGCTTTAAAGGGTCTGCATTTGCTCACCCAATCTCACCAATCGTCTCAGTCCCAAGTGTCCCTCCTTATGCCACATCCAGCTGTCGTTGTAGATAGGGTCATTCCAGGTTTCATCAGAGACCCTGAAGGAATTGTAAATAATTTCCCAGTTTTTTTGTTTTGTTTTTGAAATTCCTTTTTATAGTGGGTTTGAGCTGATTCTCGCTGCCATGTTTATGCCAGTCTAGACACACTTGATTCCCTTACGGAGACATATCAATACATAGGTTTTAAGATTCTTACTAGTCAGATATATGCCTCGGCGGGAAATATGGGGTTTTGATTCCCTTTCACTGAGGAAGGTGTAGGTCTTGTCTATTCCATAGTTGGTTTTTGGAACGGTACCTGTGCTTATATCAAACTCTGGTTTTATGCATCACCCCACCTCTCCTTCCCCCTTAAGCAGGTATAAGAGTGTTTTCTAAATGTGAGACACTGTTCTCTTTCCTAACTCAGTTCAAGTGTAGCCATGTTTACAGGATCTTCATAAGTGATATCTTATGATAAGTTTCTTTTTCTGTGTGACTTATTTCACTTAGAATCATCGTACCTGAATCCACCCATTTTGCTGCTACTGGTCTTATGACATTGATTTCATGGCTGAGGGATATTCCATCGTACGTAAGTACCACAATTTTTTGAACCATGTTTATATTTTCTGGGATACTTAAGGTGTATCCAAGTTGAGGTCCTTGTATGCAGTGCAGCCCTAAATTTTGGGGTGGCTCTGTCTTATTGATTTTCAGTTTTCCCAAGGTATATTCCCTAGACTGGTAGTGCCCTTGGCTCTATAGCTCTGTTCTTTACTTGTTTTAGGGAACATAATGCACTCCTCCAGAGAGGCTGTTGGCAATTTACATCCCGCCCATCAGCATAACAAGGCTCCCTGTTCTCCAGGGCCTGTCTTGCCTTTCTTGTTCTTGCACATTTTGTGGATATCCCTTTTGACCGGTGGGAAGTGATACTTCTTTGTAGTGCAGATTTGCATTGCCCGCTTGCTTGCTTGGCCAAAAAGGGCGTATGCGTTTTCTCCTGAATATATTCAGGAGAAAACGCATACGCCCTTTTTGGCCAAGTGCATCATTGTCGAAGTTGTGCCCCGCTTCCTGTGCTTTAAAGGCGATTCCAACGTACCTCTTGAAATCTGTTTCCTGCTATTCTGCCTCGCTTTCAAGTCTGCCTCGTTGCCTTCCCTCAACAGATTTTTGGACGATAGTTGTCCTTTATTACTCGGCCAGTTTGTGAATTGCTGTGCCCCTGAGCTCCATTTTTCAACTCGTTTTTGGTGAGCTGACCGCAAGTCCAAAATTTTGGTTCAGGACCTATACTGTTTTCCGGTGGGTGGCTGAGACTTTGGTTAATTCTTCTTCCTGCCGGGAAATTACAGTGATATGTGCCCGTCCAAATGCCTAACAGCTACTCTCTCATTGGTTCTCCCTCTTCCCTTTCATCTTCTGCCAAATTGGCAAACTGTGCGAACCAAGAGGTTAAAGGGGCTGTCTCTCCAAGTTGGGAGGTTGATAGTAAAGCAGACGGAAAGTCAAACCGGAACACCAGGAGAGGCACTATTCGTTGAGTTTTAGAAACCTTTCGTATTCACAGTGTGTCCGTTCTCTAGGTTTCCCGCACATGTTATAGCTGTAGTAATATTCCCTTCAACCTGGAGAGTTGGGACCCATGGAATGGGTGCCATGCATTATTGCTTTAAAGGGTCTGCATTTGCTCACCCAATCTCACCAATCGTCTCAGTCCCAAGTGTCCCTCCTTATGCCACATCCAGCTGTCATTGTAGATAGGGTCATTCCAGCTTTCATCAGAGACCCTGAAGGAATTGTAAAGAATTTCCCAGTTTTTTTGTTTTGTTTTTGAAATTCCTTTTTATAGTGGGTTTGAGCTGATTCTCGCTGCCATGTTTATGCCAGTCTAGACACACTTGATTCCCTTACGGAGACATATCAATACATAGGTTTTAAGATTCTTACTAGTCAGATATTTTCCTCTGCGGGAAATATGGGGTTTTGAGTCCCTTTCACTGAGGACGGTTGAGGTCTTGTCTATTCCATAGTTGGTTTTTGGAACGGTACTTGTGCTTATATCAAACTCTGGTTTTATGCATCACCCCACCTCTCCTTCCCCCTTAAGCAGGTATAAGAGTGTTTTCTAAATGTGAGACACTGTTCTCTTTCCTAACTCAGTTCAAGTGTAGCCATGTTTACAGGATCTTCATAAGTGATATCTTATGATAAGTTTCTTTTTCTGTGTGACTTATTTCACTTAGAATCATCGTACCTGAATCCACCCATTTTGCTGCTACTGGTCTTATGACATTGATTTCATGGCTGAGGGATATTCCATCGTACGTAAGTACCACAATTTTTTGAACCATGTTTATATTTTCTGGGATACTTAAGGTGTATCCAAGTTGAGGTCCTTGTATGCAGTGCAGCCCTAAATTTTGGGGTGGCTCTGTCTTATTGATTTTCAGTTTTCCCAAGGTATATTCCCTAGACTGGTAGTGCCCTTGGCTCTGTAGCTCTGTTCTTTACTTGTTTTAGGGAACAGAATGCACTCCTCCAGAGAGGCTGTTGTCAATTTACATCCCGCCCATCAGCATAACAAGGCTCCCTGTTCTCCAGGGCCTGTCTTGCCTTTCTTGTTCTTACAGATTTTGTGGATGTCCCTTTTGACCGGTGGGAATTGATACTTCTTTGTAGTGCAGATTTGCATTGCCCACTTGCTTGCTTGGCCAAAAAGGGCGTATGCGTTTTCTCCTGAATATATTCAGGAGAAAACGCATACGCCCTTTTTGTCCAAGTGCATCATTGTCGAAGTTGTGCCCCTCTTCCTGTGCTTTAAAGGCGATTCCAACGTACCTCTTGAAATCTGTTTCCTGCTATTCTGCCTCGCTTTCAAGTCTGCCTCGTTGCCTTCCCTCAAGAGATTTTTGGACGATAGTTGTCCTTTATTACTCGGCCAGTTTGTGAATTGCTGTGCCCCTGAGCTCCATTTTTCAACTCGTTTTTGGTGAGCTGACCGCAAGTCCAAAATTTTGGTTCAGGACCTATACTGGTTCCCGGTGTGTGGCTGAGAATTTGTTTAATTCTTCTTCCTGCCGGGAAATTACAGTGATATGTGCCCGTCCAAATGCCTAACAGCTACTCTCTCATTGGTTCTCCCTCTTCCCTTTCATCCTCTGCCAAATTGGCAACCTGTGCGAACCAAGAGGTTAAAGGGGCTGTCTCTCCAAGTTGGGAGGTTGATAGTAAAGCAGACGGAAAGTCAAACCGGAGCACCAGGAGAGGGACTATTCGTTGAGTTTTAGAAACCTTTCGTATTCACAGTGTGTCCGTTCTCTAGGTTTCCCGCACATGTTATAGCTGTAGTAATATTCCCTTCAACCTGGAGAGTTCGGACCCATGGAATGGGTGCCATGCATTATTGCTTTAAAGGGTCTGCATTTGCTCACCCAATCTCACCAATCGTCTCAGTCCCAAGTGTCCCTCCTTATGCCACATCCAGCTGTCGTTGTAGATAGGGTCATTCCAGGTTTCATCAGAGACCCTGAAGGAATTGTAAATAATTTCCCAGTTTTTTTGTTTTGTTTTTGAAATTCCTTTTTATAGTGGGTTTGAGCTGATTCTCGCTGCCATGTTTATGCCAGTCTAGACACACTTGATTCCCTTACGGAGACATATCAATACATAGGTTTTAAGATTCTTACTAGTCAGATATATGCCTCGGCGGGAAATATGGGGTTTTGATTCCCTTTCACTGAGGAAGGTGTAGGTCTTGTCTATTCCATAGTTGGTTTTTGGAACGGTACCTGTGCTTATATCAAACTCTGGTTTTATGCATCACCCCACCTCTCCTTCCCCCTTAAGCAGGTATAAGAGTGTTTTCTAAATGTGAGACACTGTTCTCTTTCCTAACTCAGTTCAAGTGTAGCCATGTTTACAGGATCTTCATAAGTGATATCTTATGATAAGTTTCTTTTTCTGTGTGACTTATTTCACTTAGAATCATCGTACCTGAATCCACCCATTTTGCTGCTACTGGTCTTATGACATTGATTTCATGGCTGAGGGATATTCCATCGTACGTAAGTACCACAATTTTTTGAACCATGTTTATATTTTCTGGGATACTTAAGGTGTATCCAAGTTGAGGTCCTTGTATGCAGTGCAGCCCTAAATTTTGGGGTGGCTCTGTCTTATTGATTTTCAGTTTTCCCAAGGTATATTCCCTAGACTGGTAGTGCCCTTGGCTCTATAGCTCTGTTCTTTACTTGTTTTAGGGAACATAATGCACTCCTCCAGAGAGGCTGTTGGCAATTTACATCCCGCCCATCAGCATAACAAGGCTCCCTGTTCTCCAGGGCCTGTCTTGCCTTTCTTGTTCTTGCACATTTTGTGGATATCCCTTTTGACCGGTGGGAAGTGATACTTCTTTGTAGTGCAGATTTGCATTGCCCGCTTGCTTGCTTGGCCAAAAAGGGCGTATGCGTTTTCTCCTGAATATATTCAGGAGAAAACGCATACGCCCTTTTTGGCCAAGTGCATCATTGTCGAAGTTGTGCCCCGCTTCCTGTGCTTTAAAGGCGATTCCAACGTACCTCTTGAAATCTGTTTCCTGCTATTCTGCCTCGCTTTCAAGTCTGCCTCGTTGCCTTCCCTCAACAGATTTTTGGACGATAGTTGTCCTTTATTACTCGGCCAGTTTGTGAATTGTTGTGCCCCTGAGCTCCATTTTTCAACTCGTTTTTGGTGAGCTGACCGCAAGTCCAAAATTTTGGTTCAGGACCTATACTGGTTCCCGGTGGGTGGCTGAGAATTTGCTTAATTCTTCTTCCTGCCGGGAAATTACAGTGATATGTGCCCGTCCAAATGCCTAACAGCTACTCTCTCATTGGTTCTCCCTCTTCCCTTTCATCTTCTGCCAAATTGGCAAACTGTGCGAACCAAGAGGTTAAAGGGGCTGTCTCTCCAAGTTGGGAGGTTGATAGTAAAGCAGACGGAAAGTCAAACCGGAACACCAGGAGAGGCACTATTCGTTGAGTTTTAGAAACCTTTCGTATTCACAGTGTGTCCGTTCTCTAGGTTTCCCGCACATGTTATAGCTGTAGTAATATTCCCTTCAACCTGGAGAGTTCGGACCCATGGAATGGGTGCCATGCATTATTGCTTTAAAGGGTCTGCATTTGCTCACCCAATCTCACCAATCGTCTCAGTCCCAAGTGTCCCTCCTTATGCCACATCCAGCTGTCATTGTAGATAGGGTCATTCCAGCTTTCATCAGAGACCCTGAAGGAATTGTAAAGAATTTCCCAGTTTTTTTGTTTTGTTTTTGAAATTACTTTTTATAGTGGGTTTGAGCTGATTCTCGCTGCCATGTTTATGCCAGTCTAGACACACTTGATTCCCTTACGGAGACATATCAATACATAGGTTTTAATATTCTTACTAGTCAGATATTTTCCTCTGCGGGAAATATGGGGTTTTGAGTCCCTTTCACTGAGGACGGTTTAGGTCTTGTCTATTCCATAGTTGGTTTTTGGAACGGTACTTGTGCTTATATCAAACTCTGGTTTTATGCATCACCCCACCTCTCCTTCCCCCTTAAGCAGGTATAAGAGTGTTTTCTAAATGTGAGACACTGTTCTCTTTCCTAACTCAGTTCAAGTGTAGCCATGTTTACAGGATCTTCATAAGTGATATCTTATGATAAGTTTCTTTTTCTGTGTGACTTATTTCACTTAGAATCATCGTACCTGAATCCACCCATTTTGCTGCTACTGGTCTTATGACATTGATTTCATGGCTGAGGGATATTCCATCGTACGTAAGTACCACAATTTTTTGAACCATGTTTATATTTTCTGGGATACTTAAGGTGTATCCAAGTTGAGGTCCTTGTATGCAGTGCAGCCCTAAATTTTGGGGTGGCTCTGTCTTATTGATTTTCAGTTTTCCCAAGGTATATTCCCTAGACTGGTAGTGCCCTTGGCTCTGTAGCTCTGTTCTTTACTTGTTTTAGGGAACAGAATGCACTCCTCCAGAGAGGCAGTTGGCAATTTACATCCCGCCCATCAGCATAACAAGGCTCCCTGTTCTCCAGGGCCTGTCTTGCCTTTCTTGTTCTTACACATTTTGTGGATGTCCCTTTTGACCGGTGGGAAGTGATACTTCTTTGTAGTGCAGATTTGCATTGCCCGCTTGCTTGCTTGGCCAAAAAGGGCGTATGCGTTTTCTCCTGAATATATTCAGGAGAAAACGCATACGCCCTTTTTGGCCAAGTGCATCATTATCGAAGTTGTGCCCCTCTTCCTGTGCTTTAAAGGCGATTCCAACGTACCTCTTGAAATCTGTTTCCTGCTATTCTGCCTCGCTTTCAAGTCCGCCTCGTTGCCTTCCCTCAACAGATTTTTGGACGATAGTTGTCCTTTATTACTCGGCCAGTTTGTGAATTGCTGTGCCCCTGAGCTCCATTTCTCAACTCGTTTTTGGTGAGCTGACCGCAAGTCCAAAATTTTGGTTCAGGACCTATACTGGTTCCCGGTGGGTGGCTGAGAATTTGGTTAATTCTTCTTCCTGCCGGGAAATTACAGTGATATGTGCCCGTCCAAATGCCTAACAGCTACTCTCTCATTGGTTCTCCCTCTTCCCTTTCATCCTCTGCCAAATTGGCAACCTGTGCGAACCAAGAGGTTAAAGGGGCTGTCTCTCCAAGTTGGGAGGTTGATAGTAAAGCAGACGGAAAGTCAAACCGGAGCACCAGGAGAGGGACTATTCGTTGAGTTTTAGAAACCTTTCGTATTCACAGTGTGTCCGTTCTCTAGGTTTCCCGCACATGTTATAGCTGTAGTAATATTCCCTTCAACTTGGAGAGTTCGGACCCATGGAATGGGTGCCATGCATTATTGCTTTAAAGGGTCTGCATTTGCTCACCCAATCTCACCAATCGTCTCAGTCCCAAGTGTCCCTCCTTATGCCACATCCAGCTGTCGTTGTAGACAGGGTCATTCCAGCTTGCATCAGAGACCCTGAAGGAATTGTAAAGAATTTCCCAGTTTTTTTGTTTTGTTTTTGAAATTCCTTTTTATAGTGGGTTTGAGCTGATTCTCGCTGCCATGTTTATGCCAGTCTAGACACACTTGATTCCCTTACGGAGACATATCAATACATAGGTTTTAATATTCTTACTAGTCAGATATTTTCCTCTGCGGGAAATATGGGGTTTTGAGTCCCTTTCACTGAGGACGGTGTAGGTCTTGTCTATTCCATAGTTGGTTTTTGGAACGGTACCTGTGCTTATATCAAACTCTGGTTTTATGCATCACCCCACCTCTCCTTCCCCCTTAAGCAGGTATAAGAGTGTTTTCTAAATGTGAGACACTGTTCTCTTTCCTAACTCAGTTCAAGTGTAGCCATGTTTACAGGATCTTCATAAGTGATATCTTATGATAAGATTCTTTTTCTGTGTGACTTATTTCACTTAGAATCATCGTACCTGAATCCACCCATTTTGCTGCTACTGGTCTTATGACATTGATTTCATGGCTGAGGGATATTCCATCGTACGTAAGTACCACAATTTTTTGAACCATGTTTATATTTTCTGGGATACTTAAGGTGTATCCAAGTTGAGGTCCTTGTATGCAGTGCAGCCCTAAATTTTGGGGTGGCTCTGTCTTATTGATTTTCAGTTTTCCCAAGGTATATTCCCTAGACTGGTAGTGCCCTTGGCTCTGTAGCTCTGTTCTTTACTTGTTTTAGGGAACAGAATGCACTCCTCCAGAGAGGCAGTTGGCAATTTACATCCCGCCCATCAGCATAACAAGGCTCCCTGTTCTCCAGGGCCTGTCTTGCCTTTCTTGTTCTTACACATTTTGTGGATGTCCCTTTTGACCGGTGGGAAGTGATACTTCTTTGTAGTGCAGATTTGCATTGCCCGCTTGCTTGCTTGGCCAAAAAGGGCATATGCGTTTTCTCCTGAATATATTCAGGAGAAAACGCATACGCCCTTTTTGGCCAAGTGCATCATTGTCGAAGTTGTGCCCCTCTTCCTGTGCTTTAAAGGCGATTCCAACGTACCTCTTGAAACCTGTTTCCTGCTATTCTGCCTCGCTTTCAAGTCCGCCTCGTTGCCTTCCCTCAACAGATTTTTGGACGATAGTTGTCCTTTATTACTCGGCCAGTTTGTGAATTGCTGTGCCCCTGAGCTCCATTTTTCAACTCGTTTTTGGTGAGCTGACCGCAAGTCCAAAATTTTGGTTCAGGACCTATACTGGTTCCCGGTGGGTGGCTGAGAATTTGGTTAATTCTTCTTCCTGCCGGGAAATTACAGTGATATGTGCCCGTCCAAATGCCTAACAGCTACTCTCTCATTGGTTCTCCTCTTCCCTTTCATCCTCTGCCAAATTGGCAACCTGTGCGAACCAAGAGGTTAAAGGGGCTGTCTCTTCAAGTTGGGAGGTTGATAGTAAAGCAGACGGAAAGTCAAACCGGAGCACCAGGAGAGGGACTATTCGTTGAGTTTTAGAAACCTTTCGTATTCACAGTGTGTCCGTTCTCTAGGTTTCCCGCACATGTTATAGCTGTAGTAATATTCCCTTCAACCTGGAGAGTTCGGACCCATGGAATGGGTGCCATGCATTATTGCTTTAAAGGGTCTGCATTTGCTCACCCAATCTCACCAATCGTCTCAGTCCCAAGTGTCCCTCCTTATGCCACATCCAGCTGTCGTTGTAGATAGGGTCATTCCAGCTTTCATCAGAGACCCTGAAGGAATTGTAAAGAATTTCCCAGTTTTTTTTGTTTTGTTTTTGAAATTCCTTTTTATAGTGGGTTTGAGCTGATTCTCGCTGCCATGTTTATGCCAGTCTAGACACACTTGATTCCCTTACGGAGACATATCAATACATAGGTTTTAAGATTCTTACTAGTCAGATATTTTCCTCTGCGGGAAATATGGGGTTTTGAGTCCCTTTCACTGAGGACGGTGTAGGTCTTGTCTATTCCATAGTTGGTTTTTGGAACAGTACCTGTGCTTATATCAAACTCTGGTTTTATGCATCACCCCACCTCTCCTTCCCCCTTAAGCAGGTATAAGAGTGTTTTCTAAATGTGAGACACTGTTCTCTTTCCTAACTCAGTTCAAGTGTAGCCATGTTTACAGGATCTTCATAAGTGATATCTTATGATAAGTTTCTTTTTCTGTGTGACTTATTTCACTTAGAATCATCGTACCTGAATCCACCCATTTTGCTTCTACTGGTCTTATGACATTGATTTCATGGCTGAGGGATATTCCATCGTACGTAAGTACCACAATTTTTTGAACCATGTTTATATTTTCTGGGATACTTAAGGTGTATCCAAGTTGAGGTCCTTGTATGCAGTGCAGCCCTAAATTTTGGGGTGGCTCTGTCTTATTGATTTTCAGTTTTCCCAAGGTATATTCCCTAGACTGGTAGTGCCCTTGGCTCTGTAGCTCTGTTCTTTACTTGTTTTAGGGAACAGAATGCACTCCGCCAGAGAGGCAGTTGGCAATTTACATCCCCCCCATCAGCATAACAAGGCTCCCTCTTCTCCAGGGCCTGTCTTGCCTTTCTTGTTCTTACACATTTTGTGGATGTCCCTTTTGACCGGTGGGAAGTGATACTTCTTTGTAGTGCAGATTTGCATTGCCCGCTTGCTTGCTTGGCCAAAAAGGGCGTATGCGTTTTCTCCTGAATATATTCAGGAGAAAACGCATACGCCCTTTTTGGCCAAGTGCATCATTGTCGAAGTTGTGCCCCTCTTCCTGTGCTTTAAAGGCGATTCCAACGTACCTCTTGAAACCTGTTTCCTGCTATTCTGCCTCGCTTTCAAGTCCGCCTCGTTGCCTTCCCTCAACAGATTTTTGGACGATAGTTGTCCTTTATTACTCTGCCAGTTTGTGAATTGCTGTGCCCCTGAGCTCCATTTTTCAACTCGTTTTTGGTGAGCTGACCGCAAGTCCAAAATTTTGGTTCAGGACCTATACTGGTTCCCGGTGGGTGGCTGAGAATTTGGTTAATTCTTCTTCCTGGCGGGAAATTACAGTGATATGTGCCCGTCCAAATGCCTAACAGCTACTCTCTCATTGGTTCTCCCTCTTCCCTTTCATCCTCTGCCAAATTGGCAACCTGTGCGAACCAAGAGGTTAAAGGGGCTGTCTCTCCAAGTTGGGAGGTTGATAGTAAAGCAGACGGAAAGTCAAACCGGAGCACCAGGAGAGGGACTATTCGTTGAGTTTTAGAAACCTTTCGTATTCACAGTGTGTCCGTTCTCTAGGTTTCCCGCACATGTTATAGCTGTAGTAATATTCCCTTCTACCTGGAGAGTTGGGACCCATGGAATGGGTGCCATGCATTATTGCTTTAAAGGGTCTGCATTTGCTCACCCAATCTCACCAATCGTCTCAGTCCCAAGTGTCCCTCCTTATGCCACATCCAGCTTTCGTTGTAGATAGGGTCATTCCAGCTTTCATCAGAGACCCTGAAGGAATTGTAAAGAATTTCCTAGTTTTTTTGTTTTGTTTTTGAAATTCCTTTTTATAGTGGGTTTGAGCTGATTCTCGCTGCCATGTTTATGCCAGTCTAGACACACTTGATACCCTTATGGAGACATATCAATACATAGGTTTTAAGATTCTTACTAGTCAGATATTTTCCTCTGCGGGAAATATGGGGTTTTGAGTCCCTTTCACTGAGGACGGTGTAGGTCTTGTCTATTCCATAGTTGGTTTTTGGAACGGTACATGTGCTTATATCAAACTCTGGTTTTATGCATCACCCAACCTCTCCTTCCCCCTTAAGCAGGTATAAGAGTGTTTTCTAAATGTGAGACACTGTTCTCTTTCCTAACTCAGTTCAAGTGTAGCCATGTTTACAGGATCTTCATAAGTGATATCTTATGATAAGTTTCTTTTTCTGTGTGACTTATTTCACTTAGAATCATCGTACCTGAATCCACCCATTTTGCTGCTACTGGTCTTATGACATTGATTTCATGGCTGAGGGATATTCCATCGTACGTAAGTACCACAATTTTTTGAACCATGTTTATATTTTCTGGGATACTTAAGGTGTATCCAAGTTGAGGTCCTTGTATGCAGTGCAGCCCTAAATTTTGGGGTGGCTCTGTCTTATTGATTTTCAGTTTTCCCAAGGTATATCCCCTAGACTGGTAGTGCCCTTGGCTCTGTAGCTCTGTTCTTTACTTGTTTTAGGGAACAGAATGCACTCCTCCAGAGAGGCAGTTGGCAATTTACATCCCCCCCATCAGCATAACAAGGCTCCCTGGTCTCCAGGGTCTGTCTTGCCTTTCTTGTTCTTACACATTTTGTGGATGTCCCTTTTGACCGGTGGGAAGTGATACTTCTTTGTAGTGCAGATTTGCATTGCCCGCTTGCTTGCTTGGCCAAAAAGGGCGTATGCGTTTTCTCCTGAATATATTCAGGAGAAAACGCATACGCCCTTTTTGGCCAAGTGCATCATTGTCGAAGTTGTGCCCCTCTTCCTGTGCTTTAAAGGCGATTCCAACGTACCTCTTGAAATCTGTTTCCTGCTATTCTGCCTCGCTTTCAAGTCCGCCTCGTTGCCTTCCCTCAACAGATTTTTGGACGATAGTTGTCCTTTATTACTCGGCCAGTTTGTGAATTGCTGTGCCCCTGAGCTCCATTTTTCAACTCGTTTTTGGTGAGCTGACCGCAAGTCCAAAATTTTGGTTCAGGACCTATACTGGGTCCCAGTGGGTGGCTGAGAATTTGGTTAATTCTTCTTCCTGCCGGGAAATTACAGTGATATGTGCCCGTCCAAATGCCTAACAGCTACTCTCTCATTGGTTCTCCCTCTTCCCTTTCATCCTCTGCCAAATTGGCAACCTGTGCGAACCAAGAGGTTAAAGGGGCTGTCTCTTCAAGCTGGGAGGTTGATAGTAAAGCAGACGGAAAGTCAAACCGGAGCACCAGGAGAGGGACTATTCGTTGAGTTTTAGAAACCTTTCGTATTCACAGTGTGTCCGTTCTCTAGGTTTCCGGCACATGTTATAGCTGTAGTAATATTCCCTTCAACCTGGAGAGTTCGGACCCATGGAATGGGTGCCATGCATTATTGCTTTAAAGGGTCTGCATTTGCTCACCCAATCTCACCAATCGTCTCGGTCCCAAGTGTCCCTCCTTATGCCACATCCAGCTGTCGTTTTAGATAGGGTCATTCCAGCTTTCATCAGAGACCCTGAAGGAATTGTAAAGAATTTCCCAGTTTTTTTGTTTTGTTTTTGAAATTCCTTTTTATAGTGGGTTTGAGCTGATTCTCGCTGCCATGTTTATGCCAGTCTAGACACACTTGATTCCCTTATGGAGACATATCAATACATAGGTTTTAAGATTCTTACTAGTCAGATATTTTCCTCTGCGAGAAACATGGGGTTTTGAGTCCCTTTCACTGAGGACGGTGTAGGTCTTGTCTATTCCATAGTTGGTTTTTGGAACGGTACCTGTGCTTATATCAAACTCTGGTTTTATGCATCACCCCACCTCTCCTTCCCCCTTAAGCAGGTATAAGAGTGTTTTCTAAATGTGAGACACTGTTCTCTTTCCTAACTCATTTCAAGTGTAGCCATGTTTACAGGATCTTCATAAGTGATATCTTATGATAAGTTTCTTTTTCTGTGTGACTTATTTCACTTAGAATCATCGTACCTGAATCCACCCATTTTGCTGCTACTGGTCTTATGACATTGATTTCATGGCTGAGGGATATTCCATCGTACGTAAGTACCACAATTTTTTGAACCATGTTTATATTTTCTGGGATACTTAAGGTGTATCCAAGTTGAGGTCCTTGTATGCAGTGCAGCCCTAAATTTTGGGGTGGCTCTGTCTTATTGATTTTCAGTTTTCCCAAGGTATATTCCCTAGACTGGTAGTGCCCTTGGCTCTGTAGCTCTGTTGTTTACTTGTTTTAGGGAACACAATGCACTCCTCCAAAGAGGCAGTTGGCAATTTACATCCCCCCCATCAGCATAACAAGGCTCCCTGTTCTCCAGGGCCTGTCTTGCCTTTCTTGTTCTTACACATTTTGTGGATGTCCCTTTTGACCGGTGGGAAGTGATACTTCTTTGTAGTGCAGATTTGCATTGCCCGCTTGCTTGCTTGGCCAAAAAGGGCCTATGCGTTTTCTCCTGAATATATTCAGGAGAAAACGCATACGCCCTTTTTGGCCAAGTGCATCATTGTCGAAGTTGTGCCCCTCTTCCTGTGCTTTAAAGGCGATTCCAACGTACCTCTTGAAATCTGTTTCCTGCTATTCTGCCTCGCTTTCAAGTCCGCCTCGTTGCCTTCCCTCAACAGATTTTTGGACGATAGTTGTCCTTTATTACTCGGCCAGTTTGTGAATTGCTGTGCCCCTGAGCTCCATTTTTCAACTCGTTTTTGGTGAGCTGACCGCAAGTCCAAAATTTTGGTTCAGGACCTATACTGGTTACCGGTGGGTGGCTGAGAATTTGGTTAATTCTTCTTCCTGCCGGGAAATTACAGTGATATGTGCCCGTCTAAATGCCTAACAGCTACTCTCTCATTTGTTCTCCCTCTTCCCTTTCATCCTCTGCGAAATTGGCAACCTGTGCGAACCAAGAGGTTAAAGGGGCTGTCTCTCCAAGTTGGGAGGTTGATAGTAAAGCAGACGGAAAGTCAAACCGGAGCACCAGGAGAGGGACTATTCGTTGAGTTTTAGAAACCTTTCGTATTCACAGTGTGTCCGTTCTCTAGGTTTCCCGCACATGTTATAGCTGTAGTAATATTCCCTTCAAACTGGAGAGTTCGGACCCATGGAATGGGTGCCATGCATTATTGCTTTAAAGGGTCTGCATTTGCTCACCCAATCTCACCAATCGTCTCAGTCCCAAGTGTCCCTCCTTATGCCACATCCAGCTGTCGTTGTAGATAGGGTCATTCCAGCTTTCATCAGAGACCCTGAAGGAATTGTAAAGAATTTCCCAGTTTTTTTGTTTTGTTTTTGAAATTCCTTTTTATAGTGGGTTTGAGCTGATTCTCGCTGCCATGTTTATGCCAGTCTAGACACACTTGATTCCCTTATGGAGACATATCAATACATAGGTTTTAAGATTCTTACTAGTCAGATATTTTCCTCTGCGGGAAATATGGGGTTTTGAGTCCCTTTCACTGAGGACGGTGTAGGTCTTGTCTATTCCATAGTTGGTTTTTGGAACGGTACCTGTGCTTATATCAAACTCTGGTTTTATGCATCACCCCACCTCTCCTTCCCCCTTAAGCAGGTATAAGAGTGTTTTCTAAATGTGAGACACTGTTCTCTTTCCTAACTCAGTTCAAGTGTAGCCATGTTTACAGGATCTTCATAAGTGATATCTTATGATAAGTTTCTTTTTCTGTGTGACTTATTTCACTTAGAATCATCGTACCTGAATCCACCCATTTTGCTGCTACTGGTCTTATGACATTGATTTCATGGCTGAGGGATATTCCATCGTACGTAAGTACCACAATTTTTTGAACCATGTTTATATTTTCTGGGATACTTAAGGTGTATCCAAGTTGAGGTCCTTGTATGCAGTGCAGCCCTAAATTTTGGGGTGGCTCTGTCTTATTGATTTTCAGTTTTCCCAAGGTATATTCCCTAGACTGGTAGTGCCCTTGGCTCTGTAGCTCTGTTCTTTACTTGTTTTAGGGAACAGAATGCACTCCTCCAGAGAGGCAGCTGGCAATTTACATCCCGCCCATCAGCATAACAAGGCTCCCTGTTCTCCAGGGCCTGTCTTGCCTTTCTTGTTCTTACACATTTTGTGGATGTCCCTTTTGACCGGTGGGAAGTGATACTTCTTTGTAGTGCAGATTTGCATTGCCCGCTTGCTTGCTTGGCCAAAAAGGGCGTATGCGTTTTCTCCTGAATATATTCAGGAGAAAACGCATACGCCCTTTTTGGCCAAGTGCATCATTGTCGAAGTTGTGCCCCTCTTCCTGTGCTTTAAAGGCGATTCCAACGTACCTCTTGAAATCTGTTTCCTGCTATTCTGCCTCGCTTTCAAGTCCGCCTCGTTGCCTTCCCTCAACAGATTTTTGGACGATAGTTGTCCTTTATTACTCGGCCAGTTTGTGAATTGCTGTGCCCCTGAGCTCCATTTTTCAACTCGTTTTTGGTGAGCTGACCGCAAGTCCAAAATTTTGGTTCAGGACCTATACTGGTTCCCGGTGGGTGGCTGAGAATTTGGTTAATTCTTCTTCCTGCCAGGAAATTACAGTGATATGTGCCCGTCCAAATGCCTAACAGCTACTCTCTCATTGGTTCTCCCTCTTCCCTTTCATCCTCTGCCAAATTGGCAACCTGTGCGAACCAAGAGGTTAAAGGGGCTGTCTCTTCAAGCTGGGAGGTTGATAGTAAAGCAGACGGAAAGTCAAACCGGAGCACCAGGAGAGGGACTATTCGTTGAGTTTTAGAAACCTTTCGTATTCACAGTGTGTCCATTCTCTAGGTTTCCGGCACATGTTATAGCTGTAGTAATATTCCCTTCAACCTGGAGAGTTCGGACCCATGGAATGGGTGCCATGCATTATTGCTTTAAAGGGTCTGCATTTGCTCACCCAATCTCACCAATCGTCTCGGTCCCAAGTGTCCCTCCTTATGCCACATCCAGCTGTCGTTTTAGATAGGGTCATTCCAGCTTTCATCAGAGACCCTGAAGGAATTGTAAAGAATTTCCCAGTTTTTTTGTTTTGTTTTTGAAATTCCTTTTTATAGTGGGTTTGAGCTGATTCTCGCTGCCATGTTTATGCCAGTCTAGACACACTTGATTCCCTTATGGAGACATATCAATACATAGGTTTTAAGATTCTTACTAGTCAGATATTTTCCTCTGCGAGAAACATGGGGTTTTGAGTCCCTTTCACTGAGGACGGTGTAGGTCTTGTCTATTCCATAGTTGGTTTTTGGAACGGTACCTGTGCTTATATCAAACTCTGGTTTTATGCATCACCCCACCTCTCCTTCCCCCTTAAGCAGGTATAAGAGTGTTTTCTAAATGTGAGACACTGTTCTCTTTCATAACTCATTTCAAGTGTAGCCATGTTTACAGGATCTTCATAAGTGATATCTTATGATAAGTTTCTTTTTCTGTGTGACTTATTTCACTTAGAATCATCGTACCTGAATCCACCCATTTTGCTGCTACTGGTCTTATGACATTGATTTCATGGCTGAGGGATATTCCATCGTACGTAAGTACCACAATTTTTTGAACCATGTTTATATTTTCTGGGATACTTAAGGTGTATCCAAGTTGAGGTCCTTGTATGCAGTGCAGCCCTAAATTTTGGGGTGGCTCTGTCTTATTGATTTTCAGTTTTCCCAAGGTATATTCCCTAGACTGGTAGTGCCCTTGGCTCTGTAGCTCTGTTGTTTACTTGTTTTAGGGAACACAATGCACTCCTCCAAAGAGGCAGTTGGCAATTTACATCCCCCCCATCAGCATAACAAGGCTCCCTGTTCTCCAGGGCCTGTCTTGCCTTTCTTGTTCTTACACATTTTGTGGATGTCCCTTTTGACCGGTGGGAAGTGATACTTCTTTGTAGTGCAGATTTGCATTGCCCGCTTGCTTGCTTGGCCAAAAAGGGCGTATGCGTTTTCTCCTGAATATATTCAGGAGAAAACGCATACGCCCTTTTTGGCCAAGTGCATCATTGTCGAAGTTGTGCCCCTCTTCCTGTGCTTTAAAGGCGATTCCAACGTACCTCTTGAAATCTGTTTCCTGCTATTCTGCCTCGCTTTCAAGTCCGCCTCGTTGCCTTCCCTCAACAGATTTTTGGACGATAGTTGTCCTTTATTACTCGGCCAGTTTGTGAATTGCTGTGCCCCTGAGCTCCATTTTTCAACTCGTTTTTGGTGAGCTGACCGCAAGTCCAAAATTTTGGTTCAGGACCTATACTGGTTACCGGTGGGTGGCTGAGAATTTGGTTAATTCTTCTTCCTGCCGGGAAATTACAGTGATATGTGCCCGTCTAAATGCCTAACAGCTACTCTCTCATTTGTTCTCCCTCTTCCCTTTCATCCTCTGCGAAATTGGCAACCTGTGCGAACCAAGAGGTTAAAGGGGCTGTCTCTCCAAGTTGGGAGGTTGATAGTAAAGCAGACGGAAAGTCAAACCGGAGCACCAGGAGAGGGACTATTCGTTGAGTTTTAGAAACCTTTCGTATTCACAGTGTGTCCGTTCTCTAGGTTTCCCGCACATGTTATAGCTGTAGTAATATTCCCTTCAAACTGGAGAGCTCGGACCCATGGAATGGGTGCCATGCATTATTGCTTTAAAGGGTCTGCATTTGCTCACCCAATCTCACCAATCGTCTCAGTCCCAAGTGTCCCTCCTTATGCCACATCCAGCTGTCGTTGTAGATAGGGTCATTCCAGCTTTCATCAGAGACCCTGAAGGAATTGTAAAGAATTTCCCAGTTTTTTTGTTTTGTTTTTGAAATTCCTTTTTATAGTGGGTTTGAGCTGATTCTCGCTGCCATGTTTATGCCAGTCTAGACACACTTGATTCCCTTATGGAGACATATCAATACATAGGTTTTAAGATTCTTACTAGTCAGATATTTTCCTCTGCGGGAAATATGGGGTTTTGAGTCCCTTTCACTGAGGACGGTGTAGGTCTTGTCTATTCCATAGTTGGTTTTTGGAACGGTACCTGTGCTTATATCAAACTCTGGTTTTATGCATCACCCCACCTCTCCTTCCCCCTTAAGCAGGTATAAGAGTGTTTTCTAAATGTGAGACACTGTTCTCTTTCCTAACTCAGTTCAAGTGTAGCCATGTTTACAGGATCTTCATAAGTGATATCTTATGATAAGTTTCTTTTTCTGTGTGACTTATTTCACTTAGAATCATCGTACCTGAATCCACCCATTTTGCTGCTACTGGTCTTATGACATTGATTTCATGGCTGAGGGATATTCCATCGTACGTAAGTACCACAATTTTTTGAACCATGTTTATATTTTCTGGGATACTTAAGGTGTATCCAAGTTGAGGTCCTTGTATGCAGTGCAGCCCTAAATTTTGGGGTGGCTCTGTCTTATTGATTTTCAGTTTTCCCAAGGTATATTCCCTAGACTGGTAGTGCCCTTGGCTCTGTAGCTCTGTTCTTTACTTGTTTTAGGGAACAGAATGCACTCCTCCAGAGAGGCAGCTGGCAATTTACATCCCGCCCATCAGCATAACAAGGCTCCCTGTTCTCCAGGGCCTGTCTTGCCTTTCTTGTTCTTACACATTTTGTGGATGTCCCTTTTGACCGGTGGGAAGTGATACTTCTTTGTAGTGCAGATTTGCATTGCCCGCTTGCTTGCTTGGCCAAAAAGGGCGTATGCGTTTTCTCCTGAATATATTCAGGAGAAAACGCATACGCCCTTTTTGGCCAAGTGCATCATTGTCGAAGTTGTGCCCCTCTTCCTGTGCTTTAAAGGCGATTCCAACGTACCTCTTGAAATCTGTTTCCTGCTATTCTGCCTCGCTTTCAAGTCCGCCTCGTTGCCTTCCCTCAACAGATTTTTGGACGATAGTTGTCCTTTATTACTCGGCCAGTTTGTGAATTGCTGTGCCCCTGAGCTCCATTTTTCAACTCGTTTTTGGTGAGCTGACCGCAAGTCCAAAATTTTGGTTCAGGACCTATACTGGTTCCCGGTGGGTGGCTGAGAATTTGGTTAATTCTTCTTCCTGCCAGGAAATTACAGTGATATGTGCCCGTCCAAATGCCTAACAGCTACTCTCTCATTGGTTCTCCCTCTTCCCTTTCATCCTCTGCCAAATTGGCAACCTGTGCGAACCAAGAGGTTAAAGGGGCTGTCTCTCCAAGTTGGGAGGTTGATAGTAAAGCAGACGGAAAGTCAAACCGGAGCACCAGGAGAGGGACTATTCGTTGAGTTTTAGAAACCTTTCGTATTCACAGTGTTTCCATTCTCTAGGTTTCCCGCACATGTTATAGCTGTAGTAATATTCCCTTCAACCTGGAGAGTTCGGACCCATGGAATGGGTGCCATGCATTATTGCTTTAAAGGGTCTGCATTTGCTCACCCAATCTCACCAATCGTCTCAGTCCCAAGTGTCCCTCCTTATGCCACATCCAGCTGTCGTTGTAGATAGGGTCATTCCAGCTTTCATCAGAGACCCTGAAGGAATTGTAAAGAATTTCCCAGTTTTTTTGTTTTGTTTTTGAAATTACTTTTTATAGTGGGTTTGAGCTGATTCTCGCTGCCATGTTTATGCCAGTCTAGACACACTTGATTCCCTTACGGAGACATATCAATACATAGGTTTTAAGATTCTTACTAGTCAGATATTTTCCTCTGCGGGAAATATGGGGTTTTGAGTCCCTTTCACTGAGGACGGTGTAGGTCTTGTCTATTCCATAGTTGGTTTTTGGAACGGTACCTGTGCTTATATCAAACTCTGGTTTTATGCATCACCCCACCTCTCCTTCCCCCTTAAGCAGGTATAAGAGTGTTTTCTAAATGTGAGACACTGTTCTCTTTCCTAACTCAGTTCAAGTGTAGCCATGTTTACAGGATCTTCATAAGTGATATCTTATGATAAGTTTCTTTTTCTGTGTGACTTATTTCACTTAGAATCATCGTACCTGAATCCACCCATTTTGCTGCTACTGGTCTTATGACATTGATTTCATGGCTGAGGGATATTCCATCATACGAAAGTACCACAATTTTTTGAACCATGTTTATATTTTCTGGGATACTTAAGGTGTATCCAAGTTGAGGTGCTTGTATGCAGTGCAGCCCTAAATTTTGGGGTGGCTCTGTCTTATTGATTTTCAGTTTTCCCAAGGTATATTCCCTAGACTGGTAGTGCCCTTGGCTCTGTAGCTCTGTTCTTTACTTGTTTTAGGGAACAGAATGCACTCCTCCAGAGAGGCAGTTGGCAATTTACATCCCGCCCATCAGCATAACAAGGCTCCCTGTTCTCCAGGGCCTGTCTTGCCTTTCTTGTTCTTACACATATTGTGGATGTCCCTTTTGACCGGTGGGAAGTGATACTTCTTTGTAGTGCAGATTTGCATTGCCCGCTTGCTTGCTTGGCCAAAAAGGGCGTATGCGTTTTCTCCTGAATATATTCAGGAGAAAACGCATACGCCCTTTTTGGCCAAGTGCATCATTGTCGAAGTTGTGCCCCTCTTCCTGTGCTTTAAAGGCGATTCCAACGTACCTCTTGAAATCTGTTTCCTGCTATTCTGCCTCGCTTTCAAGTCCGCCTCGTTGCCTTCCCTCAACAGATTTTTGGACGATAGTTGTCCTTTATTACTCGGCCAGTTTGTGAATTGCTGTGCCCCTGAGCTCCATTTTTCAACTCGTTTTTGGTGAGCTGACCGCAAGTCCAAAATTTTGGTTCAGGACCTATACTGGTTCCCGGTGGGTGGCTGAGAATTTGGTTAATTCTTCTTCCTGCCGGGAAATTACAGTGATATGTGCCCATCCAAATGCCTAACAGCTACTCTCTCATTGGTTCTCTCTCTTCCCTTTCATCCTCTGCCAAATTGGCAACCTGTGCGAACCAAGAGGTTAAAGGGGCTGTCTCCCCAAGTTGGGAGGTTGATAGTAAAGCAGACGGAAAGTCAAACCGGAGCACCAGGAGAGGGACTATTCGTTGAGTTTTAGAAACCTTTCGTATTCACAGTGTGTCCGTTCTCTAGGTTTCCCGCACATGTTATACCTGTGGTAATATTCCCTTCAACTTGGAGAGTTCGGACCCATGGAATGGGTGCCATGCATTATTGCTTTAAAGGGTCTGCATTTGCTCACCCAATCTCACCAATCGTCTCAGTCCCAAGTGTCCCTCCTTAAGCCACATCCAGCTGTCGTTGTAGACAGGGTCATTCCAGCTTGCATCAGAGACCCTGAAGGAATAGTAAAGAATTTCCCAGTTTTTTTGTTTTGTTTTTGAAATTCCTTTTTATAATGGGATTGAGCTGATTCTCGCTGCCATGTTTATGCCAGTCTAGACACACTTGATTCCCTTACGGAGACATATCAATACATAGGTTTTAAGATTCTTACTAGTCAGATATTTTCCTCTGCGGGAAATATGGGGTTTTGAGTCCCTTTCACTGAGGACGGTGTAGGTCTTGTCTATTCCATAGTTGGTTTTTGGAACGGTACCTGTGCTTATATCAAACTCTGGTTTTATGCATCACCCCACCTCTCCTTCCCCCTTAAGCAGGTATAAGAGTGTTTTCTAAATGTGAGACACTGTTCTCTTTCCTAACTCAGTTCAAGTGTAGCCATGTTTACAGGATCTTCATAAGTGATATCTTATGATAAGTTTCCTTTTCTGTGTGACTTATTTCACTTAGAATCATCGTACCTGAATCCACCCATTTTGCTGCTACTGGTCTTATGACATTGATTTCATGGCTGAGGGATATTCCATCGTACGCAAGTACCACAATTTTTTGAACCATGTTTATATTTTCTGGGATACTTAAGGTGTATCCAAGTTGAGGTCCTTGTATGCAGTGCAGCCCTAAATTTTGGGGTGGCTCTGTCTTATTGATTTTCAGTTTTCCCAAGGTATATTCCCTAGACTGGTAGTGCCCTTGGCTCTGTAGCTCTGTTGTTTACTTGTTTTAGGGAACACAATGCACTCCTCCAAAGAGGCAGTTGGCAATTTACATCCCCCCCATCAGCATAACAAGGCTCCCTGTTCTCCAGGGCCTGTCTTGCCTTTCTTGTTCTTACACATTTTGTGGATGTCCCTTTTGACCGGTGGGAAGTGATACTTCTTTGTAGTGCAGATTTGCATTGCCCGCTTGCTTGCTTGGCCAAAAAGGGCGTATGCGTTTTCTCCTGAATATATTCAGGAGAAAACGCATACGCCCTTTTTGGCCAAGTGCATCATTGTCGAAGTTGTGCCCCTCTTCCTGTGCTTTAAAGGCGATTCCAACGTACCTCTTGAAATCTGTTTCCTGCTATTCTGCCTCGCTTTCAAGTCCGCCTCGTTGCCTTCCCTCAACAGATTTTTGGACGATAGTTGTCCTTTATTACTCGGCCAGTTTGTGAATTGCTGTGCCCCTGAGCTCCATTTTTCAACTCGTTTTTGGTGAGCTGACCGCAAGTCCAAAATTTTGGTTCAGGACCTATACTGGTTACCGGTGGGTGGCTGAGAATTTGGTTAATTCTTCTTCCTGCCGGGAAATTACAGTGATATGTGCCCGTCTAAATGCCTAACAGCTACTCTCTCATTTGTTCTCCCTCTTCCCTTTCATCCTCTGCGAAATTGGCAACCTGTGCGAACCAAGAGGTTAAAGGGGCTGTCTCTCCAAGTTGGGAGGTTGATAGTAAAGCAGACGGAAAGTCAAACCGGAGCACCAGGAGAGGGACTATTCGTTGAGTTTTAGAAACCTTTCGTATTCACAGTGTGTCCGTTCTCTAGGTTTCCCGCACATGTTATAGCTGTAGTAATATTCCCTTCAAACTGGAGAGCTCGGACCCATGGAATGGGTGCCATGCATTATTGCTTTAAAGGGTCTGCATTTGCTCACCCAATCTCACCAATCGTCTCAGTCCCAAGTGTCCCTCCTTATGCCACATCCAGCTGTCGTTGTAGATAGGGTCATTCCAGCTTTCATCAGAGACCCTGAAGGAATTGTAAAGAATTTCCCAGTTTTTTTGTTTTGTTTTTGAAATTCCTTTTTATAGTGGGTTTGAGCTGATTCTCGCTGCCATGTTTATGCCAGTCTAGACACACTTGATTCCCTTATGGAGACATATCAATACATAGGTTTTAAGATTCTTACTAGTCAGATATTTTCCTCTGCGGGAAATATGGGGTTTTGAGTCCCTTTCACTGAGGACGGTGTAGGTCTTGTCTATTCCATAGTTGGTTTTTGGAACGGTACCTGTGCTTATATCAAACTCTGGTTTTATGCATCACCCCACCTCTCCTTCCCCCTTAAGCAGGTATAAGAGTGTTTTCTAAATGTGAGACACTGTTCTCTTTCCTAACTCAGTTCAAGTGTAGCCATGTTTACAGGATCTTCATAAGTGATATCTTATGATAAGTTTCTTTTTCTGTGTGACTTATTTCACTTAGAATCATCGTACCTGAATCCACCCATTTTGCTGCTACTGGTCTTATGACATTGATTTCATGGCTGAGGGATATTCCATCGTACGTAAGTACCACAATTTTTTGAACCATGTTTATATTTTCTGGGATACTTAAGGTGTATCCAAGTTGAGGTCCTTGTATGCAGTGCAGCCCTAAATTTTGGGGTGGCTCTGTCTTATTGATTTTCAGTTTTCCCAAGGTATATTCCCTAGACTGGTAGTGCCCTTGGCTCTGTAGCTCTGTTCTTTACTTGTTTTAGGGAACAGAATGCACTCCTCCAGAGAGGCAGCTGGCAATTTACATCCCGCCCATCAGCATAACAAGGCTCCCTGTTCTCCAGGGCCTGTCTTGCCTTTCTTGTTCTTACACATTTTGTGGATGTCCCTTTTGACCGGTGGGAAGTGATACTTCTTTGTAGTGCAGATTTGCATTGCCCGCTTGCTTGCTTGGCCAAAAAGGGCGTATGCGTTTTCTCCTGAATATATTCAGGAGAAAACGCATACGCCCTTTTTGGCCAAGTGCATCATTGTCGAAGTTGTGCCCCTCTTCCTGTGCTTTAAAGGCGATTCCAACGTACCTCTTGAAATCTGTTTCCTGCTATTCTGCCTCGCTTTCAAGTCCGCCTCGTTGCCTTCCCTCAACAGATTTTTGGACGATAGTTGTCCTTTATTACTCGGCCAGTTTGTGAATTGCTGTGCCCCTGAGCTCCATTTTTCAACTCGTTTTTGGTGAGCTGACCGCAAGTCCAAAATTTTGGTTCAGGACCTATACTGGTTCCCGGTGGGTGGCTGAGAATTTGGTTAATTCTTCTTCCTGCCAGGAAATTACAGTGATATGTGCCCGTCCAAATGCCTAACAGCTACTCTCTCATTGGTTCTCCCTCTTCCCTTTCATCCTCTGCCAAATTGGCAACCTGTGCGAACCAAGAGGTTAAAGGGGCTGTCTCTCCAAGTTGGGAGGTTGATAGTAAAGCAGACGGAAAGTCAAACCGGAGCACCAGGAGAGGGACTATTCGTTGAGTTTTAGAAACCTTTCGTATTCACAGTGTTTCCATTCTCTAGGTTTCCCGCACATGTTATAGCTGTAGTAATATTCCCTTCAACCTGGAGAGTTCGGACCCATGGAATGGGTGCCATGCATTATTGCTTTAAAGGGTCTGCATTTGCTCACCCAATCTCACCAATCGTCTCAGTCCCAAGTGTCCCTCCTTATGCCACATCCAGCTGTCGTTGTAGATAGGGTCATTCCAGCTTTCATCAGAGACCCTGAAGGAATTGTAAAGAATTTCCCAGTTTTTTTGTTTTGTTTTTGAAATTACTTTTTATAGTGGGTTTGAGCTGATTCTCGCTGCCATGTTTATGCCAGTCTAGACACACTTGATTCCCTTACGGAGACATATCAATACATAGGTTTTAAGATTCTTACTAGTCAGATATTTTCCTCTGCGGGAAATATGGGGTTTTGAGTCCCTTTCACTGAGGACGGTGTAGGTCTTGTCTATTCCATAGTTGGTTTTTGGAACGGTACCTGTGCTTATATCAAACTCTGGTTTTATGCATCACCCCACCTCTCCTTCCCCCTTAAGCAGGTATAAGAGTGTTTTCTAAATGTGAGACACTGTTCTCTTTCCTAACTCAGTTCAAGTGTAGCCATGTTTACAGGATCTTCATAAGTGATATCTTATGATAAGTTTCTTTTTCTGTGTGACTTATTTCACTTAGAATCATCGTACCTGAATCCACCCATTTTGCTGCTACTGGTCTTATGACATTGATTTCATGGCTGAGGGATATTCCATCATACGAAAGTACCACAATTTTTTGAACCATGTTTATATTTTCTGGGATACTTAAGGTGTATCCAAGTTGAGGTGCTTGTATGCAGTGCAGCCCTAAATTTTGGGGTGGCTCTGTCTTATTGATTTTCAGTTTTCCCAAGGTATATTCCCTAGACTGGTAGTGCCCTTGGCTCTGTAGCTCTGTTCTTTACTTGTTTTAGGGAACAGAATGCACTCCTCCAGAGAGGCAGTTGGCAATTTACATCCCGCCCATCAGCATAACAAGGCTCCCTGTTCTCCAGGGCCTGTCTTGCCTTTCTTGTTCTTACACATATTGTGGATGTCCCTTTTGACCGGTGGGAAGTGATACTTCTTTGTAGTGCAGATTTGCATTGCCCGCTTGCTTGCTTGGCCAAAAAGGGCGTATGCGTTTTCTCCTGAATATATTCAGGAGAAAACGCATACGCCCTTTTTGGCCAAGTGCATCATTGTCGAAGTTGTGCCCCTCTTCCTGTGCTTTAAAGGCGATTCCAACGTACCTCTTGAAATCTGTTTCCTGCTATTCTGCCTCGCTTTCAAGTCCGCCTCGTTGCCTTCCCTCAACAGATTTTTGGACGATAGTTGTCCTTTATTACTCGGCCAGTTTGTGAATTGCTGTGCCCCTGAGCTCCATTTTTCAACTCGTTTTTGGTGAGCTGACCGCAAGTCCAAAATTTTGGTTCAGGACCTATACTGGTTCCCGGTGGGTGGCTGAGAATTTGGTTAATTCTTCTTCCTGCCGGGAAATTACAGTGATATGTGCCCATCCAAATGCCTAACAGCTACTCTCTCATTGGTTCTCTCTCTTCCCTTTCATCCTCTGCCAAATTGGCAACCTGTGCGAACCAAGAGGTTAAAGGGGCTGTCTCCCCAAGTTGGGAGGTTGATAGTAAAGCAGACGGAAAGTCAAACCGGAGCACCAGGAGAGGGACTATTCGTTGAGTTTTAGAAACCTTTCGTATTCACAGTGTGTCCGTTCTCTAGGTTTCCCGCACATGTTATACCTGTGGTAATATTCCCTTCAACTTGGAGAGTTCGGACCCATGGAATGGGTGCCATGCATTATTGCTTTAAAGGGTCTGCATTTGCTCACCCAATCTCACCAATCGTCTCAGTCCCAAGTGTCCCTCCTTAAGCCACATCCAGCTGTCGTTGTAGACAGGGTCATTCCAGCTTGCATCAGAGACCCTGAAGGAATAGTAAAGAATTTCCCAGTTTTTTTGTTTTGTTTTTGAAATTCCTTTTTATAATGGGATTGAGCTGATTCTCGCTGCCATGTTTATGCCAGTCTAGACACACTTGATTCCCTTACGGAGACATATCAATACATAGGTTTTAAGATTCTTACTAGTCAGATATTTTCCTCTGCGGGAAATATGGGGTTTTGAGTCCCTTTCACTGAGGACGGTGTAGGTCTTGTCTATTCCATAGTTGGTTTTTGGAACGGTACCTGTGCTTATATCAAACTCTGGTTTTATGCATCACCCCACCTCTCCTTCCCCCTTAAGCAGGTATAAGAGTGTTTTCTAAATGTGAGACACTGTTCTCTTTCCTAACTCAGTTCAAGTGTAGCCATGTTTACAGGATCTTCATAAGTGATATCTTATGATAAGTTTCCTTTTCTGTGTGACTTATTTCACTTAGAATCATCGTACCTGAATCCACCCATTTTGCTGCTACTGGTCTTATGACATTGATTTCATGGCTGAGGGATATTCCATCGTACGCAAGTACCACAATTTTTTGAACCATGTTTATATTTTCTGGGATACTTAAGGTGTATCCAAGTTGAGGTCCTTGTATGCAGTGCAGCCCTAAATTTTGGGGTGGCTCTGTCTTATTGATTTTCAGTTTTCCCAAGGTATATTCCCTAGACTGGTAGTGCCCTTGGCTCTGTAGCTCTGTTCTTTACTTGTTTTAGGGAACACAATGCACTCCTCCAGAGAGGCAGTTGGCAATTTACATCCCGCCCATCAGCATAACAAGGCTCCCTGTTCTCCAGGGCCTGTCTTGCCTTTCTTGTTTTTACACATTTTGTGGATGTCCATTTCAACCCGTGGGAATTGATACTTCTTTGTAGTGCAGATTTGCATTGCCCGCTTGCTTGCTTGGCCAAAAAGGGTGTATGCGTTTTCTCCTGAATATATTCAGAAGAAAACACATACGCCCTTTTTGGCCAAGTGCATCATTGTCGAAGTTGTGCCCCTCTTCCTGTGCTTTAAAGGCGATTCCAACGTACCTCTTGAAATCTGTTTCCTGCTATTCTGCCTCGCTTTCAAGTCCGCCTCGTTGCCTTCCCTCAACAGATTTTTGGACGATAGTTGTCCTTTATTACTCGGCCAGTTTGTGAATTGCTGTGCCCCTGAGCTCCATTTTTCAACTCGTTTTTGGTGAGCTGACCGCAAGTCCAAAATTTTGGTTCAGGACCTATACTGATTCCCGGTGGGTGGCTGAGACTTTTTTTAATTCTTCTTCCTGCCGGGAAATTACAGTGATATGTGCCCGTCCAAATGCCTAACAGCTACTCTCTCATTGGTTCTCCCTCTTCCCTTTCATCCTCTGCCAAATTGGCAACCTGTGCGAACCAAGAGGTTAAAGGGGCTGTCTCTCCAAGTTGGGAGGTTGATAGTAAAGCAGACGGAAAGTCAAACCGGAGCACCAGGAGAGGGACTATTCGTTGAGTTTTAGAAACCTTTCGTATTCACAGTGTGTCCGTTCTCTAGGTTTCCCGCACATGTTATAGCTGTAGTAATATTCCCTTCAACTTGGAGAGTTCGGACCCATGGAATGGGTGCCATGCATTATTGCTTTAAAGGGTCTGCATTTGCTCACCCAATGTCACCAATCGTCTCAGTCCCAAGTGTCCCTCCTTATGCCACATCCAGCTGTCGTTGTAGACAGGGTCATTCCAGCTTGCATCAGAGACCCTGAAGGAATTGTAAAGAATTTCCCAGTTTTTTTGTTTTGTTTTTGAAATTCCTTTTTATAATGGGTTTGAGCTGATTCTCGCTGCCATGTTTATGCCAGTCTAGACACACTTGATTCCCTTACGGAGACATATCAATACATAGGTTTTAAGATTCTTACTAGTCAGATATTTTCCTCTGCGGGAAATATGGGGTTTTGAGTCCCTTTCACTGAGGACGGTGTAGGTCTTGTCTATTCCATAGTTGGTTTTTGGAACGGTACCTGTGCTTATATCAAACTCTGGTTTTATGCATCACCCCACCTCTCCTTCCCCCTTAAGCAGGTATAAGAGTGTTTTCTAAATGTGAGACACTGTTCTCTTTCCTAACTCAGTTCAAGTGTAGCCATGTTTACAGGATCTTCATAAGTGATATCTTATGATAAGTTTCTTTTTCTGTGTGACTTATTTCACTTAGAATCATCGTACCTGAATCCACCCATTTTGCTGCTACTGGTCTTATGACATTGATTTCATGGCTGAGGGATATTCCATCGTACGTAAGTACCACAATTTTTTGAACCATGTTTATATTTTCTGGGATACTTAAGGTGTATCCAAGTTGAGGTCCTTGTATGCAGTGCAGCCCTAAATTTTTGGGTGGCTCTGTCTTATTGATTTTCAGTTTTCCCAAGGTATATTCCCTAGACTGGTAGTGCCCTTGGCTCTGTAGCTCTGTTCTTTACTTGTTTTAGGGAACACAATGCACTCCTCCAGAGAGGCAGTTGGCAATTTACATCCCGCCCATCAGCATAACAAGGCTCCCTGTTCTCCAGGGCCTGTCTTGCCTTTCTTGTTTTTACACATTTTGTGGATGTCCATTTCAACCCGTGGGAATTGATACTTCTTTGTAGTGCAGATTTGCATTGCCCGCTTGCTTACTTGGCCAAAATGGGTGTATGCGTTTTCTCCTGAATATATTCAGAAGAAAACACATACGCCCTTTTTGGCCAAGTGCATCATTGTCGAAGTTGTGCCCCTCTTCCTGTGCTTTAAAGGCGATTCCAACGTACCTCTTGAAATCTGTTTCCTGCTATTCTGCCTCGCTTTCAAGTCCGCCTCGTTGCCTTCCCTCAACAGATTTTTGGATGATAGTTGTCCTTTATTACTCGGCCAGTTTGTGAATTGCTGTGCCCCTGAGCTCCATTTTTCAACTCGTTTTTGGTGAGCTGACCGCAAGTCCAAAATTTTGGTTCAGGACCTATACTGGTTCCCGGTGGGTGGCTGAGAATTTGGTTAATTCTTCTTCCTGCCGGGAAATTACAGTGATATGTGCCCGTCCAAATGCCTAACAGCTACTCTCTCATTGGTTCTCCCTCTTCCCTTTCATCCTCTGCCAAATTGGAAACCTGTGCGAACCAAGAGGTTAAAGGGGCTGTCTCTCCAAGTTGGGAGGTTGATAGTAAAGCAGACGGAAAGTCAAACCGGAGCACCAGGAGAGGGACTATTCGTTGAGTTTTAGAAACCTTTCGTATTCACAGTGTGTCCGTTCTCTAGGTTTCCCGCACATGTTATAGCTGTAGTAATATACCCTTCAACCTGGAGAGTTCGGACCCATGGAATGGGTGCCATGCATTATTGCTTTAAAGGGTCTGCATTTGCTAACCCAATCTCACCAATCGTCTCAGTCCCAAGTGTCCCTCCTTATGCCACATCCAGCTGTCATTGTAGATAGGGTCATTCCAGCTTTCATCAGAGACCCTGAAGGAATTTTAAAGAATTTCCCAGTTTTTTTGTTTTGTTTTTGAAATTCCTTTTTATAGTGGGTTTGAGCTGATTCTCGCTGCCATGTTTATGCCAGTCTAGACACACTTGATTCCCTTACGGAGACATATCAATACATAGGTTTTAAGATTCTTACTACTCAGATATTTTCCTCTGCGGGAAATATGGGGTTTTGAGTCCCTTTCACTGAGGACGGTGTAGGTCTTGTCTATTCCATAGTTGGTTTTTGGAACGGTACCTGTGCTTATATCAAACTCTGGTTTTATGCATCACCCCACCTCTCCTTCCCCCTTAAGCAGGCATAAGAGTGTTTTCTAAATGTGAGACACTGTTCTCTTTCCTAACTCAGTTCAAGTGTAGCCATGTTTACAGGATCTTCATAAGTGATATCTTATGATAAGTTTCTTTTTCTGTGTGACTTATTTCACTTAGAATCATCGTACCTGAATCCACCCATTTTGCTGCTACTGGTCTTATGACATTGATTTCATGGCTGAGGGATATTCCATCGTACGTAAGTACCACAATTTTTTGAACCAATTTTATATTTCCTGGGATATTTAAGGTGTACCCAAGTTGAGGTCATTGTAAGCAGTGCAGCCCTAAATTTTGGGGTGGCTGTGTCTTTTTGATTTTCAGTTTTCCCAAGGTATATTCCTTAGACTGGAAGTGCCCTTGGCTCTGTAGCTCTGTTGTTTACTTGTTTTAGGGAACACAATGCACTCCTCCAGAGAGGCAGTTGGCAATTTACATCCCGCCCATCAGCATAACAAGGCACCCTGTTCTCCAGGGCCTGTCTTGCCTTTCTGGTTTTTACACATTTTGTGGATGTCCCTTTTGACTGGTGGGAAGTGATACTTCTTTGTAGTGCAGATTTGCATTGCCCGCTTGCTTGCTTGGCCAAAAAGGGCGTATGCGTTTTCTCCTGAATATATTCAGGAGAAAACGCATACGCCCTTTTTGGCCAAGTGCATCATTGTCGAAGTTGTGCCCCTCTTCCTGTGCTTTAAAGGCGATTCCAACGTACCTCTTGAAATCTGTTTCCTGCTATTCTGCCTCGCTTTCAAGTCCGCCTCGTTGCCTTCCCTCAACAGATTTTTGGACGATAGTTGTCCTTTATTACTTGGCCAGTTTGTGAATTGCTGTGCCCCTGAGCTCCATTTTTCAACTCGTTTTTGGTGAGCTGACCGCAAGTCCAAAATTTTGGTTCAGGATCTATACTGATTCCCAGTGGGTGGCTGAGACTTTGGTTAATTCTTCTTCTTGCCGGGAAATTACAGTGATATGTGCCCGTCCAAATGCCTAACAGCTACTCTCTCATTGGTTCTCCCTCTTCCCTTTCATCCTCTGCCAAATTGGCAACCTGTGCGAAGCAGGAGGTTAAAGGGGCTGTCTCTCCAAGTTGGGAGGTTGATAATAAAGCAGATGGAAAGTCAAACCGGAGCACCAGGAGAGGGACTATTAGTTGAGTTTTAGAAATCTTTCGTATTCACAGTGTGTCCGTTCTCTAGGATTCCCGTACATGTTATATCTGTAGTAATATTCCCTTCTACCTGGAGAGTTGGGACCCATGGAATGTGTGTCATGCATTATTGCTTTAAAGGGTCTGCATTTGCTCACCCAATCTCACCAATCCTCTCAGTCCCAAGTGTCCAGCCTTATGCCACATACAGCTGTCATTGTAGATAGGGTCATTTCAGGTTTCATCAGAGACCCTGAAGGAATTGTAAAGAATTTCCCAGTTTTTTTGTTTTATTTTTGAAATTCCTTTTTATAGTGGGTTTGAGCTGATTCTCGCTGCCATATTTATCCCAGTCTAGACACACTTGATTCCCTTACGGAGACATATCAATACATAGGTTTTAAGATTCTTACTAGTCAGATATATTCCTCTGCGGGAAATATGGGGTTTTGAGTCCCTTTCACTGAGGAAGGTGTAGGTCTTGTCTATTCCATAGTTGGTTTTTGGAACGGTACCTGTGCTTATATCAAACTCTGGTTTTATGCATCACCCCACCTCTCCTTCCCCCTTAAGCAGGCATAAGAGTGTTTTCTAAATGTGAGACACTGTTCTCTTTCCTAACTCAGTTCATGTGTAGCCATGTATACAGGATCTTCATAAGTGATATCTTATGATAAGTTTCTTTTTCTGTGTGACTTATTTCACTTAGAATCATCGTACCTGAATCCACCCATTTTGCTGCTACTGGTCTTATGACATTGATTTCATGGCTGAGGGATATTCCATCGTACATAAGTACCACAATTTTTTGAACCATTTTTAGATTTCCTGGGATATTTAAGGTGTACCCAAGTTGAGGTCCTTGTAAGCAGTGCAGCCCTAAATTTTGGGGTGGCTGTGTCTTTTTGATTTTCAGTTTTCACAAGGTATATTCCCTAGACTGGAAGTGCCCTTGGCTCTGTAGCTCTGTTGTTTACTTGTTTTAGGGAACACAATGCACTCCTCCAGAGAGGCAGTTGGCAATTTACATCCCGCCCATCAGCATAACAAGGCTCCCTGTTCTCCAGGGCCTGTCTTGCCTTTCTGGTTTTTACACATTTTGTGGATGTCCCTTTTGACCGGTGGGAAGTGATACTTCTTTGTAGTGCAGATTTGCATTGCCCGCTTGCTTGCTTGGCCAGAAAGGGCGTATGCGTTTTCTCCTGAATATATTCAGGTGAAAACGCATACGCCCTTTTTGGCCAAGTGCATCATTGTCGAAGTTGGGCCCCTCTTCCTGTGCTTTAAAGGTGATTCCAACGTATCTCTTGAAATCTGTTTCCTGCTATTCTGGCTCGCTTTCAAGTCCGCCTCGTTGCCTTCCCTCAACAGATTTTTGGACGATAGTTGTCCTTTATTACTTGGCCAGTTTGTGAATTGCTGTGCCCCTGAGCTCCAATTTTCAACTCGTTTTTGGTGAGCTGACCGCAAGTCCAAAATTTTGGTTCAGGATCTATACTGATTCCCGGTGGGTGGCTGAGCCTTTGGTTAATTCTTCTTCCTGCCGGCAAATTACAGTGATATGTGCCCGTCCAAATGCCTAACAGCTACTCTCTCATTGGTTCTCCCTCTTCCCTTTCATCCTCTGCCAAATTGGCAACCTGTGCGAACCAGGAGGTTAAAGGGGCTGTCTCTCTAAGTTGGGAGGTTGATAATAAAGCAGATGGAAAGTCAAACCGGAGCACCAGGAGAGGGACTATTCGTTGAGTTTTAGAAACCTTTCGTATTCACAGTGTGTCCGTTCTCTAGGATTCCCGTACATGTTATATCTGTAGTAATATTCCCTTCAACCTGGAGAGTTGGGACCCATGGAATGTGTGCCATGCATTATTGCTTTAAAGGGTCTGCATTTGCTCACCCAGTCTCACCAATCGTCTCAGTCCCAAGTGTCCAGCCTTATGCCACATCCAGCTGTCATTGTAGATAGGGTCATTTCAGGTTTCATCAGAGACCCTGAAGGAATTGTAAAGAATTTCCCAGTTTTTTTGTTTTATTTTTGAAATTCCTTTTTATAGTGTGTTTGAGCTGATTCTCGCTGCCATATTTATCCCAGTCTAGACACACTTGATTCCCTTACGGAGACATATCAATACATAGGTTTTAAGATTCTTACTAGTCAGATATATTCCTCTGCGGGAAATATGGGGTTTTGAGTCCCTTTCACTGAGGAAGGTGTAGGTCTTGTCTATTCCATAGTTGGTTTTTGGAACGGTACCTGTGCTTATATCAAACTCTGGTTTTATGCATCACCCCACCTCTCCTTCCCCCTTAAGCAGGCATAAGAGTGTTTTCTAAATGTGAGACACTGTTCTCTTTCCTAACTCAGTTCAAGTGTAGCCATGTTTACAGGATCTTCATAAGTGATAACTTATGATAAGTTTCTTTTTCTCTGTGACTTATTTCACTTAGAATCATCGTACCTGAATCCACCCATTTTGCTGCTACTGGTCTTATGACATTGATTTCATGGCTGAGGGATATTCCATCGTACGTAAGTACCACAATTTTTTGAACCATGTTTATATTTCCTGGGATATTTAAGGTGGACCCAAGTTGAGGTCCTTGTAAGCAGTGCAGCCCTAAATTTTGGGGTGGCTCTGTCTTATTGATTTTCAGTTTTTCCCAGGTATATTCCCTAGACTGGAAGTGCCCTTGGCTCTGTAGCTCTGTTGATTACTTGTTTTAGGGAACACAATGCACTCCTCCAGAGAGGCAGTTGTCAATTTACATCCCGCCCATCAGCATAACAAGGCTCCCTGTTCTCCAGGGCCTGTCTTGCCTTTCTGGTTTTTACACATTTTGTGGATGTCACTTTTGACCGGTGGGAAGTGATACTTCTTTGTAGTGCAGATTTGCATTGCCCGCTTGCTTGCTTGGCCAAAAAGGGCGTATGCGTTTTCTCCTAAATATATTCAGGAGAAAACGCATACGCCCTTTTTGGCCAAGTGCATCATTGTCGAAGTTGTGCCCCTCTTCCTGTGCTTTAAAGGCGATTCCAACGTACCTCTTGAAATCTGTTTCCTGCTATTCTGCCTCGCTTTCAAGTCCGCCTCATTGCCTTCCCTCAACAGATTTTTGGACGATAGTTGTCCTTTATTACTCGGCCAGTTTGTGAATTGCTGTGCCCCTGAGCTCCATTTTTCAACTCGTTTTTGGTGAGCTGACCGCAAGTCCAAAATTTTGGTTCAGGATCTATACTGATTCCCGGTGGGTGGCTGAGACTTTGTTTAATTCTTCTTCCTGCCGGGAAATTACAGTGATATGTGCCCGTCCAAATGCCTAACAGCTACTCTCTCATTGGTTCTCCCTCTTCCCTTTCATCCTCTGCCAAATTGGAAACCTGTGCGAACCAGCAGGTTAAAGGGGCTGTCTCTCCAAGTTGGCAGGTTGATAATAAAGGAGATGGAAAGTCAAACCAGAGCACCAGGAGAGGGACTATTCGTTGAGTTTTAGAAACCTTTCGTATTCACAGTGTGTCCGTTCTCTAGGTTTCCCGTACATGTTATAGCTGTAGTAATATTCCCTTCAACCTGGAGAGTTAGGACCCATGGAATGTGTGCCATGCATTATTGCTTTAAAGGGTCTGCATTTCCTCACCCAATCTCACCAATCCTCTCAGTCCCAAGTGTCCAGCCTTATGCCACATCCAGCTGTCGTTGTAGATAGGGTCATTCCAGGTTTCATCAGAGACCCTGAAGGAAATGTAAAGAATTTTCCAGTTGTTTTGTTTTGGTTTTGAAATTCCTTTTTATAGTGGGTTTGAGCTGATTCTCGCTGCCATGTTTATGCCAGTCTAGACACACTTGATTCCCTTACGGAGACATATCAATACATAGGTTTTAAGATTCTTACTAGTCAGATATATTCCTCTGCGGGATATATGGTGTTTTGAGTCCCTTTCACTGAGGAAGGTGTAGGTCTTGTCTATTCCATAGTTGGTTTTTGGAACGGTACCTGTGCTTATATCAAACTCTGGTTTTATGCATCACCCCACCTCTCCTTCCCCCTTAAGCAGGCATAAGAGTGTTTTCTAAATGTGAGACACTGTTCTCTTTCCTAACTCAGTTCAAGTGTAGCCATGTTTACAGGATCTTCATAAGTGATATCTTATGATAAGTTTCTTTTTCTCTGTGACTTATTTCACTTAGAATCATCGTACCTGAATCCACCCATTTTGCTGCTACTGGTCTTATGACATTGATTTCATGGCTGAGGGATATTCCATCGTACATAAGTACCACAATTTTTTGAACCATTTTTATATTTCCTGGGATATTTAAGGTGTATCCAAGCTGAGGTCCTTGTAAGCAGTGCAGACCTAAAATTTGGGGTGGCACTGTCTTATTGATTTTCAGTTTTCCCAAAGTATATTCCCTAGACTGGAAGTGCCCGTGGCTCTGTAGCTCTGTTCTTTACTTGTTTTAGGGAACACAATGTACTCCTCCAGAGAGGCAGTTGGCAATTTACATCCCGCCCATCAGCATAACAAGGCTCCCTGTTCTCCAGGGCCTGTCTTGCCTTTAAGGTTTTTACACATTTTGTGGATGTCCCTTTTGACCGGTGGGAAGTGATACTTCTTTGTAGTGCAGATTTGCATTGCCCGCTTGCTTGCTTGGCCAAAAAGGGCGTATGCGTTTTCTCCTGAATATATTCAGGAGAAAACGCATACGCCCTTTTTGGCCAAGTGCATCATTGTCGAAGTTGTGCCCCTCTTCCTGTGCTTTAAAGGCGAATCCAACGTACATCTTTAAATCTGTTTCCTGCTATTCTGCCTCGCTTTCAAGTCCGCCTCATTGCCTTCCCTCAACAGATTTTTGGACGATAGTTGTCCTTTATTACTCGGCCAGTTTGTGAATTGCTGTGCCCCTGAGCTCCATTTTTCAACTCGTTTTTGGTGAGCTGACCGCAAGTCCAAAATTTTGGTTCAGGACCTATACTGGTTCCCGGTGGCGGGCTGAGACTTTGGTTAATTCTTCTTCCTGCTGGGAAATTACAGTGATATGTGCCCGTCCAAATGCCTAACAGCTACTCTCTCATTGGTTCTCCCTCTTCCCTTTCATCCTCTGCGAAATTGCCAACCAGGAGGTTAAAGGGGCTGTCTCTCCAAGTTGGGAGGTTGATAATAAAGCAGATGGAAAGTCAAACCGGAGCACCAGGAGAGGGAATATTCGTTGAGTTTTAGAAACCTTTCGTATTCACAGTGTGTCCGTTCTCTAGGATTCCCGTACATGTTATATCTGTAGTAATATTCCCTTCAACCTGGAGAGTTGGGACCCATGGAATGTGTGCCATGCATTATTGCTTTAAAGGGTCTGCATTTGCTCACCCAATCTCACCAATCCTCTCAGTCCCAAGTGTCCAGCCTTATGCCACATCCAGCTGTCATTGTAGATAGGGTCATTTCAGGTTTCATCAGAGACCCTGAAGGAATTGTAAAGAATTTCCCAGTTTTTTTGTTTTGTTTTTGAAATTCCTTTTTATAGTGGGTTTGAGCTGATTCTCGCTGCCATATTTAAGCCAGTCTAGACACACTTGATTCCCTTACGGAGACATATCAATACATAGGTTTTAAGATTCTTACTAGTCAGATATATTCCTCTGCGGGAAATATGGGGTTTTGAGTCCCTTTCACTGAGGAAGGTGTAGGTCTTGTCTATTCCATAGTTGGTTTTTGGAACGGTACCTGTGCTTATATCAAACTCTGGTTTTATGCATCACCCCACCTCTCCTTCCCCCTTAAGCAGGCATAAGAGTGTTTTCTAAATGTGAGACACTGTTCTCTTTCCTAACTCAGTTCAAGTGTAGCCATGTTTACAGGATCTTCATAAGTGATATCTTATGATAAGTTTCTTTTTCTGTGTGACTTATTTCACTTAGAATCATCGTACCTGAATCCACCCATTTTGCTGCTACTGGTCTTATGACATTGATTTCATGGCTGAGGGATATTCCATCGTACGTAAGTGCCACAATTTTTTGAACCAATTTTATATTTCCTGGGATATTTAAGGTGTACCCAAGTTGAGGTCCTTGTAAGCAGTGCAGCCCTAAATTTTGGGGTGGCTGTGTCTTTTTGATTTTCAGTTTTCCCAAGGTATATTCCCTAGACTGGAAGTGCCCTTGGCTCTGTAGCTCTGTTGTTTACCTGTTTTAGGGAACACAATGCACTCCTCCAGAGAGGCAGATGGCAATATACATCCTGCCCATCAGCATAACAAGGCTCCCTGTTCTCCAGGGCCTGTCTTGCCTTTCTGGTTTTTACACATTTTGTGGATGTCCCTTTTGACCGGTGGGAAGTGATACTTCTTTGTAGTGCAGATTTGCATTGCCCGCTTGCTTGCTTGGCCAAAAAGGGCTTATGCGATTTCTCCTGAATATATTCAGGAGAAAACGCATATGCCCTTTTTGGCCAAGTGTATCATTGTCGAAGTTGTGCCCCTCTTCCTGTGCTTTAAAGGCGATTCCAACCTACCTCTTGAAATCTGTTTCCTGCTATTCTGCCTCGCTTTCAAGTCCGCCTCATTGCCTTCCCTCAACAGATTTTTGGACGATAGTTGTCCTTTATTACTCGGCCAGTTTGTGAATTGCTGTGCCCCTGAGCTCCATTTTTCAACTCGTTTTTGGTGAGCTGACCGCAAGTCCAAAATTTTGGTTCAGGATCTATACTGATTCCCAGTGGGTGGCTGAGACTTTGGTTAATTCTTCTTCTTGCCGGGAAATTACAGTGATATGTGCCCGTCCAAATGCCTAACAGCTACTCTCTCATTGGTTCTCCCTCTTC
The DNA here is from genome assembly GCF_949752795.1 of Hyperoodon ampullatus. Classification (NCBI taxonomy): domain Eukaryota; kingdom Metazoa; phylum Chordata; class Mammalia; order Artiodactyla; family Ziphiidae; genus Hyperoodon; species Hyperoodon ampullatus. Next base: position 832,450 of record NW_027640805.1, on the reverse strand, counting down.
CCTTTCATCCTCTGCCAAATTGGCAACCTGTGCGAACCAGGAGGTTAAAGGGGCTGTCTCTCCAAGTTGGGAGGTTGATAATAAAGCAGATGGAAAGTCAAACCGGAGCACCAGGAGAGGGACTATTCGTTGAGTTTTAGAAATCTTTCGTATTCACAGTGTGTCCGTTCTCTAGGATTCCCGTACATGTTATATCTGTAGTAATATTCCTTTCAACCTGGAGAGTTGAGACCCATGGAATGTGTGCCATGCATTATTGCTTTAAAGGGTCTGCATTTGCTCACCCACTCTCAAAAATCCTCTCAGTCCCAAGTGTCCAGCCTTATGCCACATCCAGCTGTCATTGTAGATAGGGTCATTTCAGGTTTCATCAGAGACCCTGAAGGAATTGTAAAGAATTTCCCAGTTTTTTTGTTTTGTTTTTGAAATTCCTTTTTATAGTGGGTTTGAGCTGATTCTCGCTGCCATATTTAAGCCAGTCTAGACACACTTGATTCCCTTACGGAGACATATCAATACATAGGTTTTAAGATTCTTACTAGTCAGATATATTCCTCTGCGGGAAATATGGGGTTTTGAGTCCCTTTCACTGAGGAAGGTGTAGGTCTTGTCTATTCCATAGTTGGTTTTTGGAACGGTACCTGTGCTTATATCAAACTCTGGTTTTATGCATCACCCCACCTCTCCTTCCCCCTTAAGCAGGCATAAGAGTGTTTTCTAAATGTGAGACACTGTTCTCTTTCCTAACTCAGTTCAAGTGTAGCCATGTTTACAGGATCTTCATAAGTGATATCTTATGATAAGTTTCTTTTTCTGTGTGACTTATTTCACTTAGAATCATCGTACCTGAATCCACCCATTTTGCTGCTACTGGTCTTATGACATTGATTTCATGGCTGAGGGATATTCCATCGTACGTAAGTGCCACAATTTTTTGAACCAATTTTATATTTCCTGGGATATTTAAGGTGTACCCAAGTTGAGGTCCTTGTAAGCAGTGCAGCCCTAAATTTTGGGGTGGCTGTGTCTTTTTGATTTTCAGTTTTCCCAAGGTATATTCCCTAGACTGGAAGTGCCCTTGGCTCTGTAGCTCTGTTGTTTACCTGTTTTAGGGAACACAATGCACTCCTCCAGAGAGGCAGATGGCAATATACATCCTGCCCATCAGCATAACAAGGCTCCCTGTTCTCCAGGGCCTGTCTTGCCTTTCTGGTTTTTACACATTTTGTGGATGTCCCTTTTGACCGGTGGGAAGTGATACTTCTTTGTAGTGCAGATTTGCATTGCCCGCTTGCTTGCTTGGCCAAAAAGGGCTTATGCGATTTCTCCTGAATATATTCAGGAGAAAACGCATATGCCCTTTTTGGCCAAGTGTATCATTGTCGAAGTTGTGCCCCTCTTCCTGTGCTTTAAAGGCGATTCCAACCTACCTCTTGAAATCTGTTTCCTGCTATTCTGCCTCGCTTTCAAGTCCGCCTCATTGCCTTCCCTCAACAGATTTTTGGACGATAGTTGTCCTTTATTACTCGGCCAGTTTGTGAATTGCTGTGCCCCTGAGCTCCATTTTTCAACTCGTTTTTGGTGAGCTGACCGCAAGTCCAAAATTTTGGTTCAGGATCTATACTGATTCCCAGTGGGTGGCTGAGACTTTGGTTAATTCTTCTTCTTGCCGGGAAATTACAGTGATATGTGCCCGTCCAAATGCCTAACAGCTACTCTCTCATTGGTTCTCCCTCTTCCCTTTCATCCTCTGCCAAATTGGCAACCTGTGCGAACCAGGAGGTTAAAGGGGCTGTCTCTCCAAGTTGGGAGGTTGATAATAAAGCAGATGGAAAGTCAAACCGGAGCACCAGGAGAGGGACTATTCGTTGAGTTTTAGAAATCTTTCGTATTCACAGTGTGTCCGTTCTCTAGGATTCCCGTACATGTTATGTCTGTAGTAATATTCCCTTCAACCTGGAGAGTTGGGACCCATGGAATGTGTGTCATGCATTATTGCTTTAAAGGGTCTGCATTTGCTCACCCAATCTCACCAATCCTCTCAGTCCCAAGTGTCCAGCCTTATGCCACATCCAGCTGTCATTGTAGATAGGGTCATTTCAGGTTTCATCAGAGACCCTGAAGGAATTGTAAAGAATTTCCCAGTTTTTTTGTTTTATTTTTGAAATTCCTTTTTATAGTGGGTTTGAGCTGATTCTCGCTGCCATATTTATCCCAGTCTAGACACACTTGATTCCCTTACGGAGACATATCAATACATAGGTTTTAAGATTCTTACTAGTCAGATATATTCCTCTGCGGGAAATATGGGGTTTTGAGTCCCTTTCACTGAGGAAGGTGTAGGTCTTGTCTATTCCATAGTTGGTTTTTGGAACGGTACCTGTGCTTATATCAAACTCTGGTTTTATGCATCACCCCACCTCTCCTTCCCCCTTAAGCAGGCATAAGAGTGTTTTCTAAATGTGAGACACTGTTCTCTTTCCTAACTCAGTTCAAGTGTAGCCATGTTTACAGGATCTTCATAAGTGATAACTTATGATATGTTTCTTTTTCTCTGTGACTTATTTCACTTAGAATCATCGTACCTGAATCCACCCATTTTGCTGCTACTGGTCTTATGACATTGATTTCATGGCTGAGGGATATTCCATCGTACGTAAGTACCACAATTTTTTGAACCATTTTTATATTTCCTGGGATATTTAAGGTGGACCCAAGTTGAGGTCCTTGTAAGCAGTGCAGCCCTAAATTTTGGGGTGGCTCTGTCTTATTGATTTTCAGTTTTTCCCAGGTATATTCCCTAGACTGGAAGTGCCCTTGGCTCTGTAGCTCTGTTGATTACTTGTTTTAGGGAACACAATGCACTCCTCCAGAGAGGCAGTTGGCAATTTACATCCCGCCCATCAGCATAACAAGGCTCCCTGTTCTCCAGGACCAGTCTTGCCTTTCTGGTTTTTACACATTTTGTGGATGTCCCTTTTGACCGGTGGGAAGTGATACTTCTTTGTAGTGGAGATTTGCATTGCCCGCTTGCTTGCTTGGCCAAAAAGGGCGTATGCGTTTTCTCCTGAATATATTCAGGGGAAAACACATACGCCCCTTTTGGCCAAGTGTATCATTGTCGAAGTTGTGCCCCTCTTCCTGTGCTTTAAAGGCGATTCCAACGTACCTCTTGAAATCTGTTTCCTGCTATTCTGCCTCGCTTTCAAGTCCGCCACATTGCCTTCCCTCAACAGATTTTTGGACGATAGTTGTCCTTTATTACTTGGCCAGTTTGAGAATTGCTGTGCCCCTGAGCTCCATTTTTCAACTCGTTTTTGGTGAGCTGACCGCAAGTCCAAAATTTTGGTTCAGGATCTATACTGATTCCCAGTGGGTGGCTGAGACTTTGGTTAATTCTTCTTCCTGCCGGCAAATTACAGTGATATGTGCCCGTCCAAATGCCTAACAGCTACTCTCTCATTGGTTCTCCCTCTTCCCTTTCATCCTCTGCCAAATTGGCAACCTGTGCGAACCAGGAGGTTAAAGGGGCTGTCTCTCCAAGTTGGGAGGTTGATAATAAAGCAGATGGAAAGTCAAACCGGAGCACCAGGAGAGGGACTATTCGTTGAGTTTTAGAAACCTTTCGTATTCACAGTGTGTCCGTTCTCTAGGATTCCCGTACATGTTATATCTGTAGTAATATTCCTTTCAACCTGGAGAGTTGAGACCCATGGAATGTGTGCCATGCATTATTGCTTTAAAGGGTCTGCATTTGCTCACCCACTCTCACCAATCCTCTCAGTCCCAAGTGTCCAGCCTTATGCCACATCCAGCTGTCATTGTAGATAGGGTCATTTCAGGTTTCATCAGAGACCCTGAAGGAATTGTAAAGAATTTCCCAGTTTTTTTGTTTTATTTTTGAAATTCCTTTTTATAGTGGGTTTGAGCTGATTCTCGCTGCCATATTTATGCCATTCTAGACACACTTGATTCCCTTACGGAGACATATCAATACATAGGTTTTAAGATTCTTACTAGTCAGATATATTCCTCTGCGGGAAATATGGGGTTTTGAGTCCCTTTCACTGAGGAAGGTGTAGGTCTTGTCTATTCCATAGTTTGTTTTTGGAACGGTACCTGTGCTTATATCAAACTCTGGTTTTATGCATCACCCCTCCTCTCCTTCCCCCTTAAGAAGCCATAAGAGTGTTTTCTAAATGTGAGACACTGTTCTCTTTCCTAACTCAGTTCAAGTGTAGCCATGTTTACAGGATCTTCATAAGTGATAACTTATGATAAGTTTCTTTTTCTCTGTGACTTATTTCACTTAGAATCATCGTACCTGAATCCACCCATTTTGCTGCTACTGGTCTTATGACATTGATTTCATGGCTGAGGGATATTCCATCGTACGTAAGTACCACAATTTTTTGAACCAATTTTATATTTCCTGGGATATTTAAGGTGTACCCAAGTTGAGGTCCTTGTAAGCAGTGAAGCCCTAAATTTTGGGGTGGCACTGTCTTATTGATTTTCAGTTTTTCCCAGGTATATTCCCTAGACTGGAAGTGCCCTTGGCTCTGTAGCTCTGTTGATTACTTGTTTTAGGGAACACAATGCACTCCTCCAGAGAGGCAGTTGGCAATTTACATCCCGTCCATCAGCATAACAAGGCTCCCTGTTCTCCAGGACCAGTCTTGCCTTTCTGGTTTTTACACATTTTGTGGATGTCCCTTTTGACCGGTGGGAAGTGATACTTCTTTGTAGTGGAGATTTGCATTGCCCGCTTGCTTGCTTGGCCAAAAAGGGCCTATGCGTTTTCTCCTGAATATATTCAGGAGAAAACGCATACGCCCTTTTTGGCCAAGTGCATCATTGTCGAAGCTGTGCCCCTCTTCCTGTGCTTTAAAGGCGATTCCAACATACCTCTTGAAATCTGTTTCCTGCTATTCTGCCTCGCTTTCAAGTCTGCCTCGTTGCCTTCCCTCAACAGATTTTTGGACGATAGTTGTCGTTTATTACTCGGCCAGTTTGTGAATTGCTGTGCCCCTGAGCTCCATTTTTCAACTCGTTTTTGGTGAGCTGACCGCAAGTCCAAAATTTTGGTTCAGGATCTATACTGATTCCCGGTGGGTGGCTGAGACTTTGGTTAATTCTTCTTCCTGCCGGGAAATTACAGTGATATGTGCCCGTCCAAATGCCTAACAGCTACTCTCTCATTGGTTCTCCCTCTTCCCTTTCATCCTCTGCCATATTGGCAACCTGTGCGAACCAGCAGGTTAAAGGTGCTGTCTCTCCAAGTTGGGAGGTTGATAATAAAGCAGATGGAAAGTCAAACCGGAGCACCAGGAGAGGGACTATTCGTTGAGTTTTAGAAACCTTTCGTATTCACAGTGTGTCCGTTTTCTAGGATTCCCGTACATGTTATATCTGTAGTAATATTCCCTTCAACCTGGAGAGTTGGGACCCATGGAATGTGTGCCATGCATTATTGCTTTAAAGGGTCTGCATTTGCTCACCCAATCTCACCAATCCTCTCATTCCCAAGTGTCCAGCCTTATGCCACATACAGCTGTCATTGTAGATAGGGTCATTTCAGGTTTCATCAGAGACCCTGAAGGAATTGTAAAGAATTTCCCAGTTTTTTTGTTTTATTTTTGAAATTCCTTTTTATAGTGGGTTTGAGCTGATTCTCGCTGCCATATTTATCCCAGTCTAGACACACTTGATTCCATTACGGAGACATATCAATACATCGGTTTTAAGATTCTTACTAGTCAGATATATTCCTCTGTGGGAAATATGGGGTTTGGAGTCCCTTTCACTGAGGAAGGTGTAGGTCTTGTCTATTCCATAGTTGGTTTTTGGAACGGTACCTGTGCTTATATCAAACTCTGGTTTTATGCATCACCCCACCTCTCCTTCCCCCTTAAGCAGGCATAAGAGTGTTTTCTAAATGTGAGACACTCTTCTCTTTCCTAACTCAGTTCAAGTGTAGCCATGTTTACAGGATCTTCATAAGTGATATCTTATGATAAGTTTCTTTTTCTGTGTGACTTATTTCACTTAGAATCATCGTACCTGAATCCACCCATTTTGCTGCTACTGGTCTTATGACATTGATTTCATGGCTGAGTGATATTCCATCGTACGTAAGTACCACAATTTTTTGAACCATTTTTATATTTCCTGGGATATTTAAGGTGTACCCAAGTTGAGGTCCTTGTAAGCAGTGCAGCCCTAAATTTTGGGGTGGCTCTGTCTTTTTGATTTTCAGTTTTCCCAAGGTATATTCCCTAGACTGGAAGTGCCCTTGGCTCTGTAGCTCTGTTGTTTACTTGTTTTAGGGAACACAATGCACTCCTCCAGAGAGGCAGTTGGCAATTTACATCCCGCCCATCAGCATAACAAGGCTCCCTGTTCTCCAGGGCCTGTCTTGCCTTTCTGGTTTTTACACATTTTGTGGATGTCCCTTTTGACCGGTGGGAAGTGATACTTCTTTGTAGTGCAGATTTGCATTGCCCGCTTGCTTGCTTGGCCAAAAAGGGCGTATGCGTTTTCTCCTGAATATATTCAGGAGAAAACGCATACGCCCTTTTTGGCCAAGTGCATCATTGTCGAAGTTGTGCCCCTCTTCCTGTGCTTTAAAGGCGATTCCAACGTACCTCTTGAAATCTGTTTCCTGCTATTCTGCCTCGCTTTCAAGTCCGCCTCATTGCCTTCCCTCAACAGATTTTTGGACGATAGTTGTCCTTTATTACTCGGCCAGTTTGTGAATTGCTGTGCCCCTGAGCTCCATTTTTCAACTCGTTTTTGGTGAGCTGACCGCAAGTCCAAAATTTTGGTTCAGGATCTATACTGATTCCCGGTGGGTGGCTGAGACTTTGTTTAATTCTTCTTCCTGCCGGGAAATTACAGTGATATGTGCCCGTCCAAATGCCTAACAGCTACTCTCTCATTGGTTCTCCCTCTTCCCTTTCATCCTCTGCCAAATTGGCAACCTGTGCGAACCAGGAGGTTAAAGGGGCTGTCTCTCCAAGTTGGGAGGTTGATAATAAAGCAGATGGAAAGTCAAACCAGAGCACCAGGAGAGGGACTATTCGTTGAGTTTTAGAAACCTTTCGTATTCACAGTGTGTCCGTTCTCTAGGATTCCCGTACATGTTATATCTGTAGTAATATTCCCTTCAACCTGGAGAGTTGGGACCCATGGAATGGGTGCCATGCATTATTGCTTTAAAGGGTCTGCATTTGTTCACCCAATCTCACCAATCCTCTCAGTCCAAAGTGTCCAGCCTTATGCCACATCCAGCTGTCATTGTAGATAGGGTCATTCCAGGTTTCATCAGAGACCCTGAAGGAATTGTAAAGAATTTCCCAGTTTTTTTGTTTTGTTTTTGAAATTCGTTTTTATAGTGGGTTTGAGCTGATTCTCGCTGCCATGTTTATGCCAGTCTAGACACACTTGATTCCCTTATGGGGACATATCAATACATAGGTTTTAAGATTCTTACTAGTCAGATATATTCCTCTGCGGGAAATATGGGGTTTTGAGTCCCTTTCACTGAGGAAGGTGTAGGTCTTGTCTATTCCATAGTTGGTTTTTGGAACGGTACCTGTGCTTATATCAAACTCTGGTTTTATGCATCACCCCACCTCTCCTTCCCCCTTAAGCAGGCATAAGAGTGTTTTCTAAATGTGAGACACTGTTCTCTTTCCTAACTCAGTTCAAGTGTAGCCATGTTTACAGGATCTTCATAAGTTATATCTTATGATAAGTTTCTTTTTCTGTGTGACTTATTTCACTTAGAATCCTCGTACCTGAATCCACCCATTTTGCTGCTACTGGTCTTATGACATTGATTTCATGGCTGAGGGATATTCCATCGTACGTAAGTACCACAATTTTTTGAACCATTTTTATATTTCCTGGGATATTTAAGGTGTACCCAAGTTGAGGTCCTTGTAAGCAGTGCAGCCCTAAATTTTGGGGTGGCTGTGTCTTTTTGATATTCAGTTTTCCAAAGGTATATTCCTTAGACTGGAAGTGCCCTTGGCTCTGTAGCTCTGTTCTTTACTTGTTTTAGGGAACACAATGTACTCCTCCAGAGAGGCAGTTGGCAATTTACATCCCGCCCATCAGCATAACAAGGCTCCCTGTTCTCCAGGGCCTGTCTTGCCTTTCTGGTTTTACACATTTTGTGGATGTCCTTTTTGACCGGTGGGAAGTGATACTTCTTTGTAGTGCAGATTTGCATTGCCCGCTTGCTTGCTTGGCCAAAAAGGGCGTATGCGTTTTCTCCTGAATATATTCAGGAGAAAACGCATACGTCCTTTTTGGCCACGTGCATCATTGTCGAAGTTGTGCCCCTCATCCGGTGCTTTAAAGGCGATTCCAACGTACCTCTTGAAATCTGTTTCCTGCTATTCTGCCTCGCTTTCAAGTCTGCCTCGTTGCCTTCCCTCAACAGATTTTTGGACGATAGTTGTCCTTTATTACTCGGCCAGTTTGTGAATTGCTGTGCCCCTGAGCTCCATTTATCAACTCGTTTTTGGTGAGCTGACCGCAAGTCCAAAATTTTGGTTCAGGACTTCTGCTGGTTCCCGGTGGGGGGCTGAGACTTTGGATAATTCTTCATCCTGCCGGGAAATTACAGTGATATGTGCCCGTCCAAATGCCTAACAGCTACTCTCTCATTGGTTCTCCCTATTCCCTTTCATCCTCTGCCAAATTGGCAACCTGTGCGAACCAGGAGGTTAAAGGGGCTGTCTCTCCAAGTTGGGAGGTTGATAGTAAAGCAGGTGGAAAGTCAAACCGGAGCACCAGGAGAGGGACTATTCGTTGAGTTTTAGAAGCCTTTCGTATTCACAGTGTGTCCGTTCTCTAGGTTTCCCGTACATGTTATATCTGTAGTAATATTCCCTTCAACCTGGAGAGTTGGGACCCATGGAATGTGTGCCATGCACTATTGCTTTAAATGGTCTGCATTTGTTCACCCAATCTCACCAATCCTCTCAGTCCAAAGTGTCCAATCTTATGCCACATCCAGCTGTCGTTGTAGATAGGGTCATTCCAGGGTTCATCAGAGACCCTGAAGGAATTGTAAAGAATTTCCCAGTTTTTTTGTTTTGTTTTTGAAATTCCTTTTTATAGTGGATTTGAGCTGATTGTCGCTGCCATGTTTATGCCTGTCTAGACACACTTGATTCCCTTACGGAGACATATCAATACGTAGGGTTTAAGATTCTTACTAGTCAGATATATTCCTCTGCGGGAAATATGGGGTTTTGAGTCCCTTTCACTGAGGAAGGTGTAGGTCTTGTCTATTCCATAGTTGGTTTTCGGAACTGTACCTATGCTTATATCAAACTCTGGTTTTAAGCATCAGCCCACCTCTCCTTCCCCCTTAAGCAGGCAAAAGAGTGTTTTCTAAATGTGAGACACTGTTCTCTTTCCTAACTCAGTTCAAGTGTAGCCATGTTTACAGGATCTTCATAAGTGATATCTTATGATAAGTTTCTTTTTCTGTGTGACTTATTTCACTTAGAATCATCGTACCTGAATCCACCCATTTTGCTGCTACTGTTCTTATGACATTGATTTCATGGCTGAGGGATATTCCATCGTACGTAAGTAGCACAATTTTTTGAACCATTTTTATATTTCCTGGGATATTTAAGGTGTACCCAAGTTGAGGTCCTTGTAAGCAGTGCAGCCCTAAATTTTTGGGTGGCTCTGTCTTATTGATTTTCAGTTTTTCCAAGGTATATTCCCTAGACTGGAAGTGCCCTTGGCTCTGTAGCTCTGTTCTTTACTTGTTTTAGGGAACACAATGTACTCCTCCAGAGACGCAGTTGGCAATTTACATCCCGCCCATCAGCATAACAAGGCTCCCTGTTCTCCAGGGCCTGTCTTGCCTTTCTGGTTTTTACACATTTTGTGGATGTCACTTTTGACCGGTGGGAAGTGATACTTCTTTGTAGTGCAGATTTGCATTGCCCGCTTGCTTGCTTGGCCAAAAAGGGCGTATGCGTTTTCTCCTGAATATATTCAGGAGAAAACGCATACGCCCTTTTTGGCCAAGTGCATCATTGTCGAAGTTGTGCCCCTCTTCCTGTGCTTTAAACGCGATTCCAACGTACCTCTTGAAATCTGTTTCCTGCTATTCTGCCTCGCTTTCAAGTCCGCCTCATTGCCTTCCCTCAACAGATTTTTGGACGATAGTTGTCCTTTATTACTCGGCCAGTTTGTGAATTGCTGTGCCCCTGAGCTCCATTTTTCAACTGGTTTTTGGTGAGCTGACCGCAAGTCCAAAATTTTGGTTCAGGACCTATACTGGTTCCCGGTGGGGGGCTGAGACTTTGGTTAATTCTTCTTCCTGCCGGGAAATTACAATGATATGTGCCCGTCCAAATGCCTAACAGCTACTATCTCATTGGTTCTTCCTCTTCCCTTTCATCCTCTGCCAAATTGGAAACGTATGCGAACCAGGAGGTTAAAGGGGCTGTCTCTCCAAGTTGGGAGGTTGATAGTAAAGCAGATGGAAAGTCAAACCGGAGCACCAGGAGAGGGACTATTCGTTGAGTTTTAGAAACCTTTCGTATTCACAGTGTGTCCGTTCTCTTGGTTTCCCGTACATGTTATAACTGTAGTAATATTCCCTTCAACCTGGAGAGTTGGGACACATGGAATGTGTGCCATGCATTATTGCTTTAAATGGTCTGCATTTGTTCACCCAATCTCACCAATCCTCTCAGTCCAAAGTGTCCAGTCTTATGCCACATCCAGCTGTCGTTGTAGATAGGGTCATTCCAGGTTTCATCAGAGACCCTGAAGGAATTGTAAAGAATTTCACAGTTTTTTTGTTTTGTTTTTGAAATTCCTTTTTATAGTGGGTTTGAGCTGATTCTCGCTGCCATGTTTATGCCAGTCTAGACACACTTGATTCCCTTACGGAGACATATCAATACATAGGTTTTAAGATTCTTACTAGTCAGATATATTCCTCTGCGGGAAATATGGGGTTTTGAGTCCCTTTCACTGAGGAAGGTGTAGGTCTTGTCTATTCCATAGTTGGTTTTTGGAACGGTACCTGTGCTTATATCAAACTCTGGTTTTATGCATCATCCCACCTCTCCTTCCCCCTTAAGCAGGCATAAGAGTGTTTTCTAAATGTGAGACACTGTTCTCTTTCCTAACTCAGTTCAAGTGTAGCCATGTTTACAGGATCTTCATAAGTGATATATTATGATAAGTTTCTTTTTCTGTGTGACTTATTTCACTTAGAATCATCGTACCTGAATCCACCCATTTTACTGCTACTGGTCTTATGACATTGATTTCATGGCTGAGGGATATTCCATCGTACGTAAGTACCACAATTTTTTGAACCATTTTTATATTTCCTGGGATATTTAAGGTGTACCCAAGTTGAGGTCCTTATAAGCAGTGCAGCCCTAAATTTTGGAGTGGCTCTGTCTTATTGATTTTCAGTTTTCCCAAGGTATATTCCCTAGACTGGAAGTGCCCTTGGCTCTGTAGCTCTGTTCTTTACTTGTTTTAGGGAACACACTGTACTCCTCCAGAGAGGCAGTTGGCAATTTACATCCCGCCCATCAGCATAACAAGGCTCCCTGTTCTCCAGGGCCTGTCTTGCCTTTCTGGTTTTTACACATTTTGTGGATGTCCCTTTTGACCGGTGGGAAGTGATACTTCTTTGTAGTGCAGATTTGCATTGCCCGATTGCTTGCTTGGCCAAAAAGGGCGTATGCGTTTTCTCCTGAATATATTCACGAGAAAACGCATACGCCCTTTTTGGCCACGTGCATCATTGTCGAAGTTGTGCCCCTCATCCGGTGCTTTAAAGGCGATTCCAACGTACCTCTTGAAATCTGTTTCCTGCTATTCTGCCTCGCTTTCAAGTCCGCCTCGTTGCCTTCCATCAACAGATTTTTGGACGATAGTTGTCCTTTATTACTCGGCCAGTTTGTGAATTGCTGTGCCCCTGAGCTCCATTTTTCAACTCGTTTTTGGTGAGCTGACCGCAGGTCCAAAATTTTGGTTCAGGACCTATGCTGGTTCCCGGTGGGGGCTGAGACTTTGGTTAATTCTTCTTCCTGCCGGGAAATTACAGTGATATGTGCCCGTCCAAATTCCTAACAGCTACTCTCTCATTGGTTCTCCCTCTTCCCTTTCATCCTCTGCCAAATTGGCAACCTGTGCGAACCGGGAGGTTAAAGGGGCTGTCTCTCCAAGTTGGGAGGTTGATAGTAAAGGAGGTGGAAAGTCAAACCGGAGCACCAGGAGAGGGACTATTCGTTGAGTTTTAGAAACCTTTCGTATTCACAATGTGTCCGTTCTCTAGGTTTCCCGTACATGTTATAACTGTAGTAATATTCCCTTCAACCTGGAGAGTTGGGACCCATGGAATGTGTGCCAAGCACTATTGCTTTAAATGGTCTGCATTTGTTCACCCAATCTCACCAATCCTCTCAGTCCAAAGTGTCCAGCCTTATGCCACATCCAGCTGTCGTTGTAGATAGGGTCATTCCAGGTTTCATCAGAGACCCTGAAGGAATTGTAAAGAATTTCCCAGTTTTTTTGTTTTGTTTTTGAAATTCCTTTTTATAGTGGGTTTGAGCTGATTCTCGCTGCCATGTATATGGCAGTCCAGACACACTTGATTCCCTTACGGATACATATCAATACATAGGTTTTAAGATTCTTACTAGTCAGATATATTCCTCTGCGGGAAATATGGGGTTTTGAGTCCCTTTCACTGAGGAAGGTGTAGGTCTTGCCTATTCCATAGTTGGTTTTTGGAACGGTACCTCTGCTTATATCAAACTCTGGTTTTATGCAGCACCCCACCTCTCCTTCCCCCTTAAGCAGGCATAAGAGTGTTTTCTAAATGTGAGACACTGTTCTCTTTCCTAACTCAGTTCAAGTGTAGCCATGTTTACAGGATCTTCATAAGTGATATCTTATGATAAGTTTCTTTTTCTCTGTGACTTATTTCACTTAGAATCATCATACCTGAATCCACCCATTTTGCTGCTACTGGTCTTATGACATTGATTTCATGGGTGAGGGATATTCCATCGTACGTAAGTACCACAATTTTTTGAACCATTTTTATATTTCCTGGGATATTTAAGGTGTACCCAAGTTGAGGTCCTTGTAAGCAGTGCAGCCCTAAATTTTGGGGTGGCTGTGTCTTTTTGATTTTCAGTTTTCCCAAGGTATATTCCCTAGACTGGAAGTGCCCTTGGCTCTGTAGCTCTGTTCTTTACTTGTTTTAGGGAACACAATGTACTCCTCCAGAGAGGCAGTTGATAATTTACATCCCGCCCATCAGCATAACAAGGCTCCCTGTTCTCCAGGGCCTGTCTTGCCTTTCTGGTTTTTACACATTTTGTGGATGTCCCTTTTGACCGGTGGGAAGTGATACTTCTTTGTAGTGCAGATTTGCATTGCCCGCTTGCTTGCTTGGCCAAAAAGGGCGTATGTGTTTTCTCTTGAATATATGCAGGAGAAAACGCATACGCCCTTTATGGCTACGTGCATCATTGTCGAAGTTGTGCCCCTCTTCCTGTGCTTTAAAGGCGATTCCAACGTACCTCTTGAAATCTGTTTCCTGCTATTCTGCCTCGCTTCCAAGTCCGCCTCGTTGCCTTCCCTCAACAGATTTTTGGACGATAGTTGTCCTTTATTACTCGGCCAGTTTGTGAATTGCTGTGCCCCTGAGCTCCATTTTTCCAGTCGTTTTTGGTGAGCTGACCGCAGGTCCAAAATTTTGGTTCAGGACCTATACTGGTTCCCGGTAGGTGGCTGAGACTTTGGTTAATTCTTCTTCCTGCCGGGAAATTACAATGATATGTGCCCGTCCAAATGCCTATCAGGTACTCTCTCATTGGTTCTCCCTCTTCCCTTTCATCCTCTGCCAAATTAGCAACCTGTGCGAACCAGGAGGTTAAAGGGTCTGTCTCTCCAAGTTGGGAGGTTGATAGTAAAGCAGATGGAAAGTCAAACCGGAGCACCAGGAGAGGGACTATTCGTTGAGTTTTAGAAGCCTTTCGTATTCACAGTGTGTCCGTTCTCTAGGTTTCCCGTACATGTTATAACTGTAGTAATATTCCCTTCAACCTGGAGAGTTGGGACCCATGGAATGGGTGCCATGCATTATTGCTTTAAAGGGTCTGCATTTGTTCACCCAATCTCACCAATCTTCTCAGTCCCAAGTGTCCAGCCTTATGCCACATCCAGCTGTCGTTGTAGATAGGGTCATTCCAGCTTTCATCAGAGACCCTGAAGGAATTGTAAAGAATTTCCCAGTTTTTTTGTTTTGTTTTTGAAATTCCTTTTTATAGTGGGTTTGAGCTGATTCTCGCTGCCATGTTTATGCCAGTCTAGACACACTTGATTCCCTTACGGAGACATATCAATACATAGGTTTTAAGATTCTTACTAGTCAGATATATTCCTCTGCGGGAAATATGGGGTTTTGAGTCCCTTTCACTGAGGAAGGTGTAGGTCTTGTCTATTCCATAGTTGGTTTTTGGAATGGTACCTGTGCTTATATCAAACTCTGTTTTTATGCATCACCCCACCTCTCCTTCCCCCTTAAGCAGGCTTAAGAGTACTTTCTAAATGTGAGACCCTGATCTCTTTCCTATCTCAGTTCAAGTGTAGCCATGTTTACAGGATCTTCATAAGTGATATCTTATGATAAGTTTCTTTTTCTCTGTGACTTATTTCACTAAGAATCATCATACCTGAATCCACCCATTTTGCTGCTACTGGTCTTATGACATTGATTTCATGGCTGAGGGATATTCCATCGTACGTAAGTACCACAATTTTTTGAACCATTTTTATATTTCCTGGGATATTTAAGGTGTACCCAAGTTGAGGTCCTTGTAAGCAGTGCAGCCCTAAATTTTGGGGTGGCTGTGTCTTTTTGATTTTCAGTTTTCCCAAGGTATATTCCCTAGACTGGAAGTGCCCTTGGCTCTGTAGCTCTGTTGTTTACTTGTTTTAGGGAACACAATGCACTCCTCCAGAGAGGCAGTTGGCAATTTACATCCCGCCCATCAGCATAACAAGGCTCCCTGTTCTCCAGGGCCTGTCTTGCCTTTCGGGTTTTTACATATTTTGTGGATGTCCCTTTTGACTGGTGGGAAGTGATACTTCTTTGTAGTGCAGATTTGCATTGCCCGATTGCTTGCTTGGCCAAAAAGGGCGTATGCATTTTCTCTTGAATATATTCAGGAGAAAACGCATACGCCCTTTATGGCCACGTGCATCATTGTCGAAGTTGTTCCCCTCTTCCTGTGCTTTAAAGGCGATTCCAACGTACCTCTTGAAATCTGTTTCCTGCTATTCTGCATCGCTTCCAAGTCCGCCTCGTTGCCTTCCCTCAACAGATTTTTGGACGATAGTTGTCCTTTATTACTCGGCCAGTTTGTGAATTGCTGTGCCCCTGAGCTCCATTTTTCAACTCGTTTTAGGTGAGCTGACCGCAAGTCCAAAATTTTGGTTCAGGACCTATACTGGTTCCCGGTGGGTGGCTGAGATTTTGGTTAATTCTTCTTCCTGCCGGGAAATTACAGTGATATGTGCCCGTCCAAATGCCTAACAGCTACTCTCTCATTGGTTCTCCCTCTTCCCTTTCATCCTCTGCCAAATTGGCAACCTGTGCGAACCAGGAGGTTAAAGGGGCTGTCTCTCCAAGTTCAGAGGTTGATAGTAAAGCAGGTGGAAAGTCAAACCGGAGCACCAGGAGAGGGACTATTCGTTGAGTTTTAGAAACCTTTCGTATTCACAGTGTGTCCGTTCTCTAGGTTTCCCGTACATGTTATAACTGTAGTAATATTCCCTTCAACCTGGAGAGTTGGGACCCATGGAATGGGTGCCATGCATTATTGCTTTAAAGGGTCTGCAATTGCTCACCCAATCTCACCAATCCTCTCAGTCCCAAGTGTCCAGCCTTATGCCACATCCAGCTTTCGTTGTAGATAGGGTCATTCCAGGTTTCATCAGAGACCCTGAAGGAATTGTAAAGAATTTCCCAGTTTTTTTGTTTTGTTTTTGAAATTCCTTTTTATAGTGGGTTTGAGCTGATTCTCGCTGCCATGTTTATGCCAGTCTAGACACACTTGATTCCCTTACGGAGACATATCAATCCATAGGTTTTAAGATTATTACTAGTCATATATATTCCTCTGCGGGAAATATGGGGTTTTGAGTCCCTTTCACTGAGGAAGGTGTAGGTCTTGCCTATTCCATAGTTGGTTTTTGGAACGGTACCTGTGCTTATATCAAACTCTGGTTTTATGCATCACCCCACCTCTCCTTCCCCGTTAAGCAGGCATAAGAGTGTTTTCTAAATGTGAGACACTGTTCTCTTTCCTAACTCAGTTCAAGTGTAGCCATGTTTACAGGATCTTCATAAGTGATATCTTATGATAAGTTTCCTTTTCTCTGTGACTTATTTCACTTAGAATCATCGTACCTGAATCCACCCATTTTACTGCTACTGGTATTATGTCATTGATTTCATGGCTGAGGTATATTCCATCGTACGTAAGTACCACAATTTTTTGAACCATTTTTATATTTCCTGGGATATTTGAGGTGTACCCAAGTTGAGGTCCTTGTAAGCAGTGCAGCCCTAAATTTTGGGGTGGCTCTGTCTTATTGATTTTCAGTTTTCCCAAGGTATATTCCCTAGATTGGAAGTGCCCTTGGCTCTGTAGCTCTGTTGTTTACTTGTTTTAGGGAACACAGTGCACTCCTCCAGAGAGGCAGTTGGCAATTTACATCCCGCCCATCAGCATAACAAGGCTCCCTGTTCTCCAGGGCCTGTCTTGCCTTTCTGGTTTTTACACATTTTGTGGATGTCCCTTTTGACCGGTGGGAAGTGATACTTCTTTGTAGTGCAGATTTGCATTGCCCGATTGCTTGCTTGGCCAAAAAGGGCGTATGCGTTTTCTCCTGAATATATTCACGAGAAAACGCATATGCCCTTTTTGGCCACGTGCATCATTGTCGAAGTTGTGCCCCTCATCCGGTGCTTTAAAGGCGATTCCAACGTACCTCTTGAAATCTGTTTCCTGCTATTCTGCCTCGCTTTCAAGTCCGCCTCGTTGCCTTCCATCAACAGATTTTTGGACGATAGTTGTCCTTTATTACTCGGCCAGTTTGTGAATTGCTGTGCCCCTGAGCTCCATTTTTCAACTCGTTTTTGGTGAGCTGACCGCAGGTCCAAAATTTTGGTTCAGGACCTATGCTGGTTCCCGGTGGGGGCTGAGACTTTGGTTAATTCTTCTTCCTGCCGGGAAATTACAGTGATATGTGCCCGTCCAAATTCCTAACAGCTACTCTCTCATTGGTTCTCCCTCTTCCCTTTCATCCTCTGCCAAATTGGCAACCTGTGCGAACCGGGAGGTTAAAGGGGCTGTCTCTCCAAGTTGGGAGGTTGATAGTAAAGGAGGTGGAAAGTCAAACCGGAGCACCAGGAGAGGGACTATTCGTTGAGTTTTAGAAACCTTTCGTATTCACAGTGTGTCCGTTCTCTAGGTTTCCCGTACATGTTATAACTGTAGTAATATTCCCTTCAACCTGGAGAGTTGGGACCCATGGAATGTGTGCCAAGCACTATTGCTTTAAATGGTCTGCATTTGTTCACCCAATCTCACCAATCCTCTCAGTCCAAAGTGTCCAGCCTTATGCCACATCCAGCTGTCGTTGTAGATAGGGTCATTCCAGGTTTCATCAGAGACCCTGAAGGAATTGTAAAGAATTTCCCAGTTTTTTTGTTTTGTTTTTGAAATTCCTTTTTATAGTGGGTTTGAGCTGATTCTCGCTGCCATGTATATGCCAGTCTAGACACACTTGATTCCCTTACGGAGACATATCAATACATAGGTTTTAAGATTCTTACTAGTCAGATATATTCCTCTGCGGGAAATATGGGGTTTTGAGTCCCTTTCACTGAGGAAGGTGTAGGTCTTGCCTATTCCATAGTTGGTTTTTGGAACGGTACCTCTGCTTATATCAAACTCTGGTTTTATGCAGCACCCCACCTCTCCTTCCCCCTTAAGCAGGCATAAGAGTGTTTTCTAAATGTGAGACACTGTTCTCTTTCCTAACTCAGTTCAAGTGTAGCCATGTTTACAGGATCTTCATAAGTGATATCTTATGATAAGTTTCTTTTTCTCTGTGACTTATTTCACTTAGAATCATCATACCTGAATCCACCCATTTTGCTGCTACTGGTCTTATGACATTGATTTCATGGGTGAGGGATATTCCATCGTACGTAAGTACCACAATTTTTTGAACCATTTTTATATTTCCTGGGATATTTAAGGTGTACCCAAGTTGAGGTCCTTGTAAGCAGTGCAGCCCTAAATTTTGGGGTGGCTGTGTCTTTTTGATTTTCAGTTTTCCCAAGGTATATTCCCTAGACTGGAAGTGCCCTTGGCTCTGTAGCTCTGTTCTTTACTTGTTTTAGGGAACACAATGTACTCCTCCAGAGAGGCAGTTGATAATTTACATCCCGCCCATCAGCATAACAAGGCTCCCTGTTCTCCAGGGCCTGTCTTTCCTTTCTGGTTTTTACACATTTTGTGGATGTCCCTTTTGACCGGTGGGAAGTGATACTTCTTTGTAGTGCAGATTTGCATTGCCCGCTTGCTTGCTTGGCCAAAAAGGGCGTATGTGTTTTCTCTTGAATATATGCAGGAGAAAACGCATACGCCCTTTATGGCTACGTGCATCATTGTCGAAGTTGTGCCCCTCTTCCTGTGCTTTAAAGGCGATTCCAACGTACCTCTTGAAATCTGTTTCCTGCTATTCTGCCTCGCTTCCAAGTCCGCCTCGTTGCCTTCCCTCAACAGATTTTTGGACGATAGTTGTCCTTTATTACTCGGCCAGTTTGTGAATTGCTGTGCCCCTGAGCTCCATTTTTCCAGTCGTTTTTGGTGAGCTGACCGCAGGTCCAAAATTTTGGTTCAGGACCTATACTGGTTCCCGGTAGGTGGCTGAGACTTTGGTTAATTCTTCTTCCTGCTGGGAAGTTACAATGATATGTGCCCGTCCAAATGCCTATCAGGTACTCTCTCATTGGTTCTCCCTCTTCCCTTTCATCCTCTGCCAAATTAGCAACCTGTGCGAACCAGGAGGTTAAAGGGTCTGTCTCTCCAAGTTGGGAGGTTGATAGTAAAGCAGATGGAAAGTCAAACCGGAGCACCAGGAGAGGGACTATTCGTTGAGTTTTAGAAGCCTTTCGTATTCACAGTGTGTCCGTTCTCTAGGTTTCCCGTACATGTTATAACTGTAGTAATATTCCCTTCAACCTGGAGAGTTGGGACCCATGGAATGGGTGCCATGCATTATTGCTTTAAAGGGTCTGCATTTGTTCACCCAATCTCACCAATCTTCTCAGTCCCAAGTGTCCAGCCTTATGCCACATCCAGCTGTCGTTGTAGATAGGGTCATTCCAGCTTTCATCAGAGACCCTGAAGGAATTGTAAAGAATTTCCCAGTTTTTTTGTTTTGTTTTTGAAATTCCTTTTTATAGTGGGTTTGAGCTGATTCTCGCTGCCATGTTTATGCCAGTCTAGACACACTTGATTCCCTTACGGAGACATATCAATACATAGGTTTTAAGATTCTTACTAGTCAGATATATTCCTCTGCGGGAAATATGGGGTTTTGAGTCCCTTTCACTGAGGAAGGTGTAGGTCTTGTCTATTCCATAGTTGGTTTTTGGAATGGTACCTGTGCTTATATCAAACTCTGTTTTTATGCATCACCCCACCTCTCCTTCCCCCTTAAGCAGGCTTAACAGTACTTTCTAAATGTGAGACCCTGATCTCTTTCCTATCTCAGTTCAAGTGTAGCCATGTTTACAGGATCTTCATAAGTGATATCTTATGATAAGTTTCTTTTTCTCTGTGACTTATTTCACTAAGAATCATCGTACCTGAATCCACCCATTTTGCTGCTACTGGTCTTATGACATTGATTTCATGGCTGAGGGATATTCCATCGTACGTAAGTACCACAATTTTTTGAACCATTTTTATATTTCCTGGGATATTTAAGGTGTATCCAAGTTGAGGTCCTTGTAAGCAGTGCAGCCCTAAATTTTGGGGTGGCTGTGTCTTTTTGATTTTCAGTTTTCCCAAGGTATATTCCCTAGACTGGAAGTGCCCTTGGCTCTGTAGCTCTGTTGTTTACTTGTTTTAGGGAACACAATGCACTCCTCCAGAGAGGCAGTTGGCAATTTACATCCCGCCCATCAGCATAACAAGGCTCCCTGTTCTCCAGGGCCTGTCTTGCCTTTCGGGTTTTTACATATTTTGTGGATGTCCCTTTTGACTGGTGGGAAGTGATACTTCTTTGTAGTGCAGATTTGCATTGCCCGATTGCTTGCTTGGCCAAAAAGGGCGTATGCATTTTCTCTTGAATATATTCAGGAGAAAACGCATACGCCCTTTATGGCCACGTGCATCATTGTCGAATTTGTTCCCCTCTTCCTGTGCTTTAAAGGCGATTCCAACGTACCTCTTGAAATCTGTTTCCTGCTATTCTGCATCGCTTCCAAGTCCGCCTCGTTGCCTTCCCTCAACAGATTTTTGGACGATAGTTGTCCTTTATTACTCGGCCAGTTTGTGAATTGCTGTGCCCCTGAGCTCCATTTTTCAACTCGTTTTAGGTGAGCTGACCGCAAGTCCAAAATTTTGGTTCAGGACCTATACTGGTTCCCGGTGGGTGGCTGAGATTTTGGTTAATTCTTCTTCCTGCCGGGAAATTACAGTGATATGTGCCCGTCCAAATGCCTAACAGCTACTCTCTCATTGGTTCTCCCTCTTCCCTTTCATCCTCTGCCAAATTGGCAACCTGTGCGAACCAGGAGGTTAAAGGGGCTGTCTCTCCAAGTTCAGAGGTTGATAGTAAAGCAGGTGGAAAGTCAAACCGGAGCACCAGGAGAGGGACTATTCGTTGAGTTTTAGAAACCTTTCGTATTCACAGTGTGTCCGTTCTCTAGGTTTCCCGTACATGTTATAACTGTAGTAATATTCCCTTCAACCTGGAGAGTTGGGACCCATGGAATGGGTGCCATGCATTATTGCTTTAAAGGGTCTGCAATTGCTCACCCAATCTCACCAATCCTCTCAGTCCCAAGTGTCCAGCCTTATGCCACATCCAGCTTTCGTTGTAGATAGGGTCATTCCAGGTTTCATCAGAGACCCTGAAGGAATTGTAAAGAATTTCCCAGTTTTTTTGTTTTGTTTTTGAAATTCCTTTTTATAGTGGGTTTGAGCTGATTCTCGCTGCCATGTTTATGCCAGTCTAGACACACTTGATTCCCTTACGGAGACATATCAATCCATAGGTTTTAAGATTATTACTAGTCAGATATATTCCTCTGCGGGAAATATGGGGTTTTGAGTCCCTTTCACTGAGGAAGGTGTAGGTCTTGCCTATTCCATAGTTGGTTTTTGGAACGGTACCTGTGCTTATATCAAACTCTGGTTTTATGCATCACCCCACCTCTCCTTCCCCGTTAAGCAGGCATAAGAGTGTTTTCTAAATGTGAGACACTGTTCTCTTTCCTAACTCAGTTCAAGTGTAGCCATGTTTACAGGATCTTCATAAGTGATATCTTATGATAAGTTTCCTTTTCTCTGTGACTTATTTCACTTAGAATCATCGTACCTGAATCCACCCATTTTACTGCTACTGGTATTATGTCATTGATTTCATGGCTGAGGTATATTCCATCGTACGTAAGTACCACAATTTTTTGAACCATTTTTATATTTCCTGGGATATTTGAGGTGTACCCAAGTTGAGGTCCTTGTAAGCAGTGCAGCCCTAAATTTTGGGGTGGCTCTGTCTTATTGATTTTCAGTTTTCCCAAGGTATATTCCCTAGATTGGAAGTGCCCTTGGCTCTGTAGCTCTGTTGTTTACTTGTTTTAGGGAACACAGTGCACTCCTCCAGAGAGGCAGTTGGCAATTTACATCCCGCCCATCAGCATAACAAGGCTCCCTGTTCTCCAGGGCCTGTCTTGCCTTTCTGGTTTTTACACATTTTGTGGATGTCCCTTTTGACCGGTGGGAAGTGATATTTCTTTGTAGTGCAGATTTCCATTGCCCGCTTGCTTGCTTGGCCAAAAAGGGCGTATGCGTTTTCTCCTGAATATATTCAGGAAAAAACGCATACGCCCTTTTTGGCCAAGTGCATCATTGTCGAAGTTGTGCCCCTCTTCCTGTGCTTTAAAGGCGATTCCAACGTACCTCTTGAAATCTGTTTCCTGCAATTCTGCCTCGCTTTCAAGTCCGCCTCGTTGCCTTTCCTCAACAGATTTTTGGACGATAGTTGTCCTTTATTACTGGGCCAGTTTGTGAATTGCTGTACCCCTGAGCTCCATTTTTCAACTCGTTTTTGGTGAGCTGACCGCAAGTCCAAAATTTTGGTTCAGGATCTATACTGATTCCCGGTGGGTGGCTGAGACTTTGGTTAATTCTTCTTCCTGCCTGGAAATTACAGTGATATGTGCCCGTCCAAATGCCTAACAGCTACTCTCTCATTGGTTCTCCCTCTTCCCTTTCATCCTCTGCCAAATTGGCAACCTGTGCGAACCAGGAGGTTAAAGTGGCTGTCTCTCCAAGTTGGGAGGTTGATAATAAAGCAGATGGAAAGTCAAACCGGAGCACCAGGAGAGGGACTATTCGTTGAGTTTTAGAGACCTTTCATATTCACAGTGTGTCCGTTCTCTAGGATTCCCGTACATGTTATATGTGTAGTAATATTCCCTTCAACCTGGAGAGTTGGGACCCATGGAATGTGTGTCATGCATAATTGCTTTAAAGGGTCTGCATTTGCTCACCCAATCTCACCAATCCTCTCAGTCCCAAGTGTCCAGCCTTATGCCACATCCAGCTGTCATTGTAGATAGGGTCATTTCAGGTTTCATCAGAGACCCTGAAGGAATTGTAAAGAATTTCCCAGTTTTTTTGCTTTATTTTTGAAATTCCTTTTTATAGTGGGTTTGAGCTGATTCTCGCTGTCATATTTATCCCAGTCTAGACACACTTGATTCCCTTACGGAGACATATCAATACATAGGTTTTAAGATTCTTACTAGTCAGATATATTCCTCTGCGGGAAATATGGGGTTTTGAGTCCCTTTCACTGAGGAAGGTGTAGGTCTTGCCTATTCCATAGTTGGTTTTTGGAACGGTACCTCTGCTTATATCAAACTCTGGTTTTATGCAGCACCCCACCTCTCCTTCCCCCTTAAGCAGGCATAAGAGTGTTTTCTAAATGTGAGACACTGTTCTCTTTCCTAACTCAGTTCAAGTGTAGCCATGTTTACAGGATCTTCATAAGTGATATCTTATGATAAGTTTCTTTTTCTCTGTGACTTATTTCACTTAGAATCATCATACCTGAATCCACCCATTTTGCTGCTACTGGTCTTATGACATTGATTTCATGGGTGAGGGATATTCCATCGTACGTAAGTACCACAATTTTTTGAACCATTTTTATATTTCCTGGGATATTTAAGGTGTACCCAAGTTGAGGTCCTTGTAAGCAGTGCAGCCCTAAATTTTGGGGTGGCTGTGTCTTTTTGATTTTCAGTTTTCCCAAGGTATATTCCCTAGACTGGAAGTGCCCTTGGCTCTGTAGCTCTGTTGTTTACTTGCTTTAGGGAACCAATTCACTCCTCCAGAGAGGCAGTTGGCAATTTACATCCCGCCCATCAGCATAACAAGGCTCCCTGTTCTCCAGGGCCTGTCTTGCCTTTCTGGTTTTTACACATTTTGTGGATGTCCCTTTTGACCGGTGGGAAGTGATACTTCTTTGTAGTGCAGATTTGCATTGCCCGCTTGCTTGCTTGGCCAAAAAGGGCGTATGCGTTTTCTGCTGCATATATCCTGGAGAAAACGAATACGCCCTTTTTGGCCAAGTGCATCATTGTCGAAGTTGTGCCCCTCTTCCTGTGCTTTAAAGGCGATTCCAACGTACCTCTTGAAATCTGTTTCCTGCTATTCTGCCTCGCATTCAAGTCCGCCTCGTTGCCTTCCCTCAACAGATTTTTGGACGATAGTTGTCCTTTATTACTCGGCCAGTTTGTGAATTGCTGTGCCCCTGAGATCCATTTTTCAACTCGTTTTAGGTGAGCTGACCGCAAGTCTAAAATTTTGGTTCAGGAACTATACTGGTTCCGGGTGGGGGCCTGAGACTTTGGTTAATTCTTCTTCCTGCTGGGAAATTACAGTGATATGTGCCAATCCAAATGCCTAACAGCTACTCTCTCATTGGTTCTCCCTCTTCCCTTTCATCCTCTGCCAAATTGGCAACCTGTGCGAACCAGGAGGTTAAAGGGGCTGTCTCTCCAAGTTGGGAGGTTGATAGTAAAGCAGATGGAAAGTCAAACCGGACCACCAGGAGAGGGACTATTCGTTGAGTTTTAGAAACCTTTCGTATTCACAGTGTGTCCGTTCTCTAGGTTTCCCGTACATGTTATAACTGTAGTAATATTCCCTTCATCCTGGAGAGTAGGGACCCATGGAATGTGTGCCATGCATTATTGCTTTAAATGGTCTGCATTTGTTCACCCAATCTCACCAATCCTCTCAGTCCCAAGTGTCCAGCCTTATGCCACATCCAGCTGTCGTTGTAGATAGGGTCATTCCAGGTTTCATCAGAGACCCTGAAGGAATTGTAAAGAATTTCCCAGTTTTTTTGTTTTGTTTTTGAAATTCCTTTTTATAGTGGGTTTGAGCTGATTCTCGCTGCCATGTTTATGCCAGTCTAGACACACTTGATTCCCTTACGGAGACATATCAATACATAGGTTTTAAGATTCTTACTAGTCAGATATATTCCTCTGCGGGAAATATGGGGTTTTGAGTCCCTTTCACTGAGGAAGGTGTAGGTCTTGTCTATTCCATAGTTGGTTTTTGGAATGGTACCTGTGCTTATATCAAACTCTGGTTTTATGCATCACCCCACCTCTCTTTCCCCCTTAAGCAGGCATAAGAGTGTTTTCTAAATGTGAGACACTGTTCTCTTTCCTAACTCAGTTCAAGTGTAGCCATGTTTACAGGATCTTCATAAGTGATATCTTATGATAAGTTTCTTTTTCTCTGTGACTTATTTCACTTAGAATCATCGTACCTGAATCCACCCATTTTACTACTACTGGTCTTATGACATTGATTTCATGGCTGAGGGATATTCCATCGTACGTAAGTACCACAATTTTTTGAACCATTTTTATATTTCCTGGGATATTTAAGGTGTACCCAAGTTGAGGTCCTAATAAGCAGTGCAGCCCTAAATTTTGGGGTGGCTCTGTCTTATTGATTTTCAGTTTTCCCAAGGTATATTCCCTAGACTGGAAGTGCCCTTGGCTCTGTAGCTCTGTTCTTTACTTGTTTTAGGGAACACACTGTACTCCTCCAGAGAGGCAGTTGGCAATTTACATCCCGCCCATCAGCATAACAAGGCTCCCTGTTCTCCAGGGCCTGTCTTGCCTTTCTGGTTTTTACACATTTTGTGGATGTCCCTTTTGACCGGTGGGAAGTGATACTTCTTTGTAGTGCAGATTTGCATTGCCCGATTGCTTGCTTGGCCAAAAAGGGCGTATGCGTTTTCTCCTGAATATATTCACGAGAAAACGCATACGCCCTTTTTGGCCAAGTGCATCATTGTCGAAGTTGTGCCCCTCATCCGGTGCTTTAAAGGCGATTCCAACGTACCTCTTGAAATCTGTTTCCTGCTATTCTGACTCGCTTTCAAGTCCGCCTCGTTGCCTTCCCTTAACAGATTTTTGGACGATAGTTGTCCTTTATTACTCGGCCAGTTTGTGAATTGCTGTGCCCCTGAGCTCCATTTTTCAACTCGTTTTTGGTGAGCTGACCGCAGGTCCAAAATTTTGGTTCAGGACCTATGCTGGTTCCCGGTGGGGGGCTGAGACTTTGGTTAATTCTTCTTCCTGCCGGGAAATTACAGTGATATGTGCCCGTCCAAATGCCTAACAGCTACTCTCTCATTGGTTCTCCCTCTTCCCTTTCATCCTCTGCCAAATTGGCAACCTGTGCGAACCAGGAGGTTAAAGGGGCTGTCTCTCCAAGTTGGGAGGTTGATAGTAAAGGAGGTGTAAAGTCAAACCGGAGCACCAGTAGAGGGATTATTCGTTGAGTTTTAGAAACCTTTCGTATTCACAGTGTGTCCGTTCTCTAGGTTTCCCGTACATGTTATAACTGTGGTAATATTCCCTTCAACCTGGAGAGTTGGGACCCATGGAATGTGTGCCATGCACTATTGCTTTAAAGGGTCTGCATTTGCTCACCCAATCTCACCAATTCTCTCAGTCCCAAGTGTCCAGCCTTATGCCACATCCAGCTGTCATTGTAGATAGGGTCACTTCAGGTTTCATAAGAGATCCTGAAGGAATTGTGAAGAATTTCCCAGTTTTTTTCTTTTATTTTTGAAATTCCTTTTTATAGTGGGTTTGAGCTGATTCTCGCTGCCATATTTATCCCAGTCTAGACACACTTGTTTCCCTTACGGAGACATATCAATACATAGGTTTTAAGATTCTTACTAGTCAGATATATTCCTCTGCGGGAAATATGGGGTTTTGAGTCCCTTTCACTTAGGAAGGTGTAGGTCTTGTCTATTCCATAGTTGGTTTTTGGAACGGTACCTGTGCTTATATCAAACTCTGGTTTTATGCATCACCCCACCTCTCCTTCCCCCTTAAGCAGGCATAAGAGTGTTTTCTAAATGTGAGACACTGTTCTCTTTCCTAACTCAGTTCCAGTGTAGCCATGTTTACAGAATCTTCATAAGTGATATCTTATGATAAGTTTCTTTTTCTCTGTGACTTATTTCACTTAGAATCATCGTAGCTGAATCCACCCATTTTGCTGCTACTGTTCTTATGACATTGATTTCATGGCTGAGGGATATTCCATCGTACGTAACTACCACAATTTTTTGAACCATTTTTATATTTCCTGGGATATTTAAGGTGTACCCAAGTTGAGGTCCTTGTAAGCAGTGCAGCCCTAAATTTTGGGGTGGCTGTGTCTTTTTGATTTTCAGTTTTCCCGAGGTATATTCCCTAGACTGGAAGTGCCCTTGGCTCTGTAGCTCTGTTGTTTACTTGTTTTAGGGAACACAATGCACTCCTCCAGAGAGGCAGTTGGCAATTTACATCCCGCCCATCAGCATAACAAGGCTCCCTGTTCTCCAGGGCCTGTCTTGCATTTCCGGTTTTTACACATTTTGTGGATGTCCCTTTTGACCGGTGGGAAGTGATACTTCTTTGTAGTGCAGATTTGCATTGCCCGCTTGCTTGCTTGGCCAAAAAGGGCGTATGCGTTTTCTCCTGAATATATTCAGGAGAAAACGCATACGCCCCATTTGGCCAAGTGCATAATTGTCGAAGTTGTGCCCCTCTTCCTGTGCTTTAAAGGCGATTCCAACATACTTCTTGAAATCTGTTTCCTGCTATTCTGCCTCGCTTTCAAGTCCGCCTCGTTGCCTTCCCTCAACAGATTTTTGGACGATAGTTGTCCTTTATTACTCGGCCAGTTTGTGAATTGCTGTGCCCCTGAGCTCCATTTTTCAACTCGTTTTAGGTGAGCTGACCGCAAGTCCAAAATTTTGGTTCAGGACCTATACTGGTTCCCGGTGGGGGGCTGAGACTTTGGTTAATTCTTCTTCCTGCCGGGAAATTACAGTGATATGTGCCCGTCCAAATGCTTAACAGCTACTCTCTCATTGGTTCTCCCTCTTCCCTTTCATCCTCTGCCAAATTGGCAACCTGTGCGAACCAGGAGGTTAAAGGGGCTGTCTCTCCAAGTTGGGAGGTTGATAGTAAAGCAGATGGAAAGTGAAACCGGAGCACCAGGAGAGAGACTACTCGTTGAGTTTTAGAAACCTTTCGTATTCACAGTGTGTCCGTTCTCTAGGATTCCCGTACATGTTATAACTGTAGTAATATTCCCTTCAACCTGGAGAGTTGGGACCCATGGAATGGGTGCCTTGCATTATTGCTTTAAAGGGTCTGCATTTGTTCACCCAATCTCACCAATCCTCTCAGTCCCAAGTGTCCAGACTTATGCCACATCCAGCTGTCATGGTAGATAGGGCCATTCCAGGTTTCATCAGAGACCCTGAAAGAATTGTAAAGAATTTCCCAGTTTTTTTGTTTTGTTTTTGAAATTCCTTTTTATAGTGGGTTTGAGCTGATTCTCGCTGCCATGTTTATGCCAGTCTAGACACACTTGATTCCCTTATGGAGACATATCAATACATAGGTTTTAAGATTCTTACTAGTCAGATATATTCCTCTGCGGCAAATATGGGGTTTTGAGTCCCATTCACTGAGGAAGGCGTAGGTCTTGTCTATTCCATAGTTGGTTTTTGGAATGGTACCTGTGCTTATATGAAACTCTGGTTTTATGCATCACCCCACCTCTCCTTCCCCCTTAAGCAGGCATAAGAGTGTTTTCTAAATGTGAGACACTGTTCTCTTTCCTAACTCAGTTCAAGTGTAGCCATGTTTACAGGATCTTCATAAGTGATATCTTATGATAAGTTTCTTTTTCTCTGTGACTTATTTCACTTAGAATCATCGTACCTGAATCCACCCATTTTGCTGCTACTGGTCTTATGACATTGATTTCATGGCTGAGGGATATTCCATCGTACGTAAGTACCACAATTTTTTGAACCATATTTATATCTCCTGGGATATTTAAGGTGTACCCAAGTTGAGGTCCTTGTAAGCAGTGCAGCCCTAAATTTTGGGGTGGCTCTGTCTTATTGATTTTCAGTTTTCCCAAGGTATATTCCCTAGACTGGAAGTGCCCTTGGCTCTGTAGCTCTGTTGTTTACTTGTTTTAGGGAACACAATGCACTCCTCCAGAGAAGCAGTTGGCAATTTACATCCCGCCCATCAGCATAACAAGGCTCCCTGTTCTCCAGGGCCTGTCTTGCCTTTCCGGTTTTTACACATTTTGTGGATGTCCCTTTTGACCGGTGGGAAGTGATACTTCTTTGTAGTGCAGATTTGCATTGCCTGCTTGCTTGCTTGGCCAAAAAGGGCGTATGCGTTTTCTCCTGAATATATTCAGGAGAAAACGCATACGCCCCATTTGGCCAATTGCATCATTGTCGAAGTTGTGCCCCTCTTCCTGTGCTTTAAAGGCGATTCCAACATACCTCTTGAAATCTGTTTCCTGCTATTCTGCCTCGCTTTCAAGTCCGCCTCGTTGCCTTCCCTCAACAAATTTTTGGACGATAGTTGTCCTTTATTACTCGGCCAGTTTGTGAATTGCTGTGGCCCTGAGCTCCATTTTTCAACTCGTTTTAGGTGAGCTGACAGAAAGTCCAAAATTTTGGTTCAGGACCTATACTGGTTCCCGGTGGGGGGCTGAGACTTTGGTTAATTCTTCTTCCTGCCGGGAAATTACAGTGATATGTGCCCGTCCAAATGCCTAACAACTACTCTCTCTTTGGTTCTCCCTCTTCCCTTTCATCCTCTGCCAAATTGGCAACCTGTGCGAACCAGGAGGTTAAAGGGGCTGTCTCTCCAAGTTGGGAGGTTGATAGTAAAGCAGATGGAATGTCAAACCCGAGCACCAGGAGAGGGACTATTCGTTGAGTTTTAGAAACCTTTCGTATTCACAGTGTGTCCGTTCTCTAGGTTTCCCGTACATGTTATAACTGTAGTAATATTCCCTACAACCTGGAGAGTTGGGACCCATGGAATGTGTGCCATGCATTATTGCTTTAAAGGGTCTGCATTTGCTCACCCAATCTCACCAATCCTCTCAGTCCCAAGTGTCCAGCCTTATGCCACATCCAGCTGTCATTGTAGATAGGGTCATTCCAGGTATCGTCAGAGACCCTGAAGGAATTGTAAAGAATTTCCCAGTTTTTTTTTGTTTTATTTTTGAAATTTCTTTTTATAGTGGGTTTGAGCTGATTCTCGCTGCCATGTTTATGCCAGTCTAGACACACTTGATTCCCTTACGGAGACATATCAATACATAGGTTTTAAGATGCTTACTAGTCAGATATATTCCTCTGCGGCAAATATGGGGTTTTGAGTCCCTTTCACTGAGGAAGGTGTAGGTCTTGTCTATTCCATAGTTGGTTTTTGGAATGGTACCTGTGCTTATATGAATCTCTGGTTTTATGAATCACCCCACCTCTCCTTCCCCCTTAAGCAGGCATAAGAGTGTTTTCTAAATGTGAGACACTGTTCTCTTTCCTAACTCAGTTCAAGTGTAGCCATGTTTACAGGATCTTCATAAGTGATATCTTATGATAAGTTTCTTTTTCTCTGTGACTTATTTCACTTAGAATCATCATACCTGAATCCACCCATTTTGCTGCTACTGTTCTTATGACATTGATTTCATGGCTGAGGGATATTCCATCGTACGTAAGTACCACAATTTTTTGAACCATTTTTATATTTCCTGGTATATTTAAGGTGTAGCCAAGTTGAGGTCCTTGTAAGCAGTGCAGCCCTAAATTTGGGGTGGCTCTGTCTTATTGATTTTCAGTTTTCCCAAGGTATATTCCCTAGACTGGAAGTGCCCTTGGCTCTGTAGCTCTGTTCTTTACTTGTTTTAGGGAACACAATGTACTCCTCCAGAGAGGCAGTTGGCAATTTACATCCCGCCCATCAGCATAACAAGGCTCCCTGTTCTCCAGGTCCTGTCTTGCCTTTCTGGTTTTTCCACATTTTGTGGATGTCCCTTTTGACCGGTGGGAAGCGATACTTCTTTGTAGTGCAGATTTGCATTGCCCGCTTGCTTGCTTGGCCAAAAAGGGCGTATGTGTTTTCTCCTGAATATATTCAGGAGAAAACGCATACGCCCTTTTTGGCCAAGTGCATCATTGTCAAAGTTGTGCCTCTCTTCCTGTGCTTTAAAGGTGATTCCAATGTACCTCTTGAAATCTGTTTCCTGCTATTCTGCCTCGCTTTCAAGTCCGCCTCGTTGCCTTCCCTCAACAGATTTTTGGACGATAGTTGTCCTTTATTAGTTGGCCAGTTTGTGAATTGCTGTGCCCCTGAGCTCCATTTTTCAACTCGTTTTTGGTGAGCTGACCGCAAGTCCAAAATTTTGGTTCAGAACCTATGCTGGTTCCCGGTGTGTGGCTGAGACTTCGGTTAATTCTTCTTCCTGCTGGGAAATTACAGTGATATGTGCCCGTCCAAATGCCTAACAGCTACTCTCTCATTGGTTCTCCCTCTTCCCTTACATCCTCTGCCTAATTGGCAACCTGTGCGAACCAGGAGGTTAAAGGGGCAGTCTCTCCAAGTTGGTAGGTTGATAGTAAAGCAGGTGGAAAGTCAAACCGGAGCACCAGGAGAGGGACTATTCGTTGAGTTTTAGAAACCTTTCGTATTCACAGTGTGTCCGTTCTCTAGGTTTCCCGTACATGTTATAACTGTAGTAATATTCCCTTCAACCTGGAGAGTTGGGACCCATGGAATGGGTGCCATGCATTATTGCTTTAAAGGGTCTGCATTTGCTCACCCAATCTCACCAATCCCATCAGTCCC
Source organism: Hyperoodon ampullatus (assembly GCF_949752795.1). Lineage (NCBI taxonomy): Eukaryota > Metazoa > Chordata > Mammalia > Artiodactyla > Ziphiidae > Hyperoodon > Hyperoodon ampullatus. Next base: position 800,841 of record NW_027640805.1, on the reverse strand, counting down.
AAGTGTCCAGCCTTATGCCATATCCAGGTGTCATTGTAGATAGGGTCATTCCAGGTTTCATCATTGACCCTGAAGGAATTGTAAAGAATTTCCCAGTTTTTTTGTTTTGTTTTTGAAAGTCCTTTTTATAGTGGGTTTGAGCTGATTCTCTCTGCCATGTTTATGCCAGTCTAGACACACTTGATTCCCTTACAGAGACATATCAATACATAGGTTTTAAGATTCTTAGTAGTCAGATATATTCCTCTGCGGGAAATATGGTGTTTTGAGTCCCTTTCACTGAGGAAGGTGTAGGTCTTGTCTATTCCATAGTTGGTTTTTGGAACGGTACCTGTGCTTATATCAAACTCTGGTTTTATGCATCACACCACCTCTCCTTCCCCCTTAAGCAGGCATAAGAGTGTTTTCTAAATGTGAGACACTGTTCTCTTTCCTAACTCAGTTCAAGTGTAGCCATGTTTACAGAATCTTCATAAGTGATATCTTATGATAAGTTTCTTTTTCTCTGTGACTTATTTCACTTAAAATCTTCGTACCTGAATCCACCCATTTTGCTGCTACTGGTCTTATGACATTGATTTCATGGCTGAGGGATATTCCATCGTACGTAAGTACCACAATTTTTTGAACCATTTTTATATTTCCTGGGATATTTAAGGTGTACCCAAGTTGAGGTCCTTGTAAGCAGTGCAGCCCTAAATTTTGGGGTGGCTCTCTCTTATTAATCTTCAGTTTTCCCAAGGTATATTCCCTAGACAGGAAGTGCCCTTGGCTCTGTAGCTCTGTTGTTTACTTGTTTTAGGGAACACAATGCACTCCTCCAGAGAGGCAGTTGGCAATTAACATCCCGCCCATCAGCATAACAAGGCTCCCTGTTCTCCAGGGCCTGTCTTGCCTTTCTGGTTTTTACACATTTTGCGGATGTCCCTTTTGACCGGTGGGAAGTGATACTTCTTTGTAGTGCAGATTTGCATTGCCCGCTTGCTTGCTTGGCCAAAAAGGGCGTATGTGTTTTCTCCTGAATATATTCAGGAGAAAACGCATACGCCCTTTTTGGCCAAGTGCATCATTGTCGAAGTTGTGCCCCTCTTCCTGTGCTTTAAAGGCGATTCCAACGTACCTCTTGAAATCTGTTTCCTGCTATTCTGCCTCGCTTTCAAGTCCGCCTCGTTGCCTTCCCTCAACAGATTTTTGGACGATAGTTGTCCTTTATTACTTGGCCAGTTTGTGAATTGCTGTGCCCCTGAGCTCCATTTTTCAACTCGTTTTTGGTGAGCTGACCGCAAGTCCAAAATTTTGGTTCAGGACCTATGCTGGTTCCCGGTGGGGGGCTGAGACTTTTGTTAATTCTTCTTCCTGCTGGGAAATTACAGTGATATGTGCCCGTCCAAATGCCTAACAGCTACTCTCTCATTGGTTCTCCCTCTTCCCTTTCATCCTCTGCCAAATTGGCAACCTGTGCGAACCAGGAGGTTAAAGGGGCTGTCTCTCCAAGTTAGGAGGTTGATAGTAAAGCAGGTGGAAAGTCAAACCGGATCACCAGGAGAGGGACTATTCGTTGAGTTTTAGAAACCTTTCGTATTCACAGTGTGTCCGTTCTCTAGGTTTCCCGTACATGTTATAACTGTAGTAATATTCCCTTCAACCTCGAAAGTTGGGACCCATGGAATGGGTGCCATGCATTATTGCATTAAAGGGTCTGCATTTGCTCACCCAATCTCACCAATCCCCTCAGTCCCAAGTGTCCAGCCTTATGCCATATCCAGCTCTCGTTGTAGATAGGGTCATTCCAGGTTTCATCATTGACCCTGAAGGAATTGTAAAGAATTTCCCAGTTTTTTTGTTTTGTTTTTGAAATTCATTTTTATAGAGGGTTTGAGCTGATTCTCGCTGCCATGTTTATGCCAGTCTAGACACACTTGATTCCCTTACAGAGACATATCAATACATAGGTTTTAAGATTCTTAGTAGTCAGATATATTCCTCTGTGGGAAATATGGTGTTTTGAGTCCCTTTCACTGAGGAAGGTGTAGGTCTTGTCTATTCCATAGTTGTTTTTTGGAATGGTACCTGTGCTTATATCAAACTCTGGTTTTATGCATCACCCCACCTCTCCTTCCCCCTTAAGCAGGCATAAGAGTGTTTTCTAAATGTGAGACACTGTTCTCTTTCCTAACTCAGTTCAAGTGTAGCCATGTTTACAGGATCTTCATAAGTGATATCTTATGATAAGTTTCTTTTTCTCTGTGACTTATTTCACTTAGAATCATCGTACCTGAATCCACCCATTTTGCTGCTACTGGTCTTATGACATTGATTTCATGGCTGAGGGATATTCCATCGTACGTAAGTACCACAATTTTTTGGACCATTTTTATATTTCCTGGGATATTTATGGTGTACCCAAGTTGAGGTCCTTGTAAGCAGTGCAGCCCTAAATTTTGTGGTGGCTGTGTCTTTTTGATTTTCAGTTTTCCCAAGGTATATTCCCTAGACTGGAAGTGCCCTTGGCTCTGTAGCTCTGTTGTTTACTTGTTTTAGGGAACACAATGCACTCCTCCAGAGAGGCAGTTGGCAATTTACATCCCGCCCATCAGCATAACAAGGCTCCCTGTTCTCCAGGGCCTGTCTTGCCTTTCCGGTTTTTACACATTTTGTAGATATCCCTTTTGACCGGTGGGAAGTGATACTTCTTTGTAGTGCAGATTTGCATTGCCCGCTTGCTTGCTTGGCCAAAAAGGGCGTATGCGTTTTCTCCTGAATATATTCAGGAGAAAACGCATACGCCCCATTTGGCCAAGTTCATCATTGTCGAAGTTGTGCCCCTCTTCCTGTACTTTAAAGGCGATTCCAATGTACCTCTTGAAATCTGTTTCCTGCTATTCTGCCTCGCTTTCAAGTCCGCCTCGTTGCCTTCCCTCAACAGATTTTTGGACGATAGTTGTCCTTTATTACTCGGCCAGTTTGTGAATTGCTGTGCCCATGAGCTCCATTTTTCAACTCGATTTAGGTGAGCTGACCGCAAGTCCAAAATTTTGGTTCAGGACCTATACTGGTTCCCGGTGTGTGGCTGAGACTTCGGTTAATTCTTCTTCCTGCTGGGAAATTACAGTGATATGTGCCCGTCCAAATGCCTAACAGCTACTCTCTCATTGGTTCTCCCTCTTCCCTTACATCCTCTGCCTAATTGGCAACCTGTGCGAACCAGGAGGTTAAAGGGGCAGTCTCTCCAAGTTGGTAGGTTGATAGTAAAGCAGGTGGAAAGTCAAACCGGAGCACCAGGAGAGGGACTATTCGTTGAGTTTTAGAAACCTTTCGTATTCACAGTGTGTCCGTTCTCTAGGTTTCCCGTACATGTTATAACTGTAGTAATATTCCCTTCAACCTGGAGAGTTGGGACCCATGGAATGGGTGCCATGCATTATTGCTTTAAAAGGTCTGCATTTGTTCACCCAATCTCACCAATCCTCTCAGTCCCAAGTGTCCAGCCTTATGCCACATCCAGCTGTCGTTGTAGATAGGGTCTTTCCAGGTTTCATCAGAGACCCTGAAGGAATTGTAAAGAATTTCCCAGTTTTTTTGTTTTGTTTTTGAAATTCCTTTTTATAGTGGGTTTGAGCTGATTCTCGCTGTCATGTTTAAGCCAGTCTAGACACACTTGATTCCCTTACGGAGACATATCAATACATAGGTTTTAAGATTCTTACTAGTCAGATATATTCCTCTGCGGCAAATATGGGGTTTTGAGTCCCTTTCACTGAGGAAGTTGTAGGTCTTGTCTATTCCATAGTTGGTTTTTGGAATGGTACCTGTGCTTATATCAAACTCTGGTTTTATGCATCACCCCACCTCTCCTTCCCCCTTAAGCAGGCATAAGAGTGTTTTCTAAATGTGAGACACTGTTCTCTTTCCTAACTCAGTTCAAGTGTAGCCATGTTTACAGGATCTTCATAAGTGATATCTTATGATAAGTTTCTTTTTCTCTGTGACTTATTTCTCTTAGAATCATCGTACCTGAATCCACCCATTTTACTGCTACTGGTATTATGTCATTGATTTCATGGCTGAGGTATATTCCATCGTACGTAAGTACCACAATTTTTTGAACCATTTTTATATTTCCTGGGATATTTAAGGTGTACCCAAGTTGAGGTCCTTGTAAGCAGTGCAGCCCTAAATTTTGGGGTGGCTCTGTCTTATTGATTTTCAGTTTTCCCAAGGTATATTCCCTAGACTGGAAGTGCCCTTGGCTCTGTAGCTCTATTGTTTACTTGTTTTAGGGAACCAATTCACTCCTCCAGAGAGGCAGTTGGCAATTTACATCCTGCCCATCAGCATAACAAGGCTCCCTGTTCTCCAGGGCCTGTCTTGCCTTTCTGGTTTTTACACATTTTGTGGATGTCCCTTTTGACCGGTGGGAAGTGATACTTCTTTGTAGTGCAGATTTGCATTGCCCGCTTGCTTGCTTGGCCAAAAAGGGCGTATGCGTTTTCTCCTGCATATATTCTGGAGAAAACGCATACGCCCTTTTTGGCCAAGTGCATCATTGTCAAAGTTGTGCCCCTCTTCCTGTGCTTTAAAGGCGATTCCAACGTACCTCTTGAAATCTGTTTCCTGCTATTCTGCCTCGCATTCAAGTCCGCCTCGTTGCCTTCCCTCAACAGATTTTTGGACGATAGTTGTCCTTTATTACTCGGCCAGTTTGTGAATTGCTGTGCCCCTGAGCTCCATTTTTCAACTCGTTTTTGGTGAGCTGACCGCAAGTCCAAAATTTTGTTTCAGGACCTATGCTGGTTCCCGGTGGGGGGCTGAGACTTTGGTTAATTCTTCTTCCTGCTGGGAAATTACAGTGATATGTGCCCGTCCAAATGCCTAACAGCTACTCTCTCATTGGTTCTCCCTCTTCCCTTTCATCCTCTGCCAAATTGGCAACCTGTGCGAACCAGGAGGTTAAAGGGGCTGTCTCTCCAAGTTAGGAGGTTGATAGTAAAGCAGGTGGAAAGTCAAACCGGAGCACCAGGAGAGGGACTATTCGTTGAGTTTTAGAAACCTTTCGTATTCACAGTGTGTCCGTTCTCTAGGTTTCCCGTACATGTTATAACTGTAGTAATATTCCCTTCAACCTCGAAAGTTGGGACCCATGGAATGGGTGCCATGCATTATTGCATTAAAGGGTCTGCATTTGCTCACCCAATCTCACCAATCCCCTCAGTCCCAAGTGTCCAGCCTTATGCCATATCCAGCTCTCGTTGTAGATAGGGTCATTCCAGGTTTCATCATTGACCCTGAAGGAATTGTAAAGAATTTCCCAGTTTTTTTGTTTTGTTTTTGAAATTCATTTTTATAGAGGGTTTGAGCTGATTCTCGCTGCCATGTTTATGCCAGTCTAGACACACTTGATTCCCTTACAGAGACATATCAATACATAGGTTTTAAGATTCTTAGTAGTCAGATATATTCCTCTGCGGCAAATATGGGGTTTTGAGTCCCTTTCACTGAGGAAGGTGTAGGTCTTGTCTATTCCATAGTTGGTTTTTGGAATGGTACCTGTGCTTATATGAATCTCTGGTTTTATGCATCACCCCACCTCTCCTTCCCCCTTAAGCAGGCATAAGAGTGTTTTCTAAATGTGAGACACTGTTCTCTTTCCTAACTCAGTTCAAGTGTAGCCATGTTTACAGGATCTTCATAAGTGATATCTTATGATAAGTTTCTTTTTCTGTGTGACTTATTTCACTTAGAATCATCATACCTGAATCCACCCATTTTGCTGCTACTGTTCTTATGACATTGATTTCATGGCTGAGGGATATTCCATCGTACGTAAGTACCACAATTTTTTGAACCATTTGTATATTTCCTGGTATATTTAAGGTGTAGCCAAGTTGAGGTCCTTGTAAGCAGTGCAGCCCTAAATTTGGGGTGGCTCTGTCTTATTGATTTTCAGTTTTCCCAAGGTATATTCCCTAGACTGGAAGTGCCCTTGGCTCTGTAGCTCTGTTCTTTACTTGTTTTAGGGAACACAATGTACTCCTCCAGAGAGGCAGTTGGCAATTTACATCCCGCCCATCAGCATAACAAGGCTCCCTGTTCTCCAGGTCCTGTCTTGCCTTTCTGGTTTTTACACATTTTGTGGATGTCCCTTTTGACTGGTGGGAAGCGATACTTCTTTGTAGTGCAGATTTGCATTGCCCGCTTGCTTGCTTGGCCAAAAAGGGCGTATGTGTTTTCTCCTGAATATATTCAGGGGAAAACGCATACGCCCTTTTTGGCCAAGTGCATCATTGTCAAAGTTGTGCCTCTCTTCCTGTGCTTTAAAGGTGATTCCAACGTACCTCTTGAAATCTGTTTCCTGCTATTCTGCCTCGCTTTCAAGTCCGCCTCGTTGCCTTCCCTCAACAGATTTTTGGACGATAGTTGTCCTTTATTACTCGGCCAGTTTGTGAATTGCTGTGCCCCTGAGCTCCATTTTTCAACTCGTTTTTGGTGAGCTGACCGCAGGTCCAAAATTTTGGTTCAGGACCTATGCTGGTTCCCGGTGGGGGGCTGAGACTTTGGTTAATTCTTCTTCCTGCCGGGAAATTACAGTGATATGTGCCCGTCCAAATGCCTAACAGCTACTCTCTCATTGGTTCTCCCTGTTCCCTTTCATCCTCTGCCAAATTGGCAACCTGTGCGAACCAGGAGGTTAAAGGGGCTGTCTCTCCAAGTTGGCAGGTTGATAGTAAAGGAGGTGTAAAGTCAAACTGGAGCACCAGGAGAGGGACTATTCGTTGAGTTTTAGAAACCTTTCGTATTCACAGTGTGTCCGTTCTCTAGGTTTCCCGTACATGTTATAACTGTAGTAATATTCCCTTCAACCTGGAGAGTTGGGACCCATGGAATGTGTGCCATGCACTATTGCTTTAAAGGGTCTGCATTTGCTCACCCAATCTCACCAATTCTCTCAGTCCCAAGTGTCCAGCCTTATGCCACATCCAGCTGTCATTGTAGATAGGGTCACTTCAGGTTTCATAAGAGATCCTGAAGGAATTGTGAAGAATTTCCCAGTTTTTTTCTTTTATTTTTGAAATTCCTTTTTATAGTGGGTTTGAGCTGATTCTCGCTGCCATATTTATCCCAGTCTAGACACACTTGTTTCCCTTACGGAGACATATCAATACATAGGTTTTAAGATTCTTACTAGTCAGATATATTCCTCTGCGGGAAATATGGGGTTTTGAGCCCCTTTCACTGAGGAAGGTGTAGGTCTTGTCTATTCCATAGTTGGTTTTTGGAACGGTACCTGTGCTTATATCAAACTCTGGTTTTATGCATCACCCCACCTCTCCTTCCCCCTTAAGCAGGCATAAGAGTGTTTTCTAAATGTGAGACACTGTTCTCTTTCCTAACTCAGTTCAAGTGTAGCCATGTTTACAGAATCTTCATAAGTGATATCTTATGATAAGTTTCTTTTTCTCTGTGACTTATTTCACTTAGAATCATCGTACCTGAATCCACCCATTTTGCTGCTACTGGTCTTATGACATTGATTTCATGGCCGAGGTATATTCCATCGTTCGTAAGTACCACAATTTTTTGAACCATTTTTATATTTCCTGGGATATTTAAGGTGTACCCAAGTTGAGGTCCTTGTAAGCAGTGCAGCCCTAAATTTTGGGGTGGCTCTGTCTTATTGATCTTCAGTTTTCCCAAGGTTTATTCCCTAGACTGGAAGTGCCCTTGGCTCTGTAGCTCTGTTCTTTACTTGCTTTAGGGAACACAATGCACTCCTCCAGAGAGGCAGTTGGCAATTTACATCCCGCCCATCAGCATAACAAGGCTCCCTGTTCTCCAGGGCCTGTCTTGCCTTTCTGGTTTTTACACATTTTGTGGATGTCCCTTTTGACCGGTGGGAAGTGATACTTCTTTCTAGTGCAGATTTGCATTGCCCGCTTGCTTGCTTGGCCAAAAAGGGCGTATGCGTTTTCTCCTGAATATATTCAGGAGAAAACGCATACGCCCTTTTTGGCCAAGTGCATCATTGTCGAAGTTGTGCCTCTCTTCCTGTGCTTTAAAGGTGATTCCAACGTACCTCTTGAAATCTGTTTCCTGCTATTCTGCCTCGCTTTCAAGTCCGCCTCGTTGCCTTCCCTCAACAGATTTTTGGACGATAGTTGTCCTTTATTACTTGGCCAGTTTGTGAATTGCTGTGCCCCTGAGCTCCATTTTTCAACTCGTTTTTGGTGAGCTGACCGCAAGTCCAAAATTTTGGTTCAGGACCTATGCTGGTTCCCAGTGGGTGGCTGAGACTTTGGTTAATTCTTCTTCCTGCTGGGAAATTACAGTGATATGTGCCCGTCCAAATGCCTAACAGCTACTCTCTCATTGGTTCTCCCTCTTCTCTTTCATCCTCTGCCTAATTGGCAACCTGTGCGAACCAGGAGGTTAAAGGGGCTGTCTCTCCAAGTTGGGAGGTTGATACTAAAGCAGGTGGAAAGTCAAACCGGAGCACCAGGAGAGAAATTATTCTTTGAGTTTTAGAAACCTTTCGTATTCACAGTGTGTCTGTTCTCTAGGTTTCCCGTACATGTTATAACTGTAGTAATATTCCCTTCAACCTGGAGAGTTGGGAGCCATGGAATAGGTGCCATGCATTATTGTTTTAAAGGGTCTGCATTTGCTCACCCAATTTCACCAATCCCATCAGTCCCAAGTGTCCAGCCTTAAGCCATATCCAGCTGTCGTTGTAGATAGGGTCATTCCAGGTTTCATCATTGACCCTGAAGGAAATGTAAAGAATTTCCCAGTTTTTTTGTTTTGTTTTTGAAAGTCCTTTTTATAGTGGGTTTGAGCTGATTCTCGCTGCCATGTTTATGCCAGTCTAGACACACTTGATTCCCTTACAGAGACATATCAATACATAGGTTTCAAGATTCTTACTAGTCAGATATATTCCTCTGCGGGAAATATGGGGTTTTGAGTCCCTTTCACTGAGGAAGGTGTAGGTCTTGTCTATTCCATAGTTGGTTTTTGGAATGGTACTTGTGCTTATATCAAACTCTGGTTTTATGCATCACCCCACCTCTCCTTCCCCCTTAAGCAGGCATAAGAGTGTTTTCTAAATGTGAGACACTGTTCTCTTTCCTAACTGAGTTCAAGTGTAGCCATGTTTACAAGATCTTCATAAGTGATATCTTATGATAAGTTTCTTTTTCTCTGTGACTTATTTCACTTAGAATCATCGTACCTGAATCCACCCATTTTGCTGCTACTGGTCTTATGACATTGATTTCATGGCTGAGGGATATTCCATCGTACATAAGTACCATAGTTTTTTGAACCATTTTTATATTTCCTGGGATATTTCAGGTGTACCCAAGTTGAGGTCCTTGTAAGCAGTGCAGCCCTAAATTTTGGGGTGGCTCTGTCTTATAGATTTTCAGTTTTCCCAAGGTTTATTCCCTAGACTGGAAGTGCCCTTGGCTCTGTAGCTCTGTTCTTTACTTGTTTTAGGGAACACAATGTACTCCTCCAGAGAGGCAGTTGGCAATTTACATCCCGCCCATCAGCATAAAAAGGCTCCCTGTACTACAAGGCCTGTCTTGCCTTTCTGGTTTTTACACATTTTGTGGATGTCCCTTTTGACCGGTGGGAGGTGATACTTCTTTGTAGTGCAGATTTGCATTGCCCGCTTGCTTGCTTGGCCAAAAAGGGCGTATGCGTTTTCTCCTGAATATATTCAGTAGAAAACGCATACGCCCTTTTTGGCCAAGTGCACCATTGTCGAAGTTGTGCCCCTCTTCCTGTGTTTTAAAGGGGATTCCAACGTACCTCTTGAAATCTGTTTCCTGCTATTCTGCCTCGCTTTCAAGTCCGCCTCGTTGCCTTCCCTCAACAGATTTTTGGACGATAGTTGAACTTTATTACTTGGCCAGTTTGTGAATTGCTGTGCCCCTGAGCTCCATTTTTCAACTCGTTTTTGGTGAGCTGACCGCAAGTCCAAAATTTTGGTTCAGGACCTATACTGGTTCCCGGTGGGTGGCTGAGACTTTGGTTAATTCTTCTTCCTGCCGGGAAATTACAGTGATATGTGCCCGTCCAAATGCCTAACAGCTACTCTCTCATTGGTTCTCCCTCTTCCCTTTCATCCTCTGCCAAATTGGCAACCTGTGCGAACCAGGAGGTTAAAGGGGCTGTCTCTCCAGGTTGGGAGGTTGATAATAAAGCAGATGGAAAGTCAAACAGTAGCACCAGGAGAGGGACTATTCGTTGAGTTTTAGAAACCTTTCGTATTCACAGTGTGTCCGTTCTCTAGGTTTCCCGTACATGTTATAACTGTAGTAATATTCCCTTCAACCTGGAGAGTTGGGACCCATGGAATGGGTGCCATACATTATTGCTTTAAAGGGTCTGCATTTGCTCACCCAATCTCACCAATCCTCTCAGTCCCTAGTGTCCAGCCTTATGCCACATCCAGCTGTCGTTGTAGATAGGGTCATTCCAGGTTTCATCAGAGACCCTGAAGGAATTGTAAAGAATTTCCCAGTTTTTTTGTTTTGTTTCTGAAATTCATTTTTATAGTGGGTTTGAGCTGATTCTCGCTGCCATGTTTATGCCATTCTAGACACACTTGATTCCCTTATGGAGACATATCAATACATAGGTTTTAAGATTCTTACTAGTCAGATATATTCCTCTGCGGGTAATATGGGGGTTTGAGTCCCTTTCACTGAGGAAGGTGTAGGTCTTGTCTATTCCATAGTTGGTTTTTGGAACGGTACCTGTTCTTATATCAAACTCTGGTTTTATGCATCACCCCACCTCTCCTTCCCCCTTAAGCAGGCATAAGAGTGTTTTCTAAATGTGAGACACTGTTCTCTTTCCTAACTCAGTTCAAGTGTAGCCATGTTTACAGGATCTTCATAAGTGATATCTTATGATAAGTTTCTTTTTCTCTGTGACTTATTTCACTAAGAATCATCGTACCTGAATCCACCCATTTTGCTGCTACTGGTCTTATGGCATTGATTTCATGGCTGAGGGATATTCCATCGTACGTAAGTACGACAATTTTTTGAACCATTTTTATATTTCCTGCGATATTTAAGGTGTACCCAAGTTGAGGTCCTTGTAAGCAGTGCAGCCCTAAATTTTGGGGTGGCTCTGTCTTATTGATTTTCAGTTTTCCCAAAGTATATTCCCTAGACTGGAAGTGCCCTTGGCTCTGTAGCTCTGTTGTTTACTTGTTTTAGGGAACACAATGCACTCCTCCAGAGAGGCAGTTGGCAATTTACATCCCGCCCATCAGCATAACAAGGCTCCCTGTTCTCCAGGGCCTGTCTTGCCTTTCTGGTTTTTACACATTTTGTGTATGTCCCTTTTGACCAGTGGGAGGTGATACTTCTTTGTAGTGCAGATTTGCATTGCCGGCTTGCTTGCTTGGCCAAAAAGGGCGTATGCGTTTTCTCCTGAATATATACAGGAGAAAACACATAGGCCCTTTTTGGCCAAGTGCATCATTGTCGAAGTTGTGCCCCTCTTCCTGTGCTTTAAATGCGATTCCAACGTACCTCTTGAAATCTGTTTCCTGCTATTCTGCCTCACTTTCAAGTCCGCCTCGTTGCCTTCCCTCAACAGATTTTTGACGATAATTGTCCTTTATTACTCGGCCAGTTTGTGTATTGCTGTGCCCCTGAGCTCCATTTTTCAACTCGTTGTTGGTGTGCTGACCGCAAGTCCAAAATTTTGGTTCAGGACCTATGCTGGTTCCCGGTAGGGGGCTGAGACTTTGGTTAATTCTTCTTCCTACCGGGAAATCACAGTGATATGTGCCCGTCCAAATGCCTAACAGCTACACTCTCATTGGTTCTCCCTCTTCCCTTTCATCCTCTGCCAAATTGGCAACCTGTGCGAAACAGGAGGTTAAAGGGGCTGTCTCTCCAAGTTGGGAGGTTGATAGTAAAGCAGGTGGAAAGTCAAACCGAAGCACCAGGAGAGGGACTATTCGTTGAGATTTAGAAACCTTTCGTATTCACAGTGTGTCCGTTCTCTAGGTTTCCCGTACATGTTATAATTGAAGTAATATTCCCTTCAACCTGGAGAGTTGGGACTCATGGAATGGGTGCCATGCATTATTGCTTTAAAGGGTCTGCATTTGCTCACCCAATCTCACCAATCCCCTCAGTCCCAAGTGTCCAGCCTTATGCCATATCCAGCTGTCGTTGTAGATAGGGTCATTCCAGGTTTCATCATTGACCGTGAAGGAATTGTAAAGAATTTCCCAATTTTTTTGTTTTGTTTTTGAAATTCCTTTTTATAGTGGGTTTGAGCTGATTCTCGCTGACATGTTTATGCCAGTCTAGACACACTTGATTCCCTTATGGAGACATATCAATACATAGGTTTTAAGATTCTTACTAGTCAGATATATTCCTCTGCGGGAAATATGGTGTTTTGAGTCCCTTTCACTGAGGAAGGTGTAGGTCTTGGCTATTCCATAGTTGGTTTTTGGAACGGTACCTGTGCTTATATCAAACTCTGGTTTTATGCATCACCCCACCTCTCCTTCCCCCTTAAGCAGGCATAAGAGTGTTTTCTAAATGTGAGACACTGTTCTCTTTCCTAACTCAGTTCAAGTGTAGCCATGTTTACAGGATCTTCATAAGTGATATCTTATGATAAGTTTCTTTTTCTGTGTGACTTATTTCACTTAGAATCATCGTAGCTGAATCCACCCATTTTGCTGCTACTGGTCTTAAGACATTGATTTCATGGCTGAGGGATATTCCATCGTACGTAAGTATGACAATTTTTTGAACCATTTTTATATTTCCTGCGATATTTAAGGTGTACCCAAGTTGAGGTCCTTGTAAGCAGTGCAGCCCTAAATTTTGGGGTGGCTCTGTCTTATTGATTTTCAGTTTTCCCAAAGTATATTCCCTAGACTGGAAGTGCCCTTGGCTCTGTAGCTCTGTTGTTTACTTGTTTTAGGGAACACAATGCACTCCTCCAGAGAGGCAGTTGGCAATTTACATGCCGCCCATCAGCATAACAAGGCTCCCTGTTCTCCAGGGCCTGTCTTGCCTTTCTGGTTTTTACACATTTTGTGGATGTCCCTTTTGACCGGTGGGAAGTGATACTTCTTTGTAGTGCAGATTTGCATTGCCCGCTTTCTTGCTTGGCCAAAAAGGGCATATGCATTTTCTCCTGAATATATTCAGGAGAAAACGCATACGCCCTTTTTGGCCAAGTGCATCATTGTCGAAGTTGTGCCCCTCTTCCTGTGCTTTAAAGGCGATTCCAACATACCTCTTGAAATCTGTTTCCTGCTATTCTGCCTCGCATTCAAGTCCACCTCGTTGCCTTCCCTCAACAGATTTTTAGGACGATAGTTGTCCTTTAATACTCGGCCCGTTTGTGAATTGCTGTGCCCCTGAGCTCCATTTTTCAACTCGTTTTTTGTGAGCTGACAGCAAGTCCAAAATGTTGGTTCAGGACCTATACTGCTTCCCGGTGGGGGGCTGAGACTTTGGTTAATTCTTTTTTCTGCCGGGAAATTACAGTGATATGTGCCCGACCAAATGCCTAACAGCTACTCTCTCATTGGTTCTCCCTCTTCCATTTCATCCTCTGCCAAATTGGAAACCTGTGTGAACCAGGAGGTTAAAGGGGCTGTCTCTCCAAGTTGGGAGGTTGATAGTAAAGCAGATGGAAAGACAAACCAGAGCACCAGGAGAGGGACAATTCGTTGAGTTTTACAAACCTTTCGTATTCACAGTGTGTCCGTTCTCTATGTTTCCCATACATTTTATAGCTGTAGTAATATTCCCTTCAACCTGGAGAGTTGGGACCCATGGAATGGGTGCCAGGCATTTGTGCTTTAAAGGGTCTGCATTTGCTCACCCAATCTCACCAATCCTCTCAGTCCAAAGGGTCCAGCTTTATGCCACTTCCAGCTGTCGTTGTAGATAGGGTCATTCCAGGTTTCACCAGAGACCCTGAAGGAATTGTAAATAATTTCCCAGTTTTTTTGTTTTGTTTTTGAAATTCCTTTTTATAGTGGGTTTGAGCTGATTCTCGCTGCCATGTTTATGCCAGTCTAGACACACTTGATTCCCTTACGGAGACATATCAATACATAGGTTTTAAGATTCTTACTAGTCAGATATATTCCTCTGCAGGAAATATGGGGTTTTGAGTCCCTTTCACTGAGGAAGGTGTAGGTCTTGTCTATTCCATAGTTGGTTTTTGGAATGGTACCTGTGCTTATATCAAACTCTGGTTTTATGAATTACCCCACCTCTATTTCCCCCTTAAGTAGGCATAAGAGTGTTTTCTAAATGTGAGACACCGTTGTCTTTCCTAACTCAGTTCAAGTGTAGCCATGTTTACAGGATCTTCATAAGTGATATCTTATGATAAGTTTCTTTTTCTGTGTGACTTATTTCACTTAGAATCATCGTACCTGAATCCACCCATTTTGCTGCTACTGGTCTTATGACATTGATTTCATGGCTGAGGGATATTCTATCATACGTAAGTACCAGAATTTTTTGAACCATTTTTATATTTCCTGGGATATTTAAGGTGTACCCAAGTTGAGGTCCTTGTAAGCAGTGTAGCCCTAAATTTTGGGGTGGCTCTGTCTTATTGATTTTCAGTTTTCCCAAGGTATATTCCCTATACTGGAAGTGCCCTTGGCTCTGTAGCTCTGTTCTTTCCTTGTTTTATGGAACACAATGTACTCCTCCAGAGAGGCAGTTGGCAATTTATATCCCGCCCATCAGCATAAAAAGGCTCCCTGTTCTCCAGGGCCTGTCTTGCCTTTCTGGTTTTTACACATTTTGTGGATGTCCCTTTTGACCGGTGGGAAGTGATACTTCTTTGTAGTGCAGATTTGCATTGCCCGCTTGCTTGCTTGGCCAAAAAGGGCGTATGCGTTTTCTCCTGAATATATTCAGGAGAAAACACATACGCCCTTTTTGGCCAAGTGCATCATTGTCGAAATTGTGCCCCTCTTCCTGTGCTTTAAAGGCGATTCCAACATACGTCTTGAAATCTATTTCCTGCTATTTTGCCTCACTTTCAAGTCTGACTCGTTGTCTTCTCTCAACAGATTTTTGGACAATAGTTTTCCTTTATTACACGGCCAGTTTGTGAATTGTTGTTCCCCTGAGCTCCATTTTTCACCTCGTTTTATGTGAGCTGACCGCAAGTCCAAAATTTTGTTTCAGGACCTATACAGGTTCCCGGTGGGTGGCTGAGACTTTGGTTAATTCTTCTTCCTGCCGTGAAATTAGAGTGATATGTGCCCGTCCAAATGCCTAACAGCTACTCTCTCATTGGTTCTCCCTCTTCCCTTTCATCCTCTGCCAAATTGGCAACCTGTGCGAACCAGGAGGTTAAAGGGGCTGTCTCTCCAAGTTGGGAGGTTGATAGTAAAGCAGATGGAAAGTCAAACCGGAGCACCAGGAGAGGGACAATTCGTTGAGTTTTCGAAAATTTTCGTATTCACAGTGGGTCCATTCTCTAGGTTTCCCGTACATGTTATAGCTGTAGTAATATTCCCTTCAACCTGGAGAGTTGGGACCCATGGAGTGGGTGCCAGGCATTTGTGCTTTAAAGGGTCTGCATTTGCTCACCGAATCTCACCAATCGTCTCAGTCACAAGTGTCCAGCCCTATGCCACATCCAGCTGTCGTTGTAGATAGGGTCATTCCAGGTTTCATCAGAGACCCTGAAAGAATTGTAAAGAATTTCCCAGTTTTTTTGTTTTGTTTTTGAAATTCCTTTTTATAGTGGGTTTGAGCTGATTCTCGCTGCCATGTTTATGCCAATCTAGACACACTTGATTCCCTTACGGAGACATATCAATACATAGGTTTTAAGATTCTTACTAGTCAGATATATTCCTCTGCGGGAAATATGGGGTTTTGAGTCCCTTTCACTGAGGAAGGTGTAGGTCTTGTCTATTCCATAGTTGGTTTTTGGAACAGTACCTGTGCTTATATCAAACTCTGGTTTTACGCATCACCCCACCTCTCCTTCCCCCTTAAGCAGGGTTAAGAGTGATTTCTAAATGAGAGACACTGTTCACTTTCCTAACTCAGTTCAAGTGTAGCCATGTTTACAGGATCTTCATAAGTGATATCTTATGATAAGTTTCTTTTTCTCTGTGACTAATTTCACTTAAAATCATCGTACCTGAATCCACCCATTTTGCTGCTACTGGTCTCATGGCATTGATTTCGTGGCTGAGGGATATCCCATCGTACGTAAGTACCGCAATTTTTTGAACCATTTTTATATTTCCTGGGATATTTAAGGTGTACCCAAGTTGAGGTCCTTGTAAGCAGTGCAGTCATAAATTTTGGGTTGGCTCTGTCTTATTGATTTTCAGTGTTCCCAAGGTATATTCACTAGACTGGAAGTGCCCTTGGCTCTGTAGCTCTGTTCTTTACTTGTTTTAGGGAACACAATGCACTCCTCCAGAGAGGCAGTTGGCAAGTTACATCCCGCCCATCAGCATAAAAGGCTCCCTGTTCTCCAGGGCCTGTCTTGCCTTTCTGGTTTTTACACATTTTGTGGATGTCCCTTTTGACCGGTGGGAAGTGATACTTCTTTGTAGTGCAGATTTGCATTGCCTGCTTGCTTGCTTGGCCAAAAAGGGCGTATTCGTTTTCTCCTGAATATATTCAGGAGAAAACGCATACGCCCTTTTTGGCCAAGTGCATTATTGTCGTAGTTGTGCCCCTCTTCCTGTGCTTTAAAGGCGATTTCAACATACCTCCTGAAATCTGTTTCCTGCTATTCTGCCTCGCTTTCAAGTCCGCCTCGTTGCCTTCCCTCAACAGATTTTTGGACGATAGTTGTCCTTTATTACTCGGCCAGTTTGTGAATTGCTGTGCCCCTGAGCTCCATTTTTCAACTCGTTTTTTGTGAGCTGACCGCAAGTCCAAGATTTTGGTTCAGGACCTATGCTGGTTCCCGGTGGGGGGTTGAGACTTTGGTTAATTCTTTTTCCTGCCGGGAAGTTGGAGTGATACGTGCCCGTCCAAATGCCTAACAGCTACTCTCTCATTGGTTCTCCCTCTTCCCTTTCATCCTCTGCCAAATTGGAAACCTGTGTGAACCAGGAGGTTAAAGGGGCTGTCTCTCCAAGTTGGGACATTGATAGTAAAGCAGATGGAACGTCAAGCCGGACCACCAGCAGAGGGACTATTCGTTGAGTTTTAGAAACCTTTCGTATTCACAGTGTGTCCGTTCTCTAGGTTTCCCGTACATGTTATAGCTGTAGTAATATTCCCTTCAACCTGGAGAGTTGGGACCCATGGAATGGGTGCCAGGCATTTGTGCTTTAAAGGGTCTGCATTTGCTCACCCAATCTCACCAATCGTCTCAGTCCCAAGTGTCCAGCCTTATGCCACATCCAGCTGTCGTTGTAGATAGGGTCATTCCAGGTTTCATCAGAGACCCTGAAGGAATTGTAAAGAATTTCCCAGTTTTTTTGTTTTGCTTTTGATATTCCTTTTTATAGTGGGTTTGAGCTGATTCTCGCTGCCATGTTTATGCCAGTCTAGACGCACTTGATTCCCTTACAGAGACATATCAATACAAAGGTTTTAAGATTCTTCCTAGTCAGATATTTTCCTCTGCGGGAAATATGGGGTTTTGAGTCCCTTTCCCTGAGGAAGGTGTAGGTCTTGTCTATTCCATAGTTGGTTTTTGGAACGGTACCTGTGCTTATATCAAACTCTGGTTTTATGCATCACCCCACCTCTCCTTCCACCTTAAGCAGGCATACGATTGTTTTCTAAATGTGAGACACTGTTCTCTTTCCTAACTCAGTTCAAGTGTAGCCATGTTTACAGGATCTTCATAAGTGATATCTTATGATAAGTTTCTTTTTCTCTGTGACTTATTTCACTTAGAATCATCGTACCTGAATCCACCCATTTTGCTGTTACTGGTCTTATGACATTGATTTCATGGCTGAGGGATATTCCACCATACATAAGTACCACAATATTTTGAACCATTTTTATATTTCCTGGGATATTTAAGGTGTACCCAAGTTGAGGTCCTTGTAAGCAGTGCAGCCCTAAATTTTGGGGTGGCTCTGTCTTATTGATTTTCAGTTTTCCCAAAGTATATTCCCTAGACTGGAAGTGCCCTTGGCTCTGTAGCTCTGTTGTTTACTTGTTTTAGGGAACACAATGCACTCCTCCAGAGAGGCAGTTGGCAATTTACATCCCGCCCATCAGCATAACAAGGCTCCCTGTTCTCCAGGGCCTGTCTTGCCTTTCTGGTTTTTACACATTTTGTGTATGTCCCTTTTGACCAGTGGGAGGTGATACTTCTTTGTAGTGCAGATTTGCATTGCCGGCTTGCTTGCTTGGCCAAAAAGGGCGTATGCGTTTTCTCCTGAATATATACAGGAGAAAACACATAGGCCCTTTTTGGCCAAGTGCATCATTGTCGAAGTTGTGCCCCTCTTCCTGTGCTTTAAATGCGATTCCAACGTACCTCTTGAAATCTGTTTCCTGCTATTCTGCCTCACTTTCAAGTCCGCCTCGTTGCCTTCCCTCAACAGATTTTTGACGATAATTGTCCTTTATTACTCGGCCAGTTTGTGTATTGCTGTGCCCCTGAGCTCCATTTTTCAACTCGTTGTTGGTGTGCTGACCGCAAGTCCAAAATTTTGGTTCAGGACCTATGCTGGTTCCCGGTAGGGGGCTGAGACTTTGGTTAATTCTTCTTCCTACCGGGAAATCACAGTGATATGTGCCCGTCCAAATGCCTAACAGCTACACTCTCATTGGTTCTCCCTCTTCCCTTTCATCCTCTGCCAAATTGGCAACCTGTGCGAAACAGGAGGTTAAAGGGGCTGTCTCTCCAAGTTGGGAGGTTGATAGTAAAGCAGGTGGAAAGTCAAACCGAAGCACCAGGAGAGGGACTATTCGTTGAGATTTAGAAACCTTTCGTATTCACAGTGTGTCCGTTCTCTAGGTTTCCCGTACATGTTATAATTGAAGTAATATTCCCTTCAACCTGGAGAGTTGGGACTCATGGAATGGGTGCCATGCATTATTGCTTTAAAGGGTCTGCATTTGCTCACCCAATCTCACCAATCCCCTCAGTCCCAAGTGTCCAGCCTTATGCCATATCCAGCTGTCGTTGTAGATAGGGTCATTCCAGGTTTCATCATTGACCGTGAAGGAATTGTAAAGAATTTCCCAATTTTTTTGTTTTGTTTTTGAAATTCCTTTTTATAGTGGGTTTGAGCTGATTCTCGCTGACATGTTTATGCCAGTCTAGACACACTTGATTCCCTTATGGAGACATATCAATACATAGGTTTTAAGATTCTTACTAGTCAGATATATTCCTCTGCGGGAAATATGGTGTTTTGAGTCCCTTTCACTGAGGAAGGTGTAGGTCTTGGCTATTCCATAGTTGGTTTTTGGAACGGTACCTGTGCTTATATCAAACTCTGGTTTTATGCATCACCCCACCTCTCCTTCCCCCTTAAGCAGGCATAAGAGTGTTTTCTAAATGTGAGACACTGTTCTCTTTCCTAACTCAGTTCAAGTGTAGCCATGTTTACAGGATCTTCATAAGTGATATCTTATGATAAGTTTCTTTTTCTGTGTGACTTATTTCACTTAGAATCATCGTAGCTGAATCCACCCATTTTGCTGCTACTGGTCTTAAGACATTGATTTCATGGCTGAGGGATATTCCATCGTACGTAAGTATGACAATTTTTTGAACCATTTTTATATTTCCTGCGATATTTAAGGTGTACCCAAGTTGAGGTCCTTGTAAGCAGTGCAGCCCTAAATTTTGGGGTGGCTCTGTCTTATTGATTTTCAGTTTTCCCAAAGTATATTCCCTAGACTGGAAGTGCCCTTGGCTCTGTAGCTCTGTTGTTTACTTGTTTTAGGGAACACAATGCACTCCTCCAGAGAGGCAGTTGGCAATTTACATGCCGCCCATCAGCATAACAAGGCTCCCTGTTCTCCAGGGCCTGTCTTGCCTTTCTGGTTTTTACACATTTTGTGGATGTCCCTTTTGACCGGTGGGAAGTGATACTTCTTTGTAGTGCAGATTTGCATTGCCCGCTTTCTTGCTTGGCCAAAAAGGGCATATGCATTTTCTCCTGAATATATTCAGGAGAAAACGCATACGCCCTTTTTGGCCAAGTGCATCATTGTCGAAGTTGTGCCCCTCTTCCTGTGCTTTAAAGGCGATTCCAACATACCTCTTGAAATCTGTTTCCTGCTATTCTGCCTCGCATTCAAGTCCACCTCGTTGCCTTCCCTCAACAGATTTTTAGGACGATAGTTGTCCTTTAATACTCGGCCCGTTTGTGAATTGCTGTGCCCCTGAGCTCCATTTTTCAACTCGTTTTTTGTGAGCTGACAGCAAGTCCAAAATGTTGGTTCAGGACCTATACTGCTTCCCGGTGGGGGGCTGAGACTTTGGTTAATTCTTTTTTCTGCCGGGAAATTACAGTGATATGTGCCCGACCAAATGCCTAACAGCTACTCTCTCATTGGTTCTCCCTCTTCCATTTCATCCTCTGCCAAATTGGAAACCTGTGTGAACCAGGAGGTTAAAGGGGCTGTCTCTCCAAGTTGGGAGGTTGATAGTAAAGCAGATGGAAAGACAAACCAGAGCACCAGGAGAGGGACAATTCGTTGAGTTTTACAAACCTTTCGTATTCACAGTGTGTCCGTTCTCTATGTTTCCCATACATTTTATAGCTGTAGTAATATTCCCTTCAACCTGGAGAGTTGGGACCCATGGAATGGGTGCCAGGCATTTGTGCTTTAAAGGGTCTGCATTTGCTCACCCAATCTCACCAATCCTCTCAGTCCAAAGGGTCCAGCTTTATGCCACTTCCAGCTGTCGTTGTAGATAGGGTCATTCCAGGTTTCACCAGAGACCCTGAAGGAATTGTAAATAATTTCCCAGTTTTTTTGTTTTGTTTTTGAAATTCCTTTTTATAGTGGGTTTGAGCTGATTCTCGCTGCCATGTTTATGCCAGTCTAGACACACTTGATTCCCTTACGGAGACATATCAATACATAGGTTTTAAGATTCTTACTAGTCAGATATATTCCTCTGCAGGAAATATGGGGTTTTGAGTCCCTTTCACTGAGGAAGGTGTAGGTCTTGTCTATTCCATAGTTGGTTTTTGGAATGGTACCTGTGCTTATATCAAACTCTGGTTTTATGAATTACCCCACCTCTATTTCCCCCTTAAGTAGGCATAAGAGTGTTTTCTAAATGTGAGACACCGTTGTCTTTCCTAACTCAGTTCAAGTGTAGCCATGTTTACAGGATCTTCATAAGTGATATCTTATGATAAGTTTCTTTTTCTGTGTGACTTATTTCACTTAGAATCATCGTACCTGAATCCACCCATTTTGCTGCTACTGGTCTTATGACATTGATTTCATGGCTGAGGGATATTCTATCATACGTAAGTACCAGAATTTTTTGAACCATTTTTATATTTCCTGGGATATTTAAGGTGTACCCAAGTTGAGGTCCTTGTAAGCAGTGTAGCCCTAAATTTTGGGGTGGCTCTGTCTTATTGATTTTCAGTTTTCCCAAGGTATATTCCCTATACTGGAAGTGCCCTTGGCTCTGTAGCTCTGTTCTTTCCTTGTTTTATGGAACACAATGTACTCCTCCAGAGAGGCAGTTGGCAATTTATATCCCGCCCATCAGCATAAAAAGGCTCCCTGTTCTCCAGGGCCTGTCTTGCCTTTCTGGTTTTTACACATTTTGTGGATGTCCCTTTTGACCGGTGGGAAGTGATACTTCTTTGTAGTGCAGATTTGCATTGCCCGCTTGCTTGCTTGGCCAAAAAGGGCGTATGCGTTTTCTCCTGAATATATTCAGGAGAAAACACATACGCCCTTTTTGGCCAAGTGCATCATTGTCGAAATTGTGCCCCTCTTCCTGTGCTTTAAAGGCGATTCCAACATACGTCTTGAAATCTATTTCCTGCTATTTTGCCTCACTTTCAAGTCTGACTCGTTGTCTTCTCTCAACAGATTTTTGGACAATAGTTTTCCTTTATTACACGGCCAGTTTGTGAATTGTTGTTCCCCTGAGCTCCATTTTTCACCTCGTTTTATGTGAGCTGACCGCAAGTCCAAAATTTTGTTTCAGGACCTATACAGGTTCCCGGTGGGTGGCTGAGACTTTGGTTAATTCTTCTTCCTGCCGTGAAATTAGAGTGATATGTGCCCGTCCAAATGCCTAACAGCTACTCTCTCATTGGTTCTCCCTCTTCCCTTTCATCCTCTGCCAAATTGGCAACCTGTGCGAACCAGGAGGTTAAAGGGGCTGTCTCTCCAAGTTGGGAGGTTGATAGTAAAGCAGATGGAAAGTCAAACCGGAGCACCAGGAGAGGGACAATTCGTTGAGTTTTCGAAAATTTTCGTATTCACAGTGGGTCCATTCTCTAGGTTTCCCGTACATGTTATAGCTGTAGTAATATTCCCTTCAACCTGGAGAGTTGGGACCCATGGAGTGGGTGCCAGGCATTTGTGCTTTAAAGGGTCTGCATTTGCTCACCGAATCTCACCAATCGTCTCAGTCACAAGTGTCCAGCCCTATGCCACATCCAGCTGTCGTTGTAGATAGGGTCATTCCAGGTTTCATCAGAGACCCTGAAAGAATTGTAAAGAATTTCCCAGTTTTTTTGTTTTGTTTTTGAAATTCCTTTTTATAGTGGGTTTGAGCTGATTCTCGCTGCCATGTTTATGCCAATCTAGACACACTTGATTCCCTTACGGAGACATATCAATACATAGGTTTTAAGATTCTTACTAGTCAGATATATTCCTCTGCGGGAAATATGGGGTTTTGAGTCCCTTTCACTGAGGAAGGTGTAGGTCTTGTCTATTCCATAGTTGGTTTTTGGAACAGTACCTGTGCTTATATCAAACTCTGGTTTTACGCATCACCCCACCTCTCCTTCCCCCTTAAGCAGGGTTAAGAGTGATTTCTAAATGAGAGACACTGTTCACTTTCCTAACTCAGTTCAAGTGTAGCCATGTTTACAGGATCTTCATAAGTGATATCTTATGATAAGTTTCTTTTTCTCTGTGACTAATTTCACTTAAAATCATCGTACCTGAATCCACCCATTTTGCTGCTACTGGTCTCATGGCATTGATTTCGTGGCTGAGGGATATCCCATCGTACGTAAGTACCGCAATTTTTTGAACCATTTTTATATTTCCTGGGATATTTAAGGTGTACCCAAGTTGAGGTCCTTGTAAGCAGTGCAGTCATAAATTTTGGGTTGGCTCTGTCTTATTGATTTTCAGTGTTCCCAAGGTATATTCACTAGACTGGAAGTGCCCTTGGCTCTGTAGCTCTGTTCTTTACTTGTTTTAGGGAACACAATGCACTCCTCCAGAGAGGCAGTTGGCAAGTTACATCCCGCCCATCAGCATAAAAGGCTCCCTGTTCTCCAGGGCCTGTCTTGCCTTTCTGGTTTTTACACATTTTGTGGATGTCCCTTTTGACCGGTGGGAAGTGATACTTCTTTGTAGTGCAGATTTGCATTGCCTGCTTGCTTGCTTGGCCAAAAAGGGCGTATTCGTTTTCTCCTGAATATATTCAGGAGAAAACGCATACGCCCTTTTTGGCCAAGTGCATTATTGTCGTAGTTGTGCCCCTCTTCCTGTGCTTTAAAGGCGATTTCAACATACCTCCTGAAATCTGTTTCCTGCTATTCTGCCTCGCTTTCAAGTCCGCCTCGTTGCCTTCCCTCAACAGATTTTTGGACGATAGTTGTCCTTTATTACTCGGCCAGTTTGTGAATTGCTGTGCCCCTGAGCTCCATTTTTCAACTCGTTTTTTGTGAGCTGACCGCAAGTCCAAGATTTTGGTTCAGGACCTATGCTGGTTCCCGGTGGGGGGTTGAGACTTTGGTTAATTCTTTTTCCTGCCGGGAAGTTGGAGTGATACGTGCCCGTCCAAATGCCTAACAGCTACTCTCTCATTGGTTCTCCCTCTTCCCTTTCATCCTCTGCCAAATTGGAAACCTGTGTGAACCAGGAGGTTAAAGGGGCTGTCTCTCCAAGTTGGGACATTGATAGTAAAGCAGATGGAACGTCAAGCCGGACCACCAGCAGAGGGACTATTCGTTGAGTTTTAGAAACCTTTCGTATTCACAGTGTGTCCGTTCTCTAGGTTTCCCGTACATGTTATAGCTGTAGTAATATTCCCTTCAACCTGGAGAGTTGGGACCCATGGAATGGGTGCCAGGCATTTGTGCTTTAAAGGGTCTGCATTTGCTCACCCAATCTCACCAATCGTCTCAGTCCCAAGTGTCCAGCCTTATGCCACATCCAGCTGTCGTTGTAGATAGGGTCATTCCAGGTTTCATCAGAGACCCTGAAGGAATTGTAAAGAATTTCCCAGTTTTTTTGTTTTGCTTTTGATATTCCTTTTTATAGTGGGTTTGAGCTGATTCTCGCTGCCATGTTTATGCCAGTCTAGACGCACTTGATTCCCTTACAGAGACATATCAATACAAAGGTTTTAAGATTCTTCCTAGTCAGATATTTTCCTCTGCGGGAAATATGGGGTTTTGAGTCCCTTTCCCTGAGGAAGGTGTAGGTCTTGTCTATTCCATAGTTGGTTTTTGGAACGGTACCTGTGCTTATATCAAACTCTGGTTTTATGCATCACCCCACCTCTCCTTCCACCTTAAGCAGGCATACGATTGTTTTCTAAATGTGAGACACTGTTCTCTTTCCTAACTCAGTTCAAGTGTAGCCATGTTTACAGGATCTTCATAAGTGATATCTTATGATAAGTTTCTTTTTCTCTGTGACTTATTTCACTTAGAATCATCGTACCTGAATCCACCCATTTTGCTGTTACTGGTCTTATGACATTGATTTCATGGCTGAGGGATATTCCACCATACATAAGTACCACAATATTTTGAACCATTTTTATATTTCCTGGGATATTTAAGGTGTACCCAAGTTGAGGTCCTTGTAAGCAGTGCAGCCCTAAATTTTGGGGTGTCACTGTGTTATTGATTTTCAGTTTTCCCAAGGTATATTCCCTAGACTGGAAGTGCCCTTGGCTCTGTAGCTTTGTTCTTTATTTGTTTTAGGGAACACAATGCACTCCTCCAGAGAGGCAGTTGGCAATTTACATCCCGCCCATCAGCATAACAAGGCTCCCTGTTCTCCAGGGCCTGTCTTGCCTTTCTGGTTTTTACACATTTTGTGGATGTCCCTTTTGACCGGTGGGAAGTGATACTTCTTTGTACTGCAGATTTGCATTGCCCGCTTGCTTGCTAGGCCAAAAAGGGCGTATGCATTTTCTCTTGAATACATTCAGGAGAAAACGCATACGCCCTTTTTGGCCAAGTGCATCATTGTCGAAATTGTGCCCCTCTTCCTGTGCTTTAAAGGCGATTCAAACTTACCTTTTGAAATCTGTTTCCTGCTCTTCTGCCTCGCTTTCAAGTCCGCCTCGTTGCCTTCCCTCAACAGATTTTTGGACGATAGTTGTCCTTTATTACTCTGCCAGTTTGTAAATTGCTGTGCCCCTGAGCTCCATTTGTCAACTCGTTTTAGGTGAGCTGACCGCAAGTCCAACATTTTGGTTCAGGACCTATGCTGGTTCGGGGTGGTGGGCTGAGACTTTGGTTAATTCTTCTTCCTGCCGGGAAGTTAGAGTGATATGTGTCCGTCAAAATGCCTAACAGCTACTCTCTCATTGGTTCTCTCTCTTCCCTTTCATCCTCTGCCAAATTGGCAACCTGTGCGAACCAGGAGGTTAAAGGGGCTGTCTCTCCAAGTTGGGAGTTTGATAGTAAAGCCAATGGAAAATCAAACCGGAGCACCAGGAGATGGACTATTCGTTGAGTTTTAGAAACCTTTCGTATTCACAGTGGGTCCGTTCTCTAGGTTTCCCGTACATGTTATAGCTGTAGTAATATTTCCTTCAACCTTGAGAGTTGGGACCCATGGAATGTGTGCCTGGCATTTGTGCTTTGAAGGGTCTGCATTTGCACACCCAATCTCACCAATCGTCTCAGTCCCAAGTGTCCCTCCTTATGCCACATCCAGCTGTCAGTGTAGATAGGGTCATTCCAGGTTTCATCAGAGACCCTGAAGGAATTGTAAAGAATTTCCCAGTTTTTTTCTTTTGTTTTTGAAATTCCTTTTTATGGTGGGTTTGAGCTGATTCTCGCTGCCATGTTTATGCCAGTCTAGACACTCTTGATTCCCTTACGGAGACATATCAATACATAGGTTTTAAGATTCTTACTGATCAGATATATTCCTCTGTGGGAAATATGGTGTTTTGAGTCCCTTTCACTGAGGAAGGAATAGGTCTTGTCTATTCCATAGTTGGTTTTTGGAACTGTACCTGTGCTTATATCAAACTCTGGTTTTATGCATCACCCCAACTCTCCTTCCCCCTTAAGCAGGAATAAGAGTGTTTTCTAAATGTGAGACACTGTTCTCTTTCCTAACTCAGTTCAAGTGTAGCCATGTTTACAGGATCTTCATAAGTGATATCTTATGATAAGTTTCTTTTTCTCTGTGACTTATTTCACTTAGAATCATCGTACCTGAATCCACGCATTTTGCTGCTACTGGTCTTATGACATTGATTTCATGGCTGAGGGATATTCCATCGTACGTAAGTACCACAATTTTTTGAACCATTTTTATATTTCCTGAGATATTTAAGGTGTACCCAAGTTGAGGTCCTTGTAAGCAGTGCAGCCCTAAGTTTTGGGGTGGCTCTGTGTTATTGATTTTCAGTTTTCCCGAGGTATATTCCCTAGACTGGATGTGCCCTTGGCTCTGTAGCTCTGTTGTTTACTTGTTTTAGGGAACACAATGTACTCCTCCAGAGAGGCAGTTGGCAATTTACATCCCGCCCATCAGCATAACAAGGCTCCCTGTTCTCCAGGGCCTGTCTTGCCTTTCTGGTTTTTACACATTTTGTGGATGTCCCTTTTGACCGGTGGGAAGTGATACTTCTTTGTAGTGCAGATTTGCATTGCCCGCTAGCTTGCTTGGCCAAAAAGGGCGTATGCGTTTTCTCCTGAATATATTCAGGAGAAAACACATACGCCCTTTTGGCCAAGTGCATCATTGTCGAAGTTGTGCCCCTCTTCCTGTGCTTTAAAGGCGATTCCAACGTACCTCTTGAAATCTGTTTCCTGCTATCCTGCCTCGCTTTCAAGTCTGCCGCGTTGCCTTCCCTCAACAGATTTTTGGACGATAGTTGTTCTTTATTACTCGGCCAGTTTGTGAATTGCTGTGCCCCTGAGCTCCATTTTTCAACTCGATTTTGGTGAGCTGACCGCAAGTCCAACATTTTGGTTCAGGACCTATGCTGATTCCCGGTGGGGGGCTGAGACTTTGGTTAATTCTTCTTCCTGCCGGGAAATTAGAGTGATATGTGCCCGTCCAAATGCCTAACAGCTACTGTCTCATTGGTTCTCCCTCTTCCCTTTCATCCTCTGCCAAATTGGCAACCTGTGCGAACCAGGAGTTTAAAGGGGCTGTCTCTCCAAGTTGGGAGGTTGATAGTAAAGCAGATGGAAAGTAAAACTGGAGCACAAGGAGAGGGACTATTCGTTCAGTTTTAGAAACCTTTCGTATTCACAGTGTGTCCGTTCTCTAGTTTTCCCGTACATGTTATAGCTGTAGTAATATTCCCTTCAACCTGGAGAGTTCGGACCCATGAAATGGGTGCCATCCATTATTGCTTTAAAGGGTCTGCATTTGCTCACCCAATCTCACAAATCGTCTCAGTCTCAAGTGTCCCTCCTTATGCCACATCCAGCTTTCGTTGTAGATAGGGTCATTCCAGGTTTCATCAGAGTCCCTGAAGGAATTGTAAAGAATTTCCCAGTTTTTTTCTTTTGTTTTTGAAATTCCTTTTTATAGTGGGTTTGAGCTGATTCTCACTGCCATGTTTATGCCAGTCTGGACACACTTGATTCCCTTATGGAGACATATCAATACATAGGTTTTAAGATTCTTACTAGTCAGATATATTTCTCTGCGGGAAATATGGGGTTTTAAGTCCCTTTCACTTAGGAAGGTGTAGGTCTTGTCTAATCCATAGTTGGTTTTTGGAACGGTACCTGTGCTTATATCAAACTCTGGTTTTATGCATCACCCCACCTCTCCTTCCCCCTTAAGCAGGCATAAGAGTGTTTTCTAAAAGTGAGACACTATTCTCTTTCCTAACTCAATTCAAGTGTAGCCATGTTTACAGGATCTTCATAAGTGATATCTTATGATAAGTTTCTTTTTCTGTGTGACTTATTTCACTTAGAATCATCGTACCTGAATCCACCCATTTTGCTGCTACTGGTCTTATGACATTGATTTCATGGCTGAGGGATATTCCATCGTACATAAGTACAACAATTTTTTGAACCATTTTTATATTTCCTGGGATACTTAAGGTGTATCCAAGTTGAGGTCTTTGTAAGCAGTGCAGCCCTAATTATGGGGTGGCTCAGTCTTATTGATTTTCACTTTTCCCAAGGTATATTCCCTAGACTGGAAGTTCCCTTGGCTCTGTAGCTCTGTTGTTTACTTGTTTTAGGGAACACAATGCACTCCTCCAGAGAGGCAGTTGGCAATTTACATCCCGCGCATCAGCATAACAAGGCTCCCTGTTCTCCAGGGCCTGTCTTGCCTTTCTGGTTTTTACACATTTTGTGGATGTCCCTTTTGACCGGTGGGAAGTGATACTTCTTTGTAGTGCAGATTTGCATTGCCCGCTTGCTTGCTTGGCCAAAAAGGGCGTATGCGTTTTCTCCTGAATATATTCAGGAGAAAACGCATACGCCCGTTTTGGTCAAGTGCATCATTGTCGAAGTTGTGCCCCTCTTCCTGTGCTTTAAAGGCGATTCCAATGTACCTCTTGAAATCTGTTTCCTGCGATTCTGCCTCGCTTTCAAGTCGGCCTCGTTGCCTTCCCTCAACAGATTTTTGGACGATAGTTGTCTTTTATTACTCAGCCAGTTTGTGAATTGCTGTGCCCCTGAGCTCCATTTTTCAACTCGTTTTTGGTGAGCTGACCGCAAGTCCAAAATTTTGGTTCAGGACCTATACTGGTTCCCGGTGGGTGGCTGAGACTTTGGTTAATTTTTCTTCCTGCCGGGAAATTACAGTGATATGTGCCCGTCCAAATGCCTAACAGCTACTCTCTCATTGGTTCTCCCTTTTCCCTTTCATCCTCTGCCAAATTGGCAACCTGTGTGAAACAGGAGGACAAAGGGGCTGTCTCTCCAAGATGGGAGGTTGATAGTAAAGCAGATGAAAAGTCAAACCGGAGCACCAGGAGAGGGACTATTCGTTGAGTTTTAGAAACCTTTCGTATTCACAGTGTGTCCGTTCTCTAGGTTTCCCGTACATGTTATAGCTGGAGTAATATTCCCTTCAACCTGGAGAGTTGGGGCCCATGGAATGGGTGCCAGGCATTTGTGATTTAGAGGGTCTGCATTTGCTCACCCAATCTCACCAATCCTCTCAGTCCCAAGTGTCCCTCCTTATGCCACATCCAGCTGTCGTTGTAGATAGGGTCATTCCAGGTTTCATCAGAGACCCTGAAGGAATTGTAAAGAATTTCCCAGTTTTTTTCTTTTGTTTTTGAAATTCCTTTTTATAGTGGGCTTGAGCTGATTCTCGCTGCCATGTTTATGCCAGTCTAGACACACTTGATTCCCTTACGGAGACATATCAATACATAGGTTTTAAGATTCTTACTAGTCAGATATATTCCTCTGCGGGAAATATGGTGTTTTGAGTCCCTTTCACTGAGGAAGGTGTAGGTCTTGTCTATTCCATAGTTGGTTTTTGGAACGGTACTTGTGCTTATATCAAACACTGGTTGTATGGATCACCCCACCTCTCCTTCCCCCATAAGCATGCATAAGAGTGTTTTCTAAATGAGAGACACTGTTCTATTTCCTAACTCAGTTCAATTGTAGCCATGTTTACAGGATCTTCATAAGTGATATCTTATGATAAGTTTCTTTTTCTGTGTGACTTATTTCACTTAGAATCATCGTACCTGAATCCACCCATTTTGCTGCTACTGGTCTTATGGCAATGATTTCATGGCTGAGGGATATTCCATCGTACGTAAGTACCACAATTTTTTGAACCATTTTTATATTTCCTGGGATACTTAAGGTGTATCCAAGTTGAGGTCTTTGTAAGCAGTGCAGCCCTAATTTTGGGGTGGCCCTGTATTATTGATTTTCAGTTTTCCCAAGGTATATTCCCTAGACTGGAAGTGCCCTTGGCTCTGTAGCTCTGTTCTTTACTTGTTTTAGGGAACACAATGCACTCCTCCAGAGAGGCAGTTGGCAATTTACATCCCGCCCATCAGCATAACAAGGTTCCCTGTTCTCCAGGGCCTGCCTTGCCTTTCTGGTTTTTACACATTTTGTGGATGTCCCTTTTGACCGGTGGGAAGTGATACTTCTTTGTAGTGCAGATTTGCATTGCCCGCTTGCTTGCTTGGACAAAAAGGGCGTATGCGTTTTCTCCTGAATATATTCAGGAGAAAACACATACGCCCTTTTTGGCCAAGGGCATCATTGTCGAAGTTGTGCCCTTCTTCCTGTGCTTTAAAGGCGATTCCAACGTACCTCTTGAAATCTGTTTCCTGCTATTCTGCCTCGCTTTCACGTCCTCCTCGTTGCCTTCCCTCAATAGATTTTTGGACGATAGTTGTCCTTTATTACTCGGCCAGTTTGTGAATTGCTGTGCCCCTGAGCTCCATTTTTCAACTCGTTTTTGGTGAGATGACCGCAAGTCCAAAATTTTGGTTCAGGACCTATACTGGTTCCCAGTGGGTGGCTGAGACTTTGGTTAATTCTTCTTCCTGCCGGGAAATTACAGTGATATGTGCCCGTCCAAATGCCTAACAGCTACTCTCTCATTGGTTCTCCCTCTTCACTTTCATCCTCTGCCAAATTGGCAACCTGTGTGAAGCAGGAGTTTAAAGGGGCTGTCTCTGCGAGTTGGGAGGTTGATAGTAAAGCAGATGGAAAGTCAAACCGGAGCACCAGGAGAGGGACTATTCGTTGAGTTTTAGAAACCTTTCGTATTCACAGTGTGTCCGTTCTCTAGGTTTCCCGTACATGTTATAGCTGGAGTAATATTCCCTTCAACCTGGAGAGTTGGGGCCCATGGAACGGGTGCCAGGCATTTGTGATTTGAAGGGTCTGCATTTGCTCACCCAATCTCACCAATTCTCTCAGTCCCAAGTGTCCAGCCTTATGCCACATCCAGCTGTCGTTGTAGATAGGGTCATTCCAGGTTTCATTAGATACCCTGAAGGAATTGTAAAGAATTTCCCAGTTTTTTTGTTTTGTTTTTGAAATTCCTTTTTATAGTGGGTTTGAGCTGATTCTCGCTGCCATGTTTATGTCAGTCTAGACACACTTGTTTCCCTTATGGAGAAATATCAATACATAGGTTTTAATATTCTTACTAGTCAGATATATTCCTCTGCGGGAAATATGGTGTTTTGAGTCCCTTTCACTGAGGAAGGTGTAGGTCTTGTCTATTCCATAGTTGGTTTTTGGAACGGTACCTGTGCTTATATCAAACTCTGGTTTTATGCATCACCCCACCTTTCCTTCCCCCTTAAGCAGGCATAAGAGTGTTTTCTAAATATGAGACACTGTTCTCTTTCCTAAATCAGTTCAAGTGTCGCCATGTTTATAGGATCTTCATAAGTGATATCTTATGATAAGTTTCTTTTTCTGTGTGACTTATTTCACTTAGAATCATCGTACCTGAATCCACCCATTTTGCTGCTACTGGTCTTATGACATTGATTTCATGGTTGAGGGATATTCCATCGTATGTAAGTACCACAATTTTTTGAACCATTTTTATATTTCCTGGGATACTTAATGTGTATCCAAGTTGAGGTCCTTGTAAGCAGTGCAGCCCTAAATTTTGGGGTCTCTCTGTCTTATTGATTTTCAGTTTTCCCAAGGTATATTCCCTAGACTGGAAGTTCCCTTGGATCTGTAGCTCTGTTGTTTACTTGTTTTAGGGAACACAATGCACTCCTCCAGAGAGGCAGTTGGCAATTTACATCCCGCCCATCAGCATAACAAGGCTCCCTGTTCTCCAGGGCCTGTCTTGCCTTTCTGGTTTTTACACATTTTGTGGATGTCCCTTTTGACCGGTGGGAAGTGATACTTCTTTGTAGTGCAGATTTGCATTGCCCGCTTGCTTGCTTGGCCAAAAAGGGCGTATGCGTTTTCTCCTGAATATATTCAGGAGAAAACGCATACGCCCTTTTTGGCCAAATGCATCATTGTCGAAGTTGTGCCCCACTTCCTGTGCTTTAAAGGCGATTCCAACGTACCTCTTGAAATCTGTTTCCTGCTATTAAGCCTCGCATTCAAGTCCGCCTCATTGCCTTCCCTCAACAGATTTTTGGACGATAGTTGTCCTTTATTACTCGGCCAGTTTGTGAATTGCTGTGCCCCTGAGCTCCATTTTTCAACTCGTTTTTGGTGAGCTGACCTCAAGTCCAAAATTTTGGTTCAGGACCTATACTGGTTCCCGGTGGGTGGCTGAGACTTTGGTTAATTCTTCTTCCTGCCGGGAAATTACAGTGATATGTGCCCTTCCAAATGACTACCAGCTACTCTCTCATTGGTTCTCCCTCTTCCCTTACATCCTCTGCCAAATTGGCAACCTGTGTGAACCAGGAGGTTAAATGGGCTGTCTCTCCAAGTTGGTTGGTTGATAGTAAAGCAGATGGAAAGTCAAACCGGAGCACCAGGAGAGGGACTATTCGTTGAGTTTTAGAAACCTTTCGTATTCACAGTGTGCCCGTTCTCTAGGTTTCCCGTACATGTTATAGCTGGTGTAATATTCCCTTCAACCTGGAGAGTTGGGGCCCATGGAATGGGTGCCAGGCATTTGTGATTTAAAGGCTCTGCATTTGCAAACCCAATCTCACCAATCCTCTCAGTCCCAAGTGTCCCTCCTTATGCCACATCCAGCTGTCGTTGTAGATAGAGTCATTCCAGGTTTCATCAGGGACCCTGAAGGAATTGTAAAGTATTTCCCAGTTTTTTTGTTTTGTTTTTGAAATTCCTTTTTATAGTGGGCTTGAGCTGATTCTCACTGCCATGTTTATGCCAGTCTAGACACACTTGATTCCCTTATGGAGACATATCAATACATAGGTTTTAAGATTCTTACTAGTCAGATATATTCCTCTGCGGGAAATATGGGGTTTTGAGTCCCTTTCACTGAGGAAGGTGTAGGTCTTGTCTATTCCATAGTTGGTTTTTGGAACGGTACCTGTGCTTATATCAAACTCTGGTTTTATGCATCACCCCACCTCTCCTTCCCCCTTAAGCAGGCATAAGAGTGTTTTCTAAATATGAGACACTGTTCTCTTTCCTAACTCAGTTCAAGTGTAGCCATGATTACAGGATCATCATAAGTGATATCTTATGATAAGTTTCTTTTTCTGTGTGACTTATTTCACTTAGAATCATCGTACCTGAATCCACCCATTTTGCTGCTACTGGTCTTATGACATTGATTTCATGGCTGAGGGATATTCCATCGTACGTAAGTACCACAATTTTTTGAACCATTTTTATATTTCCTGGGATACTTAAGGTGTATCCAAGTTGAGGTCTTTGTAAGCAGTGCAGCCCTTATATTGGGGTGGCTCTGTATTATTGATTTTCAGATTTCCCAAGGTATATTCCCTAGACTGGAAGTGCCCTTGGCTCTGTAGCTCTGTTCTTTACTTCTTTTAGGGAACACAATGCATTCCTCCAGAGAGGCAGTTGGCAATTTACATCCCGCCCATCAGCATAACAAGGCTCCCTGTTCTCCAGGGCCTGTCTTGCCTTTCTGGTTTTTACACATTTTGTGGATGTCCCTTTTGACCTGTGGGAAGTGATACTTCTTTGTAGTGCAGATTTGCATTGCCCGCTTGCTTGCTTGGCCAAAAAGGGCGTATGCGTTTTCTCCTGAATATATTCAGGAGAAAACACATACGCCCTTTTTGGCCAAGTGCATCATTGTCGAAGTTGTGCCCCTCTTCCTGTGCTTTAAATGCAATTCCATCGTACCTCTTGAAATCTGTTTCCTGCTATTAAGCCTCGCATTCAAGTCCGCCTCGTTGCCTTCTCTCAACAGATTTTTGGACGATAGTGGTCCTTTATTACTCGGCCAGTTTGTGAATTGCTGTGCCCCTGAGCTCCATTTTTAAACTCGTTTTTGGTGAGCTGACCTCAAGTCCAAAATTTTGGTTCAGGACCTATACTGGTTCCCGGTGGGTGGCTGAGACTTTGGTTAATTCTTCTTCCTGCCGGGAAATTACAGTGATATGTGCCCGTCCAAATGCCTTCCAGCTACTCTCTCATTGGTTCTCCCTCTTCCCTTTCATCCTCTGCCAAATTGGCAACCTGTGTGAACCAGGAGTTTAAATGGGCTGTCTCTCCAAGTTGGTTGGTTGATAGTAAAGCAGATGGAAAGTCAAACCGGAGCACCAGGAGAGGGACTATTCGTTGAGTTTTAGAAACCTTTCGTATTCAGAGTGTGCCCGTTCTCTAGGTTTCCCGTACATGTTATAGCTGTAGTAATATTCCCTTCAACCTGGAGAGTTGGGGCCCATGGAATGGGTGCCAGGCATTTGTGATTTAAAGGGTCTGCATTTGCTCACCCAATCTCACCAATCGTCTCAGTCCCAACTGTCCCTCCTTATGCCACATCCAGCTGTCATTGTAGATAGGGTCATTCCAGGTTTCATCAGAGACCCTGAAGGAATTGTAAAGAATTTCCCAGTTTTTTTGTTTTGTTTTTGAAATTCCTTTTTATAGTGGGTTTGAGCTGATTCTCGCTGCCATGTTTATGCCAGTCTAGACACACTTGATTCCCTTACGGAGACATATCAATACATAGGTTTTAAGATTCTTACTAGTCAGATATATTCCTCTGCGGGAAATATGGTGTTTTGAGTCCCTTTCACTGAGGAAGGTGTAGGTCTTGTCTATTCCATAGTTGGTTTTTGGAACGGTACGTGTGCTTATATCAAACTCTGGTTGTATGCATCAGCCCACCTCTCCTTCCCCCATAAGCAGGCATAAGAGTGTTTTCTAAATGAGAGACACTGTTCTATTTCCTAACTCAGTTCAGTTGTAGCCATGTTTACAGGATCTTCATAAGTGATATCTTATGATAAGTTTCTTTTTCTGTGTGACTTATTTCAATTAGAATCATCGTACCTGAATCCACCCATTTTGCTGCTGCTGGTCTTATGACATTGATTTCATGGCTGAGGGATATTCCATCGTACGTAAGTACCACAATTTTTTGAACCATTTTTATATTTCCTGGGATACTTAAGGTGTATCCAAGTTGAGGTCCTTGTAAGCAGTGCAGCCCTAATTTTGGGGTGGCTCTGTATTATTGATTTTCAGTTTTCCCAAGGTATATTCCCTAGACTGGAAGTGCCCTTGGCTCTGTAGCTCTGTTCTTTACTTGTTTTAGGGAACACAATGCACTCCTCCAGAGAGGCAGTTGGCAATTTACATCCTGCCCTTCAGCATAACAAGGCTCCCTGTTCTCCAGGGCCTGTCTTGCCTTTCTGGTTTTTACACATTTTGTGGATGTCCCTTTTGACCGGTGGGAAGTGATACTTCTTTGTAGTGCAGATTTGCATTGCCCGCTTGCTTGCTTGGCCAAAAAGGGCGTATGTTTTTTCTCCTGAATATATTCAGGAGAAAACGCATACGCCCTTTTTGGCCTAGGGCATCATTGTCGAAGTTGTGCCCCTCTTCCTGTGCTTTAAAGGCGATTCCAACGTACCTCTTGAAATATGTTTCCTGCTATTCTGCCTCGCTTTCAAGTCCGCGTCGTTGCCTTCCCTCAACAGATTTTTGGACGATAGTTGTCCTTTATTACTCGGCCAGTTTGTGAATTGCTGTGCCCCTGAGCTCCATTTTTCAACTCGTTTTTGGTGAGCTGACCCCAAGTCCAAAATTTTGGTTCAGGACCTATACTGGTTCCCGGTGGGTGGCTGAGACTTTGGTTAATTCTTCTTCCTGCCGGGAAATTACAGTGATATGTGCCCGTCCAAATGCCTAACAGCTACTCTCTCATTGGTTCTCCCTCTTCCCTTTCATCCTCTGCCAAATTGGCATCCTGTGCGAACCAGGAGGTTAAAGGGGCTGTCTCTCCAAGTTGGGAGGTTGATAGTAAAGCGGGTGGAAAATCAAACCAGAGCACCAGGAGAGGGACTATTCGTTGAGTTTTAGAAACCTTTCGTATTCACAGTGTGTCCGTTCTCTAGGTTTCCCGTACATGTTATAACTGTAGTAATATTCCCTTCAACCTGGAGAGTTGGGACCCATGGAATGGGTGCCATGCATTATTGCTTTAAAGGGTCTGCATTTGCTCAGCCAATCTCACCAATCCTGTCAGTCCCAAGTGTCCAGCCTTATGCCACATCCAGCTGTCGTTGTAGATAGGGTCATTCCAGGTTTCATCAGAGACCCTGAAGGAATAGTAAAGAATTTCCCAGTTTTTTTGTTTTGTTTTTGAAATTCCTTTTTATAGTGGGTTTGAGCTGATTCTCGCTGCCATGTTTATGCCAGTCTAGACACACTTGAATCCCTTACGGAGACGTATCAATACATAGGTTTTAAGATTCTTACTAGTCAGATATATTCCTCTGTGGGAAATATGGGGTTTTGAGTCCCTTTCACTGAGGAAGGTGTAGGTCTTTTCTATTCCATAGTTGGTTTTTGGAACGGTACCTATGCTTATATCAAACTCTGGTTTTATGCATCACCCCACCTCTCCTTCCCCCTTAAGCAGGCATAAGAGTGTTTTCTAAATGTGAGACATTGTTCTCTTTCCTAACTCAGTTCTAGTGTAGCCATGTTTACAGGATCTTCATAAGTGATATCTTATGATAAGTTTATTTTTCTGTGTGACTTATTTCACTTAGAATCATCGTACCTGAATCCACCCATTTTGCTGCTACTGGTCTTATGACATTGATTTCATGGCTGAGGGATATTCCATCGTACGTAAGTACCACAATTTTTTGAACCATTTTTATATTTCCTGGGATATTTAAGGTGTACCCAAGTTGAGGTCCTTGTAAGCTGTGCAGCCCTAAATATTGGGGTGGCTCTGTATTATTGATTTTCAGTTTTCCCAAGGTATATTCCCTAGACTGGAAGTGCCCTTGGCTCTGTAGCTCTGTTCTTTACTTGTTTTAGGGAACACAATGCACTCCTCCAGAGAGGCAGTTGGCAATTTGCATCCCGCCCATCAGCATAACAAGGCTCCCTGTTCTCCAGGGCCTGTCTTTCCTTTCTGGTTTTTACACATTTTGTGGATGTCCCTTTTGACCGGTGGGAAGTGATACTTCTTTGTAGTGCAGATTTGCATTGCCCGCTTGCTTGCTTGGGCAAAAAGGGCGTATGCGTTTTCTCCTAAATATATTCAGGAGAAAACGCATATGCACTTTTTGGCCAAGTGCATCATTGTCGAAGTTGTGTCCTTCTTCCTGTGCTTTAAAGGCGATTCCAACGTACCTCTTGAAATCTGTTTCCTGCTATTCTGCCTCGCTTTCAAGTCCGCCTCGTTGCCTTCCCTCAACAGATTTTTGGACGATAGTTGTCCTTTATTACTCGGCCAGTTTGTGAATTGCTGTGCCCCTGAGCTCCATTTTTCAAATCGTTTTTGGTGAGCTGACCGCAAGTCCAAAATTTTGGTTCAGGACCTATACTGGTTCCCGGTGGGTGGCTGAGACTTTGGTTAATTCTTCTTCCTGCCGGGAAATTACAGTGATATGTGCCCGTCCAAATGCCTAACAGCTACTCTCTCATTGGTTCTCCCTCTTCCCTTTCATCCTCTGCCAAATTGGAAACCTGTGCGAACCAGGAGGTTAAAGGGGCTGTCTCTCCAAGTTGGGAGGTAGATAGTAAAGCAGATGGAAAGTAAAAGCAGAACACCAGGAGAGGGACTATTCGTTGAGTTGTAGAAACCTTTCATATTCACAGTGTGTCCGTTCTCTAGGTTTCCCGTACATGTTATAGCTGGAGTAATATTCACTTAAACCTGGAGATTTGGGGCCCATGGAATGGGTGCCAGGCATTTGTGATTTAAAGGGTCTGCATTTGCTCACCCAATCTCACCAATCCTCTCAGTCCCAAGTGTCCCTCCTTATGCCACATCCAGCTGTCGTTGTAGATAGGGTCATTCCAGGATTCATCAGGGACCCTGAAGGAATTGTAAAGAATTTCCCAGTTTTTTTGTTTTGTTTTTGAAATTCCTTTTTATAGTGGGCTTGAGCTGATTCTCGCTGCCATGTTTATGCCAGTCTAGACACACTTGTTTCCCTTACTGAGACACATCAATACATAGGTTTTAAGATTCTTACTAGTCAGATATATTCCTCTGTGGGAAATATGGTGTTTTGAGTCTCTTTCACTGAGGAATGTGTAGGTCTTGGCTATTCCATAGTTGGTTTTTGGAACGGTACCTTTGCTTATATCAAACTCTGGTTTTATGCATCACCCCACCTCTCCTTCCCCCTTAAGCAGGCATAAGAGTGTTTTCTAAATATGAGGCACTGTTCTCTTTCCTAACTCAGTTCACGTGTAGCCATATTTATAGGATCTTCATAAGTTATATCTTATGATAAGTTTCTATTTCTGTGTGACTTATTTCACTTAGAATCATCGTACCTGAATCCACCCATTTTGCTGCTACTGGTCTTATGACATTGATTTCATGGCTGAGGGATATTCCATCGTACGTAAGTACCACAATTTTTTGAACCATTTTTATATTTCCTGGGATACTAGAGGTGTATCCAAGTTGAGGTCCTTGTAAGCAGTGCAGCCCTAAATTTTGGGGTGGCTCTGTCTTATTGATTTTCATTTTTCCCAAGGCATATTCCGTAGACTGGAAGTGCCCTTGGCTCTGTAGCTCTGTTCTTTACTTGTTTTAGGGAACACAATGCACTCCTCCAGAGAGGCAGTTGGCAATTTACATCCCGCCCATCAGCATAACAAGGCTCCCTGTTCTCCAGGGCCTGTCTTGCCTTTCTGGTTTTTACACATTTTGTGGATGTCCCTTTTGACCGGTGGGAAGTGATACTTCTTTGTAGTGCAGATTTGCATTGCCCGCTTGCTTGCTTGGCCAAAAAGGGCGTAGGCGTTTTCTCCTGAATATATTCAGGAGAAAACGCCTACGCCCTTTTTGGCCAAGTGCATCATTGTCGAAGTTGTGCCACTCTTCCTGTGCTTTAAAGGTAATTCCAACGTACCTCTTGAAATCTGTTTCCTGCTATTCTGCCTCGCTTTCAAGTCCACCTCGTTGCCTTCCCTCAACAGATTTTTGGACGATAGTTGTCCTTTATTACTCGGCCAGTTTGTGAATTGCTGTGCCCCTGAGCTCCATTTTTCAACTCGTTTTTGGTGAGCTGACCGCAAGTCCAAAATTTTGGTTCAGGACCTATACTGGTTCCCGGTGGGTGGCTGAGACTTTGGTTAATTCTTCTTCCTGCCGGGAAATTACAGTGATATGTGCTCGTCCAAATGTCTAACAGCTACTCTCTCATTGGTTCTCCCTCTTCCCTTTCATCCTCTGCCAAATTGGCATCCTGTGCGAACCAGGAGGTTAAAGGGGCTGTCTCTCCAAGTTGGGAGGTTGATAGTAAAGAAGATGTAAAGTCAAACCGGAGCACCAGGAGAGGGACTATTCGTTGAGTTTTAGAAACCTTTCGTATTCACAGTGTGTCCGTTCTCTAGTTTTCCCGTACATGTTATAGCTGTAGTAATATTCCCTTCAACCTGGAGAGTTGGGACCCATGGAATGGGTGCCATGCATTATTGCTTTGAAGGGTCTGCATTTGCTCACCCAATCTCACCAATTCTCTCAGTCACAAGTGTCCAGCCTTATGCCACATCCAGCTGTCGCTGTAGATAGGGTCATTCCAGATTTCATCAGAGACCCTGAAGGAATTGTAAAGAATTTCCCAGTTTTTTTGTTTTGTTTTTGAAATTCCTTTTTATAGTGGGCTTGAGCTGATTCTCGCTGCCATGTTTATGCCAGTCTAGACACATTTGATTCCCTTACGGAGACATATCAATACATATGTTTTAAGATTCTTACTAGTGAGATATATTCCTCTGCGGGAAATATGGTTTTTTGAGTCCCTTTCACTGAGGAAGGTGTAGGTGTTGTCTATTCCATAGTTGGTTTTTGGAACGGTACCTGTGCTTATATCAAACTCTGGTTTTATGCATCACCCCACCTCTCCTTCCCCCTTAAGCAGGCATAAGAGTGTTTTCTAAATATGAGACACTGTTCTCTTTCCTAACTCAGTTCAAGTGTAGCCATGTTTATAGGATCTTCATAAGTGATATCTTATGATAAGTTTCTTTTTCTGTGTGACTTATTTCACTTAGAATAATCGTACCTGAATCCACCCATTTTGCTGCTACTGGTCTTATGACATTGATTCCATGGCTGAGGGATACTCCATCGTACGTAAGTACCACAATTTTTTGAACCATTTTTATATTTCCTGGGATACCTAAGGTGTATCCAAGTTGAGGTCCTTGTAAGCAGTGCAGCCCTAAATTTTGGGGTAGCTCTGTCTTATTGATTTTCAGTTTTCGAAGGTATATTCCGTAGACTGGAAGTGCCCTTGGCTCTGTAGCTCTGTTCTTTACTTGTTTTAGGGAACAAAATGCACTCCTCCAGAGAGGAAGTTGGCAATTTACATCCCGCCCATCAGCATAACAAGGCTCCCTGTTCTCCAGGGCCTGTCTTGCCTTTCTGGTTTTTACACATTTTGTGGATGTCCCTTTTGACCGGTGGGAAGTGATACTTCTTTGTAGTGCAGATTTGCATTGCCCGCTTGCTTGCTTGGCCAAAAAGGGCGTATGCGTTTTCTCCTTAATATATTCAGGAGAAAACGCATACGCCCTTTTTGGCCAAGTGCATCATTGTCGAAGTTGTGCCCCACTTCCTGTGCTTTAAAGGCGATTCCAACGTACCTCTTTATACCTGTTTCCTGCTATTCTGCCTCGCTTTCAAGTCCGCCTCGTTTCCTTTCCTCAACAGATTTTTGGACGATTGTTGTCCTTTATTACTCGGCCAGTTTGTGAATTGCTGTGCCCCTGAGCTCCATTTTTCACCTCGTTTTTGGTGAGCTGACCGCAAGTCCAAAATTTTGGTTCAGGACCTATACTGGTTCCTGGTGGGGGGCTGAGACTTTGGTTAATTCTTCTTCCTGCCGGGAAATTACAGTGATATGTGCCCGTCCAAATGCCTAACAGCTACTCTCTCATTGGTTCTCCCTCTTCCCTTTCATCCTCTGCCAAATTGGCAACCTGTGTGAACCAGGAGGTTAAAGGGGCTGTCTCTGCAAGTTGGGAGGTTGATAGTAAAGCAGATGTAAAGTCAAAGCGCAGCACCAGGAGAGGGACTATTCGTTGAGTTTTAGAAACCTTTTGTATTCACAGTGTGTCCATTCTCTAGGTTTCCCGTACATGTTATAGCTGTAGTAATATTCCCTTCAACCTGGAGAGTTGGGACACATGGAATGGGTGCCATGCATTATTGCTTTAAAGGGTCTGCATTTGCTCACCCAATCTCACCAATCCTCTCAGTCCCAAGTGTCCAGCCTTATGCCACATCCAGCTGTCGTTGTAGATAGGGTCATTCCAGGTTTCATCAGAGACCCTGAAGGAATTGTAAAGAATTTCCCAGTTTTTTTGTTTTGTTTTTGAAATTCCTTTTTATAGTGGGTTTGAGCTGATTCTCGCTGCCATGTTTATGCCAGTCTAGACACACTTGATTCCCTTACGGAGACATATCAATACATAGGTTTTAAGATTCTTACTAGTCAGATATATTCCTCTGCGGGAAATATGGGGTTTTGAGTCCCTTTCACTGAGGAAGGTGTAGGTCTTGTCTATTCCATAGTTGGTTTTTGGAACGGTACCTGTGCTTATATCAAACTCCGGTTTTATGCATCACCCCACCTCTCCTTCCCCGTTAAGCAGGCATAAGAGTGTTTTCTAAATATGAGACCCTGTTCTCTTTCCTAACTCAGTTCAAGTGTAGCCATGTTTATAGGGTCTTCATAAGTGATATCTTATGATAAGTTTCTTTTTCTGTGTGACTTTTTTCACTTAGAATCATCGTACCTGAATCCACCCATTTTGCTGCTACTGGTCTTATGACATTGATTTCATGGCTGAGGGATATTCCATCGTATGTAAGTACAACAATTTTTAGAACCATTTTTATATTTCCTGGGATACTTAAGGTGTATCCAAGTTTAGGTCCTTGTAAGCAGTGCAGCCCTAAATTTTGGGGTGGCTCTGTCTTATTGATTTTCAGTTTCCCCGAGGTATATTCCCTAGACTGGAAGTGCCCTTGGCTCTGTAGCTCTGTTCATTACTTGTTTTAGGGAACACAGTGCACTCCTCCAGAGAGGCAGTTGGCAATTTACATCCCGCCCATCAGCATAACAAGGCTCCCTGTTCTCCAGGGCCTGTCTTGCCTTTCTGGTTTTTACACATTTTGTGGATGTCCCTTTTGACCAGTGGGAAGTGATACTCCTTTGTAGTGCAGATTTGCATTGCCCGCTTGCTTGCTTGGCTAAAAAGGGCGTATGCATTTTCTCCTGAATATATTCAGGAGAAAACGCATACGCCCTTTTTGGCCAAATGCATCATTGTCGAAGTTGTGCCCCTCTTCCTGTGCTTTAAAGGTGATTCCAACATACCTCTTGAAATCTGTTTCCTGCTAGTCTGCCTCGCTTTCATGTCCGCCTCGTTGCCGTTCCTCAACAGATTTTTGGACGATAGTTGTCCTTTATTACTCGGCCAGTTTGTGAATTGCTGTGCCCCTGAGCTCCATTTTTCAACTCGTTTTTGGTGAGCTGACCGCAAGTCCAAAATTTTGGTTCAGGACCTATACTGGTTCCCGGTGGGTGGCTGAGACTTTGGTTAATTCTTCTTCCTGCCGCGAAATTACAGTGATATGTGCCCGTCCAAATGCCTAACAGCTACTCTCTCATTGGTTCTCCCTCTTCCCTTTCATCCTCTGCCAAATTGGCAATCTGTGCGAACCAGGAGGTTAAAGGCGCTGTCTCTCCAAGTTGGGAGGCTGATAGTAAAGCAGATGGAAAGTCAAACCAGAGCACCAGGAGAGGGACTATTCGTTGAGTTTTAGAAACCTTTGGTATGAACAGTGTGTCCGTTCTCTAGGTTTCCCGTACATGTTATAGCTGTAGTAATATTCCCTTCAACCTGGAGAGTTGGGAGCCATGGAATGGGTGCCATGCATTATTGCTTTAAAGGGTCTGCATTTGCTCACCCAATCTCACCAATCCTCTCAGTCCCAAGTGTCCAACCTTATGCCACATCCAGCTGTCGTTGTAGATATGGTCATTCCAGGTTTCATCAGAGACCCTGAAGGAATTGTAAAGAATTTCCCAGTTTTTTTGTTTTGTTTTTGAAATTCCTTTTTATAGGGGGTTTGAGCTGATTCTCGCTGCCATGTTTATGCCAGTCTAGACACACTTGATTCCCTTACGGAGACATATCAATACATAGGTTTTAAGATTCTTACTAGTCAGATATATTCCTCTGCGGAAAATATGGGGTTTTGAGTCTCTTTCACTGAGGAAGGTGTAGGTCTTGTCTATTCCATAGTTGGTTTTTGGAACGGTACCTGTGCTTATATCAAACTCTGGTTTTATGCATCACCCCACCTCTCCTTCCCCCTTAAGCAGGCATAAGAGTGTTTTCTAAATGTGAGCCACTGTTCTCTTTCCTAACTCAGTTCAAGTGTAGCCATGTTTACAGGATCTTCATAAGTGATATCTTATGATAAGTATCTTTTTCTCTGTGACTTAGTTCACTTAGAATCATCGTACCTGAATCCACCCATTTTGCTGCTACTGGTCTTATGACATTGATTTCATGGCTGAGGGATATTCCATCTTACGTAAGTACCACAATTTTTTGAACGATTTTTATATTTCCTGGGATATTTAAGGTGTACCCAAGTTGAGGTCCTTGTAAGCAGTGCAGCCCTAAATTTTGGGGTGGCTCTGTCTT
This sequence comes from Hyperoodon ampullatus, assembly GCF_949752795.1. NCBI lineage: Eukaryota > Metazoa > Chordata > Mammalia > Artiodactyla > Ziphiidae > Hyperoodon > Hyperoodon ampullatus. Next base: position 756,656 of record NW_027640805.1, on the reverse strand, counting down.
ATTGATTTTCAGTTTTCCCAAGGTATATTCCCTAGACTGGAAGTGCCCTTGGCTCTGTAGCTCTGTTCTTTACTTGTTTTAGGAAACACAATGCACTCCTCCAGAGAGGCAGTTGGCAATTTACATGCCGCCCATCAGCATAACAAGGCTGCCTGTTCTCCAGGGCCTGTCTTGCCTTTCTGGTTTTTACACATTTTGTGGATGTCCCTTTTGACCGGTGGGAAGTGATACTTCTTTGTAGTGCAGATTTGCATTGCCCGCTTGCTTGATTGGCCAAAAAGGGCGTATGCGTTTTCTCCTGAATATATTCAGGAGAAAATGCATACGCCCTTTTTGGGCAAGTGCATCATTGTCGAAGTTGTGCCACTCTTCCTGTGCTTTAAAGGCGATTCCAAGGTACCTCTTGAAATCTGTTTCCTGCTATTCTGCCTCGCTTCCAAGTCTGCCTCGTTGCCTTCCCTCAACAGATTTTTGGACGATAGTTGTCCTTTATTACTCGGCCAGTTTGTGAATTGCTGTGCTCCTGAGCTCCATTTTTCAACTCGTTTTTGGTGGGCTGACCGCAAGTCCAAAATTTTGGTTCAGGACCTATACTGGTTCCCGGTGGGTGGCTGAGACTTTGGTTAATTTTTCTTCCTGCCGGGAAATTACAGTGATATGTGCCCGTCCAAATGCCTAACAGCTACTCTCTCATTGGTTCTCCCTCTGCCCTTTCATCCTCTGCCAAATTGGCAACCTGTGCGAACCAGGAGGTTAAAGGGGCTGTCTCTCCAAGTTGGGAGGTTGATAGTAAAGCAGATGGAAAGTCAAACCGGAGCACCAGGAGAGGGACTATTCATTGAGTTTTAGAAACCTTTCGTATACACAGTGTGTCCGTTCTCTAGGTTTCCCATACATGTTATAACTGTAGTAATATTCCCTTCAACCTGGAGAGTTGGGACCCATGGAATGGGTGCCATGCATTATTGCTTTAAAGTGTCTGCATTTGCTCACCCAATCTCACCACTTCTCTCAGTCCCAAGTGTCCAGCATTATGCCACATCCAGCTGTCGTTGTAGATAGGGTCATTCCAGGTTTCATCAGAGACCCTGAAGGAATTGTAAAGAATTTCCAGGTTTTTGTTCTGTTTTTGAAATTCCTTTTTATAGTGGGTTTGAGCTGATTCTCGCTGCCATGTTTATGTCAGTCTAGACACACTTGATTCCCTTACAGAGACATATCAATACATAGGTTTTAAGATTCTTACTAGTCAGATATATTCCTCTGCGGGAAATATGTGGTTTTGAGTCCCTTTCACTGAGGAAGGTGTAGGTCTTGTCTATTCCATAGTTGGTTTTTGGAACGGTACCTGTGCTTATATCAAACACTGGTTTTATGCATCACCCCACCTCTCCTTCCCCCTAAGCAGGCATAAGAGTGTTTTCTAAATGTGAGACACTGTTCTCTTTCCTAACTCAGTTCAAGTGTAGCCATGTTTACAGGATCTTCATAAGTGATATCTTATGATAAGTTTCTGTTTCTGTGTGACTTATTTCACTTAGAATCATCGTACCTGAATCCACCCATTTTGCTGCTACTGGTCTTATGACACTGATGCCATGGCTGAGGGTTATTCCATCGTACTTAAGTAACACAATTTTTTGAACCATTTTTATATTTCCTGGTGTACTTAAGGTGTACCCAAATTGAGGTCCTTGTAAGCAGTGCAGCCCTAAATTTTGGGGTGGCTCTGTCTTATTGATTTTCCGTTTTCCCAAGGTGTATTCCCTAGACTGGAAGTGCCCTTGGCTCTGTAGCTCTGTTGTTTACTTGTTTTAGGGAACACAATGCACTCCTAGAGAGAGGCAGTTGGCAATTTACATCCCGCCCATCAGCATAACAAGGCTCCCTGTTCTCCAGGGCCTGTCTTGCCTTTCTTGTTCTTACACATTTTGTGGATGTCCCTTTTGACCGGTGGGAAGTGATACTTCTTTGTAGTGCAGATTTGCATTGCCCGCTTGCTTGCTTGGCCAAAAAGGGCGTATGCGTTTTCTCCTGAATATATTCAGGAGAAAACGCATACGCCCTTTTTGGCCAAGTGCATCATTGTCGAAGTTGTGCCCTTCTTCCTGTGCTTTAAAGGCGATTCCAATGTACCTCTTGAAATCTGTTTCCTGGTATTCTGCCTCGCTTTCAAGTCCGCCTCGTTGCCTTCCCTCAACAGATTTTTGGACGATACTTGTCCTTTATTACTCTGCCAGTTTGTGAATTGCTGTGCCCCTGAGCTCCATTTTTCAACTCGTTTTTGGAGAGCTGACCGCAAGTCCAAAATTTTGGTGCAGGACCTATACTGGTTTCCAGTGGGTGGCTGAGACTTTATTTAATTCTTCTTCCTTCCGGGAAATTACCGTGTTATGTGCCCGTCCAAATGCCTAACAGCTACTCTCTCATTGGTTCTCCCTCTTCCCTTTCATCCTCTGCCAAATTGGCAACCTGTGCGAACCAGGAGGTTAAAGGGGCTGTCTCTCCAAGTTGGGAGGTTGATAGTTAAGCAGATGGAAAGTCAAACTGGAGCACCAGGAGAGGGACTATTCGTTGAGTTTTAGAAACCTTTCGTATTCACAGCATGTCCGTTCTCTAGGTTTCCCGTACATGTTATAACTGTAGTAATATTCCCTTCAACCTGGAGAGTTGGGACCCATTGAATGGGTGCCTTGCATTTGTGCTTTAAAGTGTCTTCATTTGCTCACCCAGACTCACCAATCGTCTCAGTCCCAAGTGTCCCTCCTTATGCCACATCCAGCTGTCGTTGTAGATAGGGTCATTCCAGGTTTCATCAGAGACACTGAAGGAATTGTAAAGAATTTCCCAGTTTTTTTGTTTTGTTTTTGAAATTCCTTTTTAGAGTGGGTTTGAGCTGATTCTCGCTGCCATGTTTATGTCAGTCTAGACACACTTGATTCCCTTACGGAGACATATCAATACATAGGTTTTAAGATTATTACTAGTCAGATATATTCCTCTGCGGGAAATATGGGGTTTTGAATCCCTTTCACTGAGGAAGGTGTAGGTCTTGTCTATTCCATAGTTGGTTTTTGGAACGGTACCTGTGCTTATATCAAACACTGGTTTTATGCATCACCCCACCTCTCCTTCCCTCTTAAGCAGGCATAAGAGTGTTTTCTAAATGTGAGACACTGTTCTCTTTCCTAACTCAGTTCAAGTGTAGCCATGTTTATAGGATCTTCTTAAGTGATACCTTATGATAAGTTTCTTTTTCTGTGTGACTTATTTCGCTTAGAATCATCGTACCTGAATACACCCATTTTGCTGCTACTGGTCTTATGACATTGATTTCATGGCTGAGGGATATTCCATCGTACGTAAGTACCACAATTTTTTGACCCATTTTTATATTTCCTGGGATACTTAAGGTGTATCCAAGTTGAGGTCCTTGTAAGCAGTGCAGCCCTAAATTTTGGGGTGGCTCTGTCTTATTGATTTTCAGTTTTCTCAAGGTATAATCCCTAGACTGGAAGTGCCCTTGGCTCTGTAGCTCTGTTGTTTACTTGTTTTAGGGAACACAATGCACTCCTCCAGAGAGGCAGTTGGCAATTTACATCCCGCCCATCAGCATAACAAGGCTCCCTGTTCTCCAGGGCCTGTCTTGCCTTTCTGGTTTTTACACATTTTGTGGATGTCTCTTTTGACCGGTGGGAAGTGATACTTCTTTGTAGTGCAGATTTGCATTGCCCGCTTGCTTGCTTGGTCAAAAAGGGCGTATGCGTTTTCTCCTGAATATATTCAGGAGAAAACGCATACGCCCTTTTTGGCCAAGTGCATCATTGTCGAAGTTGTGCCCCTCTTCCTGTGCTTTAAAGGCGATTCCAACGTACCTCTTGAAATCTGTTTCCTGCTATTCTGCCTCACTTTCAAGTCCGCCTCGTTGCCTTCCCTCAACAGATTTTTGGACGATAGTTGTCCTTTATTACTCGGCCAGTTTGTGAATTGCTGTGCCCCTGAGCTCCATTTTTCAACTCGTTTTTGGTGAGCTGACCGCAAGTCCAAAATTTTGGTTCAGGACCTATACTGGTTCCCGGTGGGTGGCTGAGACTTTGGTTAATTCTTATTCCTGCCGGGAAATTACAGTGATATGTGCCGGTCCAAATGCCTAACAGCTACTCTCTCATTGTTTCTCCCTCTTCCCTTTCATCCTCTGCCAAATTGGAAACCTGTGCGAACCAGGAGGTTAAAGGGGCTGTCTCTCCAAGTTGGGAGGTTGATAGTAAAGCAGATGGAAAGTCAAACCAGAGCACCAGGATAGGGACTATTCGTTGAGTTTTAGAAACCTTTCGTATTCACAGTGTGTCCGTTCTCTAGGTTTCCCGTACATGTTATAGCTGTAGTAATATTCCCTTCAACCTGGACAGTTGGGACTTATGGAATGGGTGCCAAGCATTTGTGCTTTAAAGGGTCTGCATTTGCTCACCCAATCTCACCAATCGTCTCAGTCCCAAGTGTCCCTCCTTATGCCACATCCAGCTGTCGTATATAGGGTCATTCCAGGTTTCCTCAGAGACCATGAAGGAATTGTAAAAAATTTCCCATTTTTTTGTTTTGTTTTTGAAATTCCTTTTTATAGTGGGTTTGAGCTGATTCTCGCTGCCATGTTTATGCCAGTCTAGACACACTTGATTCCCTTACGGAGACGTATCAATACATAGGTTTTAAAATTCTTACTAGTCAGATATATTCCTCTGCGGGAAATATGGTGTTTTGAGTCCCTTTCACTGAGAAAGGTGTAGGTCTTGTCTATTCCATAGTTGGTTTTTGGAACGGTACGTGTGCTTATATCAAACTCAGGTTTTATGCATCACCCCACCTCTCCATCCCCCTTAAGCAGGCATAAGAGTGTTTTCTAAATGTGAGACACTGTTCTCTTTCCTAACTCAGTTCAAGTGTAGCCATGTTTACAGGATCTTCATAAGTGATATCTTATGATAAGTTTCTTTTTCTGTGTGACTTATTTCACTTAGAATCATCGTACCTGAATCCACCCATTTTGCTGCTGCTGGTCTTATGACATTGATTTCATGGCTGAGGGATAATCCATCGTATATAATTACCACAATTTTTTGAACCATTTTTATATTTCCTGGGATATTTAAGGTGTACCCAAGTTGAGGTACTTGTAAGCACTGCAGCCCTAAATATTGGGGTGGCTCTCTATTATTAATTTTCAGTTTTCCCAAGGTATATTCCCTAGAATGGAAGTGCCCTTGGCTCTGTAGCTCTGTTGTTTACTTGTTTTAGTAAACACAGTGCACTCCTCCAGAGAGGCAGTTGGCAATTTACATCCCGCCCATCAGCATAACAAGGCTCCCTGTTCTCCAGGGCCGGTCTTGCCTTACTGGTTTTTACACATTTTGTGGATGTCCCTTTTGACCGGTGGGAAGGGATACTTCTTTGTTGTGCCAATTTGCATTGCCCGCTTCCTTGCTTGGCCAAAAAGGGCGTATGCGTTTTCTCCTGAATATATTCAGGAGAAAACGCATACGCCCTTTTTGGCCAAGGGCATCAATGTCGAAGTTGTGCCCCTCTTCCTGTGCTTTAAAGGCGATTCCAACGTACCTCATGAAATCTGTTTCCTGCTATTCTGCCTCGCTTTCAAGTCCGCCTCGTTGCCTTCCCTCAACAGATTTTTGGACGATAGTTTTCCTTTATTACTCGGCCAGTTTGTGAATTGCTGTGCCCCTGAGCTCCATTTTTCAACTCGTTTTTGGTGAGCTGACCGCAAGTCCAAAATTTTGGTTCAGTACCTATACTGGTTCCCAGTGGGTGGCTGAGACTTTGGTTAATTCTTCTTCCTGCCGGGAATTTAGAGTGATATGTGCCCGTCCAAATGCCTAACAGCTACTCTCTCATTGGTTCTCCCTCTTCCCTTTCATCCTCTGCCAAATTGGAAACCTGTGCGAACCAGGAGGTTAAAGGGGCTGTCTCTACAAGTTGGGAGGTTGATAGTAAAGCAGATGGAAAGTCAAACCGGAGCACCAGGATAGGGACTATTCGTTGAGTTTTAGAAACCTTTCGTATTCACAGTGTGTCCGTTCTCTAGGTTTCCCGTACATGTTATAGCTGTAGTAATATTTCCTTCAACCTGGAGAGTTGGGACTCATGGAATGGGTGCCAAGCATTTGTGCTTTAAAGGGTCTGCATTTGCTCACCCAATCTCACCAATCGTCTCAGTCCCAAGTGTCCCTCCTTATGCCACATCCAGCTGTCGTTGTATATATGGTCCTTCCAGGTTTCCTCAGAGACCCTGAAGGAATTGTAAAGAATTTCCCATTTTTTTGTTTTGTTTTTGAAATTCCTTTTTATAGTGGGTTTGAGCTGATTCTCGCTGCCATGTTTATGCCAGTCTAGACACACTTGATTCCCTTACGGAGACATATCAATACATAGGTTTTAAGATTCTTACTAGTCAGATATATTCCTCTGCGGGAAATATGTTGTTTTTAGTCCCTTTCACTGAGAAAGGTGAAGGTCTTGTCTATTCCATAGTTGGTTTTTGGAACGGTATGTGTGCTTATATCAAACTCAGGTTTTATGCATCACCCCACCTCTCCTTCCCCCTTAAGCAGGCATAAGAGTGTTTTCTAAATGTGAGACACTGTTCTCTTTCCTAACTCAGTTCAAGTGTAGCCATGTTTACAGGATCTTCATAACTGATATCTTATGATAAGTTACTTTTTCTGTGTGACTTATTTCACTTAGAATCATCGTACCTGAATCCACCCATTTTGCTTCTACTTGTCTTATGACATTGATTTCATGGTTGAGGGATATTCCATCGTACGTAAGTACCAGAATTTTTTGAACCATTTTTATGTTTCCTGGGATAATTAAGGTGGATCCAAGTTGAGGTCCCTGTAAGCAGTGCAGCCCTAAATTTTGGGGTGGCTCTGTCTTATTGATTTTCAATTTTCCCGAGGTATATTCCCTAGACTGGAAGGGCCCTTGGCTCTGTAGCTCTGTTGTTTACTTGTTTTAGGGAACACAATGCACTCCTCCAGAGAGGCAGTTGGCAATTTACATCCCGCCCATCAGCATAACAAGGCTCCCTGTTCTCCAGGGCCTGTCTTGCCTTTCTGGTTTTTACACATTTTGTGGATGTCCCTTTTGACCCGTGGGAAGTGATACTTCTTTTTAGTGCAGATTTGCATTGCCCGCTTGCTTGCTTGGCCAAAAGGGTGTATGCGTTTTCTCCTGAAGATATTCAGGGGAAAACGCATACACCCTTTTTGGCCAAGTGCATCATTGTCGAAGTTGTGCCCCTCTTCCTGTGCTTTAAAGGCGATTCCAACGTACTTCTGAAATCTGTTTCCTGCTATTCTGCCTCACTTTCAAGTCCGCCTCGTTGCCTTCCCTCAACAGATTTTTGGACGATAGTTGTCCTTTATTACTCGGCCAGTTTGTGAATTGCTGTGCCCCTGAGCTCCATTTTTCAACTCGTTTTTGGTGAGCTGACCGCAAGTCCAAAATTACGGTTCAGGACCTATACTGGTTCCCGGTGGGTGGCTGAGAATTTGGTTAATTCTTCTTCCTGCCGGGAAATTACAGTGATATGTGCCCGTCCAAATTCCTAACAGCTACTCTCTCATTGGTTCTCCCTCTTCCCTTTCATCCTCTGCCAAATTGGCAACCTGTGCGAACCAGGAGGTTAAAGGGGCTGTCTCTCCAAGTTGGGAGGTTGATAGTAAAGCAGATGTAAAGTCAAACCCGAGCACCAGGATAGGGACTATTCGTTGAGTTTTAGAAACCTTTCGTATTCACAGTGTGTCCGTTCTCTTGGTTTCCCGTACATGTTATAGCTGTAGTAATATTCCCTTCAAACTGGAGAGTTGGGACCCATGGAATGGGTGCCAGGCATTTGTGCTTTAAAGGGTCTTCATTTGCTCACCCAATCTCACCAATCCTCTCAGTCCCAAGTGTCCCTCCTTATGCCACATCCAGCTGTCGTTGTAGATAGGGTCATTCCAGGATTCATCAGAGACCCTGAAGGAATTGTAAAGAATTTCCCCGTTTTTTTGTTTTGTTTTTGAAATTACTTTTTATAGTGGGTTTGAGCTTATTCTCACTGCCATGTTTATGCCAGTCTAGACACACTTGATTCCCTTATGGAGACATATCAATACATAGGTTTTAAGATTCTTACTAGTCAGATATATTCCTCTGCGGGAAATATGGGGTTTTGAGTCCCTTTCACTGAGGAAGGTGTAGGTCTTGTCTATTCCATAGTTGGTTTTTGGAACGGTACCTGTGCTTATATCAAACTCTGGTTTTATGCATCACCCCACCTCTCCTTCCCCCTTAAGCAGGCATAAGTGTGTTTTCTAAATGTGAGACACTGTTCTCTTTCCTAACTCAGTTCAAGTGTAGCCATGTTTACAGGATCTTCATAAGTGATATCTTATGATAAGTTTCTTTTTCTGTGTGACTTACTTCACTTAGAATCATCGTACCTGAATCCACCCATTTTGCTGCTACTGGTCTTATGACATTGATTTCATGGCTGAGGGATATTCCATCGTACGTAAGTACCACAATTTTTTGAACCATTTTTATATTTCCTGGCATATTTAAGGTGTACCCAAGTTGAGGTCCTTGTAAGCAGTGCAGCCCTAAATTTTGGGGTCGCTCTGTCTTATTGATTTTCAGTTTTCCAAAGGTATATTCCCTAGACTGGAAGTGCCCTTGGCTCTGTAGCTCTCTTGTTAACTTGTTTTAGGGAACACAATGCACTCCTCCAGAGAGGCAGTTGGCAATTTACATCCCGCCCATCAGCATAACAAGGCTCCCTGTTCTCCAGGGCCTGTCTTGCCTTTCTGGTTTTTACACATTTTGTGGATGTCCCTTTTGACCGGTGGGAAGTGATACTTCTTTGTAGTGCAGATTTGCATTGCCCGCTTGCTTGCTTGGCCAAAAAGGGCGTATGCGTTTTCTACTGAATATATTCAGGAGAAAACGCATACGCCCTTTTTGGCCAAGTGCATCATTGTCGAAGTTGTGCCCCTCTTCCTCTGCTTTAAAGGCGATTCCAACGTACCTCTTGAAATCTCTTTCCTGCTATTCTGCCTCTCATTCAAGTCCGCCTCGTTGCCTTTCCTCAACAGATTTTTGGACGATAGTTGTCCTTTATTACTCGGCCAGTTTGTGAATTGCTGTGCCCCTGAGCTCCATTTTTCAACTCGTTTTTGGTGAGCTGACCGCAAGTCCAAAATTTTGGTTCAGGACGTATACTGGTTCCCGGTGGGTGGCTGAGACTTTTGTTAATTCTTCTTCCTGCGGGGAAGTTAGAGTGATATGTGCCCGTCTAAATGCCTAAGAGCTACTCTCTCATTGGTTCTCCCTGTTTCCTTTCATCCTCTGCCAAATTGGCAACCTGTGCAAACCAGGAGGTTAAAGGGGCTGTTTCTCCAAGTTGGGCGGTTGATAGTAAAGCTGATGGAAAGTCAAACCGGAGCACCAGGAGTGGGGCTATTCGTTGAGTTTTAGAAACCTTTCGTATTCACAGTGTGTCCGTTCTCTAGGTTTCCCGTACATGTTATAACTGTAGTAATATTCCCTTCAACCTGGAGAGTTGGGACGCAAGGAATGGGTGCCATGCATTATTGCTTTAAAGGGTCTGCATTTGCTCACCCAATCTCACCAATTCTCTCAGTCCCATGTGTCCAGCCTTATGCCACATCCAGCTGTCGTTGTAGATAGGGTCATTCCAGGTTTCATCAGAGACCCTGAAGGAATTGTAAAGAAATTCCCAGTTTTTTTGTTTTGTTTTTAAAATTCCTTTTTATAGTGGGTTTGAGCTGATTCTCGCTGCCATGTTTATGCCAGTCTAGACACACTTGTTTCCCTTACGGTGACATATCAATACATAGGTTTTAAGATTCTTACTAGTCAGATATATTCCTCTGCGGGAAATATGGTGTTTTGAGTCCCTTTCACTGAGGAAGGTGTAGGTCTTGTCTATTCCATAGTTGGTTTTTGGAACGGTACCTGTGCTTATATCAAACTCTGGTTTTATGCATCACCCCACCTCTCCTTCCCCCTTAAGCAGATATAAGAGTGTTTTCTAAATGTGAGACACTGTTCTCTTTCCTAACTCAGTTCAAGTGTAGCCATGTTTATAGGATCTTCATAAGTTATATCTTATGATAAGTTTCTTTTTCAGTGTGACTTATTTCGCTTAGAATCATCGTACCTGAATACACCCATTTTGCTGCTACTGGTCTTATGACATTGATTTCATGGCTGAGGGATATTCCATCGTACGTAAGTACCACAATTTTTTGAACCATTTTTATATTTCCTGGGATACTTAAGTTGTATCCAAGTTGAGGTCCTTGTAAGCAGTGCAGCCCTAAATTTTTGGGTGGCTCTGTCTTATTTATTTTCAGTTTTCCCAAGGTATATTCCCTAGTTTGGAAATGCCCTTGGCTCTGTAGCTCTGTTCTTTACTTGTTTTAGGGAACACAATGCACTCCTCCAGAGAGGCAGATGGCAATTTACATCCCGGCCATCAACATATCAAGGCTCCCTGTTCTCCAGGGCCTGTCTTGCCTTTCTGGTTTTTACACATTTTGTGGATGTCCCTTTTGACCGGTGGGAAGTGATACTTCTTTTTAGTGCAGCTTTGCATTGCCCGCTTGGTTGCTTGGCCAAAAAGGGCGTATGCGTTTTCTCCTGAATATATTCAGGAGAAAACGCATACGCCCTTTTTGGCCAAGTGCATCATTGTCGAAGTTGTGCCCCTCTTCCTGTGCTTTAAAGGCGATTCCAACGTACCTCTTGAAATCTGTTTCCTGCTATTCGGCCTCGCTTTCAAGTCCGCCTCGTTGCCTTCCCTCAACAGATTTTTGGACGACAGTTGTCCTTTATGACTCGGCCAGTTTGTGAATTGCAGTGCCCCTGAGCTCCATTTTTCAACTTGTTTTTGGTGAGCTAACCGCAAGTACAAAATTTTGGTTCAGGACCTATAATGGTTCCTGGTGGGTGGCTGAGACTTTGGTTAATTCTTCTTCCTGCCGGGAAATTACAGTGATATGTGCCCGTCCAAATGCCTAACAGCTACTCTCTCATTAGTTCTCCCTCTTCCCTTTCATCCTTTGCCAAATTGGCAACCTGTGCAAACCAGGAGGTTAAAGGGGCAGTCTCTCCAAGTTGGGAGGTTGATAGTAAAGCAGATGGAAAGTCAAACCGGAGCACCAGGAGAGGGACTATTCGTTGAGTTTTAGAAACCTTTCGTATTCACAGTGTGTCCGTTCTCTAGGTTTCCCGTACATGTTATAGCTGTAGTAATATTCCCTTCAACCTGGAGAGTTGGGACCCATGGAATGGGTGCCAGGCATTTGTGCTTTAAAGGGTCTGCATTTCCTCATCCAATCTCACAAATCGTCTCAGTCCCAAGTGTCCCTCCTTATGCCACATCCAGCTGTCGTTGTAGATACGGTCATTCCAGGTTTCATCAGAGACCCTGAAGGAATTGAAAAGAATTTCCCAGTTTTCTTGTTTTGTTTTTGAAATTCCTTTTTATAGTGGGTTTGAGCTGATTCTCGCTGCCATGTTTATGCCTGTCTAGACACATTTGATTCCCTTACGGAGACATATCAATACATAGGTTTTAAGATTCTTACTAGTCAGATATATTCCTCTGCGTGAAATATGGGGTTTTGACTCCCTTTCACTGAGGAAGGTGTAGGTCTTGTCTATTCCATAGTTGGTTTTTGGAACGGTACGTGTGCTTATATCAAACTCTGGTTTTATGCATCACCCCACCTCTCCTTCCCCCTTAAGCAGGCATAAGAGTGTTTTCTAAATGTGAGACACTGTTCTCTTTCCTAACTCTGTTCAAGTGTAGCCATGTTACAGGATCTTCATAAGTGATATCTTATGATAAGTTTCTTTTTCTGTGTGACTTATTTCACTTAGAATCATCGTACCTGAATTCAACCATTTTGCTGCTACTGGTCTTATGACATTGATTTCATGGCTGAGGGATATTCCATCGTACGTAAGTACCACAATTTTTTGAACCATTTTTATATTTCCTGGGATATTTAAGGTGTACCCAAGTTGAGGTCCTTGTAAGCTGTGCAGCCCTAAATATTGGGGTGGCTCTGTATTATTGATTTTCAGTTTTCCCAAGGTATATTCCCTAGACTGGAAGTGCCCTTGGCTCTGTAGCTCTGTTGTTTACTTGTTTTAGGGAACACAATGCACTCCTCCAGAGAGGCAATTGGCAATTTACATGCCGCCCATCAGCATAACAAGGCTCCCTGTTCTCCAGGGCCTGTCTTGCCTTTCTGGTTTTTACACATATTGTGGATGTCCTTTTTGACCGGTGGGAAGTGATACTACTTTGTAGTGCAGATTTGCATTGCCCGCATGCTTGCTTGTCCAAAAAGGGCATATGCGTGTTCTCCTGAATATATTCAGGAGAAAACGCATATGCCCTTTTTGGCCAAGTGCATCATTGTCGAAGTTGTGCCCCTCTTCCTGTGCTTTAAAGGAGATTCCAACGTACCTCTTGAAATCTGTTTCCTGCTATTCTGCCTCGCTTTCAAGTCCGCCTCGTTGCCTTCCCTCAACAGATTTTTGCACGATAGTTGTCCTTTATTACTCGGCCAGTTTGTGAATTGCTGTGCCCCTGAGCTCCATTTTTCAACTCGTTTTTGGTGAGCTGACCCCAAGTCCAAAATTTTGGTTAAGGATTATACTGGTTCCCGGTGGGTGGCTGAGACTTTGGTTAATTCTTCTTCCTGCCGGGAAATTACAGTGATATGTGCCCGTCCAAATGCCTAACAGCTACTCTCTCATTGGTTCTCGCTCTTCCCTTTCATCCTCTGCCAAATTGGAAACCTGTGCGAACCAGGAGGTTAAAGGGGCTGTCTCTCCAAGTTGGGAGGTTGATAGTAAAGCAGATGGAAAGTCAAATCGGAGCACCAGGATAGGGCCTATTCGTTGAGTTTTAGAAACCTTTCGTATTCACAGTGTGTCCGTTCTCTAGGTTTCCCGTACATGTTATAGCTGTAGTAATATTCCCTTCAACCTGGAGAGTTGGGACTCATGGAATGGGTGCCAAGCATTTGTGCTTTAAAGGGGCTGCATTTGCTCACCCAATCTCACCAATCGTCTCAGTCCCAAGTGTCCCTCCTTATGCCACATCCAGCTGTCGTTGTAGATAGGGTCATTCCAGGTTTCATCAGAGACCCTGAAGGAATTGTAAAGAATTTCCCAGTTTTTTTGTTTTGTTTTTGAAATTCCTTTTTATAGTGGGTTTGAGCTGATTCTCGCTGCCATGTTTATGCCAGTCTAGACACACTTGATTCCCTTACAGAGACATATCAATACATAGGTTTTAAGATTCTTACTAGTCAGATATATTCCTCTGCAGGAAATATGGTGTTTTGAGTCCCTTTCACTGAGGAAGGTGTAGGTCTTGTCTATTCCATAGTTGTTTTTTGGAACGGTACGTGTGCTTATATCAAACTATGGTTTTATGCATCACCCCACCTCTCCTTCCCCTTAAGCAGGCATAAGAGTGTTTTCTAAATGTGAGACACTGTTCTCTTTCCTAACTCAGTTCAAGTGTAGCCATGTTTACAGGATCTTCATAAGTGATATCTTATGATAAGTTTCTTTTTCTGTGTGACTTATTTCACTTAGAATCACCGAACCTGAATCCACCCATTTTGCTGCTACTGGTATTATGACATTGATTTCATGGCTGAGGGATATTCCATCGTACGTAAGTACCACAATTTTTTGAACCATTTTTATATTTCCTGGGATATTTAAGGTGTACCCAAGTTGAGGTCCTTGTAAGCAGTGCAGCCCTAAATTTTGGGGTGGCTCTGTCTTATTGATTTTCAGTTTTCCCAAGGTATATTCCCTAGACTGGAAGTGCCCTTGGCTCTGTAGCTCTGTTGTTTACTTGTTTTAGGGAACAGAATGCACTCCTCCAGAGAGGCAGTTGGCAATTTACATCCCGCCCATCAGCATAACAAGGCTCCCTGTTCTCCAGGGCCTGTCTTTCCTTCCTGGTTTTTACACATATTGTGGATGTCCCTTTTGACCGGTGGGAAGTGATACTTCTTTGTAGTGCAGATTTGCATTGCCCGCTTGCTTGCTTGGCCAAAAAGGGCGTATGCGTTTTCTCCTGAATATATTCAGGAGAAAATGCATACGCCCTTTTTGGCCAAGTGCATCATTGTCGAAGTTGTGCCCCTCTTCCTGTGCTTTAAAGGCGATTCCAACGTACCTCTTGAAATCTGTTTCCTGCTATTCTGCCTCGCTTTCAAGTCCGCCTCGTTGCCTTCCCTCAACAGATTTTTGGACGATAGTTGTCCTTTATTACTCGGCCAGTTTGTGAATTGCTGTGCCCCTGAGCTCCATTTTTCAACTCGTTTTTGGTGAGCTGACGGCAAGTCCAAAATTTTGGTTCAGGACCTATACTGGTTCCCGGTGGGTGGCTGAGACTTTGGTTAATTCTTCTTCCTGCCGGGAAATTACAGTGATATGTGCCCGTCCATATGCCTAACAGCTACTCTCTCATTGGTTCTCCCTCTTCCCTTTCATCCTCTGCCAAATTGGAAACCTGTGCGAACCAGGAGGTAAAGTGGCTGTCTCTCCAAGTTGGGAAGTTGATAGAAAAGCAGATGGAAAGTCAAACCGGAACACCAGGATAGGGACTATTCGTTGAGTTTTAGCAACCTTTCGTATTCACAGTGTGTCCGTTCTCTAGGTTTCCCGTACATGTTATAGCTGTAGTAATATTCCCTTCAACCTGGAGAGTTGGGACTCATGGAATGGGTGCCAAGCATTTGTGCTTTAAAGGGGCTGCATTTGCTCACCCAATCTCACCAAACGTCTCAGTCCCAAGTGTCCCTCCTTATGCCACATCCAGCTGTCGTTGTAGATAGGGTCATTCCAGGTTTCATCAGAGACCCTGAAGGAATTGTAAAGAATTTCCCAGTTTTTTTGTTTTGTTTTTGAAATTCCTTTTTATAGGGGGTTTGAGCTGATTCTCGCTGCCATGTTTATGCCAGTCTAGACACACTTGATTCCCTTACGGAGACATATCAATACATAGGTTTTAAGATTCTTCCTATTCAGATATATTCCTCTGCGGGAAATATGGTGTTTTGAGTCCCTTTCACTGAGTAAGGTGTAGGTCTTGTGTATACCATAGTTTGTTTTTGGAACGGTACGTGTGCTTATATCAAACTCTGGTTTTATGCATCACCCCACCTCCCCTTACCCCTTAAGCAGGCATAAATTTTTTTCTAAATGTGAGACACTGTTCTCTTTCCTAACTCAGTTCAAGTGTAGCCATGTTTACAGGATCTTCATAAGTGATATCTTATGATAAGTTTCTTTTTCTGTGTGACTTATTTCACTTAGAATCCTCGTACCTGAATCCACCCATTTTGCTGCTACTGGTCTTATGACATTGATTTCATGGCTGACGGATATTCCATCGTACGTAAGTACCACAATTTTTTGAACCATTTTTATATTTCCTGGGATATTTAAGGTGTACCCAAGTTGAGGTCCTTGTAAGCAGTGCAGCCCTAAATTTTGGGGTGGCTCTGTCTTATTGATTTTCAGTTTTCCCAAGGTATATTCCCTAAACTGGAAGTGCCCTTGGCTCTGTAGCTCTGTTCTTTACTTGTTTTAGGGAACACAATGCACTCCTCCAGAGAGGCAGTTGGCAATTTACATCCCGCCCATCAGCATAACAGGGCTCCCTGTTCTCCAGGGCCTGTCTTGCCTTTCTGGTTTTTACACATTTTGTGGATGTCCCTTTTGACCGGTGGGAAGTGATACTTCTTTGTAGTGCAGATTTGCAATGCCCGCTTGCTTGCTTGGCCAAAAAGGGCGTATGCGTTTTCTCCTGAATATATTCAGGAGAAAACGCATACGCCCTTTTTGGCCAAGTGCATCATTTTCGAAGTTGTGCCCCTCTTCCTGTGCTTTAAAGGCGATTCCAACGTACCTCTTGAAATCTGTTTCATGCTATTCTGCCTCGCTTTCAAGTCCGCCTCGTTGCCTTCCCTCAACAGATTTTTGGATAATAGTTGTCCTTTATTACTCGGCCAGTTTGTGAATTGCTGTGCCCCTGAGCTCCATTTTTCAACTCGTTTTTGGTGAGCCGACCGCAATCCAAAATTTTGGTTCAGGACCTATACTGGTTCCCAGTGGGTGGCTGAGACTTTGGTTAATTCTTCTTCCTGCCGGGAAATTAGAGTGATATGTGCCCGTCCAAATGCCTAACAGCTACTCTCTCATTGGTTCTCCCTCTTCCCTTTCATCATCTGCCAAATTGGCAACCTGTGCGAACCAGGAGGTTAAAGGGGCAGTCTCTCCAAGTTGGGAGGTTGCTAGTAAAGCAGGTGGAAAGTCAAGCCGGAGCACCAGGAGAGGGACTATGCGTTGAGTTTTAGAAACCTTTCATATTCACAGTGTGTCTGTTCTCTAGGTTTCCCGTACATGTTATAGCTGTAGTAATATTCCCATCAACCTGGAGAGATGGGACCCATGGAATGGGTGCCATGCATTATTGCTTTAAAGGGTCTGCATTTGCTCTCCCAATCTCACCAATCGTCTCAGTCCCAAGTGTCCCTCCTTATGCCACATCCAGCTGTCGTTGTAGATAGGGTCATTCCAGGTTTCATCAGAGACCCTGAAGGAATTGTAAAGAATTTCCCAGTTTTTTGTTTTGTTTTTGAAATTCCTTTTTATAGTGGGTTTGAGCTGATTCTCGCTGCCATGTTTATGCCAGTCTAGACACACTTGATTCCCTTACGGAGACATATCAATACATAGGTTTTAAGATTTTTACTAGTCAGATATGTTCCTCTGTGGGAAATATGGGGTTTTGAGTCCCTTTCACTGAGGAAGGTGTAGGTCTTGTCTATTCCATAGTTGGTTTTTGGAATGGTACCTGTGCTTATATCAAACTCTGGTTTTATGCATCACCCCACCTCTCCTTCCCCCTTAAGCAGGCATAAGAGTGTTTTCTAAATGTGAGACCCTGTTCTCTTTCCTAACTCAGTTCAAGTGTAATCATGTTTACAGAATCTTCATAAGTGATATCTTATGATAAGTTTCTTTTTCTGTGTGACTTATTTCACTTAGAATCATCGTACCTCAATCCAACCATTTTGCTGCTACTGGTCTTATGATATTGATCTCATGACTGAGGGATATTCCATCGTACGTAAGTACCACAATTTTTTGAACCATTTTTATATTTCCTGGGATATTTAAGGTGTACCCAAGTTGAGGTCCTTGTAAGCAGTGCAGCCCTAAATTTTGGGGTGGCTCTGTCTTATTGATTTTCAGTTTTCCCAAGGTATACTCCCTAGACTGGAAGTGCCCTTGGCTCTGTAGCTCTGTTCTTTACTTGTTTTAGGGAACACAATGTACTCCTCCAGAGAGGCAGTTGGCAATTTTCATGCTGCCCATCAGCACAACAAGGCTCCCTGTTCTCCAGGGCCTGTCTTGCCTTTCTGGTTTTTACACATTTTGTGGATGTCCCTTTTGACCGGTGGGAAGTGATACTTCTTTGTAGTGCAGATTTGCATTGCCTGCTTGCTTGCTTGGGCAAAAAGGGCGTATGCGTTTTCTCCTGAATATATTCAGGAGAAAACGCATACGCCCTTTTTGGCCAAGTGCATCATTGTCGAAGTTGTGCCCCTCTTCCTGAGCTTTAAAGGCGATTCCAACGTACCTCTTGAAATCTGTTTCCTGCTATTCTGCCTCGCTTTCAAGTCCGCCTCGTTGCCTTCCCTCAACAGATTTTTGGACGATAGTTGTCCTTTATTACTCGGCCAGTTTGTGAATTTCTGTGCCCCTGAGCTCCATTTTTCAACTCGTTTTTGGTGAGGTGACCGCAAGTGCGAAATTTTGGTTCAGGACCTATTCTGGTTCCCGGAGGGTTGCTGTGTCTTTGGTTAATTCTTCTTCCTGCCGGGAAATTACGGTGATATGTGCCCATCCAAATGCCTAACAGCTACTCTCTCATTGGTTCTCCATCTTCGCTTTCATCCTCTGCCAAATTGGCAACCTGTGTGAACCAGGAGGTTAAAGGGGATGTCTCTCCAAGTTGGGAGGTTGATAGTAAAGCAGATGGAAAGTCAAACCGGAGCACCAGGAGAGGGACTATTCGTTGAGTTTTAGAAACCTTTCATATTCACAGTGTGTCCGTACTGTAGGTTTCCCGTACATGTTATAACTGTAGTAATATTCCCTTCAACCTGGAGAGTTGGGACACATGGATTGTGTGCCATGCATTATTGCTTTAAAGCGTCTGCATTTGCTCACCCAATCTCAACAATCGTCTCAGTCCCAAGTGTCCAGCCTTATGCCACATCCAGCTGTGATTGTAGATAGGGTCATTCCAGGTTTCATCAGAGACACTGAAGGAATTGGAAAGAATTTCCCAGTTTTTTTGTTTTGTTTTTGAAATTCCTTTTTATAATGTGTTTGAGCTGATTCTCGCTGCCATGATTATGCCAGTCTAGACACACTTGATTCCCTTACGGAGACATATCAATACATAGGTTTTACGATTCTCACTAGTCAGATATATTCCTCTGTGGGAAATATGGTGTTTTAAGTCCCTTTCACTGAGGAAGGTGTAGGTCTTGTCTATTCCATAGTTGGTTTTTAGAACGGTACCTGTGCTTATATCAAACTCTGTTTTTATGCATCACCCCACCTCTCTTTCACCCTTAAGCAGGCATAAGAGTGTTTTCTAAATGTGAGACACTGTTCTCTTTCCTAACTCAGTTCAAGTGTAGCCATGTTTACAGGATCTTCATAAGTGATATCTTATGATAAGTTTCTTTTTCTGTGTGACTTATTTCATTTAGAATCATCGTAGCTGAATCCACCCATTTTGCTGCTACTGATCTTATGACATTGATTTCATGGCTGAGGGATATTCCATCGTACGTAAGTACCACAATTTTTTGAACCATTTTTATATTTCCTGGGATATTTAAGGTGTACCCAAGTTGAGGTCCTTGTAAGCAGTGCAGCCCTAAATTTTGGGGTGGCTCTGTCTTATTGATTTTCAGTTTTCCCAAGGTATATTCCCTAGACTGGAAGTGCCCTTGGCTCTGTAGCTCTGTTGTTTACTTGTTTTAGGGAACACAATGCACTCCTCCAGAGAGGCAGTTGGCAATTTACATCCCGCCCATCAGCATAACAAGGCTCCCTGTTCTCCAGGGCCTGTCTTGCCTTTCTGGTTTTTACACATTTTGTGGATGTCCATTTCAACCCATTGGAAGTGATACTTATTTGTAGTGCAGATTTGCATTGCCCGCTTGCTTGCTTGGCCAAAAAGGGCGTATGCGTTTTCTCCTGAATATATTCAGAAGAAAACGCATACGCCCTTTTTGGCCAAGTGCATCATTGTCGAAGTTGTGCCCCTCTTCCTGTGCTTTAAAGGTGATTCCAACGTACATTGTGAAATCTGTTTCCTGCTATTCTGCTTCGCTTTCAAGTCCACCTCGATGCCTTCCCTCAACAGATTTTTGGACGATAGTTGTGCTTTATTACTCGGCCATTTTGTGAATTGCTGTGCCCCTGAGCTCCATTTTTCAACTCGTTTTTTGTGAGCTGACCGCAAGTCCAACATTTTGGTTCAGGACCTGTGCTGGTTCCCAGTGGGTGGCTGAGAGTTTGGTTAATTCTTCTTCCTGCCGGGAAATTAGAGTGATATATGCCCGTCCAAATGCCTAACAGCTACTCTCTCATTGGTTCTCCCTCTTCCCTTTCATCCTCTGCCAAATTGGAAACCTGTGCGAACCAGGAGGTTAAAGGGGATGTCTCTCCAAGTTGGGAGGTTGATAGTAAAGCAGATGGAAAGTCAAACCGGAGCACCAGGAGAGGGACTATTCGTTGTTTTAGAAACCTTTCATATTCACAGTGTGTCCGTACTCTAGGTTTCCCGTACATGTTATAACTGTAGTAATATTCCCTTCAACCTGGAGAGTTGGGACCCATGGACTGGGTGCCATGCATTATTGCTTTAAAGGGTCTGCATTTGCTCACCCAATCTCACCAATCGTCTCAGTCCCAAGTGTCCCTCCTTATGCCACATCCAGCTGTCATTGTAGATAGGGTCATTCCAGGTTTCATCAGAGACCCTGAAAGAATTGTAAAGCATTTCCCAGTTTTTTTGTTTTGTTTGTGAAATTCCTTTTTATAGTGTGTTTGAGCTGATTCTCGCTGCCATGATTATGCCAGTCTAGACACACTTGATTCCCTTATGGAGACATAACAATACATAGGTTTTAACATTCTTACTAGTCAGATATTTTCCTCTGCGGGAAATATGGTGTTTTGAGTGCCTTTCACTGAGGAAGGTGTAGGTCTTGTCTATTCCATACTTGGTTTTTGGAACGGTACCTGTGCTTATATCAAACTCTGTTTTTATGCATCACCCCACCTCTCTTTCCCCCTTAAGCAGGCATAAGAGTGTTTTCTAAATGTGAGACACTGTTCTCTTTCCTAACTCAGTTCAAGTGTAGCCATGTTTACAGGATCTTCATAAGGGATATCTTATGATAAGTTTCTTTTTCTGTGTGACTTATTTCACTTAGAATCATCGTAGCTTAATCCACCCATTTTGCTGCTACTGGTCTTATGACATTGATTTCATGGCTGAGGGATATTCCATCGTACGTAAGTACCACAATTTTTTGAACCATTTTTATATTTCCTGGGATATTTAAGGTGTACCCAAGTTGAGGTCCTTGTAAGCAGTGCAGCCCTAAGTTTTGGGGTGGCTCTGTCTTATTGATTTTCAGTTTTCCCAAGGTATATTCCCTAGACTGGAAGTGCCCTTGGCTCTGTAGCTCTGTTCTTTTCTTGTTTTAGGGAACACAATGTACTCCTCCAGAGAGGCAGTTGGCAATTTACATCCCGCCCATCAGCATAACAAGGCTTCCTCTTCTCCAGGGCCTGTCTTGCCTTTCTGGTTTTTACATATTTTGTGGAAGTCCCTTTTGACCAGTGGGAAGTGATACTTCTTTGTAGTGCAGATTTGCATTGCCTGCTTGCTTGCTTGGCCAAAAAGGGCGTATGCGTTTTCTCCTGAATATATTCAGGAGAAAACGCATACGCCCTTTTTGGCCAAGTGCATCATTGTCGAAGTTGTGCCCCTCTTCCTGTGCTTTAAAGGCGATTCCAACGTACCTCTTGAAATCTGTTTCCTGCTATTCTGCCTCGCTTTCAGGTCCGCCTCGTTGCCTTCCCTCAACAGATTTTTGGACGATAGGTGTCCTTTATTACTCGGCCAGTTTGTGAATTGCTCTGCACCTGAGCTCCATTTTTCAACTAGTTTTTAGTGAGCTGACCGCAAGTCCAACATTTTGGTTCAGGACCTATGATGGTTCCCGGTGGGGGGCTGAGACTTTGGTTACTACTTCTAACTGCCGGGAAGTTAGAGTGTTATGTGCCCGTCCAAATGCCTAACAGCTACTCTCTCATTGGTTCTCCCTCTTTCCTTTCATCTTCTGCCAAATTGGAAACCTGTGCGAACCAGGAGGTTAAAGGTGCTGTCTCTCTAAGGTAGGAGGTTGATAGTAAAGCAGATGGAAAGTCAAACCGGAGCACCAGGAGAGGGACTATTCGTTGAGTTTTAGAAACCTTTCGTATTCACAGTGTGTCTGTTCTCTAGGGTTCCCGTACATGTTATAACTGTAGTAATATTCCCTTCAACCTGGAGAGTTGGGACCCATGGAAAGGATGCCATGCATTATTGCTTTAAAGGGTCTGCATTTGCTCACCCAATCTCACCAATCCTCTCAGTCCCAAGTGTCCCTCCTTATGCCACATCCAGCTGTCATTGTAGATAGGGTCATTCCAGGTTTCATCAGAGACCCTGAAGGAATTGTAAAGAATTTCCCAGTTTTTTTGTTTTGTTTTTGAAATTCCTTTTTATAGTGGGTTTGAGCTGATTCTCGCTGCCATGTTTATGCCAGTCTAGACACACTTGATTCCCTTATGGAGACATATCAATACATAGGTTTTAAGATTCTTACTAGTCAGATATATTCCTCTGCAGGAAATATGGGGTTTTGAGTCCCTTTCACTGAGGAAGGTGTAGGTCTTGTCTATTCCATAGTTGGTTTTTGGAACGGTACCTGTGCTTATATCAAACTCTGGTTTTATGCATCTCCCCACCTCTCCTTCCTCCTTAATCAGGCATAAGAGTGTTTTCTAAATGTGAGACACTGTTCTCTTTCCTAACTCAGTTCAAGTGTAGCCATGTTTACAGGATCTTAATAAGTGATATCTTATGATAAGTTTCTTTTTCTGTGTGACTCATTTCACTTAGAATCATCGTACCTGAATCCACCCATTTTGCTGCTACTGGTCTTATGACATTGATTTCATGGCTGACGGATATTCCATCGTTCGTAAGTACCACAATTTTTTGACCCATTTTTATATTTCCTGGGATATTTAAGGTGTACCCAAGTTGAGGTCCTTGTAAGCAGTGCAGCCCTAAATTTTGGGGTGGCTCTCTCTTATTGATTTTCAGTTTTCCCAAGGTATATTCCCTAGACTGGAAGTGCTCTTGGCTCTGTAGCTCTGTTGTTTACTTGATTTAGGAAAGACAATGCACTCCTCCAGAGAGGCAGTTGGCAATTTACATCCCGCCCATCAGCATAACAATGCTCCCTGTTCTCCAGGGCCTGTCTTGCCTTTCTGGTTTTTACACATTTTGTGGATGTCCCTTTCTACCCGTGGGAAGTGATACTTCTTTGTAGTGCAGATTTGCATTGCCCGCTTGCTTGCTTGGCCAAAAAGGGCGTATGCGTTTTCTCCTGAATATATTCAGGAGAAAACGCATACGCCCTTTTTGGCCAAGTGCATCATTGTGGAAGTTGTGCCCCTCTTCCTGTGCTTTAAAAGCGATTCCAACGTACCTCTTGAAATCTGTTTCCTGCTATTCTGCCTCGCTTTCAAGTCCGCCTCGTTGCCTTCCCTCAACAGATTTTTGGACGATAGTTGTCCTTTATTACTCGGCCAGTTTGTGAATTGCTGTGCCCCTGAGCTCCATTTTTCAACTCGTTTTAGGTGAGCTGACCGCAAGTCCAACATTTTGGTTCAGGACCTTTGCTGGTTCCCGGTGCGGGGCTGAGACTTTGGTTAATTCTTCTTCCTGCCGGGAAATTACAGTGATACGTGCCCGTCCAAATGCCTAACAGCTACTCTCTCATTGGTTCTCCCTCTTCCCTTTCATCCTCTGCCAAATTGGAAACCTGTGCGAACCAGGAGGTTAAAGGTGCTGTCTCTCCAAGTTGGGACATTGATAGTAAAGCAGATGGAAAGTCAAACCGGAGCACCAGGAGAGGGACTATTCATTGAGTTTTAGAAACCTTTCGTATTCACAGTGTGTCCGTTCTCTAGGTTTCCCGTACATGTTATAGCTGTAGTAATATTCCCTTCAACCTGGAGAGTTGGGACCCATGGAATGGGTGCCAGGCATTTGTGATTTAAAGGGTCTGCCTTTGCTCACCCAATCTCACCAATCCTCTCAGTCCCAAGTGTCCCTCCTTATGCCACATCCAGCTGTCATTGTAGATAGGGTCATTCCAGGTTTCATCAGAGACCCTGAAGGAATTGTAAAGAATTTCCCAGTTTTTTTGTTTTGTTTTTGAAATTCCTTTTTATAGTGGGTTTGAGCTGATTCTTGCTGCCATGTTTATGCCAGTCTAGACACACATGATTCCCTTACGGAGACATATCAATACATAGGTATTAAGATTCTTACTAGTCAGATATATTCCTCTGCGGGAAATATGGGGTTTTGAGTCCCTTTCACTGAGGAAGGTGTAGGTCTTGTCTATTCCATAGTTGGTTTTAGGAACGGTACCTGTGCTTATATCAAACTCTTGTTTTATGCATCACCCCACCTCTCCTTCCCCCTTAAGCAGGCATAAGACTGTTTTCTAAATGTGAGACACTGTTCTCTTTCCTAACTCAGTTCAAGTGTAGCCATGTTTACAGGATCTTCATAAGTGATATCTTATGATAAGTTTCTTTTTCTGTGTGACTTATTTCACTTAGAATCATCGTACCTGAATCCACCCATTTTGCTGCTACTGGTCTTATGACATTGATTTCATGGCTGAGGGATATTCCATCGTACGTAAGTACCACAATTTTTTGAACCATTTTTATATTTCCTGGGATATTTAAGGTGTACCCAAGTTGAGGTCCTTGTAAGCAGTGCAGCCCTAAATTTTGGGGTGGCTCTGTCTTATTGATTTTCAGTTTTCCCAAGGTATATTCCCTAGACTCGAAGTGCACTTGGATCTGTAGCTCTGTTGTTTACTTGATTTAGGGAACACAATGCACTCCTCCAGAGAGGCAGTTGGCAATTTACATCTCGCCCATCAGCATAACAAGGCTCCATGTTCTCCAGGGCCTGTCTTTCCTTTCTGGTTTTTACATATTTTGTGGAAGTCGCTTTTGACCGGTGGGAAGTGATACTTCTTTGTAGTGCAGATTTGCATTGCCCGCTTGCTTGCTTGGCCAAAAAGGGTGTATGCGTTTTCTCCTGAATATATTCAGGAGAAAACCCATACGCCCTTTTTGGCCAAGTGCATCATTGTCGATGTTGTGCCCCTCTTCCTGTGCTTCAAAGGTGATTCCAACGTACGTCTTGAAATCTGTTTCCTGCTATTCTGCCTCGCTTTCAGGTCCGCCTCCTAGCCTTCCTTCAACAGATTTTTGGACGATAGTTGTCCTTTATTACTCGGCCAGTTTGTGAATTGCTGTGCCCCTGAGCTCCATTTTTCAACTCGTTTTCGTGAGCTGACCGCAAGTCCAAATTTTGGTTCAGGACCTATGCTGCTTCCCGGTGGGGGGCTGAGACTTTGGTTACTTCTTCTTCCTGGCGGGAAGTTAGAGTGATAGGTGCCCGTCCAAATGCCTAACAGCTACTCTATCATTGGTTCTCCCACTTCCCTTTCACCCTCTGCCAAATTGGAAACCTGTGCGAACCAGGAGGTTAAAGGGGCTGTCTCTCCAACTTGGGAGATTGATAGTAAAGCAGATGGAAAGTCAAACCGGAGCTCAGGAGAGACACTATTCGTTGAGTTTTAGAAACCTTTCGTATTCACAGTGTGTCCGTTCTCTAGGTTTCCCGTACATGTTATAACTGTAGTAATATTCCCTTCAACCTGGAGAGTTGGGACCCATGGAATGTGTGCCATGCATTACTGCTTTAAAGGGTCTGCATTTGCTCACCCAATCTCACCAATCCTCTCAGTCCCAAGTTTCCAGCCTTATGCCACATCCAGCTGTCGTTGTAGATAGGGTCATTCCGGGTTTCATCAGAGACCCTGAAGAAATTGTAAAGAATTTCCCAGTTTTTTTGTTTTGTTTTTGATATTCCTTTTTATAGTGGGTTTGAGCTGATTCCCGCTGCCATGTTTATGCCAGTCTAGACACACTTGATTCCCTTACGGTGACATATCAATACATAGGTTTTAAGATTCTTACTAGTCAGATATATTCCTCTGCGGGAAATATGGGGTTTTGAGTCCCTTTCACTGAGGAAGGTGTAGGTCTTGTCTATTCCATAGTTGGTTTTTGGAACGGTACCTGTGCTTATATCAAACTCTGGTTTTATGCATCACCCCACCTCTCCTTCCCCCTTAAGCAGGCATAAGAGTGTTTTCTAAATGTGAGACACTGTTCTCTTTCCTAACTCTGTTCAAGTGTAGCCATGTTTACAGGATCTTCATAAGTGATATCTTATGATAAGTTTCTTTTTCTGTGTGACTTATTTCACTTAGAATCATCGTACCTGAATCCACCCATTTTGCTGCTACTGGTCTTATGACATTGATTTCATGGCTGAGGGATAGTCCATCGTACGTAAGTACCACAATTTTTGAACCATTTTTATATTTCCTGGGATATTTAAGGTGTACCCAAGTTGAGGTCCTTATGAGCAGTGCAGACCTAAATTTTGGGGTGGCTCTGTCTTATTGATATTCAGTTTTCCCAAGGTATATTCCCTAGACTGGAAGTGCCCTTGGCTCTGTAGCTCAGTTCTTTACTTGTTTTAGGGAATACAATGCACTCCTCCAGAGAGGCAGTTGGCAATTTACATCCCGCCCATCAGCATAACAAGGCTCCCTGTTCTCCAGGGCCTGTCTTGCCTTTCTGGTTTTTACACATTTTGTGGATGTCCCTTTTGACCGGTGGGAAGTGATACTTCTTTGTAGTGCAGATTTGCATTGCCCGCTTGCTTGCTTGGCCAAAAAGGGCGTATGCGTTTTCTCCTGAATATATTCAGGAGAAAACGCATACGCCCTTTTTGGCCAAGTGCATCATTGTCGAAGTTGTGCGCCTCTTCATGTGCTTTAAAGGCGATTCCAACGTACCTCTTGAAATCTGTTTCCTGCTATTCTGCCTCGCTTTCAAGTCCGCCTCGTTGCCTTCCCTCAACAGATTTTTGGACGATAGTTGTCCTTTATTATTCGGCCAGTTTGTGAATTGCTGTGCCCCTGAGCTCCATTTTTCAACTCGTTTTTGGTGAGCTGACCGCAAGTCCAACATTTTGGTTCAGGAACTATGCTGGTTCCCGGAGGGAGGCTGAGACTTTGGTTAATTTTTCTTCCTGCCAGGAAGTTAGAGTGATATGTGCCCGTGCAAATGCCTAACAGCTACTCTCTCATTGGTTCTCCCTCTTCCCTTTCATCCTCTGCCAAATTGGAAACCTGTGCGAACCAGGAGGTTCAAGAGGCTGTCTCTCCAAGTTGGGAGGTTGATAGTAAAGCAGATGGAAAGTCAAACCGGAGCACCAGGAGAGGGACTATTCGTTGAGTTTTAGAAACCTTTCGTATTCACAGTGTTTCCGTTCTCTAGGTTTCCCGTACATGTTATAGCTGTAGTAATATTCCCTTCAACCTGGAGAGTTGGGACCCATGGAATGGGTGCCAGGCATTTGTGCTTTAAAGGGTCTGCATTTGCTCACCCAATCTCACCAATCGTCTCAGTCCCAAGTGTCCCTCCTTATGCCACATCCAGCTGTCATTGTAGATAGGGTCATTTCAGGTTTCATCAGAGACCCTGAAGGAATTGTAAAGAATTTCCCAGTTTTTTTGTTTTGTTTTTGAAATTCCTTTTTATAGTGGGTTTGAGCTGATTCTCGCTGCCATGTTTATGCCAGTCTAGACACACTTGATTCCCTTACGGAGACATATCAATACATAGGTTTTAAGATTCTTACTAGTCAGATATATTCCTCTGCGGGAAATATGGGGTTTTGAGTCCCTTTCACTGAGGAAGGTGTAGGTCTTGTCTATTCCATAGTTGGTTTTTGGAACGGTACCTGTGCTTATATCACACTCTGGTTTTATGCATCACCCCACCTCTCCTTCCCCCTTAAGCAGGCATAAGAGTGTTTTTTAAATGTGAGACACTGTTCTCTTTCCTAACTCAGTTCAAGTGTAGCCATGTTTACAGGATCTTCATAAGTGATATCTTATGATAAGTTTATTTTTCTGTGTGACTTATTTCACTTAGAATCCTCGTACCTGAATCCACCCATTTTGCTGCTACTGGTCTTATGACATTGATTTCATGGCTAAGGGATATTCCATCGTACATACGTACCACAATTTTTTGAACGATTTTTATATTTCCTGGGATATTTAAGGTGTACCCAAGTTGAGGTCCTTGTAAGCAGTGCAGCCCTAAATTTTGGGGTGGCTCTGTCTTATTGATTTTCAGTTTTCCCAAGGTATATTCCCTAGACTGGAAGTGCCCTTGGCTCTGTAGCTCTGTTCTTTACTTGTTTTAGGGAACACAATGTACTCCTCCAGAGAGGCAGTTGACAATTTACATCCCTCCCATCAGCATAACAAGGATCCCTGTTCTGCAGGGCCTGCCTTGCCTTTCTGGTTTTTACACATTTTGTGGATGTCCCTTTTGACCGGTGGGAAGTGATACGTCTTTGTAGTGCAGATTTGCATTGCCCGCTTGCTTGCTTGGGCAAAAAGGGCGTATGCGTTTTCTCCTGAATATATTCAGGAGAAAACGCATACGCCCTTTTTGGCCAAGTGCATCATTGTGGATGTTGTGCCCCTCTTCCTGTGCTTTAAAGGCGATTTCAACGTACCTCTTGAAATCTGTTTCCTGCTATTCTGCCTCGCTTTCAAGTCCGCCTCGTTGCCTTCCCTCAACAGATTTTTGGACAATAGTTGTCCTTTATTACTCGGCCAGTTTGTGAATTGCTGTGCCCCTGAGCTCCATTTTTCTACTCGTTTTTGGTGAGCTGACCGCAAGTCCAACAATTTGTTTCAGGACCTATGCTGGTTCCCGGTGGGTGGCTGAGAATTTGGTTAATTCTTCTTCCTGCCGGGAAGTTAGAGTGATATGTGCCCGTCCTAATGCCTAACAGCTACCCTCTCATTGGTTCTTCCTCTTCCCTTTCATCCTCTGCCAAATTGGCAACCTGTGCGAACCAGGAGGTTAAATGGGCTGTCTCTCCAAGTTGGGAGGTTGATAGTAAAGCAGATGGAAAGTCAAACCAGAGCACCAGGAGAGGGACTATTCGTTGAGTTTTAGAAACCTTTCGTATTCACAGTGTGTCCGTTCTCTAGGTTTCCCGTACATGTTATAGCTGTAGTAATATTCCCTTCAAGCTGGAGAGTTGGGACCCATGGAATGGGTGCCAGGCATTTGTGCTTTAAAGGGTCTGCATTTGCTCACCCAATCTCACCAATCCTCTCAGTCCCAAGTGTCCCTCCTTATGCCACATCCAGCTGTCATTGTAGATAGGGTCATTCCAGGTTTCATCAGAGACCCTGAAGGAATTGTAAAGAATTTCCCAGTTTTTTTGTTTTGTTTTTGAAATTCCTTTTTATAGTGGGTTTGAGCTGATTCTCGCTGCCATGTTTATGCCAGTCTAGACACACTTGATTCCCTTACGGAGACATATCAATACAGAGTTTTTAAGATTCTTGCTAGTCAGATATATTGCTCTGCGGGAAATATGGGGTTTTGAGTCCCTTTCACTGAGGAAGGTGTAGGTCTTGTCTATTCCATAGTTGGTTTTTGGAACGGTACCTGTGCTTATATCAAACTCTGGGTTTATGCATCACCCCACCTCTCCTTCCCCCTTAAGCAGGCATAAGAGTGTTTTCTAAATGTGAGACACTGTTCTCTTTCCTAACTCAGTTCAAGTGTAGCCATGTTTATAGGGCCTTCATAAGTGATATCTTATGATAAGTTTCTTTTTCTGTGTGACTTATTTCACTTAGAATCATCGTACCTGAATCCACTCATTTTGCTGCTACTGGTCTTATAACTTTTATTTCATGGTTGAGGGATATTCCATCGTACGTAAGTACCACAATATTTTGAACCATTTTTATATTTCCTGGGATATTTAATGTGTACCCAAGTTGAGGTTCTTGTAAGCAGTGCAGCCCTAAATTTTGAGGTGGCTCTTTCTTATTGATTTTCAGTTTTCCCAATGTATATTCCCTAGACTGGAAGTGCCCTTGGCTCTGTAGCTCTGTTGTTTACTTGTTTTAGGCCACACAATGCATTCCTCCAGAGAAGCACTTGACAGTTTTTATCTCGCCCAACACCATAACAAGGCTCCCTGTTCTCCAGGGCCTGTCTTGCGTTTCTGGATTTTACACATTTTGTTGCTGTCCCATTTGACCAGTGGGAAGTGATACTTCTTTGTAGTGCAGATTTGCATTGCCCGCTTACTTGCTTGGCCAAGAAGGGCGTATGCGTTTTCTCCTGAATATATTCAGGAGAAAACGCATACGCCCTTCTTGGCCAAGTGCATTATTGTCAAAGTTTTGCCCCTGTTCCTGTGCTTTAAAGGCGATTCCAACGTACCTCTTGAAATCTGTTTCCTGCTATTCTGCCTGCCTTTCAAATCCGCCTCGTTTCCTTCCCTCAACAGATTTTTGGACGA
This sequence comes from Hyperoodon ampullatus, assembly GCF_949752795.1. Lineage (NCBI taxonomy): Eukaryota > Metazoa > Chordata > Mammalia > Artiodactyla > Ziphiidae > Hyperoodon > Hyperoodon ampullatus. The sequence goes on along the minus strand of NW_027640805.1, from coordinate 726,637 downwards.
TAGTTGTCCTTTATGACTCTGCCAGTTTTTAAATTGCTGTGCCCCTGAGCTGCATTTTTCAACTCGTTTTTTGTGAGCTGAACGCAAGTCCAAAATTTTGGTTCAGTACCTATACTGGTTCCCGGTGGGTGGCTGAGACTTTTGTTAATTTTTCTTCCTGCCGGGAAATTAGTGTGACATGTGCCCGTCCAAATCCCTAACAGCTACTCTCTCATTGGTTCTTCCTCTTCCCTTTCATCCTCTGCCAAATTGGCAACCTGTTCGAACCAGCATGTTAAAGTGGCTGTCTCTTCAAGTTGGAAGACTGACAATAAAGCAGTTGTAAAGTGAAACCGGAGCACCAGGAGAGGGACTATTCTTTGAGGTTTAGAAACCTTTCGTATTCACAGTGTGTCCGTTCTCTAGGTTTTCCGTACATGTTTTAGCTGTAGTAATAGTTCCTTCAACCTGGAGAGTTGAGACCCATGGAATGGGTGTCACATATTATTGTTTTAAAGGGTCTGCATTTGCTCACCCTCTCTCACCATCCCTCTTAGTCCCAAGTGTCCAGCCTTATGCCACATCCCGGTGTCGTTGTAGATAGGGTCATTCCAGGTTTCATCAGAGACCCTGAAGGAATTGTAAAGAATTTCCCTGTTTTTTTTTTTGTTTTTCAATTTCCTTTTCTAGTGGGTTTGATCTGATTCTCGCTGCCATGTTTATGCCAGTCTAGACACACTTGATTCCCTTACGGAGACATATCAATACATAGGTTTTAAGATTCTTACTAGTAAGATATATTCTTCTGCGGGAAATATGGGGTTTTGAGTCCCGTTCACAGAGGAAGTAGTAGGTCTTGTCTATTCTGTATTTGGATTATGGAACCGTACCTGTGCTAATATCAAACTCTGGGTTTATTCATCACCCCACCTCTGCTTTCCCCTTAAGCATGCATAAGAGTGTTTTCTAAATATGAGACTCTGTTCCTTTTCCTAATTCATTCCATGTGTAGCCATGTTTATATACCCTTCATAAGTGATATCTTATGATAAGTTTCTGTTTCTGTGTGACTTATTTCAGTTAGAATCATCGTACATGAATCCCTTCATTATGCTGCTACTGGCCTTATGACATTGACTTCATGGCTGAGGGATATTCCATCATACGTATGTACCACAATTTCTTTACCATTTTTGTCTTTCCTGGTATTTATAAGGTGTCCCGAAGTCAAGGTTCTTGTAAGCAGTGCTGCCATAAATTTTGGGGTGGCTGTGTCTTATTGATTTTCAATTTTCCCAAGGTATATTCCCGTGACTGGACGTGCCTTAGGTTGTGAAGCACTGTTGTTTACTTCTTTTTGGGAACACAATGCACTCCTCCAGAGTGGCTGTTGGCAATTTACATCCCACCCATCCGTATAACAAGGCTCACTGTTCTCCAGATCCTGTCTTGCCTTTCTTGTTTTTACACATTTTACGGATATCCCTTTTGACCAGTTGGAAGTGATACTTCTTTGTAGTGCAGATTTGCATTGTGCGGTTGCTTGGTTGGCCAAAATTGGCGTATGCGTTTTCTCCTGAATATATTCAGGAGAAAACGCATGTGCCCTTTATGGACAATTCCATAATTGTCGAAGTTGTGATGCTTTTCCCGTGTTTAAAGGCGATTCCAATGTACTTCTGGAAATCTGTTTCGTGCAAATCTCCCTCATTTTCAAGTCCGCCTCATGGCTTTTCCTCAACAGATTTTTCGAAGAGAGTAGTCCTGTATAACTCTGCAAGTTAGTGAATTGCTGTGCCCCTGAGCTCCATTTTTCAACTCGCGTTTTTTTGAGCTGACTGCCAATCCACAATTTTGCCTCAGGACCTATACTGGTTCCATTGGGGGGGCTGGCTCAGAGTTTGTTAATTCTTCTTCGTGACGGGAATTTAGAGTGACATGTGACCATCCAAATGTCTACAGCTACTCTCTAATTGTTTCTCCCTCTTCCCTTATATCCTCTACACCATGTGCCAACTGTGCGAACCAGGAGGTTATAGGTGCTGACTCTCCAATTTGGGAGATTGATACTAAAGCAGTTGGAATGTCAAACTGGTGCACAAGGAGATAAAAAAATTAGTAGAGTTTTAGAAACCTTTCACCATCAGATGGTGTCCATTCTCTAGGTTTCCCATACATGTTATAACTGTAGTGATATGCCCTTCTACCTGGAGAGTTGGGACCCATGGAATGGGTGCCAGGTATTATTGCTTTAAACGGTCTGCATTTTCTCACCCAATCTCACCAATCCTCTCAGTCCCAAGTGACCAGCCTTATGCCACATCCAGCTGTCGTTGTAGATAGGGTCATTCTAAGTTTCATCAGAACCCCTGAAGGTATTGTGTAAGAATTTCACTGTTTATTTGTTTTGTTTTGAAATTCATTTTTATAGTGGGTTTGAGCTGATTCTCTCTGCCGTGTTTATGTCATTCTAGACATACTTAGTTACCTTATGGAGACATATCAATACATAGGTTTTAAGATTCTTACTAGTCAGATATACTACTCTGCGGGGAATAGGGGTGCTGAGCCCCGTTCAGTGAGGAAAGAGTAGGTCTTGTCTATTTTGTATTTGGATTATGCAACCGTACCTGTGTTAATATCAAACTCTGGTTTTATGCATCACCCCACCTCTCCTTTCCTCTTGAGCAGGCATAAGAGTGTTTTCTAAATGTGAGACTCTTCTCTTTCCTAATTCAGTTCATGTGTAGACATGTTTACAAGACCTTCATAAGTGATATCTTATGATAAGTTTCTTTTTCTGTGTGACTTATTTCAGTTAGAATCATCGTACATGAATCCACTCATTATGCTGCTACTTGCCTTATCACATTGATTTCATGGCTGAGGGATATTCCATCGTATGTATGTACCACAATTTCTTTACTATTTTTGTCTTTACTGGGATATTTAAGGTGTCCCGAAGTCGAGGTTCTTGTAAGCAGTGCTGCCCTATATTTTGGGTTGGCTGTGTCTTATTGATTTTCAATTTCCCCAAGGTATATTCCCATGACTGGAAGTGCCTTTGGTTGTGAAGCTCTGTTGTTTAATTCTTTTAGGGAACACAATGCACTCCTCCAGAGTGGCTGTTGGCAATCTGCATCCCACCTATCAGCATAACAAGGCTCCCTGTTCTCTAGAGCCCCTCTTGCCTTTCTGGTTTTTACACATTTTACAGATATCCCTTTTGACTGGTGGGAAGTGATACTTCTTTGTAGTGCAGATTTGCATTGTGCGGTTGCTTGGTTGGCTAAAATGGGTGTATGCGTTTTCTCCTGAATATATTCAGGAGAAAACACATGCGCCCTTTATGGACAATTCCCTAATTGTCGAAGTTGTGATGCTTTTCCTGTGTTTAAAGGCGATTCCAATGTACTTCTGGAAATCTGTTTCGTGCAAATCTCCCTCATTTTCAAGTCCGCCTCATGGCTTTTCCTCAACAGATTTTTCGAAGAGAGTAGTCCTGTATAACTCTGAAAGTTAGTGAATTGCTGTGCCCCTGAGCTCCATTTTTCAACTTGTGTTTTTGTGAGCTGACCTTAAACCCACAATTTTGCTTCAGGACCTATACTAGTTATGGGGGTGGGGCAGGCTGAGAGTTTGGTTAATTCTTCTTCATGACGGGAAATTAGAGTGACATGTGGCCGTCCAAATGCCTACAGCTACTCTCTCATTGGTTCTCCCTCTTCCCTTATATCCTCTGCACAATGTGCCAACTGTGCGAACCAGGATGTTATAGGGGCTGACTCTCCAAGTTGGGAGATTGATATTAAAGCAGTTGGAATGTCAAGCTGCAGCACATGGAGAGAAAAAAATTAGTAGAGTTTTAGAAACCTTTCACCATCAGAGGGTGTCCATTCTCTAGGTTTCCCATACATGTTATAACTGTAGTGATATTCCCTTCTACCTGGAGAGTTGGGAACCATGGAATCAGTGGCAGGCATTATTGCTTTAAAGCATCTGCATTTTCTCACCCAATCTCACCAATCCTCTCAGTCCCAGGTGAACAGCCTTATGCCACATCCAGCTGTTGTTGTAGATAGGGTCATTCCAAGTTTCATCAGAACCCCTGAAGGTGTTGTGTAAGAATTTCACTGTTTCTTTGTTTTGTTTTGAAATTCCTTTTTATAGTGGGTTTGAGCTGATTCTCACTGCCGTGTTTATGTCATTCTAGACACACTTGGTTCCCTTATGGAGACATATCAATACATAGGTTTTAAGATCCTTACTAGTCAGATATATTTCTCTGTGGGGAATAGGGGTGTTGAGTCCCATTCACTGAGGAAGGAGTCGGGCTTGTCTCTTCTGTATTTGGATTATGTAACGGTACCTGTGTTAATATCAAACTCTGGTTTTGTGTGTCTCCCCACCTCTCCTTCCCCCTTAAGCAAGCATAAGAGTGTTTTCTAAATCTGAGACTCTGTTCTCTTTCCTAATTCAGTTCATATGTAGCCAGGTTTACAGTCCCTTCATAAGTGATATCTTATATCAGAATGCACCATGGCCCTTGTCATAATAATGCTCCATGACCCCTGTCATCACAATGCTCCATTCCCTGGTTATCACAATGCTCCATGTCCCTTGTCATAACAATTCTCCACGTACTTGTCATCACAATGCTACATGACACTTCTCTTCACAAAGTTACATGCTCGTTTCATCACAATTCTCCATGCACTTGTCATTGCAATGTTCCATGACCCCTGTCATAGCAAGCTCCAAGTGTTTGTCATCACAATGCTTCACGACTTTATCATCTAAATTCTCAATGGCACTTTTCATCACAATGTTCCGTACCCTTGTCATCACAATGCTCCATGCCCTTGTCATCACAATGCTCCCTGACACCTATCATCACAATGCTTCATGCCCCTTGTCATTACAGTGCTCCATGATGCTCGTCATCACAATTACCCATGGTCTTCTCATCACAATGCTCCACGGTTTTGCCATCACAATGCTCCATGCCCTGGTCATCTCAAAGCTCAATGTCCCTTGTCCTCACAATTCTCCACGTCCTTGTCATCACAATGCTCCATGGCACTTCTCATCACAATGTTATATGCTCTTGTCATAACAATACTCCATGCACTTGTCATCGCAATGCTCCATGACCCCTGTCATAGGAAGCTCCATGCGCTTGTCATTATAATGTTTCAGGACATGGACATTAAAATTATCAATGGCCCTTGTCATCTCAATGCTCCATGCGCTTATCATCACAATGCTCCTTTACCTTTGTCACAACAATCCTCCATGACACTTGGCATCACAATGCTCCGTGCTATTGTCATCACAATGGAACATGACATATGTCATCACAATGCTCCCTGACACCTGTCTTCACAATACTCCATGACCTTGTCATCACAATGCTCCATGCCCTTGTCATCACAATGTGCCATGCCCACTGTCATCAAAATAATCCATGAAACTTGTCAGACCAAAGCTCCATGCCACCTTTCATCACAATGCTCCATGAACCCTGTCATCACAATGCACCATGCCCATCATCATAATGCTTCATGCTCTTGTCAGCACAATGAAATCAAAATGCTCCATGACCTCTGTCATCACAATGCTCCAAACCCTTGTGATCACAATGTTCCATAACACTTGTCATTACAATACCCCATGACGCTACTCATCACAATTATCCATGGACTTCTCATCACAATGCCCCATGACATTTGTCATCACAATGCGCAATACACATGTCATCACAATTCTCCCTGACTCTTGCCATCAGTATGCTCCCTGAACCCTTTCATGACAAGGCTCCATGCCTTTTTCATCACAATTATCCATGCCATTTTCATCACAATGCGCCAAGACCCCTTTAATCACAATGCTCCATGCCCTTGTCATCACAAAGCTCCATGATGCATGTCATCAGAATGCTCAATGGCCTTCTCATCACAATGCTCCATGCCCTTGTCATCACAATGCTCCAAGACCCCTGTAATCACAATGGTCCATGCCCCTTTTCATCAGAATGCTCCATGAGACTTGTCATCACAAGGCTCCATGGTCTTCTCATCACAATGCTCCAGGATATTGTCATCAAAATGCTCCATTCCCTTATCATCACAATGCTCCATGACCCCTGTCATCACAATACTCCATGAACATTTTCAGCCCAATGCTCCATGACCTTCTCATCACAATGCTCCATGACCAATATCATCACAATGCTCCATGACCACAGTCATCACAACGCTCAATATCACCTGACAACACAATGATCCGGGACTCTTGTCATCACAATGTTCCATTCCCTAGTCATCACAATGCTCCATGACCCCTGTCATCACAATACTCCATGAACATTTTCAGCCCAATGCTCCATGACACTTGTCATCACAATGATGCATGCCCTTGTCATCCCAATGCTCCATGACCCCTGTAATCACAATGCTCCGTGACGCTTGTCATCACAGTGCTCCATGACACCTGTCATCACAATGCTCCATGCCTTTGTCAGCAAAATGCTACATGACTTGTCATTACAATGTTCTATGCACTTGTCATCACAATACTCCATTACCATTGCCATCACAATCCTCCATGAACCTTGGGATCACATTGCTCCATGCCCTTGTCATCACAATGCTCCATGCTCCTTGAAATCAAAATGATCCATGAACTCTGTCATCACAATGCTCCAAACCCTTGTGATCACAATGTTCCATAACACTTGTCATCACAATGCTCCATGATGCCTGTCATCACAATACTCCATGCCCTTTTCATCACAATGCTCCATGACCTTTGTCATCACAATTCTCGATACACTTGTCATCACAATGCTCCCTGACACTTGTCATCAGAATGCTCCTTGAACCCTGTCACAAAAAGGCTCCATGCCTTTTTCATCAAAATGCACCATGCCGTTTTCATCACAATGCTCCATGCCATTGTCATCAAAATACTCCACAAGCTTGTCATCAGAATGCTCCATGTCCCTTGTCATCACAATTTTCCATGCACTTGTCAGCACAATGCTCCCTGACCCTTGTCATCACAATGCTCCAAGCCATTGTCATCACAATGCTCCATTACCTTTGTCATCAGAATCCTCCATGACACTTGGCATCACAATGCTCCATGGCATTGTCATCACAATGGGCCATTACATATGTCATCACAATGCTCCCTGACACCTGTCTTCACAATAATGAATGACCTGGTCATCACAATGCTCCATGCCCTTGTCATCACAATGCGCCATTCCAACTGTCATCGCAATAAGCCATGAAACTTATTAGACCAATGCTCCATGCCCTTGTCATCACAATGCCCCATGCCCTTGTTATCACAATGCTCCATGACCCCTGTCATCACAATGATCCGTGACTCCAGTCATCACAAGGCTTCATGACCTTTGTCATCACAATGGTCCATGCCCTTGTCATCAACAGTCTCTGTGACCTTTTTAACCACAATGCTTCATGAACTTTTCATCACAATGCTCTTTGACCCTTGTCATCACAATGCTCTATGCCTTTCTCAGCACAATGCTCCATGCCCTTGTCATTACAATCCTCCATGACCCATGTATCACTGTGTTCCATGCCCTTTTCATCACAATGCTCCATGCCCACTCTCATCACAATAATCCATGAAACTTTTCAGACAAATGTTCCATGCCCTTGTCATCACAATGCTCCATTACCCCTGTCATAACAATGCTCCATGACCCCTGCCATCACAACGTTCCACGGCCTTGTCATCACATGGCTCCATGACCCTTGTCATCACAATGCTCCAAGACCCCTGTAATCACAGTGCTACATGCCCTTGTCATCACAAAGCTCCATGATGCATGTCATCACAATGCTCCATGCCCTTGCCATCACAATGCTCCATTACCCCTGTGATAACAATGCTCCATGACCCCTGCCATCAAGATGTTCCATGGCCTTGTCATCACAAGGCTCCATGACCCTTCTCATCACAATGCTCCAAGACCCCTGTAATCACAATGCTCCATGTCCCTTTTTATCTCAATGATCCATGAACCCTGTCATCACAATGCACCATGACCATCATCATAATGCTTCAGGCTATTGTCATCACAATGAAATCAAAATTCTCCATGACCTCTGTCATAACACTGCTCCAAACCCTTGTGATCACAATATTCCATAACACCTGTCATCACAATGCCCCATGATGCTCGTCATCACAATTATCTATGGTCTTCTCATCACAATGCTCCATGACCTTTGTCATCACAGTGCTCAATACACTTGTCATCAAAATGCTCCCAGACACTTGTTCTCTGTATGCTCCTTGAACTCTGTCATGACAAGGCTCCATGCCTTTTTCATCACAATGATCCATGCCTTTTTCATCACAATGCTCCAAGACACCTGTAATTACAATGCTCCATGCCCTTGTCATCACAAAGCTCAATGACGCATGTCATCAGACTGCTCCTTGGCCTTCTCATCCCAATGCTCCATGCCCTTGTCATCACAATTTTCCAAGACACTCTAATCACAATGCTCCATGCCCCTTTTCATCAGTATGCTCCATGAGACTTGTCTCACAAGGCTCCATGGTTTTCTCATCACAATGCTCCAGCACCTTGTCATCACAATGCTTCACGACCTTGTCATGAAAATTTTCAATGGCACTTGTCATCATAATGCTCCAAGCCCTAGTCATCACAATGCTCCATTATATTTGTCATCACAATCCTCCATTACATTTGGCATCACAATGCTCCATGCCATTGTCATCGCAATGGACCATGACATATGTCATCACAATGCTCCCTGACACTTGTCTTCACAATACTCCATGACCTTCTCATCACAATGCCCCATGCCCTTGTCATCACAATGCCCCATGCCCACTGTCATCACAATAATCTATTAAACTTGTCAGACCAATGCTCCATGCCCCTGTCATCACAATGCTCCATGCCCTTGTCATCACAATGCTCCATGACCCCTGTCATCACAATGCTCTGTGACTCCAGTCATCACAGTGCTTCATAACATTTGTCATCACAGTGTTCCATGCCCACATCATCACAAGGCTCTGTGACCTTTGTAACCACAATACTCCATGAACTTTTCATCACAATACTGGGTGACCCTTGTCATCACAATGCTCCATGCCTTTGTCAGAACAATGCTCCATGACCCTTGTCATCACAATGTGCCACGTGATTTTCATCACAACGGTCCACAAGCTTGTCATCGTAATGCTCCATAAACCTTGTAATCACAATGCTCCATGCACTTCTCATCAAAATGCTCTCTCAACAGAGATATCACAATGTTCCATCACTAGTCATCACAATACTCCCTCACCCCTGTAATCACAATGTTGCATGACCCCTGTCATCACAATGCTACATCCCCTTATCATCACAATGTTCCATGACCCCTGACATCACAATGTTCCATAACCCCTGTCATCAAAATGCTCCATGACCCTTTTCATCCCAAAGCTCCATGACCCCTGACATCACAATGTTCTATAACCCCTGTCATCAAAATGTTCCATTACACTTTTCATCAAATTGCTGCATGACCCTGTCATCAAAATGCTCCCTGCCCTTCTCATCACAATGCACCACGCCCTTGACATCAAAATGCTCCATGACTTTTGTCATCACAAAGCTCCATAACCCTTGGAATCACAGTGTTCCATGAACCCTCTCATCACATTGTTCCATGCCCTTGTCATCACAAAGCTCCATGACGCTTGTCAAAACAATGTTCGATGCCCTTCTCATCACAATGCTCCATGCCCTTGTCATTACAATCCTCCATGACCCATGGATCACAGTGTTCCGTGACCTTGTCATCACAATGCTCCATGCCCACTCTCATCACAATAATCCATGAAACTTTTCAGACCAATGCTCCATGCCCTTCTCATCACAATGCTCCATTACCCCTGTCATAACAATGCTCCATGACCACTGCCATCACAATGTTCCACACCATTGTCATCACAAGGCTCCATGACCCTTGTCATCACAATGCTCCAAGACCCCTGTAATCACAATGCTCCATGCCCTTGTCATCACAAAGCTCAATGACGCATGTCATCAGAATGCTCCATGGCCTTCTCATCACAATGCTCCTTGCCCTTGTCATCACAATGCTCCAAGACCCCTGTAATCACAATGCTCCATGCCCCTTTTCATCTCAATGCTCCATGAACCCCGTCATCACAATGCACCATGCCCATCACCATAATGCTTCAGGCTACTGTCATCACAATGAAATCAAAATGCTCCATGACCTCTGTCATCACAATGCTCCGAAACCTTGTGATCACAGTGTTCCATAAAACTTATCATCACAACACCCCATGACGCTCATCATCACAATTATCCATGGTCTTCTCATCACAATGCTCCATGAACTTTGTCATCACAATGCTCAATACACTTGTCATCACAATGCTCCGTGACACTTGTCGTCAGTATGCTCCTTGAACCCTGTCATGACAAGGCTCCATGCCTTTTTCATAACAATGATCCATGCCATTTTCATCACAATACTCCATGCCCTTGTCAGCACAAAGCTCCATGACGCATGTCATCAGAATGCTCCATGGCCTTCTCATCACAATGCTCCAAGACCCCTGTAATCACAATGCTCCATGCCCCTTTTCATCAGAATGTTCCATGAGAATTGTCATCACAAGGCTCCATGGACTTCCCATCACAATGCTCCAGGACCTTGTCATCACAGTGCTCAATTCCCTTCTCATTACAATGCTCCATGACCCCTGTCATCACAATACTCCATGAACATTTTCAGCCCAATGCTTCATGACCTTCTCATCACAATGCTCCATGACCCATATCATCACAATCCTCCATGACCACTGTCATCACAACACTCCATGACCCCTGACAACACAATGATCCGGGACTCTTGTCATAACAATGCTCCATTCCCTTGTCATCACAATGCTCCATGAACATTTTCAGCCCAATGCTCCATGACACTTGTCATCACAATGATCCATGCCCTTGTCATCCCAATGCTCCATGACCCCTGTAATCACAATGCTCCATGACGCTTATCATCACAGTGCTCCATGACCCTTATCATCACAATTCTCCATGCCTGTGTCATCAAAATCCTACATGACCTTGTCATCACAATGCTCCATGAGCTTGTCATCACAATACTCCATTACCATTTTCATCACAATCCTCCATGAACCTTGGGATCACATTGCTCCATGCCCTTGTCATCACAATGCTCCATGCTCCTTGAAATCAAAATGGTCCATGACCTCTGTCATCACAATGCTCCAACCCCTTGTGATCACAATGTTCCATAACACTTGTCATCACAACACTCCATGATGACTGTCATGACAATACTCCATGCACTTGTCGTCACAATGCTCCATGACCTTTGTCATCACAATTCTCAATACACTTGTCATCACAATGCTCCCTGACACTTGTCGTCAGAATACTCCTTGAACACAGTCATGAAAAGGCTCCATGCCTTTTTCATCAGAATGCTCCATGCCCTTTTCATCACAACGATCCAGGTCATTGTCATCACAATACTCCACAAGCTTGTCATCAGAATGCTCCATGATCATAGTCTTCAGAATGCTCCATGACCCCTGTCATCACAATGCTCCATACCCCTTGTCATTACAGTGTTCCATGACGCTCGTCATGACAATTATCCATGGTCTTCTCATCACAATGCTCCACAGTCTTGCCATCACAATGCTCCATGCCTTGGTCATCACGATGCTCCATGTCCCCAGTCATCACAATGCTCCATGACCCCTGTCATCACAATGCTCCATACCCCTTGTCATTACAGTGCTCCATGACGCTCGTCATCACAATTATCCATGGTCTTCTCATCACAATGCTCCACGGTCTTGCCATCACAATGCTCCATGCCCTGGTCATCACAATGCTCCATGTCCCCTGTCATCACAATTCTCCACGTTCTTGGCATCACTATGCTCCATGATACTTCTCATCACAGTGTTACATGTTTTGTCATAACAATTCTCTATGCACATGTCATCGTAATGCTCCATGACCCCTGTCATAGCAAGCTCCATGTGATTGTCATCACAATGCTTCATGAACATGTCATCAAAATTCTCAATGGCCCTTGTTATTACAATGCGCCATGACCCTTGTCATCACAATGCTCCAAGCCCTTGTCATCAAAATGCTCCATTACCTTTGTCATCACAATCCTCCATGACACTTGGCATCACAATGCTACATTCCATTGTCATTGCAATAGACCATGACATATGTCATCACAATGCTCCCTGACACCCTTCTTCACAATACTCCATGACCTTCTCATCACAATGCTCCATGCCCTTGTCATCACAATGCGCCATGCCCACTGTCATCACAATAATCCCTGAAACTTGTCAGAAAAATGCTCCATGACCCTGTCATCACAAGGCTCCATGCCCTTTCATCACAATGCTCTATGACCCCTGTCATCACAATGCTCTGTGACTCCAGTTATCACAATGCTTCATGACCTTTGTCATCACAATGGTCCATGCCCTCGTCATCACAAGACTCTGTGACCTTGGTGACCACAACACTCCATGAACATTTCATCACAATGCTCGGTGACCCTTGTCATCACAATGCTCCATGCCTTTGTCAGCACATTACTCCATGACACATGGCATCAAATGTGCCATGCGCTTGTCATCACAATGCTCCACATCGCTGTCATCACAATGCTCCACAAAACTTGTCATCACAATGCTCCATGCGTTTGTCAGCACAATGATCCATGACCCATGTCATCACAATGTGCCCTGCGTTTCTCATCACAATGCTCCACAGCTTTGTCATCACAATGCTCCATGCACCTCTCATCAAAATGCTCTCTCACCACTGATATCACAGTGTTCCACCACTAGTCAACACAATACTCCCTCCACCCTGTCATCCCAATGTTCCATGACCCTTGTCACAACAATGCTACATGCTCTTATCATCACAATGCTCCATGACCCTTTTCATCACAATGCTCCATGACCCCTAACATCACAATGTTCCATAAACACTGTCATCAAAATGTTCCATGACCCTTTTCATCCAATTGCTCCATAACCCTGTCATCACAATGCTCCCTGCCCTTCTCATCACAATGCACCATGCTCTTGTCATCAAAATGCTCCAATGCCTATGTCATCACAAAGCTCCATGACCCTTGGAATCACAATGCTCCATGCCATTGTCATCACAAAGCTCCATGAAACCTCTCATCACATTGCTCCATGCCGTTGTCATCACAAAGCTCCATGACGCTTGTCATCACAATGCTCCATGCCCTTGTCATTGCAATCCTCCATGACACATGTATCACTGTGTTCCGTGCCCTTGTCATCACAATGCTCCATGCTCACTCTCATCACAATAATCCATGAAACTTTTCAGACCAATGCTCCATGCCCTTGTCATCACAATGCTCCATTACACCTGTCATAACAATGCTCCATGACCCCTGCCATCACAATGTTCTACGGCCTTGTCATCACAAGACTCCATGGCCCTTGTCATCACAATGCTCCAAGACCCCTGTAATCACAATGCTCCATGCCCATGTCATCACAAAGCTCCCTGACGCATGTCATCAGAATGCTCCATGGCCTTCTCATCACAATACTCCATGCCCTTGTCATCACAATGCTCCAAGACCCTTGTTATTACAATGATCCATGCCTCTTTGCATCTCAATGCTCCATGAACCCTGTCATCACAATGCACCATGCCCATCATCATAATGCTTCATGCTATTGTCATCACAATGAAATCAAAATTCTCCATGACCTCTCTCATCACAATGCTCCAAACCCTTGTGATCACAATGTTCCATAACACTTGTCATCACAACGCCCATGACGCTGGTCATCACAATTATCCATGGACTTCTCATCACAATGCTCCATGACCTTTGTCATCACAATTCTCAATACACTTGTCATCACAATGCTCCCTGATACTTGTCATCAGTATGCTCATTGAACCCTGTCATGACAAGTCTCCATGCCTTTTTCATCACAATGATCCATGCCCTTTTCATCACAATGCTCCATGCCATTGTCATCACAATACTCCACAAGCTTGTCATCAGAATGCTCCGTGACACTTTTCATCTCAATGATCCATGGGCCCTGTCATCACAATGCTCCATGACACCTGTCATCACAATGCTCCATGCCCCTTGTCATTACAGTGCTCCATGATGTTCGTTATCACAATTATCCATGGTCTTCTCATCACAGTGCTCCACGGTCTTGCCATCACAATGCTCCATGCCCTGGTCATCACAATGCTCCATGTCCCCAGTCATCACAATGCTCCATGACCCCTGTCATCACAATGCTCCATACCGCTTGTCATTACAGTGCTCCATGACACTCGTAATCACAATTGTCCATGGTCTTCTCATCACAATGCTCCACGCCCTTGTCATCAAAATGCTCCATGACCCTTGTCATCACAATGCTCCATGACCACTGTCATAACAATGCTCCATGACCCCTGTCATCACAAGGCTCCATACCACTTGTCATTACAGTGCTCCATGACGCTCCTCATCACAATTATCCATGGTCTTCTCATCACAATGCTCCACGGTCTTGTCATCACAGTGCTCCATGCCTTGGGCATCACAATGCTCCATGTCCCCGGTCATCACAATGCTCCATGACCACTGTCATCACAATGCTCTATACCCCTTGTCATTACAGTGCTCCATGACCCTCGTCATCACAATTATCCATGATCGTCTCATCACAGTGCTCCACGACCTTGCCATCACAAGGCTCCATGCCCTGGTCATCACAATGCTCCATGTCCCCAGTCATCACAATGCTCCATGTCCCCGGTCATCACAATGCTCCATGACCACTGTCATCACAATGCTCTATACCCCTTGTCATTACAGTGCTCCATGACGCTCGTCATCACAATTATCCATGGTCTTCTCATCACAGTGCTCCACGGTCTTGCCATCACAATGCTCCATGCCCTGGTCATCACAATGCTCCATGTCCCCTGTCATCACAATTCTCCACGTTCTTGGCATCACTATGCTCCATGATACTTCTCCTCACAGTGTTACATGTTTTGTCATCACAATTCTCTATGCACTTGTCATCGCAATGCTCCATGACCCCTGTCATAGCAAGCTCCATGTGATTGTCATCACAATGCTTCATGAACATGTCATCAAAATTCTCAATGGCCCTTGTTATCACAATGCTCCATGACCCTTGTCATCACAATGCTCCAAGCCCTTGTCATCAAAATGCTCCATTACCTTTGTCATCACAATCCTCCATGACACTTGGCATCACAATGCTACATTCCATTGTCATTGCAATAGACCATGACATATGTCATCACAATGCTCCCTGACACCCTTCTTCACAATACTCCATGACCTTCTTCATCACAATGCTCCATGCCCTTGTCATCACAATGCGCCATGCCCACTGTCATCACAATAATCCCTGAAACTTGTCAGAAAAATGCTCCATGACCCTGTCATCACAAGGCTCCATGCCCTTTCATCACAATGCTCTATGACCCCTGTCATCACAATGCTCCGTGACTCCAGTCATCACAATGCTTCATGACCTTTGTCATCACAATGGTCCATGACCTCGTCATCACAAGGCTCTGTGACCTTTGTGACCACAACACTCCATGAACATTTCATCACAATGCTCGGTGACCCTTGTCATCACAATGCTCCATGCCTTTGTCAGCATATTACTCCATGACACATGGCATCAAATGTGCCATGCGCTTGACATCACAATGCTCCACATCGTTGTCATCACAATGCTCCATAAACTTTGTCATCACAATGCTCCATGCGTTTGTCATCATAATATTCCATGACCCATGTCATCACAATGTGCCCTGAGTTTCTCATCACAATGCTCCACAGCTTTGTCATCACAATGCTCCATGCACCTCTCATCAAAATGCTCTCTCACCACTGATATCACAATGTTCCATCACTAGTCAACACAATACTCCCTCCACCCTGTCATCCCAATGTTCCATGACCCTTGTCACAACAATGCTACATGCTCTTATCATCACAATGCTCCATGACCCCTGACATCACAATGTTCCATAACCCCTGTCATCACAATGCTCCATGACCCTTTTCATCACAATGCTCCATGACCCCTAACATCACAATGTTCCATAAACACTGTCATCAAAATGTTCCATGACCCTTTTCATCCAATTGCTCCATGACCCTGTCATCACAATTCTCCCAGCCCTTCTCATCACAATGCACCACGCCCTTGTCATCAAAATGCTCCATGGCCTATGTCATCACAAAGCTCCATGACCCATGGAATCACAATGCTCCATGCCATTGTCATCACAAAGCTCCATGAAACCTCTCATCACATTGCTCCATGCCGTTGTCATCACAAAGCTCCATGACGCTTGTCATCACAATGCTCCATGCCCTTGTCATTGCAATCCTCCATGACACATGTATCACTGTGTTCCGTGCCCTTGTCATCACAATGCTCCATGCTCACTCTCATCACAATAATCCATGAAACTTTTCAGACCAATGCTCCATGCCCTTGTCATCACAATGCTCCATTACACCTGTCATAACAATGATCCATGACCCCTGCCATCACAATGTTCTACGGCATTGTCATCACAAGACTCCATGACCCTTGTCATCACAATGCTCCAAGACCCCTGTAATCACAATGCTCCATGCCCATGTCATCACAAAGCTCCCTGACGCATGTCATCAGAATGCTCCATTGCCTTCTCTTTACAATACTCCATGCCCTTGTCATCACAATGCTCCAAGACCCTTGTTATTACAATGATCCATGCCTCTTTGCATCTCAATGCTCCATGAACCCTGTCATCACAATGCACCATGCCCATCATCATAATGCTTCATGCTATTGTCATCACAATGAAATCAAAATTCTCCATGACCTCTCTCATCACAATGCTCCAAACCCTTGTGATCACAATGTTCCATAACACTTGTCATCACAACGCCCATGACGCTGGTCATCACAATTATCCATGGACTTCTCATCACAATGCTCCATGACCTTTGTCATCACAATTCTCAATACACTTGTCATCACAATGCTCCCTGACACTTGTCATCAGTATGCTCATTGAACCCTGTCATGACAAGTCTCCATGCCTTTTTCATCACAATGATCCATGCCCTTTTCATCACAATGCTTCATGCCATTGTCATCACAATACTCCACAAGTTTGTCATCAGAATGCTCCGTGACCCTTGTCATCTCAATGATCCATGACCCCTGTCATCACAATGCTCCATGACACCTGTCATCACAATGCTCCATGCCCCTTGTCATTACAGTGCTCCATGATGTTCGTTATCACAATTATCCATGGTCTTCTCATCACAGTGCTCCACGGTCTTGCCATCACAATGCTCCATGCCCTGGTCATCACAATGCTCCATGTCCCCAGTCATCACAATGCTCCATGACCATTGTCATCACAATGCTCCATGACCACTGTCATAACAATGCTCCATGACCCCTGTCATCACAAGGCTCCATACCACTTGTCTTTACAGTGTTCCATGATGCTCCTCATCATAATTATCCATGGTCTTCTCATCACAATGCTCCACGGTCTTGCCATCACAGTGCTCCATGCCTTGCACATCAAAATGCTCCATGTCCCCGGTCAACACAATACTCCCTCACCCCTGTCATCACAATATTCCATGACCCTTGTCACAACAATGCTACATGCCTTTATCATCACAATGCTCCATTCCCCTGACATCACAATGTTCCATAACCCCTGTCATCACAATGCTCCCTGCCCTTCACAACAGAATGCATCGCCCCCCTGTCATCAAAATGCTCCATGACCTTTGTCATCACAAAGCTCAATGACCCTTGTCATCACAATGCTGCATGCCATTGTCATCACAATGCTCCATGAACCCTCTCATCAAATTGTTCCATGCCCTTGTCATCACAGGCTCCATGATGCTTTTCATCACAATGCTCGATGCCATTCTTATCACAATGCTCCATGCGCTTCTCATTACAATCCTCCATGACCCATGTATCACAGTGTTCCATGCCCTTGTCATCACAATGCTCCTTGCCCCCTCTCATCACAATAATCCATGAAACTTTTCAGACCAATGCTCCATGCCCTTGTCATCACAATGCTCCATTACCCCTGTCATAACAATGCTCCATGACCCCTGCCATCACAATGTTCCACAGCCTTGTCATCACAAGGCTCCATGACCCTTGTCATCACAATGCTCCAAGACCCCTGTAATCACAATGCTCCATGCCCTTGTCATCACAAAGCTCAATGATGCATGTCAACAGAATGCTCCATGGCCTTCTCATTCACGATGTTCCATGCCTTTGTCATCACAATGCTCCAAGACTCCTGTAATCACAATGCTCCATGCCCCTTTTCATCTCAATGCTCCATGAACCCTGTCATCACAATGCACCATGCCCATCATCATAATGCTTCAGGCTATTGTCATCACAATGAAACCAAAATGCTCCATGACCTCTGTCATCACAATGCTCCAAATCCTTGAGATCAATATGTTCCATAACACTTATCATCACAACGCCCCATGACGCTCGTCATCACAATTATCCATAGTCTTCTCATCACAATGCTCCATGACCTTTGTCATCACAATACTCAATACCCTTGTCATCACAATGCTCCCTGACACTTGTTGTCAGTTTGCTCCTTGAACCCTGTCATGACAAGGCTCCATGCCTTTTTCATCACAATGATCCATGCCCTTTTCATCACAGTGCTCCAAGACCGCTGTAATCACAATGCTCCATGCCCTTGTCCTCACAAAGCTCCATGATGCATGTCATCAGAACACTCCATGGCCTTCTCATCCCAATGCTCCATGCCCTTGTCATCACAATGCTCCAAGACCCCTGTAATCACAATGCTCCATGGCACTTTTCATCAGAATGCTCCATGAGACTTGTCATCACAAGGCTCCATGGTCTTCTCATCACAGTGCTCCAGTACCTTGTCATCACAATGCTCCATGACCCCTGTCATCCCAGTACTCCATGGACATTTTCAGCCCAATGCTCCACGACCTTCTCATCACAATGCGCCATGACCCCTGTCATCACAATGCTCCATGACCACTGTCATCACAACGCTCCATGAACCCTGACAACACAATGATCCGGGACTCTTGTCATTAAAATGCTCCATGACCATTGTCATCACAATGATCCATGTGCTTGTCATCCCAATGCTCCATGACCCCTGTAATCACAATGCTCCGTGATGCTTCTCATCACAGTGCTCCATGAACCTTGTCATCATAATGCTCCTTGCCTTTGTCAACAAAATGGTACATAATCTTGTCATCACAATTCTCCATGCGCTTGTCATCACAATCCTCCATGACCATTGGGATCACATTGCTTCATGCCCTTGCCATCTCTCTCTTTCCTTTCTGGATTTTACAGATATTCGGATGTCCCTTTTGACCGGTGGTAAGTGACAATTCTTTGTAGTGTGGATTTGTATTGCGCGCTTGCTTGATTGACCAAAAAGGGCGTATGCGTTTTCTTCTGAATATATTCAGGAGAAAAGGCATACGCCCTTTTTGGCCAAGTGCATCTCTGTCCAAGTTGGGATGCTTTTCCTGTGCTTTAAAGGCGATTCCAATTTACCTCTTGAAATATGTTTTGTGCAATTCTGCCTCATTTTCAAGTCCGCTTCATTGCCTTCCCTCAACAGATTTTTGGAAGAGAGTAGTCCTTTATAAGTCTGCAGGTTTGTGAAATGCTGTGCCCCTGAGCTCCAATTTTCAAATCCCATCTTTGTGAGCTGGCCGCAAATCCACAATTTTGTTTCAGGACCTATACTGGTTCCAGGGGTCGCTATATTGGTTCCCTGTGGGTGGTTGAGGCTTTGGTTAATTCTTCTTCCTGCCGGGAACTTAGAGTGACATGTGCCCGTCCAAATGCCTACATCTACTCTCTGATTGGTTCTCCCTCTTCCCTTTCATCCTCTGCACAATTAGCAAACTGTGCGAACCAGGAGGTTATAGGGGCTGACTCTCCTAAGTTGGGAGATTGATAGTAAAGCAGTTGGAATGCCAAAGTGGAGCACAAGGAGAGGAAAAATTAGGAGAGTTTTAGAAACCTTTCGCCATCACAGGGTGTCCATTTTCTAGGTTTCCCATACATGTTATAATTGTAGTGATATACCCTTCTACCTGGAGATTTGGGACACATGGAATGGTGGCATGCATTACTACTTTAAAAGGTCTGCATTTTCTCTCCCAATCTCACCAGTCCTCTCAGTCCCAAGTGTCCAGCCTTATGTCTCATCCAGCTGTCTTTGCAGATAGGGTCATTCCAGGTTTCATCAGAAACCCTGAAGGAATTGTGTAAGAATTTCGCTGTTTTTTGGGGTTTTTTTGAAATTCATTTTTATAATGGGGTTGAGCTGATTTTCACTGACGTGTTTATGCCAGTCTAGACACAATTGATTCCCTTACGGAGACATATCAATACATAGGTTTTAAGATTCTTAGTAGTCAGATATATTCCTCTGTGGGGCATAGGGGTGTTGAGTCCCGTTCACTGAGGATGGTGTAGGTCTTGTCTATTCTGTATTTGGTTTATGGAATGGTACCTGTGCTAATATCAAACTCTGGTTTTATGCATCACCCCACCTCTCCTTTCCCCTGAAGCAGGCATAAGAGATTTTTGCTAAATGTGAGACTCTGTTCTCTTTCCTAATTCAGTTCATGTGTTGTGATATTGACATTCCCTCTATAAGTGATATCTTATGATAAGATTCTTTTTCTGTGTGACTAATTTCCCTTAAAATCATCATACCTAAATCCACTCTTTATGCTGCTACTGGCCTTATATACATTGATTTCACGTCTGAGTGATATTCCGTTGTACAAAATTACCACAAGTTCTTTATGCATTTCTCTTTTTCCTGGGATATTTTAGGTGTACCAAAGTTGAGGTTCTTTTATGCAGAGCAGCCCTAAACTTTGGGGTGCCTGTGTCTTATTGACATTTAGTCTTCCCAAGTTATATGTCCATGAGTTGAAGTCCCCTTGCTCCGGGGCTTTGTATTTTAGATGTTTTAAAAACAGCATACACTTCTTCAGAGTGGCTCTTGGATATTTATACCCCACCCATCAGCGTGACTAGGCTCCCTGTTTTCCATGGCCTCTCCTGCATTTCTGGTTTGTACACATTTTTTGGATGGCCTTTCTGAGCAGTGGAAATTGAGACTTCTTTGTTGTGCGGATTTGCATTTCCCTCTTGCTTGGTTGGCCGAAAACTCTGCATGTGTTTTTTTCCTGAAGATATTCACGAAAAAAACGCATACACCCTTTTGCCCAACCGCATCATTTTAGAAATTCTGCTGCTTTTCATATGCTTTAAATGTGAGTACAATCTACCTTTTGAAATCTGTTTCCTGCAATTCTGCCTCTCATTCAGATCCTCTTCGTTACCTTACCTGAATATATTTTTGGACGTTGGTTATCATTTATATCTTTGCAGGTCTTTGAATTGTCTGCTCCTGAGCTCCATTTTGCAACTCGCTTTTTTTGTGAGCTGGCCGCCAAACCATTGGATTACTTCTGGCCCTATTCTGGTTCTGGGGAGGCAGGCTGAGCCTTTGGTTAATTCTTCTTCCTAATGGGAAATTAGAGTGACATGTGCCTGTCAAAACTCCTACAGCTAATCTCTCATTGGTTCCCCCTCTTCCCATTTATCCTCTGCACAAATTGCAAACTGTGTGAAACAGGAGGTTAAAGGTGTTGATTCTCCAAGTGGGGAGATTGTTAGTAATGTGGCTGGAATGGCGAACCCCAGCACCAGGAGATCAAAAATGAGGTGCATTTTAGACACCTTTCCTGAGCACACGGTGTACATTCATCTCGGTTTCCCAGGCATGTTTTCGCTGTCAGAAGATTCCCTTGAACCTGCAGATTTGGGACCCATGGAATGGGTACCAGGCAGTATTACTTTAAAAGGTCTGCATTTCCTCACCCAGCCTCTCTAACATCTCTTAGCGTGCATAGATTCCAGCCTTATATAATCATCCTGCTGTGGGTCTACATGTGTTCAATCCATGTTACATCGTAGCCCTTCAACAAAAGTTGTAAGAATTTTTGCCTGTCTCACTGTTTTTATAAATAGTTTTAAATTTATTTTTATATTGGTTACAGCTGATTTTCAAAGCTCTGTTTTTTGCTGCTGTACATCCACTTGATTCATGTACTGTGAGACAACAATAACTTCTTTTTCAGATGCTTACCAGTCATATGTATTATTTTCCAGTAACTTGAGTGGGCTGAGTGCAGTTCTTTGAGGTACCGTGTAGGCCTTGTCAGTTATTCAATTTGGTACTTGGAATGGTATCTTTGCTAATTTCAACCTCCTGGATAATACCTCACCATTCCCCACCTTTCCCATTTAGCAGCCTTATGTCTATTTTCTACATATTTGACTATGTTTCTGTTTTGTAATTTATTTCATGTGTAGCCATTTTTGATTCCACCTTTAAGTGACATCTTATGATATGTGTCTCTTTCTTTCTGACATATGTCACTTAGAATGATCGTATGTAACTCCTCCAGAGTTGTTACAACTGGCCTTATTTCATTGATTTCTGGATGAGTAATATTCCACTCTACATAAGTACCCCATCTCTTTTACCCATTTTATCCTTCCAGGGACATTTAGGTTATATCCAAGTTGAGGCCCTTTTTAACAGAGAGGTGGTAAACGTTCGGGTGCCTGTTTTCTGTCGATTTTTGTTTTTCCCAAGGTACACGCCCATGAGTGCAAGTGCCCTATGCTCTGTAGCTCATTTTTTAGATGTTTTAGCAAACACAATACACTTCTCCAGAGTGGCCGTTGGCAAATTACATTTCCACTATCAGCCTCACAGGGCTCCCTTTTCTCCTCGCCCTGTCCTGCATTTCTGGTGTTTACACTTTATGTGGATGGCCTTTCTGACTGATGTGAAGTGATACATTTTGTGATATTGATTTCCAGTGCCCACCTGTTTGGTTGGATAAAAAGTGTGTATGGCCTTTACTTGAATATATTCAGAAAAAAATGCATACACCCTTTTTGGCCAACTGCATCATTGGCGATGTTCAGCCCCTTTTCTTGTGCTTTAATGGGGAGTCCTTTCTACCTCTTCAAATCTGTTTCCTGCCACTCTCCCTTGCTTACAATTCCTTTTCTGTGACTTACCTCAAGACATTTTTCGACGATAGATATTTTCAACTCTGCAGTTTCATGAATTTTAGTGCCCCTGAGTTCCATTTTTCAACTTGTGTTTTTGGAAACTGGACACAAAACAGCGGGATTTCCTCTAGCCCTATTCTGTTTCCATGGGCAATTCTAGCCTTTGATGAATTTGTGTTCTGGATTGGAAATTAGAGTGGCATGTGCCTGTCCGAACACCTAAGACTTGTCTCTAAATTTTTCTCATCCTTCCGCTTCATCCTCTGGACAAATTCCAAACTGTGTGCAACAGGATGTTGACGGTGCTGATATCCCCAAGTGAGGAGATTGTTAGGAAAGATGCTGGAGGGTTGAACCCGAGCACCAGGCGATGAGGAGATGAGGTGCCTTTTCCAAACTCTTTCCGATCAAACGGTGTACCATCCTCTAGGTGTGACAGGCATGTTTTAGCTGTAGGAAGGGTCCCGTGCATGTAAGGAGAACACCAGGGATTTTTCCAATTCAGTGCCTCCCCGAACCCCAAACTGGGGAATTTTTAAGCTACGGCTACACGTATGTCCTTTAAGGGCCTTGGGAAATAGGCAGAGCACAAACTTTAGATGACTGAAATCTTCAGGGTCAGAAGCGCTCACCATCGGCCTTGCTTAGGTTACATTTTATCTGTCATTGATAGATGATGTCAATAAAAATATCTATTCTTTTTCAGATTATTTCCCCTTATAGGTTATTGCAAAATATTCAGTGTAGTTCCCTGTGCTATACAGTAGTTCATTGTTGATGATCTATTTTATACATAGCAGTGTGTATGTGTTAATCCCAAACTGTTAATTTATCCCTTCTCTTACCTTTCCCCTTTGGTAATAATAAATTATAAGGTTTTATACTTCTCAGAAATGGGGGAGCTGAAAGAGAGGTATCATTTTCAATGGAAAAGCATTCAAAACAAGATTGAAGCTTCAGCCAAGAGTATTCGATGTACATCCATGGAAATAAATCACTTCATTTCTCTAATGTTGACCTGACAAATAAGACAGACGTCTTCACTGAACTTGCTTATAGGAAAGTGATGGAAATATCAAATGTAAGTCTTAGAAACATCTTATTTTACCCGAGCATTATACACTGCTCTATGTTAACTACAGTTTGGCTCACACATCTGTTCATTGAAGTTACAATGTTCTCAATTTCTGTTACTGATCCTCCAGAGTGGACCCCAACAGGAGTCCCCGTGCCCAGTGTCATTGGAGCCAACAGATCAAGACTGAGTTTGGTTCAGAAGCAAAGGAAACATTATTTTGAAAACAGAATGGAGAGGTGAGAGCGTGCACTCCCCCATGGGCTGTGGGCTGGGCTGCTGTGTAGGGTCCCCGGCAGCGTCAGTGGGAGGGAGGTGATGGAGCTCTCGAGGGCTGCATTGGCTGCAGCTCAGGCTCTATGCCGCGGAGTCTGCATGGGACCCCGCTAGCTGAGGTGTCGACCCAGCCATTCTGCACTAGGAAATCGGGTCTGAAGTGCCGGGTGTGGGACCTCTGCATGCGGAACCCTAGGAGCACGTGAAATTAGACAAAGCACAAAGGAAAAACAGGTTAGACTTTATTTTATTGCCCAGATTCTCTTTTTATCTCCCAGGAATTTTTAATGAACGTTGCCGGAGACAAACACCTCCTCTGCTTTTTGTTCCGTTCCTTATTCTTGGGGTGTTGAGGGTGCAGACCCCTCTTTTGTAACTGCTTCATGCTGTGGTGGGAGCCCTGATACATGGGGGGAGGGGCAAAACATCTCCCCACCAGCCTCCTGGTGAGGTTGATTGTCCCAAGGCCTCCTGCCTCACTTCTTGTCCGCCTGAGCACCAGCATTGGAAGTGTTACAGATTCTAATGACCTTTAAGGGTCCAGGAAAGAGAGGCGCAGAGATGCTGCGGTGGCAGGTTTCACCCCACCCCACATATGTTCGGCGACCTTAGGCTGACAGTTTTTGCCAGACTAGATGCTCTGACCAGTAGTCTGTGCTTTCTTTAATTAGGTCCCTGAATTAATGTACAAACAGCACCATGTGTCAGAGCCCTGCCCGCGCAACTCCCAGACAGTCCAGGGTCAGTGGTGATCCAGGACCATGACGTCCACTGAGTCAACGGCCTTTAGAAGTAGCCAGCAGTCCAGCCGGTCATATTGGCCACCATCACCGCGGTGTCTGTAGGGTTTTCTATGGTGAAAGCGTGATATACGTTTCCCCCGCCAAGCTTATTAGCTCCCCTCTGGGTGCAGTAAGTCCTGCAGGCAGTAGTCTGCTCTTTTGGGGCACAGTCTTGTCGTTTTCTGAGAGAAACTCCAGGTCAAGTGATGGTCACACGAGTCATCTTGGGGGCCCGTTGCCCCCGTTTATCTCTCTGGAGGTTGGAGTTGGAGGGCCTCCTCAGTCGAGGTCAGTGTGTCCACAGAGCGACCCCTGCAACTTCAGGGCATGATGGGTGGTTAGGATCACCACGTGGGGTCCTTTTCCCTTAGGAGGGAGCTGGCCTTGCGGGCTGCTGATTTCCAGCTTTTTAGATACCCCAGTATCCTGGCCTGATGAGTCGGTGGGCAAAGCCCTTGGTGACCATAGTTTATCATACCTGAAGGGCATTCTTGTGTTGCTCCATTTCAAGTGGTCCCAGTTTTTGCACTAAGGCTCCAAGGGCGATTAACCTTTGACCGGGTATGTAAAGGTCAAAGGGTTTAGCTAAATTAGGGAGTTCCTGGGCAAGGGTCTGTATTGACTGCTCTTTCCATTCTTGAAAGGCTGCTTCTGGATTCTATTCAAAAGGATCATCATCTTTTCGTGTCAGTGTTTCATGTAGAGGCCCAGCTATGACACTGTAGTTAGGGATCCAGATGCAGAAAACCTTGGCCTCCCCAGGAACCCCTAAGCTGTCTTCTAGTTTTAGAAGAGGTAAGGCTGCAAATGGCTTCTTCCCTATCCTGGGATGCGTTTCTCCGAATATCTGTGAGAATGAAGCCCAGGCATGTCACCTTAGCCTGGGATATTTGAGCGTTTTTCTTGGACACCTTCTATCCTTTCTTGGCTAGGTAGTTCAGAGGCGTCTTTAGTAGGCCTGGCGATCAGAATGTCATCTGCATATTGAAGGAGGGTTCCCTTTTACAGAGGTTGAACTTTAAGGTCTTTAGAGGACATTTCCCCAATGATGGTGTGGGGATTTTTGAACCATTGGGTCAGGACGGCCCAGCATTATTGCTTTTGTTGCATGTTGTGTCCTGCCACTCACAAGCCAAAAATTCTTGTGACACTGAGATGAATGGAATACAGAAGAAGGCATCATTGAAGTCTAATACAGAATGCCATGGCCTGGTGGAAGGTAGAATGACCAGCAGGGAGTAGGAAATAGGAGCTACTGGATGTATATCCTCGGTGGCTTCACTGACTGTCCTGATATCCTTTACCAGGTCTCCAGCAGCCCATGGGGCCCTCATGGTCAGGCCAATCCCAGGATATGGAGCTCACCTGGGCTGCACCCCTACCCCACAGCCCACGGGGCTCTCGTGGTCAAGTCCCTCCCAGGTTATGGAGCTCAACTCTGCAGCTACCCAGCCGCCCATGGGGCTCTCCTACTCAGGCCCTTCCCAGGATACGGAGCTCCCCTGGGCAGGTACCCCAGCAGGGCTGGACATACAGGAACTGTGCACATAGCCCACCTTGCAGAGAACCCCCAGCTCACCTGTCGCTCACAGCTGACACAGAATACCTCAGAGCAGGACTTGAACTAACAAACAGCAGCTCTGACAGTTCTGTGACCATGGCTATCTCTCTCTGCAGGCTCTTTCTGCCTGGTCTTCCAGACACTTCCACTGCAGCCAGGGCACCAGGCCTCTGTCTCCACCCACCATCACTCCTCTCCCTGACTCCTGGGTTCCTCTCATTAGGATAGTGTCTTCTTGAAGTTGTTTTCCACTCATGGACCAGATAAAATGATAAGAAAACAAGCCGCAGCTGCAGCCCCTTGTCTATCCTGACTCTCAAGAGCCCACACCTGTTCCTAGGGCCTGGCCCGTTTAGCAAGTTTCATTTTCTGCAACTGTGAGCCCCTGAGGGGTGAGGATTGGCTGATTTTGGTAGCCTGAAACTGCCTGCCAGCCCTCCACAGGTGTCCCTGGGTTGAGGGCAATATAAACAGCTCTCCAGTGAGCGACAGCCCTTGTAGCTGTGACTGACGGCATATTCTCTGCCCCGTAGGCAGTGCCGGGGCTGTGCTGGTGGGAGGGAGTGAGGGGCCGTGGCTTTGTGCGTGGCCAGGTGTGAGTGGGGCTCTGCTGGACTTTCTTCAGGAGTTGTCAGGCTGCCACCTGCTAAAGAAGAAGATGTGTCACCGATACCTGCCGCTGGAATTTCTCCCCAGGCAGAGGTGAGGAAGTAAAAAAGCAGTGGGGGCCGTGGCAGGAGGGGTATCTCAGGCAGGGAAATGGAAAGCTTCCAGAAGAGCATCTGGGGCCAGGACCATCCTGACTGGCCTGCAGGCACCAAGTTGGCCTGTGTGCTGTCGCTGGTGTGGCTCCACAGCCCTTCCTCTAAGCTTGCAAGTTCTTGTACATATTCAGGTGTTTTACCTGGAAAGGGTGGGAAGAGTTCAGCTGCCGCAGGACTGGGGCTCAGCTCACGTTTACTCACAGATGCCTTGGCTTGGTCCCCCAGCTTTGCAATGAGGACCCTCCTTGCTTGGGGGGTGGGCTGCTGGCTGTATGGGTGATGATTCCCCACCTATGACCAATTTCAGAATTGTTTACCGCTGGAGCAAGTTCCCTGATAGGGTTTTCCTCTGTATAACTGGTGGGTTCAGGTTTTTTTTCCTTTTTTGGTTCAAGTTAGATTTTATTCCTCTTTTATGTATTTATTGATATAAGCATGGAAATAATTCATTCATATAAATACATCTGTGTGAAGGGAAGAACTTTTTTCTGTTTTATTTTTAAATTTTATTTTTTTAAATTTTAAAATTTAATTTTATTTATATTTTTATACAGCAGGTTATTATTAGTTATGTATTTTATGCATATATATGTATACAGGTCAATCCCAATCTCTCAACATATGCCACCACCACCACCCCATGGCTTCCCACACTTGGTGTCCATACGTGTGTTCTCTACCTCTGTGTCTCTATTTCTTCCCTGCAAACCAGTTCATCTGTACCATTTTTCTAGGTTCCACGTATATGCATTAATATACAATATTTGTTTTTCTCTTTCTGACTTACTTCATTCTGTATGACAGTCTCTAGATCCATCGACGTCTCTACAAATGACCCAGTTTCATTCCTTCTTATGGCTGAGTAATATTCCATTTTATATATGTACCACATCTTTATCCATTCGTCTGTCTGTGGGTATTTAGGTTGCTTCCATTACCTGGCTATCGTAAATAGTGCTGAAATGAGCATTGTGGTGAATGTGCCTTTTTGATTTATGGTTTTCTCTGGGTATATGCCCAGAAGTGGGATTGCTGGATCATATGGTAATTCTATTTCTAGTTTTTTTTAAGGAATCTCCATACTGTTCTCCATCGTGACTGTATCAATTTACATTTCCACCACTAGTGGAAGAGGGATCCTTTTGTCCACACCCTCCCCAGAATTCGTTGTTTGTAGATTTTCTGATGATGCCGATTCTAACAGGTGTGAGGTGATACCTCATTGTAGTTTTGATTTGCATTTCTCTAATAATTAGTGATGTTGAGCAGCTTTTCATGTTGGTCTTGGCCATCTCTGTGT